>NW_027206368.1:5225000-5910000 GCF_024711535.1 Dipodomys merriami
GTTTAGGTTTAGGGTTAGGCTGAGAGTTAGGATGAGGGCAAGGTTTAGGGTGATATTTAGGGTGAGGTTGAGTCTTAGGGTTAGCATTAGTCTTAGTGTGATGGTTAGGGTTAGGTATAGCATTAGGGTTAGTGTTAGGATTAGGGTGAGGTTTAGGATTAGGGTTAAGGTGAGGGTGAGGTTTAGGGTTAGTATTAGGTTTGCGTTTAGGATTAGAGTGAGGGTGAGGGTGATGGTTAGGTTTAGGATTAGGTTTAGGGTTAGGGTGAGGCTGAGGTTGAGGATGAGGTTGATGGTGAGGGTTAGGATTAGGGTTAGACAGGGTGAGTGCTAGGGTGAGGGCGAGGGTTAGGGTGAGGGTTAGGGTGAGGTTGGGGTTTTAGGTTAGGAAAGGGTTAGGGTTAGGTTTAGGGTGAGTATTAGGCTGAGGGTGAGGTTGAATTTGAGGGTTAGGTTAAGGTGAGGGTTAGGGTTATGCTGAGGGTTAGAGTTAGGATTAGGGTTAGGGTTAGACTGAGGGTGAGAGTGAGAGTGAGGGTGAGGGTTAGGGTGTAGGTGAGGATAGGGTTATGGTGAGGGTTAGGTTTACTGTGAGGGTTAGGTTTAGGGTTAGGGTGACGGTAAGGGTTAGGGTGAGGGTTAGGGTGACGGTGAAGTTTAGGGTTAGCATTAGGTTTAGCCTTAGTGTTAGGATGAGTGTTAGGGTTAGGGTTAGGGTTAGGGTGAAGGTGAGGGTGAAGGTTATTGTTAGGGTGAGGTTTAGGGTTAGGGTTAGGGTGAGGGTGAGGGTTAGGGTGAGGGTAAGTGTGAGGGTGAGGGTTAGGGTTAGGCTGAGGGTTAGGGTTAGCATTAGGGTGAGGGTGAGGGTGAGTTACGGTGAAGTTTTGGATTAAGGTTAAGGATATGGTGAGGATTAGGGTTAGGGTTAGGTTGAGGGTGAGGGTTAGGGTGAGGCGTAACATTAGAATTTGGGTGAGGGTTAGGTTTAGTGTGAGGGTTATCGTTAGGTTTAGGGTGACGGTAATGGTTAGGGTCACGGTTAAGATAGTGTGAGGTAAGGTGAGGGTTAGAGTTAGGGTGATGGTTAGAGATAGGTTTAGGGTTAGGGTGAGGGTTAGGGTTAGGGTTAGGATTAGAGTTAGGGTGAGGGTAAGGCTTAGGGTGAGGGTTAGGGTGAGGGTTCGGATGAGGTTTAGCGTTAGGGTGAGGGTTAGGATTAGGGTTAGTGTGAGCGTTAGGGTTAGGGTGATGTTTTGGGTGAGATTGAGGATTAATGTGAGGGTGAGCTTGAGGGTGAGGGTTAGGGTGCGGGTGGGGGTGAGGGTGAGTGTGAGGGCTAGGGTTAGGTTTGGGTGATGGTGAGGGTTAGGGTTAGGATTAGGGTTAGTGTTAGGGTAAGGCTGAGGGGGAAGGGGCGGTTGAGTGTGAGGTTTAGGCATAGGGTTAGGGTTAGGGTGAGGGTTACTGTTAGGTTTAGGGTTAGTATAAGTGTTAGGCTGAGGGTAAGGGTTACGGTTAGTGTGAATGTTAGGTTTAGTGTTAGGGTTTGGGTTAGGTTGAGGGTAAAGGTTAGGGTGAAGGTTAGGGAGAGTGTGAGGGTTAGTGTTATGGTGAGGGTTCGGGTGAGGGTTAGGGTTAGGGTTATGGTTAGGGTTAGCGTGAGGGTTAGAGTGAAGGTTAGGTTTAGGTTTAGGGTGAAGGTGAGGGTTAGGGTGAGGGTGAGGCTTAGGTTTAGAATGAGGGTTAGGGTTAGGGTTCAGGTTCGGGTTAGGTTTAGGGTGAGGGTTAGAGTTATGGTTAGGTTTAGTGTGAGGATCAGGGTGAGGGTTAAGGGGAGGGTTAGGGTTAAGGTTAGGGATAGGGTGAGGATTATGGTTAGGTATACAGTGAGGGTTAGGCTGAGGAGTAGGGTTAGGTTTAGGGTGAGGGTTAGTTTTAGTGTGAGGATGAGGGGTAGGGTTAGGGTGAGGGTAAGTGTTTGGTTGAGGGTTAGGGAGAGGTTTAGGGTGAGTTTTAGGGTTAGGGTTTGGGTTAGGTTTAGGGTTAGGGTAATTGTTAGAGTTAGATTTAGCGTTAGGGTGAGGGTGATGGTTAGGGTTAGCGTGAGGGTTACTGTTAGGGTGAGGGTATGATTGAAGGTTAGGTTTAGGATTAGAGTTAGGGTTAGCATAATGTTTAGGGGGATGGGGAGCTTGAAGTTGAGGGTTAGGGTTAGGTTTAGGGTTAGGGTGAGGGCTAGGTTGAGGGTGAGTTTTAGGGTGAAGGTGAGGGTGAAGGTTTCATTTAGGTAAGTTTTAGGGTTAGGGTGAGGATTAGGGTGAGGGTGAGGGTCAAGCTGAAGTTAGGTTTAGGGTGAGGGTTTGGGTTAGGGTTAGGGTGAGGGTTAGGGTTAGGGTGATGGTTTGGGTCAGGGTGAGGGTTAGAGTAACGGTGAGGGCTAGGGTGAGGGTGAGGGTGAGGTTGACGTTTAGTGTTAGGGTTAGGTTTAGGGTGAGTGTGAGTGTGAGAGTTAGGATTAGGAATAGGGTTAGGGTTAGGGTTAGGCTGAGGGTGAGGGTCAGGGTGAGGGTGAAGTTTAATTTTAGTGTTAGGATTAGGGTTAGGGTGAGGGTCAGTTTTAGTGTGAGTGTAAGGGTGAAAGTTAGGGTTAGTGTCAGGGTTAGGGGGACGGTTAGGGTTTGGGTGATGTTTAGGGTGAGGGTGAGGTTTAGGGTGAAGATGAGGGTTCGGTTGAGGGTGATGTTAGGGTGAGGGGTCGGGTTAGGGTGTGGGTGAGGATTAGGTTTAATGTGAAGATTAGCATTAGGTTTAGGGTTAGTGTGACGGTGAGGGTGAGGGTAGGGTAAGGGTTAGGTTGAGGGTTAGGTTTAGGGTTAGGGTTAGGGTGATGGTTAGGGTTAGGGGTAATGTTAGGGTTAGGGTGAAGTGTAGGTTGATTGTGAGGGTTAGGGTTAGGGGTAGGGTCAGTTTGAGGGTTAGGTTTAGGGTTAGCGTTAGGGTGAAGTTGAGGGTTAGGGTAAGAGTTTGGTTAGGGTGAGTTTGAGGGTGAAGTTTAGGTTTAGGATTAGGATTAGGGTTAGGGTTAGGGTGAGTGTTAGGGTGAGGGTGATGGTGAGGGTGAGGGTTAGTGAGGGTGAGGGTTAAGGTTAGGGTGAGGATTAATTTTAGGCTTAGTGTTAATGTTATGGAGAGGGTAAGGGTTAAGGTGAAGTTTAGTGTGAGGATGAGGGTTAGGGTTAGTGTTAGGGTTACTGTGAGGGTTAGGGTGAGGTTTAGGGTTATTGTTAGTGTTAGGGTGAGGATGAGGTATAGGATGAGTTTTAGGGTTAGGGTGAGGGTTAGGGATAGTGTTAGGTTAGGGTGAGGGTGAAGGTGAGTGTTAGGTATAGGTGTAGGTTTACAGTTTGGGTGAGTGTGAGGGTTAGGATTAGGGATAGGGTTGTGGTTAGGATGAGGTTTAGGCTGAGGGTTAGAGTTAGGGTGAAGGTTAGGTTTAGGGTTAGGGTTAGGGTGAGGTATAGGGTGTGGGAAAGTGTTAGAGTGAGGGTTAGGGTGAGGGTGAGGGCTAGGGAGAGGGGGAGGGTTAGTGTTAGCATTAGGGTTAGGGTGAGCGTGTGGTTTAGGTTGAGGGTTAGGGTTAAGGTTAGGGATAGGGTGGGGATTAAGGTTAGGGTTAGGCATAGGGTGAGAGTTAGGCTGAGGAGCAGGCTTAGGTTTAGGATGAGGGTTAGGTTTCTTGTGAGGATTAGGGTTAGGGTTAGGGTGAGTTTTAGTTTTAATGTGAGGGTTAGGGTTACGGTTAGTGTGATGGTAAGGGTTAGGGTGAGGTTTAGGGTGTGGTGAGGTTTAGGGTTAGCATTAGGTTTAGGTTTAAGATTATGATGAGGGTTACATTTAGGGTGAGGGTGGGGTGAGGCTTAGGTTTAGGATGAGGGTTATGGTTAGGGTGAAAGTTAGGGTGAGTTTAAGAGTTAGGGTGAGGGTTAGCTTTATGGTTAGGTTTGGTGTGAGGGTTAGGTTTAGGTTGAGGGTTAGGTTTAGGGTGAGGTTTAGGGTTAGGGTTAGGATGAGAGTTAGGGTTATGTTTAGTGTTAGAGTGAGGTTGAGGGTTATGGTCAGGGATAGGTGGAGGATTAGGTTGAGGGTTAGGGTTAGGGTAAGTGTTAGGGTTACGTTTAGGCTGAGGGTGAGGGAGAAAGTAAGGGTGAGGGTTAGGGTTAGGGTTAGGGTGAGGGGTAGTATGAGGGGTAGGGTTAGGGTTAGGGTGAGGTTTAGTGTGAGGGTTAGGGTTAGGGTTAGGTTTAGGTTTAGTGTGAGGATAAGGGTTAGGTTGAGGTTTAGTTTGAGGGTGAGGGTTAGGGTTATCGTTAGGCTTAGGGTGAGGGTTATGGTGAGGGTTAGGGGTAGGCTTAGGTTTAGGGTTAAGTTTAGGGTGAGGGTTAGGGTTAGAGTGATGTTTAGGGTGAGGGTGAGCGTTAGGATCAGGGTGAGGGTGAGGATTAGGTTGAGGTTGAGGGTGAGGGTTTCAGTTAGGGTTAAGGTGAGGGTGAGGGTTAGAGTTAGGTGTAGGATTAGGGTTAGGTTTAGGATTGGATTTAGGGTGAGGGTTAGGTTTCGTGTGAGGGTTAGGATTAGGGTTAGGGTTAGGGTGATTTTAAGTGTTTAGGTGAGGGTTAGGATGACGGTTAGGGTGAGTTTTAGGGTTATGGTTTGGGTTAGGTTTAGGCTTAGGATTAATTGTTAGGGTTAGGGTTAGGGTTAGCGTGATGGTGAGGGTTAGCGTTAGTGTTAGTGTTAGGGTGAGGGTGGGTTTGAAGTTAGGGTTAGCATTAGGGTTAGGGTTAGTGTAAGGTTGATGGGGAAGTGGAGGTTGAGGGTGAGGGTTAGGGTTAGATTTGGGGGTAGGGTGAGGGCTTGGTTGAGGGTGAGTTTTAGGGTGATGTTGTGGGTGAGGGTATAGGTTAGGTAAGTGTTAGGGTTAGGGTGAGGATTAGGGTGAGGGTGAGGGTTAAGCTGAGGTTAGGTTTAGGGTGAGGGTTTGGGTTAGGGTTAGGGTGAGGGTTAGGATGATGGTGAGGGTCTGGATGAGGGTGAGGGTTGGGTGAGGGTGATGGTGAGGGTGAGTTTTAGGGTTAGGGTTAGGTTTAGGGTGAGTGTGAGGGTGAGAGTTAGGATTAGGAATAGGGTTAGGGTTAGGGTTAGGCTGAGGGTGAGGGTCAGGGTGACGGTAAAGTTTTGGGTTAGTGTTAGGTTTAGGGTTAGTGTGACGGTGAGTGTGAGGGGTAGGTTAGGTATAGGTTGAGGGTTACGGTTAGGTTTAGGTTTAGGGTGATGTTTAGGGAGAGTGGTAATGTTAGGGTTTTGGTGAGGTTCAGGGTGAGTGTGAGTGTTAGGGTTAGGGTTAGGTTTAGGTTGAGGGTTAGGGTTAAGGTTAGGGTTAGGGTGAGAGGATGAGGGTTAGGGTGAGAGTTAGGGTTAGGTTGAGTTTGAGGGTGAGTGTTAGGTTTAGGAGTAGGATTACTGTTAGGTTTAGGGTGAGTATTACAGTGAGGGTGAGGGTTTGCGTGAGGTTTCGGGTTAGTGTGTGGGTGAGGGTTAGGGTTACAGTGAGGATTAGTTTTAGGCTTAGGTTTAAGGTTATGGTGAGGATAAGGGTTAGGGTGATGTTTAGTGTGAGGATGAGGGTTAGGGTTAGTGTTAGGGTTAGGGTGAGAGTTAGGGTTAGGGTTAGGTTGAGGGTGAGGTATAGGGTGAGTTTTAGGGTTAGGGTGAGGGTTAGGGACAGTGTTAGGTTAGGGTGAGGGTGAGGGTGAGTGTTAAGATTAGGTTTAGGTTTAAAGTTAGGGTGAGGGTTAGGATTAGCGTTAGGGTTAGGGTTAGGATGAGGGTTAAGCTGAGGGTTAGGGATAGGGTTAGTGTGAGGCTTAGGGTTAGGGTTAGGTTTAGGGTTAGGGTAAGGGTGAGGGTTAGGGTTAGATTTAGGGTTAGCATAAATTTTAGGATGAGGGTTAGGTTTAGGGCTAGTGTGAGGGTTAGGTTTAGGGTTAGGGTAAAGGTTAGGGTGAAGGTAAAGTTTAGGGTGAGGGTTAGAGTGAGAGTGAGGGTTAGGGTTAGGGGGTGGGTGAGGGTTAGGCTTAGGTTTAGGGTTAAGGTTAGTTTTCGGATGAGGGCTAGAGTGAGGGTGAGGATTAGTGTGAGGGTGAGGTGAGGGTGAGGTTTTCCTTTAGGTAAGGGTTAGGGTTAGGGTTAGGGTTAGGGTTAGGGTGAGTATGTGGTTTGGGGTTAGGGTTAGGGTGAAGGTCAGGTTGACGGTTAGTGTTAGGATGAGGGTTAGACTTAAGGTTAGGGTGAGGGTGAGGGTGAGGTTTAGGGTTAGGTTTAGTGTGAGGGTTAGGTTTACGGTGAGGGTTAGGGTTAGGGTGAGGGTTAGGGTTAGGGATACGGTGAGGGTTAGGGTTAGGGTGATGTTTAGTGTGATGGTGAGGGTTAGGGTGAGGGTGAGTGTTCTGTTGAGAATTAGGGTTAGGTTTAGGGTTAGGGATTGCATTAGTGTGAGGGTAAGTGTTGGGGTGAGAGTTAGAGTGAGGGTGAGGTTTAGGGTTAGGTTGAGTGTTAGGTTTAGGGTTAGGGTTATTGTGAGGGTGATGGTTAATGTGAGCCCTAAGTTTAGGGTTAGGGTTTGTTTGTGGGTTAGGGTGAGGATAAGGGTTAGGGTGAGATTTAGGGTGAGGGTGAGGGTTAGGGTTAGGGTGAGGGTAAGAGTTAGTGTGAGGGTTAGGCTGAGGGTTCAGGTTAGGGTTAGGGATAAGGTGAGGATTAGGGTTAGTGTGAGGGTTAGGATTAGGGTAAGTGTGAGGATAAGGGTTAGGGTGAGGGTTAGGTTGAAGGTGATGGTGAGGGTTAGGTTTATGGTTAGGGTTAGGGTGAGGGTTAGGGTTAGTGTGAGGGTTAGTGTGATGGTGAGGATCAGGGTGAGGGTGAGGGTTAGAATGAGGGTGAGGGTGAGGCTTAGATTTAGGATTAGGGTTAGGTTGAATTTTAGGGCTAGAGTTAGTGTTAGGGTTATTGTTAGTGTTAGGGGTTGGGTTAGGGTGAGGGTGAGGGTGCGGTTCTGCATTAGGGTTAGGATTCAGGTTAGGGTGATGGTGGGGTTGAGGGTTATGGTTAGGATTAGAGTTAGGGTTAGGGTAAGGCTGAGGGGGAAGGGGAGTTTGAGGGGGAGGGTTAGGGTTAGGATTAGGGTTAGGGTGAGGGCTAGCATGAGTGTGAGGGTTTTGGTGAGGGTGAGGCTGAGTGTTTAGGTTATGTAAGTGTTAGGGTTAGGGTGAGGATTAGGGTTATGGTGAGGATTAAGCTGAGGTTAGGTTTAGCATGATGGTTAGGGTTAGGGTTAGGGTGACGGTTAGGGTTAGGGTGATGTTAGGGTAAGGGTGAAGGCGAGAGTTAGAATTAGGAATAGGGTTAGTGTTAGGGTTAGGCTGAGGTGAGGGTCAGGGTGACGGTGAAGGTTAGGACTATGTTTAGGGTTAGGGTTGAGGGTAGTGTGAGGATTATGATTATGGTTATGGTTATGGTTATGGTGAGGGTAAGGTTTAGGGTGAGGGTGAGGGTTAGGGTGAGGGTTAGGGTTAGGGTTAGGGGGAGGGTTCGGGTTAGTGTGATGTTTAAGGTGAGGGTGAGGTTTAGGGTGAGGATGAGAATTTGGGTGTGGGTGTGGGTTCAGGTGAGGTTTCGGGTTAGGGTGTGGGTGAAGATTAGGGTTAGATTGAGAGTTATCATTAGGTTTAGGTTTAGTGTGAGGGTGAGGGTGAAGGGTAGGGTTAGGGTTCGGTTGAGGGTTAGGGTTAGGTTAAGGTTTAGGGTGAGTGTTAGAGAGACGGGTAGGGTTAGGTTTAGTGTGAGGTTTAGGGTGAGTGTGAGGGTTAGGGTTAGGGTTAGGGTTAGGGTTAGGATGAGTGTTAGACTGCGGGTAAGGGTTATGGTTAGTGTGAGTGTTAGGGTTAGGGTTAGGTTTATGGATAGGGTGAGAGTTATTGTTAGATTTAGGGTTAGCATAAGGGTTAGGCTGAGGGTTAGGGTTAGGGTTAGTCTGAGGGTTAGGTGTAGGTTTAGGGTAAGGTTTAGTGTGAGGGTAAAGTTTAGGTTGAGGGTTACGGTGAGTGTGAGGGTTAGGGTTAGGGTGAAGTTTAGGTTTAGTGTTAGGCTTAGGGTGAAGGTTAGGGTGTGGGTAAGTGTTAGGGTGAGGGGTAGGGTGAGGGTGAGGTGAGGGTTAGCATTAAGGTTAGGGTGAGGGTGAGGGTTAGGGTGACAGATTGGGTTAAGTTTAAAGATAGGGTGAGGATTAGGTTTAGGGTTAGGTTTAAGGTGAGTGTTAGGTGGAAGGGTAGGCTTAGGTTTAGGGTGAGGGTTAGGTTTAGTGTGAGGTTTAGGGTTAGGGTTAGGGTGACGGTAAGGGTTAGGGTGAGGGATCGGGTGAGGGTGAGGTTTAGGGTTAGCCTTAGGTTTATCTTTAGGGTTAGGATGAGAGTTACGGTTAGGTTTAGGGTTAGGGTGAATGTGAGGGTGAATGTTTGTGTTAGGATTAGGGTTAGGGTTAGGGTTAGTGTGTGGGTGACGGTGAGGTTTAGGGTTAGGGTTAGTGTGAGGGTGAGAGTTAGGATTAGGAATAGTGTTAGGGTTAGGGTTAGGCTGAGGGTGAGGGTCAGGGTGAGGGAAAAGTTTAGGGTTAGAGTTAGGGTGAGGGTAAGTGTTAGGGTGAGGGTAAGTGTGAGGGTTAGGGTTAGAGTCAGGATTAAGTTGAGGGTTATTGTTTGGGTGATGGTTCGGGTGAGGGTGAGGATTAGGGTGAGGATGAGGTTTCGAGTGAGGGTGAGGGTGAGGGTGTGTGTTAGTGTGTGGCTGAGGATTAGGGTTAGGGTGAGGGTTAGAATTAGGTTTAGGGTTAGTGTGACGGTGAGAGTGAGGGGTAGGGTTAGGGTTTGGTTGAGGGTTAGGGTTAGGGTTAGGAGTAGGATAATTGTTAGGGAGAGGCGTAATGTTAGGGTTAAGGTGAGGTTTAGGGTGAGGGTGAGGGTTAGGGTTAGGTTGAGGGTTAGGGTTAGGCTTAGGGTGAGGGTTAGTGTTAGGGTGAGATTGAGGGTGAGGGTTAAGTTTAGGATTAGGACTAGGGTTAGGGTCAGGGTGAGTGTTAGTGTGAGGGTGAGGGTGAGGGTGAGAGTAAGGGTTAGTGTGTGGGTGAGGGTTAGGGTTAGGGTCAGGATTAGGTTTAAGCTTAGTGTCAAGATTATGGTGAGGTTTATTGTGAGGATGAGGATTAGGGTTAGTGTTAGTGTTAGGGTGAGCTTTAGGGTGAGGGTTATTGTTAGGGTCAGGGTTAGGGTGAGGGTGAGGTATATGGTGAGGTCAGGGTTAGGGTGAGGGTTAGGGATAGTGTGAGGTTATGGTGAGGGTGAGGGTGAGTGTTAGTTTTACGGTTAGAGTTAGGGTGAGGGTAAGGGTCAGGGTTAGGATTAGGGTTAGCATGAGGGTTAGGCTGAGGGTTAGATTTAGGGTTAGTGTGAGGGTTAGGGTTAGGGTTAGGTTTAGGGTTAGGTTTAGGTTTAGGGTGAGGGTTAGGTTTTGATTTAGGGTTAGCATAAGGTTTAGGCTGAGGGTTAGGGTTAGGGTTAGTGTGAAGTTTAGGTTTAGGGTTAGGGTAAGGTTTAGGGTGAGTGTAAATTTAGGGTGAGGGTTAGGGTGAGGGTGAGGGTTAGGGTTAGGGTGAGCGTTAGGGTGAAGTTTAGGTTTAGGGTTAGGGTTAGTGTGAGGTTGAGGGTGTGGGTAAGTGTTAGGGTGAGGGTTAGGGTGAGGGTGAGGTTTAGGTTTAGGGTGAGGGTAAGGGTTAGGGTGAGTGTGAGGGTTTCGGTTACCATTAGGGTTAGGGTTTGGGTGAGGTTTAGGTTGAGGTTTTGCGTTAAGGTTAAGGATAGGGTGAGGATTAGGGTTACGGTTCGGTTTACAGTGAGGGCTAGGGTGAGGGGAAGGATTAGGGTTAGGGTGGGGGTTGGATTTCTTGTGAGGGTTAGGGTTAGTGTTAGGGTAAGGTAAGGGTTAGGTTATAGTTTAGGGTGAGTGTGAGGTTTAGGGTTAGCATTAGTTTTAGAGTTAGGATTAGGATGAGTGTTAGGGTTTGGTTTAGGGTGAGGCTTAGGGTGAGGGTGAGAGTTAGGGTTAGGTTTAGGGTGAGGGTTAGTTTTAGGGTGAGGGCTAGGGTGAGGTTGAGGATTAGGGTGAGGGTGAGGTTTTCATTTAGGTAAGGGTTAGGGTTAGGGTTAGGGTGAGGTTTAGGGTGAGTTTGTGGGTTGGGTTTAAGGTTAGGATTAGGGTGAGGGTGAGGGTGAAGTTTAATGTTAGGATGAGGGTTAGAGTTAGAGTTAGGATGAGATTGAGGGTGAGGGTGAGGGTTTGGAATAGGGTTAGTGTGAGGTTTAGGGTTACGGTGAGGGTTAGTGTTAGGCTGAGGGTTAGGGTTAGGCTTATGGTGAGGGTTAGGGTTAGTGTGATGTTTAGTGTGAGGGTGAGGGTTAGGGTGAGGATGAGTGTTCTGTTGAGAATTAGGGTTAGGGTTAGGGTTAGGGATCGGTTTAGTGTGAGGGAAAGGGTTAGGGTGAAGGTTAGGGTGAGGGTGAGGTTTAGGGTTAGGGTGAGGGTTAGATTTAGGGTTAGGGTTATGGTGAGGGTGAGGGACAGGGTGAGCCTTAGTTTTAGGGTTAGGATTAGTTTGCTGGTTAGGGTGAGGGTAAGGGTTAGGGTGAGGTTTAGGGTGAGGGTGAGTTTTTGGGTTAGGGTGAGGGTAAGGGTTAGGTTGAGGGTTAGGGTGAGGGTTAGGTTTAGAGTTAGGTATAGGGTGAGGATTAGTGTTAGTGTGAGGGTAAGGGTGAGGGTTAAGATTAGGGTTGGTGTGAGGATAAGGATTAGGGTGAGTGTTAGGGTGAGGATGAGAGTTAGGGTTAGGTTTAGTGTGAGGGTAAGTTTTAGGGTGAGGGCTAGGTTGAGGGTTAGGTTTAGGGTGAGGGTTAGGGTTAGGATGAGTGTTAGGGTTAGGGTCAGGGTGAGGATTAGGGTTAGGTTGAGGATTATGGTTAGGGTGAGTTTTAGGCTTAGGGTTAGTGTGAGAGTAAGGGTTAGGGTGATGTTTATTGTGAAGTTGAGGGTTAGGGTGAGGGTGAGTGTTCGGGTGAGGATGAGGGTTCGGGTTCGGGTGAGGTGAGGGTGTGTTTGAGGGTTAGGGTTACGGTGAGAGTCAGGGTGAGGTGTCGGGATAGGGTTAGAGGTAGGGTTTGTGTGAGTGTAAGGGTTAGGGTGAGGGTTAAGTGTAAGGTGAGGCTGAGGGTTAGGTTTAGCGTTACAGTTCGTTTGAGTGTTAGGGTTAGGGTGATGTTTAGGGTGAAGTTGAGGGTTAGTTTGAGGATTAGTGTGAGGGTGAGAGTTAGTGTGAGGGTGCCAGTGAGGGTGAGGTTGAGGGTTATCGTTAGGGTTATGGTGAGACTGAGGGTTAGTGTTAGGATTAGGGTAAGGTTTAGGCTGAGGATGAGGGTGAAATTGAGGGTGAGGGTTAGGGTTAGGGTTAGTATGAGGGTTCGGGTTAGTGTGAGGGTTAGTGTGATGCTAAGGGTCAGGGTGAGGGTGAGTGTTGGAATGAGAGTGAGGGTGAGGGATAGGGTTTGAATTCGAGTTAGCCTGAGTTTTAGTGTTTGGGTTATGTTAGGGTTAGGGTTATTGCTAGGGTTAGGGTGAGTGTGAGGGTTAGGGTGAGGGTGAGGGTGGGGTTGAGGATTAGGTTTAGGATTAGGGTGAGGGTTAGGGTAAGGCTGAGGGGGGAGGGGAGGTATAGGGTGAGGTTTAGGATTAGGGCTAGGTTTACAGTGAGGGTTAGGGATAGGTTTAGGTTTAGTATAAGGGTTAGGCTGAGGGTAAGGGTTAGGGTTAGTGTGAGTGTTAGGTTTAGGGTTAGGGTTTGGGTTAGGTTGAGGGTAATGTTTAGGGTGAAGATTAGGGAGACGGTGAGGTTCAGGGTTAGGATGAGGCTTAGGGTGAGGTTTAGGGTTAGGGTGAGGTTTAGGTTTAGAGTGAGGGTTAGGGTGAAAGTTCGGTTTAGTTTTAGTGTTAGGGTGAGGGTTAGGTTGTGGGTAAGTGTTAGGATGAGGGTTAGAATGAGGGTGAGGGTTAGGTTTAGGTTGAGGGTAAGGGTTAGGGTGAGGGTTAGAGTGAGGGTGAGGGTTAGGGTTAGCATTAGGTTTAGAGTGAGGGTAAGGGTGATGGTTATGGTTAAGGTTAGGTATACGGTGAGGATTAGGGTTAGGGTTAGGTTTATGGTGAGGGTTAGTCTGAGCTGTAGGGTTAGGGTTAAGGTTAGGGTTAGGTTTAGTGTGCGGTTTAGGGTTAGGGTTAGGGTGAGTGTTAGGTTTACAGTGAGGGTTAGGGTTAAGTTTATGGTGAGGATAAGGGTTAGAGTGAGGGTTAGGGTGAGGGTGAGTTTTAGGGTTAGCCTTAGATTTATGGTTAGGGTTAGGAGGAGGGTTAGGGTTAGGGTGAGGTTGAGGTTGAGGGTGAGGGTTAGGGTTAGGATGAGGGTTAGGGTTAGGGTGAGTGTTAGGGTTAGGTTTAGGGTGAGGGTTAGGGATAGGATGAGGATTAGGGTTAGGGTTAGGGTGAAGGTTAGGGTTAGGTTGAGATTTAGGGTTATTGTGAGTGTTAGGTTTAGGGTAAGGGTTTTGGTTAGGTTGAGGGTAAAGTTTAGGGTGAGGATTAGGGAGAGGGTGAGGTTTAGGGTTAGGATGAGGCTTAGGGTGAGGTTTAAGGTTAGGATGAGGTTTAGGTTGAGGGTGAGGGTTAGGGTGAAAGTTCGGTTTAGTTTTAGTGTTAGGGTGAGGGTTAGGTTGTGGGTAAGTGTTAGGATGAGGGTTAGAATGAGGGTGAGGGTTAGGTTTAGGTTGAGGGTAAGGGTTAGGGTGAGGGTTAGAGTGAGGGTGAGGGTTAGGGTTAGCATTAGGTTTAGAGTGAGGGTAAGGGTGATGGTTATGGTTAAGGTTAGGTATACGGTGAGGATTAGGGTTAGGGTTAGGTTTATGGTGAGGGTTAGTCTGAGCTGTAGGGTTAGGGTTAGGGTTAGGTTTAGTGTGCGGTTTAGGGTTAGGGTTAGGGTGAGTGTTAGGTTTACAGTGAGGGTTAGGGTTAAGTTTATTGTGAGGATAAGGGTTAGAGTGAGGGTTAGGGTGAGGGTGAGTTTTAGGGTTAGCCTTAGATTTATGGTTAGGGTTAGGAGGAGGGTTAGGGTTAGGGTGAGGTTGAGGTTGAGGGTGAGGGTTAGGGTTAGGTTGAGGGTTAGGTTTAGGATGAGTGTTAGGGTTAGGTTTAGGGTGAGGGTTAGGGATAGGATGAGGATTAGGGTTAGGGTTAGGGTGAAGGTTAGGGTTAGGTTGAGATTTAGGGTTAGGGTGAGGGTTAGGTTTAGGGTTAGGGTGATGTTTATTGTGAGCTTCAGGTTTAGGGTGAAGGTGAGTGTTCGAGTGAGGGTTAGGGTTCGGGGGAGGGGGAGGGTTAGGGTGTGTTTGAAGTTTAGGGTTAGGGTGAGAGTTAGGGTAAGGTGTCGGTATAGGGTTAAGTTTAGTGTTAGTGTGAGGATAAGGGTTAGGGTGAGGGTTAGGTTGAGGGTGAGGGTTCGGGATAGGATTAGGGTGAGGGTGAGGTTTAGGTTTAGGGTGATGTTTAGGGTGAGATTGAGGGTTAGTGTGAGGGTGAGGGTGAGGGTGAAGGTTAGGTTGAGGATGGGGGTGAGTGTGAGGGTGAGGGTGAGGGTTATCTTTCGTGTTATGATGAGGGTGTGGTTTAGGGTTAGCATTAGGGTTAGGGTTATGTTTAGGCTAAGGGTGAGGATGAAAGTGAGGGTGAGGATTAGGGTTAGGGTTAGGTTGAGGGTTAGGGTTAGGGTTAGAATGAGGGTGAGGTTGAGGGTTAGGGTTCGGTTTAAGATTAGGGTGAGATTTAGTGTTAGGGTTAGTGTTAGGTTTAGGTTTATTGTTAGGGTTAGGGTGAGGGTTAGGGTTAGGGTGAGGGTGAGGATTAGCTTTAGGATTAGGGTTAGAGTTAGGGTGAGGGTGGGTTTGAAGGTTAGGTTTAAGATTAGGGTTAGGTTAGGGTAAGGCTGAGGGGGAAGGGAGGTTGAGGGTGAGGGTGAGGGTTAGGGTTAGGGTTAGGGTGACGGTTAGGATTAGGTTTAGTGTTAGTATAAGGGGTAGGCTGAGGGTAAGGGTTAGGTTTTGGATTAAGGTTAGGTTTAGGGTGAGGTTTAGGGTGAGGCTTAAGTTTAGAGTTAGGTTTAGTATGAGGGTGAGGGTTAAATTTAGGTTAAGGCTGAGGTTTGGGGTTAGGGTGAGTATTAGGGTAGGGTTAGGGTGAGGGTTCGGGTGAGGGTGAGGGTGAGTTTTAGGGTGTGGGTAACAGTTAGGGTTAGGGTGAGGCTTAAGGTGACCGTAGGGTTAGGGTGAGGGTGTGGGTTAGGTTTTCCCTGAGGATTATGGTTAGGGATAGGGTTATGGTGAGGGTAAGTGTAAAGATGAGGTATAGGGTGAGGGTGAGGTTTAGCGAAAGCGTTAGAGTTAGGGAGAGGGTTAGGATCAAGGATAGGTTAGGTGAGGGTGAGGGTTAGAGTTAGGTTTAGGGCTAGTTTTTGGGTGAGGGTAAGATTTAGGGTGAGGTTTAAGGTGAGGGTGAGGGTTAGGGTTATTTTGAGGGATAGGGTGAGTGTTAGGGTGAGTGTTATGGTGTGGGTTAGGTTTAGGTTTTGGTTTAGGGTGAGGGTTAGGGTGAGGTTTAGTGTTAGTGTTAGGGTGAGGGTTAAGCTGAGAGTTAGGGTGAGGGTAAGGGTTAGAGTGAGGTTTAGGGTGAGGGTGTGGCTTGCGGATAGCATGAGTATTAAGGATAGGTTTAGGGTGAGGTTAAGGGTTAGGGTGAGTGTGAGGGTTAGGTGTAGGATTAGGGTTAGTGTTAGAGAGAGGATTAGGGATAGGGTTAGGATTAGGGTGAGGGTTTTGGTTAGGTTTAGAGTTAGGGTGAGGGTTAGGGTTAGTGTTTGGATTAGGTTTAGGGTTAATGTTAGGGTTAGGTGAGGTTTAGGGATAGAATTGGGGTTAGGGTGAGGGTCAGGGTTAGGTTTTGGCTTGGAGTTAGAGTGAGGGTGAGTGTGAGTGTTAGGGTTAGGTTTAGCTTTAGGGATAGGGTTAGGTTGAGGGTGAGGGTGAGGGTGACGGTGAGGTTTAGGGTTAGGGTGAGGTTTAGGGTTGTGGTTAGGGTTAGAGTTGGGTTGAGGGTTAGGGTTAGGGTTAGGAAGAGGGTTTGGCTGAGAGTTAGGGTTATGGTTAGGGTGAGGTTTAGTGTTAGTGTGAGTGTTAGGATGAGGGTTAGGCTGAGGTTTAGGGTTAGGGAGAGGGTAAGGGTGAGTTTTAGGGTGAAGGTTAGGTTTAGGTTTCAGGTTAGGGTGAGGGTTAGGATGAGGTTTAGTTTTAGTGTAAGGGTTAGGGTTAGGGTAAGGGTTAGGGTGAGGGTAAATGTTAGATTGAGTTTTAGGGAGAGGGTGAGGGTTAGGGATAGCATTAGGGTTAATTTTAGGTTTAGGGTGAGGCTTGCGGTTAGGGTTACTTTGAGGGTGAGGGTTAGGTTTAGCATTAGGGTTAGGGTTAGGGTGAGTGTTAGGGTGAAGTTGATGGTTAGGGTTAGGGTTAGGGTGAGGGTACGGGTTAGGTTGAGGGTGAGGGTTAGGGTGATGGTGAGGGTAAGGTTTAGGGTGACGTCTATGGTTACAGTTACTGTTAGGGTAAGGTTTAGGTTTAGGGTGAAGGTGAGGGTGAGGGTTAGGTTTAGGGTTAGGCTTAGGTGTAGGGTTAGCCTTAGGGTGAGGGTGAGGCTGAGTGTCAGAGTTAGGTTTAGGGTGAGGTTTAGGGTAATGGTTACGGTTAGGGTGAGGGTGAGGGTGAGGTTTTAGGTGAGGTTGAGAGTTAGGGTTTGGGTTAGGTTTAGGATTAAGGTTAGGGTGAGAGTTATTGTTAGGGTTAATGTTAGGATGAGGGTTAGGCTGAGGGTTAGGGTGAGAGTAAGGGTTAGGGTGAGGGTGAGGGTTAGGTTAAGGATTAGGGTTAGGTTTAGGGTGAGGGTTAGGGATAGGGTTAGGATTAGGGTGAGGGTTTTGGTTAGGGTTAGGTTTAGAGTTAGGGTGAGTGTAAGGGTTAGGGTTTGGATTAGTGTTAGGGTAAGGGTTAGGCTGAGGGTGAGGTTGAGGGTGCGGGTTAGGATTAATGTGAGTGTTAGGGTAGGGTTAGTGTGATATTTAGGGGGAGGTTTAGGGTGAGGGTTAGGATGAGGGTTAGGTTGAGGGTTAGCGTTAGGGTTCCGGTGAGGGTAAGGGTTAGGGTGAGAGTTAGGCTTAGGGTTAGGCTTAGGGTGAAGGTTAGAGTGAGGGTTAGTGTTAGGGTTAGGGTTAGCGATAGGGTGAGGGTTAGGCTGTGGGTAAGGGTTAGAGTGAGGGTTAGGGTGATGGTGAGGTTTAGAGATAGCATTAGTTTTAAGATTAGGTTTAGGGAGAGGGTTAGGATTAGGATTAGGGTTACTGTGAGGGTTATGGAAAGCATTAGGGTTAGGGTTATGTTGAGGTTTAGGGTTAGGGTTAGGGTGAGGATTTGGGTTAGGGTTAGGGTTAGGGTGAGGGTTAGGCTTAGGGTGAGGGTGAGGGTTAGCTTTAGGTTTATGATTAGGGATAGGTTTAGGTTTAGGATTAGGGTGATGGTGAGGGTGAGGGTCAGAGTTAGGTTTGGGGTGAGAGTTATGGTTATGGTTAGGGATAGGGTGAGGATGAGGGAGAGGGTTAGGGTGAGAGTGATTGTGAGCGTGAGGGTGAGTGTTAGGTTTAGGGTGAGTATTAGGGTTATGGTTAGGGTGAGAGTGCGGGTGAATTTGAGGGTTAAGTGTGAGCATGAGTGTTAGGTTGAGCATGAGGGTGAGTGTTAGTGTTTAGGTGAGGGTCAGTTTTGGTTAGGGTTAAGGTTAAGGTGAGGGTTAGGGTTAGAGTTAGTGCTATGATGAGGGTTAGGCTGAGGGTTAAGGTTAAGATTAGGGTGAGGGTAAGGGTTATGGTGAGGGCCAATGTTAGGTTTTGGATTAGGGTTAGGGTTAGGGTGAGGTTTAGGGATAGGGTTAGGATTAGGGTGAGGGTTTTGGTTAGGGTAAGGTTTTGACTTAGGGTGAGGTTTAGGGTTAGTTTAGGGATTAGGTTTAGGGTTAGGGTTAGGCTGAGGGTGAGGCTGAGGGTGAGGGTTAGAGTTAATATGAAGGTTAGGGTTTGGGTTATCGTTAGGATGAGGGTTAGGCTGAGGGTTAGGGTAAAGGTTCGGGTAAGGGTAAGTGTTAGGGTGAGGTTTACGTTGACGGTGAGGGTTAAGTTTAGGCTTAGGGTTAGGGTGAGGTTTATGGTTAGGGTGAGGGTGAGGGTTAGGGTTAGGGTTAGGGTGAGGGTTAGGTTTAGGTGAGGGTTAGGGATAGGTTTGGGGTTAGGGTGATTGTGAGGAGTAGTTTTAGGTTTAGGTTTAGGGTTAGGCTGAGGGTGAGGGTGAGGTTTAGGGTTAGGGTTAGGGTTAGGGTTGGGTTGAATGTTAGGGTTAGGGTTAGGGTTAGGAAAAGGGTTTGGCTGAGGTGTAGGGTTATGGTTAGGGTGAGTTTTAGGGTTAGTGTGAGGGTTGGGATGAAGGTTAGGCTGAGGGTTAGGGTTAGGGTTAGGGTGAGGGTAAGGGTTAGGGTGAGGGTGAGGGTTAGGTTTAGGATTAGGGTTATTGTTACGGTGAGAGTTAAGGATAGGGTTAGGGTTAGTGTGAGGGTTAAGGTGAGGGTTAGGGTTAGGTTTAGGGTGAGGATTAGGGTGAGGGTGAGTTTTAAGGTGAAGGTTAGGGTTAGGGTGAGGATTAGGGTTAGGGTTAGGGTGAGGTTTAGGATTAGGGTGATGTTTAGGGTGAGGGTGAAGTTTTAGGTGAGGATGAGGGTGAGGGTGAGGGTTTAGTTGAGGGTTAAGGTTAGGGTTAGGGTGATTGTTAGGGTGATGGTGACAGTGATTGTTAGGGTGAAGTTGAGGGTTAGGGATAGGGTTAGGGAGAGGGTTAGTGTTAGTGTTAGTGTGATGGGTAGGGTGATGGTTTGGGTTCCGGTGAGGGTGAGGGTTAGTTTTAGGGTGTTGGTGACAGTTAGGTTTAGGGTGAGGGTTAAGGTGACAGTGAGGATTAGGGTTAGGGTTAGGGTTAGTGTTATGGTGAGGTAAGGGTTAGTATGAGGTTTAGGGTGAGGGTGAGTTTTAGGGATAGCGTTAGAGTTAGGGTGAGGGTTAAGGTGATGGTTAGGATCCACGTTAGTTTAGGTGAGGATTGAGGGTTAGAGTTAGGTTTAGGGTTAGGTTTAGGGAAAGGGTAAGGTTTAGGGTGAGGGTTAGGTGAGGGTGAGGGTTAGGGTTAGGTTGAAGCTTAGCGTGAGCATTAGGGTGAGGGTTAGGTTTAGTTTTAAAGTTAGGGTGAGGGTTAGGGTGATGGTAAGGATTAGGTTTATTGTTAGGGTGAGGGTTAGGGTGAGGTTTAGTGTTAGTGTTAGGTTTAGGGTTAGGTATTGGGTTAGGGTGAGGGTTAAGGGTTAGAGTGAGGGTTAGGGTTAGGGTTAGGGTGTTAGGGTTAGGGTGATGGTGAGAGTAAGGATTAAGGTGAGGACTAGGGTTAGGGTTAGGGTTAGGGTAAGGTGTAGGTTTAGGGTGAGGGTAAGTGTGAGAGTTAGTTTTAGGATTAGGATTAGGTTTAAGGTTAGGCTTAGGGTGAGTGTCAGAATTAGGTATAGGGTGAGGGTTAGGGTGAGGGTTAGGGTGAGGGTGAGTGTGAAGTTGAAGGTGAGGTTGAGTGTTAGGGTTTGGTTGAGGGTTAGGGTTAGGGTAAAGGTTAGGGTGAGGGTTAGGGTTAGGTTTAGGGTTAGGGAGAGGGTTAGGGAGAGGGTAAGGTTTAGAATGAGGGTGAATGTTAGGTTTAGGATTAGGTTTAGGGTTAGGGTGAGGGTTAGGGATAGGGTTAGTTTTAGGGTGAAGGTTTTGGTTTGGGTTAGGTTTAGAGTTAGGGTGAGGGTGAGGGTTAGCGTTTGGATTAGGGTTAGGGTTAGGATTAGGCTTAGGGTGATGTTGAGGGTGAGGGGTGGGGGATAGGGTTAATGTGAGGGTTGGTTTAGGGGTAGCGATAAGGTTACTGTGAGGGTTAGGTTTAGTGTTAGGGTTAGGATGAGGTTTAGACTGAGAGTTAGGGTTAGGTTTGGGTGAGGGTAAGGGTTAGTGTGAGGGTTTGGGTGAGGTGACGTTTAGGTTTAGGCTTGGGATAGGGTGAGGGTTAATGTGAGGGTTAGTGTTAGGGTTAGGATTGGGGTTAGGTTGAGGTTTAGGGTGTGGGTAAGGGTGAGGGTGTGGGTAAGGTTTAGAGTGAGGGTTAGGGTGAGGGTGAGTTTTAGGGATAGCATTCGGGTTAAGGTTAGGTTTAGGGTGAGGGTTAGGGATAGGGTTACGGTGAGAGTGAGGGTTAGGGTTTGCATTAGGGTTAGGGTTAGGATAAGGGTGAGGTTTAGGGTTAGGGTTAGGGTGAGGGTGAGGGTGAGGATTAGGGTTAGGGTTAGGGTGAGGGATAGGTGCAGGGTGAGGGTAATGCTTAGCTTTAGGGTGAGGGTTAGGTTTAGGATTAGGCTTAGGTGTTGGGTTAGGCTTAGGGTGATGGTGAGGCTGAGGGTCAGAGTTAATTTTAGGGTTAGGGTTAAGATTATTGTTAGGGATACGTTGAGGATGAGGGTGAGGGTTAGGGTTAGGGTGATGTTGAGGGTGAGGGAGAGGGTAAGGGTTAGGTTCAGGGTGAGAATTTGGGTTATGGTTAGGTTTAGAGTGAGGTTGAGTGTGAGGGTTAGTGTGAGCATGAGTGTGAGGTTGAGGGTGAGAGTGAATGTTAGGGTTTAGGTGAGGGTCAGTTTTAGGATTAGGGTTAAGGTTAGGGTGAGGGTTAGGGTTAGGGTTCGGTTAGGATGAGGGTTAGGCTGAGGGTTAAGGTTAGGGTTAGGGTGAGGGTAAGGGTTAGGGTGAGGGTGAGGGTTAGGTTTTGGATTAGGGTTAGAGTTAGTGTGAGGGTTAGGTTTAGGGTTAGGGTTAGGATTATGGTTAGGGATAGGTTGAGGATGAGGGTGAGGGTTAGGGTTAGGGTGATGTTGAGGTTGAGGGAGAGGGTAAGGGTTAGGTTCAGGGTGAGGATTTGGGTTATGGTTAGGTTTAGAGTGAGGTTGAGTGTGAGGGTTAGTGTGAGCATGAGTGTGAGGTTGAGGGTGAGAGTGATGTTAGGGTTTAGGTGAGGGTCAGTTTCAGGGTTAGGGTTAAGGTTAGGGTGAGGGTTAGGGTTAGGGTTCGGGTTAGGATGAGGGTTAGGCTGAGGGTTAAGGTTAGGGTTAGGGTGAGGGTAAGGGTTAGGGTGAGGGTGAGGGTTAGGTTTAGGATTAGGGTTAGGGTTAGTGCGAGGGTTAGGTTTAGGGTTAGGGTTAGGATTATGGTTAGGGATAGGTTGAGGATGAGGGTGAGGTTTAGGGTTAGGGTGATGTTGAGGGTGAGGGAGAGGGTAAGGGTTAAGTTCAGGGTGAGGATTTGGGTTATGGTTAGGTTTAGAGTGAGGGTGAGTGTGAGGGTTAGTGTGAGCGTGAGTGTGAGGTTGAGGGTGAGAGTGAATTTTAGGGTTTAGGTGAGGGTCAGTTTTAGGGTTAGGGTTAAGTTTAGGGTGAGGGTTAGGGTTAGGGTTCAGGTTAGGATGAGGGTTAGGCTGAGGGTTAAGGTTAGGGTTAGGGTGAGGGTAAGGGTTAGGGTGCGGGTGAGGGTTAGGTTTTGGATTAGGTTTAGGGTTAGTGTGAGGGTTAGGTATAGGGTTAGGATTACGTTGAGGGTTTTGGTTAGGGTTAGGTTTAGAGTTAGGGTGAGGGTTAGGGTTAGTGTTTGGATTAGGGTTAGATTTAGGCTGAGGGTGATGTTGAGGGTGAGGGTGAGGGTTAGGGTTAATGTGAGGGTTAGGGTTATGGTTAGCGTTAAGGTTTGGGTGAGGGTAAGGTTTAGGATTAGGCTTAGGATGAGGGTTAGACTGAGGGTTGGGGTTAGGGTGAGGGTGAGGGTAAGGGTTAGGGTGAGTTTTAGGGTGAGGGTGAGGGTTAGGTTTAGGCATAGGTTTAGGGTGTGGGTTATGGTTATTGTGAGGGTGAGGGTTAGGGTTAGGGTGAGGGTGAGTGTTAGGCTTAGGTGAGTTTTAGGGATAGGGTGGGGGTTAGGTTGAGGGTCAGGATTAGGGTTAGTGTTAGAGTTAGGGTGAGGGCTAGTGTTAGGTTTCGGGTTAGGATGAGATTTAGGTTTAGTGTGAGGGTGAGGGTGAGTGTTATGTTTAGGATTAGGATTAGGTGTATGGTTAGGCTTAGGATGAGGGTCAGAGTTAGGTTTAGGGTGAGGGTTAGGTTTATGTATAGGGTTAGTGTGAGGTTGAGGCTTAGGGTGAGGGTCATGGTGAGTTTGATGGTGAGTGTTAGGTTTAGGGTGAGTGATATGCTTATGGTTAGGGTTAGGTGAGGGTGAGGATGTGGGTTACGGTGAAGGTGATTGTGAGGTTGAGGGTGAGGGTGAGGGTTAGGGTTTGGGTGAAGGTTAAGTTTAGGGTTTGGGTTAAACTTAGGTTCAGGGTTAGGGTTAGGGTTAGGATGAGGGTTAGGCTGAGGGTTACATTTAGGTTTAGGGTGAGGGTAAGGTTTAGGGTGAGGGTGAGCGTTAGGAATAGGATTAGGGTTAGTTTTAGGCATGAGGGTAAGGGATAGGGTTAGGATGAGAGTAAGGGTTTTGGTTAGGGTTAGGTTTAGAGTTAGGGTGAGGGTGAGGTTTAGGGTTAGGTGTTGGATTAGGGTTAGGTTTAGGCTAAGTGTGAGGTTGAGGGTGAAGGGTGACAGTTAGGGTGAGGATTAGGGTTAGGGTTAGCGTTGGGATGAGGGTTAGGCTGAGGGTTAGGGTTAGGGTTCAGGTAAGGTTAAGGGTTTGGGTGAGAGTGAGGGTTATGGTTAGGCTTAGGGTTAGGGTGACGATTAGGGTGAGGTTTAGTGTTAGGGTTAGTGTTAGGGTTAGGTTTAGATTGAGCGTTAGGGTGTGGGTAATGGTTAGTGTGAGTTTAGGATGATGGTGAGGGATAGGGTTAAGTTGAGGGTAAGGGTTAAGGCGAGGCTTAGGATGAGGCTGAGGGTTAATGTAGTATTAGCAGTACCATGAGGGTGAGAGTGAGGGTGAAGTTTAGGGTTAGAGTTAGGGATAGGGTGAGAATTAGGGGTCGGGTTAGGTTTAGACTGACGGATAGGCTGAGGGGTAGGGCTAGGGTTAGTGTTAGGGTGAGGGTTAGGGTGTGGGTTAATGTTAGGGTTAGGGTTAGGGTGAGGTTGAGGGTGAGTGTAAGGGTTAGGGTGAGGATTATGGTGAGGTTGAGGTTTAGTGTTAGCATTAGGGTTAGGTTTAGGGTTAGGGTTATGTTTAGGATTAGGGTTAGGGTGAGGGTGAGGTTTAGGGTGAGGGTGAGGGAGAGGGTGAAGGTTTAGGTGAGGATTAGGGTTAGGGTTAATGTTAGGGTGAGGGTGAGGGTTAGAGTTAGGGTTAGGGACATGATTAGGGTTAGGGTGAGGTTTAGGGTTAGGGTAAGTGTGAGGGTGAGGGTGAGGGTTACTGTTACGGTGAGTTTTAGGGTGAGGTTTAGGCTGTGTTTTTGTGTGAGGATTAGTGTTAGGGTTAGGGTTATGTTGAGGGTAAGGGTTAGGGTGAGGTTTAGGGTGAGAGTGAGGGTTAGGCTTAGCGTTAGGGTTATGGTGAGGTTTAGGGTTAGCGTGAGGTTTAGGATTAGGGTTAGGGTGAGGGTTCAGGTTCGGGTGAGCTTGAGTGTTAGGGTGTGGTTGATGGTTAGGTTTAGGGTAAGGGCTAAGGTGACGGTTAGGGTTAGGGTGACGTGAGGGTTACAGTTAAGGTGAGCATTAGGGTGAGGATTAGTGTTAGGGTATGTGTGAGGATTAGGGTTAGGGTTAGGGTTATGGTGATGGTAAGGGTTAGGGTGAGGTTTAGGGTGAGGGTGAGGGTGAGGGTGAGGGTTAATGTTACAGTTAGGGTGATGTTAGGGTGAGGCTTAAGGTTATGGTGAGGGTGAGGATTAGGCTTAGGGTTAGGGTGAGGGTTGGGGTTAGTGTCAGTGTTCGTTATAGGGTTGGGTTTAGGGTGAGGGTCAGGGTTAGGGTGAGGGTTAGAGTTACGGTGAGGGTGGGGGTTAGGTTTAGGGCTAGGATTAGTGTGAGGGTTAGATTTAGGCTGAGGGTGAGTGTAAGGTTGAGGGTTAGGAATAGGTTGAGGGTTAGGCTTAGGGTTAGGGTTAGGTTGAGGGTTAGCATTAGGGTTAGGGTGAGGGTTAGGGTTAGTGTCAGGGTTAGGGTGAGGGTTAGGGTGAGAGGTAGGTTTAGGGATAGGGTTAGGGTGAGGTTTAGGATTAGGGTGAGGGTTAAGGTTAGGGTTAGAGTGAGGGTTAGGTTGAGCATTAGGGTGAGGGTTAGGGTGAGGTTTAGTGTTAGTGTTAGGGTTAAGGTTAGGGTGAGGGTTAGGGTGAGGGTCCGGGTTAGAATGAGGATTTGGGTGTGGGTGAGGATTAGGGATAGCATAAGGGTTAGGGTTAGGTTTAGGATTAGGTTGAGGGTAAGGTTTATTGTTATCCTTAGGGTTAGGGTTAGGTTTAGGGTGTGGGTTAGGGTTAGGGTTAGGATGAGGGTGAGTGTGAGGGTTAGGGTTAGGGTTAGGGTGACGGTTAGGTTTAGGGTGAGGGTTAGGGTTAGGTGACGGTGAGGGTAAGGGTTAGGGTGAGGGCTAGGTTTAGGGGTTAGATTGAGATTTAGGTTTAGGGTGAGTGTGAGGTTGAGGGTTTGGTTTATAATGAGGCTTAGGTGTAGGGTTAGGCTTTGGATGAGGGTGAGGTTGAGGGTAAGATTTAGGTTTAGGGTGAGGGTTAGGGTTATATTTAGGGTTAGGGTGAGGGTGAGGGTTAAGGGTGATGGTTTGGGTGAGGGTGAGGTTGAGGGTTAGGTTTAGGGTGAGGGTTAGGGTGAGGGTGCGGGTGAGGTTTAGGGTGAGGTTGAGGTTTAGGGTTTGCATTAGGGTAAGGATTAGGGTTAGGCTGAGGTTTAGGGTTAGGATTAGGGTGAGGGTGAGGTTGAGGGTGAGTGTGAGGTTTAGGCTGAGGTGTATGGTTAGGGTTAGGGATAGGTTGAGGTTTAGGTTTAGGGTTATGTTTAGGGTGAATGTTATGCTGAAGGGTAGGTATAGGTTTAGGGTGAGGGTTAGGGTTAGTGTACGGGTTAGGGTTAGCTTTAGGATGAGGTTGAGGGTGAGGGTAAGGTTTAGGGTGATGGTTAGGTTGAGGTTGAGGTTTACGGTTAGCATTAGGTTTAGAGTTAGCCTTAGGCTGAGGTCTAGGGTTAGGATTAGGGTTAGGGTGAGGGTGAGGGCTAGTGTTAGCATTAGGGTTAGGTTTAGGGTTAGGATTAGTGTTAGTGTGAGGGTTAGGGATAGGCTTAGGGTAAGGATGATGGTAAGGGTTAGAATTAGTTTGAGGGTGAGGGTGAGATTGAGGGTGAGGTTTAGGGTTAGGGATAGTTTTAGGGTGAGAGCTAGAGTGAGGGTGAGGGTTTGGGTGAGTGTTAGGGTTTGGGAATGGGTTTCGGTTAGGAAATTCTTAGGGTTAGGTTTAGCGTGAGGATTAAGGTTAGGGTTAGGATGAGGGTGAGGATTAGGGTTAGGGTGAGGATTAGGGTTAGGGTTACGTTGAGGGTGAGGATTAGGGTGATGTTTAGGGTTTGGGTTCGGGTTCGGGTTCGGGTAAGGGTTAGGGTGTAGTTGAGGGTTAGGGTTAGGGTGAGGGCTAGGGTTAGGGTTAGGAAAAGGGTGATGTTTAGGTTTAGTGTGAGGGTGAGGATGAGGGTTAGGTATAGGATTAGGCTTAGGTGTAGGGTTAGGCTTAGGGTGAGGGTCAGAGTTAGGGTTTAGGGTGAGGGTTAGGGTTATGGTTAGAGTTAGGGTGATGGTGAGGTTTAGGGAGATGGTGATGGTGAGGATGAGGGTGAGGTTTGGGTTTAGGGTGAGGGATAGGGTTATGGTTAGTGTTAGGGTGAGGCTGATGGTGTGGGTTACGGTGAGGGTCATGGTGAGGTTGAGGGTTACGGTGAGGGTTAAGGTTTGGGTGAAGATTAAGTTTAGGGTTTGGGTTAAGTTTAGGTTGAGGGTTAGGTTTAGGATTAGGATGAGGGTTAGGCTGAGGGTTATGTTTAGGGTTAGGGTGAGGGTAAGGGTTAGGTTGAGGGTGAGGGTTAGGATTAGGATTAGGGTTAGTTTTAGGGTGAGGGTAAGGGATAATGTTAGGGTTAGGGTGAGGGTTTTGGTTAGGGTTAGGTTTAGAGTTAGGGTGAGGGTGAGGGTTAGGGTTAGGTTTTGAATTAGGTTTAGGGTTAGTGTTAGGCTGAGGGTGAGGTTGAGGTTGAGGGTGACAGTTAGGGTGAGGGTGAGGGTTAGAGTTAGGGTTAGGATGAGGGTTAGGGTTAGGGTTAGGTTTAGGATGAGGGTTAAGGTGAGGTTTAGTGTTCGTATGAGGGTGAGGGTTAGAGTTAGGTTTAGTGTAAGTTTTAGGGTTAGAGTGAGGGGGATTGTGAGGGTTAGTGTGAGCGTGAGGGTGAGGTTGAGGCTGAGGGTGAGGGTTAGGGTTTAGGTGAGGGTCAGGTTTACGGTTAGGGTTAAGGTTAGGGTGACGGTTAGGGTTAGGGTTAGGTTTAGGTTGAGGGTTAGGCTGAGGGTTAAGTTTAGGGTTAGGGTGAGGGTACGGTTTAGAGTGAGGGTAAGGGTTACGGTGAGGCTGAGGGTTAGGTTTTGGATTAGGGTTAGGGTTAGGGTGAGGGTTAGGGATAGGGTTACGATTAGTGTGAGGGTTTTGGTTAGGTTTAGATTTAGAGTTAGGGTGAGGTTTAGGGTTAGTGTTTGGATTAGGGTTAGGTTTATGGTTAGGCTGAGGGTGAGGTTGAAGGTGAGTGTGAGGGTTAGGGTTAATGTGAGGATTAGGATTTGGATTAGCGTTAAGATTAGGGAGAAGGTTAGGTTTATGGTTAGGGTTAGGATGAGGGTTAGGCTGAGGGTTAGGTTTAGTGTTCGGGTGAGGGTAAGGGTTGGTTTGAGGTTTAGGGTGAGGGTGAGGGTTAGGTTAAGGCTAACGGTTAGGGTGAGCGTTAGGGTTAGGGTTAGGGTGAGGGTGAGGTTTAGGGTTAGCGTGAGTGTGAGGGTTAGCGTAAGGTGAGGGTTAGGGATAGGGTTGGGTTTAGGGTGAGGGTCAGGGTTAGGGTTAGGGTTAGGGTTAAGGTGAGGGTGAGTGTCAGCATTAGGGTTAGGTTTAGGGTTAGTGTTAGTGTTTGGCTGAGGGTGAGGATGAGGGTGAGGGTGAGGTTGAGGGTTAGGTTGAGGGTTAGAGTCAGGATTAGGGTTAGTGTTTGGTTGAGGGTTAGGGTTAGGCTTAGGAAATGGGTTTGGCTGAGCATTAGGGTTATGGTTAGGGTGAGGTTTAGGGTTAGTGTGAGGGTTACAATGAGGGTTAGACTGATTGTTAGCATTAGGTTTAGGCTTAGCGTTAGGCTAAGGCTTAGGCCGAGCATGAGGGTGAGGGTTAGTGTTAGGGTTAGGGTGAGTGTGAGGTTAAGATTGATGATTAGTTTTAGGGTTGGTGTAAGGTTTAGAGTGAAGATGAGGGTTAGAGTTAGGGTTAGGGTGAGGGCTAGGATGAGTGTGAGGGTTACGGTTAGGGTGAGGATTATGTTTAGGATGATGGTTAGGGTTAGTGTGAGGGTTAGTGTTAGGGTTAGGGTTAGTGTTAGGTTGAGGGTAAGTGTTAGTTTGAGGGTTAGGGTTAGGGTGAGGGTTATGTTAGAATGAGGGTTAGGGTTAGGGTTACTGTTTCAGTGAGGTTGAGGTTTAGAGGTAGGGTTAGGGTGTGGTTTATGTTTAGGGTTATTGTTAGAATTAGGTTTAGGGTGAGGGTGAGGTTTAGGGTTAGAGTTTGTGTTAGTGATAATGTTAGGGTTAGGGTGAGGGTCTGTGTGAGGGTTAGGGTTAGGCTTAAGCTTAGGGTTAGGCTTAGGCTTAGACCGAGCGTGAGTGTGAGGGTTAGGGTTAGGGTTAGGGTTAGGGTGAGGGTTAGGTTTAGGGTTAGGGTTAGGGTTAGTGATAGTGTTAGGTGTAGGGTTAGGGTGAGGGTGACAATAAGGGTAAAGGTGAGGGTTAGGGTTAGGATCAGGTTTCTATTGAAGGTGAGTGTGAGGGTTACAGTTAGGGCTACGGTTACGCTTAGGGTTAGGGTGAGAGTTAGGATTAGGGTTAGGGTTAGTGTTAGTGTTAGGGGTAGGGTTACGGTGAGATTTAGGGTGAGGGTGAGGGTTAGGGTTAGGCTTAGGCTTAGGCTTAGAGTTAGGATGAGGGTGATGGTGGGGGTGAGGGTTAGTGTTATGGTCAGGGTGAGGATTAAGGTTAGGTTGCTGGTTTGGGTTAGGGTTAGGTTTAGTTTTATTGTTAGGGTAAGTGTTAGAGTTACGGTGAGGGTGAGTGTGAGGGGTAGGGATAGGGTTAGGCTTAGGCTTAGGGTTAGGATGAAGGGGATGTTGGGGGTGAGAGTTAGTGTTATGGTAAGGGTGAGGATTAGGGTTAGGGTGAGGGTTAGGATGAGGATAAGGGTTACGGTGAGTGTGAGGGTTAGGGTTAGGGTGAGGGTTAGGGTTAGGAATAGGGTTAGGGTGAGGGTGAGGTTTAGGATTAGGGTTAGGATTAGGGTTATTGTTAGTGTTATGGTTAAGGTTACCTATGCAGTGAGGGTGAGGCTGAGGGTAAGGGTTAGGTTTACGATTCGGGTTAGGGTAAGGATTAGGGTTAGGGTGAGGCTGAGGTTGAGGGTGAGGGTTAGGGTTAGGGTGATGATTAGGGTTACGGTTAGCTTGAAGGTTAGGATGAGTTTTAGGGATAGGGTGAGTGTTAGGGTGATGGTGAAAGTAAGGCTAAAGTTGAGGGTTAGGATGTGGGTGAGGGTTAAGATAAGGGTGAGGGTTAGGGTGAGGGTGAGGGTTAGGGTAAGTGTGAGGGTTAGGGTGTAGATAAGAGTTAGGGTTAGGGTTAGGCTGAAGGTGAGGTTGAGGGAGAGGGTTAGATTTAGGGTGAGTGTTAGGATTAGGGTTAGGGTGAGTGTTATGGTGAGGGTTAGGGTTACGATTAGTGTTAGGCTGTGGGCTAGGTTGAGGGTGAGGTTTAGGGTTAGGGTTAGGGTGAGGTTTAGGGTTAGGGTTAGGTTGAGGGTGAGGTTTAATTTTAGAGTTAGGGTTAGGGTGAATGTTAGGGTTAGGTTTAGTGTTAGGGTGAGGGTGAGGGTTAGGGTTAAGGTTAGGATTAGGATTAAGGTTAGGGTGAGGGTGAGTGTGAGGGTTAGGGTGAGGGTTAGGGTTAGGCTTAGGGTTAGGCTGAAGGTGAGGGTGAGGGTTAGGTTTAGGGTGAGGCTGAGGTTTAGGGTTAGAGTTAGTGTTAGTGTGAGGGTTAGTGTGAGGGTGAGTGTTAGGGTTAGGTTGTGGTTGAGAGTTAGGATTAGGGTGATGCTTAAGGTTATGGTCAGGTTGAGGATTAGGATGAGGGTTAGGGTTAGGGTGGGGGTTAGGTTGAGGCTGACAGTAAGGGTTAAAGGGAGGGTTAGGCTGAGAGTGAGGATTACTGTAAGGGTGAGGGTTAGGGTTAGGGTGAGTGTTAGGGTTAGGGTTAGCGTGAGAGTGTGGTTTAGATTGAGGGTTAGTTTTAGGGTTAATGTGAGGTTTAGGGTGAGGATGAGGGTTAGGGTTAGGTTGAGGGCTAGAATGAGGGTGAGGGTTTGGATTAGAGTTAAGGTGAGTGTTAGGGTTAGGGTGATGGCTAGGGTTAGTGTGAGGCTTAGTGTTAGGGTTAGGGTTAGTGTTAGGGTAAGGGTAAGTGTTAGAGTGAGGGTTAGGGTTAGTGTGAGGGTTATGGTTAGAATGAGGGTTAGTTTTAGGTTTAGGGTTATTGTTAGGTTAAGGGTTAGGTTTAACATGGGGGTTAGGGTTAGGATTAGGGTTAAGGTGAGGGCTAGGGTGAGGTTGAGGTTTAAGCTTAGTATTAGGCTTAGGCTTAGGTTTAAGCTGAGGCTGAGGGTGAGTTTGAGGGTTAGGCTTAACATGATAGTTAGGGTTATGGTTAGGGTGAGGGTTAGGATGAGGGTTAGAGTTAGGGTGAGGTTTAGGCTGAGGGTGACAGTAAGAGTAAAGGTGAGGGTTAGGGTGAGGATTAGTGTTAGGGTTAGGGTGAGAGTGAGGGTTAGATTGAGGATTAGTGTTAGGGTTAGAGTGAGGTTTAGGTTGAGGATGAGGGTTAGGATTAGGGTGAAGGCTAGGGTGAGGGTGAGGGTTAGGGATAGGGTTAGGTTGAGGTTTAGGGTTAAGGTGGTGTTTAGGGTTAGTGGGAGGGTTAGTGTTAGGATTAGGGTTAGTTTTAGTGTGAGGGTAAGTGTTAGGGTGAGGGTGAGGGTTAGGGTTAGTGTTAGGGTTAGGGTTAGGGTGAGGGTTATGTTGAGGTTTAGGATTAGGTTTAGGATTAGGTTTATGGTGAGAGTGAGTGTGAGGGTTAGGGTTAGGCTTAGGCTTAGGGTTAGGCTGTTGGTGAGGGTGAGGGTTAGGGTTAGGGTTAGGGTGAGGTTTATGTTTAAGGTTAGGTTTAGAGTTAGGTTTAGGGTGAGGGTGAGGTTTAGGGTTAGAGTTAGTATTAGTGTTACGGTTAGGGTTAGGGTGAGGGTTAGTGTGAGGTTTAGGGTTAGGCTTAAGCTTAGGCTTAGGCTTAGGCTTAGGGTGAGAATGACGGTGAATGTTAGGGTTAGATTTAGGGTGAGGGTGAGGGTTAGGGTTAGGCTGAGGTTTAGGGTGAGGGTGAGGTTTAGGATTAAAGTTAGGGTGAAGTTTAGTGTTATGGTTAGGGTTAGAGTTAGGGCGAGTGTGAGGTTTAGGGTTAGAGTTAGGGTTAGTGTGAGGGTTAGCGTGAAGTTCAGGGTTAGTGCGAAGGTTAGGGTTAGGGTTAGGTTGAGGGTTAGGGTTAGGGTGAGTGTTCGGGTTAGGGTTATGATTAGGTTTAGAGTGAGGTTTAGGGTGAGGGTTAGGGTTAGGATTAGGGTAAGGGTTTGTTCTAGGGTGAGTGTTAGGGTTAGGGTTAGGGTGAGGTTGAGCGTTAGGGTTAGGGTTAGTGTTAGGTTTAGGGTTGGGGTTAGGGTAAGGATTAGCGTTATGGTGAGTGTGAGTGTGAGGGTTAGGGTAAGGGTTAGTGTTAGGCTTAGGGTTAGGGTGTGTGCTAGGGTGAGGGTTAGGTTTAGGGTTAGTGTGAGTGGTAGGGTTATGATGAGTGTTATGTTTAGGATGAGGATTGGGGTTAGGATTAGAGTTAGTGTGACAGCTAGGTTGAGGGTGAGGTTTAGGGTTAGGGTTAGGGTGAGGTTTAGGGTGAGGGTGAGGTTTAGGGTTAGGGTTAGTTTTAGGATTAGGATTAGGGTTAAGGTTGTGGTGAGTGTGAGGGTTAGGGTTAGTGTTAGTGTTAGATTTAGGGTTAGGCTGATGCTGAGGGTGAGCTTGAGGTTTAGTTTTAGGGTGTGGGTTAGGTTTAGGGATAGAGTGAGGGTTAGGTTAGCTTTAGGGTAAGGGTTTGGGTTAGGGTTGAGGGTGAGGTTTAGTGTTAGGTTTAGGGTTAGGGTTATTCGTAGGGTTAGGGTTAGGGTTAAGGTTAAGGAAAGGGTGAGAGTGAGCATGATGTTGAGGGTTAGGGTTAGGGTTAGGATGAGGTTTAGAGTTAGGGTTAGGGTTAGGGTTAGGGTTAGGGTGAGGGTGAGGTTTAGGGTTAGATTTAGGGTTAGGGTTAAGTTTAGTGTGAGGGTTAGGTTTAGGTTTAGTGTTACGGTTAGGTTATGGTGAGGGCTAGTGTTAGGGTGAGGGTTAGGCTTAGGCTTAGGCTTAGGGTTAGGCTGAGGGTTAGGGTGAGGGTGAGGGTTAGGTTTAGGCTTAGGCTTAGGCTTAGGGTTAGGCTGAGGTTGAGTGTTAGGGTTAGTGTTAGGGATAGGCTTAGGCTTAGTTTTAGGCGGAGGGTGAGAGTGAGGGTTAGGGTTAGAGATAGCGATAGGGTGAGGGTTAGTGTGAGGGTCAGGGTTAGGGTTAGTGTTATGGTTACGGTGAGGGTGAGGGTGAGTTTGAGGGTTAGGGTTAGGCTTAGGCTTAGTCTTAGGCTTAGGCCGAGCGTGAGTGTGAGGGTGAGGTTTAGGGTTAGTATGATTGTTAGGGTTTTTGGGTTAGGGTGAGTGTTAGGGTGATGTTTAGGTTTAGGTTTAGGGCTAGAGTGAGGGCTAGGCTGAGGGTGCGGGTTAGGGTTAGCATTAGGGTGAGGTTTAGGTTTAGGGTTAGGTTTAGGGTTAGGGTGAGAGTTAGGGTTAAGGTTACGGTGAGGGTTCGGGTGAGGGATAGGGTTAGGGTTATGGTGAGGGTGAGGTTTGGATTTGGGTTAGGGTTAGGGTTATTGTTAGTGTTATGGTTAGCTTTAAGTTTACGGTGAGGGTGAGGCTGAGAGTGAGGATTAGGGTTAGGGTTAGGGTGAGGTTTGGGGTTAGGGTTAGGGTTAGGGTTAGGGTGAGGGTTTGGTTTTGGGTTAGTTTTAGGGTTAGGCTAATGGTGAGGGTGAGGGTTAGGTTTAGGGTGAAGTTTAGGGTTAGGGTTAGTGTGAGGGTGAGGGTGAGGTTTAGGGTTAGAGTTAGGGTTAGGCTGACGGTGAGGGTGAGGGTTAGTGTTAGGGTTAGAGTGAGGGTAAGGATGAGGGTGAGGTTTAGGGTTAGGGTTAGGATTAGGATTAGATTTAGTGTTAAGATGAGTGTTTGTGTTAGGCTTAGGGTTAGGATCAGGCTAAGGGTTAAGCTGAGGGTGAGGGTAAGGTTGAGGTTTAGTGTTAGGTTTAGGGTTAGGGTGAGGTTTAGGGTTAGTTTGAGGGTTAGGGTTAGGATTAGGGTTAGTTTGAGGGTTAGGGTTAGGATTAGGGTTAGAGTGAGTGTTAGGATGAGGATTAGGGTTAGGATTAGGGTTAAGGTGAGGGCTAGGGTGAGGGTGAGGGTTAGGGTTATTGTTATGTTGAGGTTTAGCGTTAGGGTTAGGGTTAGGTTGAGGGTTAAGATGAGGGTTAGGGTTATGGTGAGCGTTAGGGTGAGGGTGAGGGTTAAGGTGAGGGTGAGGGTTAGGATTAGGGTTAGGGTTAGGATTATTGTTAGTGTTATGTTTCTGGTTATGTTTGCAGTGATGGTGAGCTTGAGGGTGAGGTTGAGAGATAGGATTAGGGTAAGGTTGAGGTTTAGAGTTAGGATTAGTGTTATTGCTAGGGTTACGGTTAGAGTTACGGTGAGGGTGAGGGTGAGGGTAAGGGTGAGATTTAGGGTTACGGTGAGATTAAGGGTCAGGTTTAGGATTAGGGTTACGGTGAGTGTGAGGTTTAGGGTTAGAGTTAGGATTAGGCAGAGGGTTAGGGTAAGGGTTTGGGTTAGGGTTAGTGTTAGGGTTAGGATTAGGATGAGGATTAGGTTGAGGTTTAGGGTTAGGGTTACGGTTAGTGTAAGGATTAGGGTAAGGGTGAGGGTGAGTGTAATGGTTAGGGTTAGGGTTAGCTTTAGGCTTAGATTTAGGCTGAGGGTGAGTTTGAGTGTGAGGGTTGTGGTTAGGTTGAGGTTAAGGGTTAGGGTTAAGGTGAGGGTCAGGGTTAGGGTTAGGTTGAGATTTACAATTAGGTTTAGGGTTATTTTGAGGGTTAAGGTTAGGGTTAGGGTGAGGGTTAGGATGAGGTTTAGGGTTACAGTTAGGGTTAGGGTGAGGGCTAGGGTGAGGGTGAGGGTTAGTGTTAGGTTTAGGGTGAGGTTTAGGGTTAGAGGTAGGGTTAGGGTGAGGGTTAAGGTTCGAGTTACATTGATGGTGAGGGTTAGGTTTGAGGTGAGGGTTATGTTGATCACTAAATTGAGGGTGAGGGTTAGGGTTAGGGTTAGGGTTAGAGTGAGGGTTAGTTTGAGTTTTAGGTTTAGGGTTAGGGTTAGTGTTAGGATTAGGTTTAGGCTGAGGGTGAGTGTGAGGGTTTGGGTTAGGGTTAAGCTTAGGCTTAGGGTTAGGCTGAGGTTGATGGTGTGGATGAAGATTAGGTTTAGAGTGATGGTTCCGGTTATGGTTAGTTTGAGGGTTAGGATGAGGGTTAGGGTTAGCATAAGGTTAGGGTGAGGGCTAGGTTGAGTGTGAGGTTTAGGGTTAGGTTTAGGCTTAGGTTAGGGTTAGGCTGAGGCTGAAGTTGAGGGTGAGGGTTAGGGTTAGGGTGATATTTAGGGTTATGGTTAGGATGAGGGTTAGGTTTGGGGTGAGGGTTTGGATGAGGGTGACAGTAAGCATAAAGTTGAGGGTTAGGCTGAGGGTGAGGGTTATTGTAAGGGTGAGGGTTCAGGTTAGGGTCAGGTTGAGGGTGAGGGTTAGATTGAGGATTAGTGTTAGGGTTAGTGTGAGGTTTAGGGTGAGGATGAGTGTTAGGGTTAGGGTGAGGCTAGTGTGAAGTTGAGGGTTAGGTTTAGGGTTAGGGTGAGGTTAAGGTTTAGGGTGATGGTTAGCGCTAGTGTGAGTGTTAGTGTTAGGGTTAGTGTTAGTGTTAGGGTGAGGGTAAGTGTTAGGGTAAGGTCTAGGTTTAGGGTGAGGTTTAGGATTAGGGTAAGGGTTAGGGTTAGGGTGAGGGTGAAGTTTAGGGTTAGAGTTAGGGTTAGGATTAGGGTGAGGTTTAGTGTGGGTGTGAGGGCTAGTGTTATGGTTAGGAATTTGGTTAGGTTTAAGGTGAGGGTGAGTGTGAGGCTTAGGGTTAGGTTTAGGCATAGGATTTGAGTTAGGGTGAGGGTGAGGGTTTGGGTGACGGTTAGGGTGACTTTTGGGGTTAGGGTTAGAGTGAAGGTTAGGGTGAGGGTTAGGCATAGGCTTAGGGTTTGGGTATTGGCTAGGTTGTTAGGGTTAGTGTTAGGGTTAGGGTTGGGGTTAGGTTTAGGCTTAATGTTAGGCAGAGGATGAGGGTGAGTGTTAGGGTTAGGGTGAGGGTGAGGTTTAGAGTTTGAGTTAGCGTTAGGGTGACGGTTAGTGTGAGGGTTAGGGTTAGGGTTAATGTTAGGGTTAGGGTTAGTTTTACAGTTAGGGTTAGGGTGAGGGTGATTGTGAGGGTCCGGGTTAGTCTTAGGCTGAGGCGGAGGCTTAGGCGGAGCGTGAGGGTGAGGGTGAGGGTTAGGGTTAGGGTTTTTGGGTTAGGGTGAGTGTTAGGATGACGTTTAGGGTTAGCATTAGGGTTAGGTTAAGGGCTAGACTTAGGGTGAGGGTTAGGGTTAGCGTTAGGTCGAGGTTTAGGGTTAGGGTTAGGGTTAGGGTTACGGTGAGGGTGAGGGTTAGCGTTAGGGTTAGGGTTAGGGTTAGGCTGAGTCTGAGGGTTAGGATTAGGATTAGGGTGAGGGTTTGTGTTAGGGTTAGAGTTACGGTGAGTGTCAGGGTTTGGGTTAGGTTTAGGGTTAGTGTTATAGTTAAGGTTAGGGTTAGAGTTACAGCAAGTTTGAAGGTGAGGGTGAGGGTTTGGATCAGGGTTAGGGTGAGGTTTTGGTTTAGGATTATGGTTAGGGTGAGGGTGAGGTTTAGGGATAGAGTTAGGATTCGGGTGATGGTTGGGGTTGCCGTTAGGGTAAGAGTTAGGATGAGGATTTAGGTTACGGTGAGGGTTAGGGTGAGGGTGACCATAAGGGTAAAGGTGAGGGTTAGGCGGGGAGTGAGGATTACGGTAAGGGTTAGGGTTAGGGTGAGGGTGAGGGTTAGTTACAGGATTAGTGTTAGTGTGAGGTTAAGGGTTAGGATGAGGGTTAGGGTTGGTTGACGGCTAGGTTGAGGGTGAGGGTTAGGGTTAGGGTGAGGTTTAGGGTTAGGATGATGGTTAGGGTTAGTTTGAGGGCTAGTGTTAGGGTTAGGTTTAGTGTTAGGGTGAGGGTTAGTGTTAGGGTGAAGGTTATGGTTAGGATGAGGTTTAGGGTTAGGTTTAGGGTTATTGTTAGGTTAAGGGTTAGGGTTATGTTGAGGGTGAGGGTGAGGGTGAGCGTTAGGGTTAGGATTAGGTTTAGGTTTTGGGTTACGGTTAGAGTTAGGGTTAGGGTGAGGGTGAGGATTAGGTTTAGAGTTAGGTTTAGTGTTAGTGTTAGGGTGAGGGTGAGGGTGAGGGTTAAGGTTAGTCTTAATCTTAGGCTTAGACTTAGGCCGAGCATGAGGGTGAGGTTCCGGGATAGGGTTAGGGTGGGGTTTAGGGTTAGGGTGAGGGTGAGGGTGAAGTTCAGGTCCAGGGTTAAATATAGGCTTAGTGAGTGTTCGGTTAAGGCTTAGGGTTAGTGTTAGGGATAGGGTGAGGGTGAGGGTTCGGTTGAGGTTTAGGTTTAGGGTTTGGGTTAATGTGAAGGTTAGTATTTGTTTTAGGGTTCGTGTTAGGCTGACGGTAAGTGTTAGGGTGAGGGTTTTGGTTTGGGTGAGGGTTAGGGTTAGGGTTAGGGTGAGAGTTAGGATTAGGGTTGGGGTTAGGGTTATTGGTAGTGTTATGGTTAAGGTTAAGTTTACGGTTAGGGTGAGGCTGAGGGTGAGGTTTACGGTTAGGGTTAGGTTGAGGTTTAGGGTTAGGGTTAGGGTTAGGTTTAGGATTAGGGTTTTGATGAGGGTGAGTGTGAGGGTTAGGGTTAGGTTTAAGTTTTGGCTTAGGGTTAGGCTGATGGTGAGTGTGGGGATGAGGATTAGGTTTAGGTGATGGTTAGTTTTAGGGTTAGTTTTAGGGTTAGAATTAGGGTTAGGTTTAGGATTAGGGTTATGGTGAGGGTTACAGTGAGGGTTAGGGTTAGGTTTAGGGTTAGGTTTAGAGCTAGGGTTAGGGTGAGGTTGAGGTTTATTCTTAGAGTTAGGGTTAGTGTTAGGGTTAGGGTTAGGATTAGGGTTAGGTTGAGGTTGAGGTTTAGGGTTAGGGTTAGGTTTAGAGTGAGGGTTAGGGTGAGGGTTAGGGTGAGTATTAGGGTTAGAATATGTGCTAGGGTGAATGGTAGGGTTAGGGTTAGGTTCAGGGTGAGGGTTAGGGTGAGGGTTAGGGTTAGGGTTAGTGTTAGGGTTAGGGTTGGAGTAAGGGTTAGGATTATGGTTATGGTTCACTGTGAGTGTGAGGGTTATGGTTAGGGTTAGTTTTAGGGTTAGGTTTGCGGTTAGTGTTAGGATTAGGGTTAAGGTGACTGTGAGTGTGAGGGTTAGGGTTAGTGTTAATGTTAGGCTGAGGCTGAGGGTGAAGGTGAGGGTTTGATTTAGGGTTAGGTTTTGCTTTATGGTTAGAATGAGGGTGAGAGTGAGCGTTAGGGTGAAGATTAGGGTTAGGGTATGTGCTAGGGTGAGGGTTAGGGTTAGGGTTAGGGTTAGGGTGTGGTTTAGTGTTAGGTTTAGTGTAAGAATTAGGGTTAGGGTGAGGGTTTGGGTTATGGTTAGAGTTACAGTGAGGTTGAGGTTTAGGGTTAGGTTTAGTGTTAGGGTTATTCTTAGGGTTAGGGTTAAGGTTAATGTAAGGGTGAGGGTGAGGGTGATGTTGAGGGTTAGGGTTAGGGTTAGGATGAGGTTTAGAGTTAGTGTTAGGGTTAGGGTTCGGTTCAGAGTGAGGTTTAGCGTTAGAGTTAGGGTTAGGTTTAGGGTTAGGGTTAGTATGAGTGTTAGGGTTAGGGAAAGTGTTACATTTAGGGTTATGGTGAGGGCTAGTATGAAGGTGAGGGTTAGGGTTAGGGTTAGGCTTTGGCTTTGGGTTAAGCTGAGGTTGAGTGTGAGGGTGAGGGTGAGGGTGAGATTTAGCGTCAGAGTTAGGGTTAGGGTGAGGGATAGGTTGAAGGTAAGGGTTAGGTTTAGTGTTAGTGTTAGTGTTAGTGTTAGGGTTAGGGTTAGGGTGAGGGTTAGGATGAGGGTGAGCGTTAGGGTTAGGGTTAGAATTAGGATTAGGGTTAGTGTTAGGATGAGTGCTTGGTTTAGGCTTAGGGTTAGGGTTAGGCTTAGCATTAAGCTGAGGGTGACGGTGAGGGTTAGGTTTAGGGTTCCTTTTAGAGTTAGCTTTTGGGTGAGAGTTAGGGTTCGTGTTAACTTTAGGGTTAGGGTGAGGGTTAGGGTTAGGGTTAAGGTGAGGGTGAGAGGAAGGGTTAGGTTGAGGGTTAGGGTTACGATTAGGGTTAGGGTGAGGGTTAGGATTAGGGTTAAGGTGAGAGTTAGGATGAGGATTAGGTTTAGGATTGTGGTTAGGGTGAGGGCTAGGGTGAGAGTGAGGGTTAGGGTTAGTGTTAGGGTGAGGTTTAGGTTAGGGTGAGGGTTAGGTGAGGGGTAGGGTTTCGGTGAGGGTTAGGGTTAGGGTTAGAGTGAGGGTTAGTTTTAGGATTAGGGATAGGGTGAGGGTGATTGCTTTGATTAGGATTAGGGTTAGGATTATTATTAGTGTTTTGGTCATGCTTACATTTGCAGTGAGGGTGAGGCTGAGGGTGAGGCTTAGTGATAGGATTAGGGTTAGGGTGAAGTTTAGGGTTAGGATTAGTGTTATTGTTAGGGTTAGGGTTAGAGTTATGGTGAGGGTGAGGGTGAGGGTAAGGGTGAGTGTTATGTTTAGGTTTAGGTTGAGGTTTAGGGTTAGGTTTAGGATTAGGTTTAGGGTGAGTGTGAGGTTTAGGGTTAGAGTTAGGGTTTGGGGGAGTTTTAGGGTGAGTGTTAGGGTTAGGATAAGTGTTAGGATTAGGGTGAGGCTGAGGGTGAGTTTGAGGGTTAGAGTTAGGGTTAGGCTTACGCTTAGGTTTAGTTTTAGGTGGAGGGTGAGGGTTAGAGTTAGGGTGAGGGTGAGGTTTAGGGTTAGAGTTAGCTTTAGGGTGAGGCTTAGTGTGAGGGTTAGAGTTAGGGTTAGTGTTACAGTTACGGTGAGGGTGAGGGTGAGGGTGAGTGTGAGGGTTAGGGTTAGTCTTACTCTTAGGCTTAGGATTAGGCCGAGAGTAAGTGTGAGGGTGAGGGTTAGGGTTAGGGTGAGGGTTAGGGTGTTAGGATTAAGGTGATGGTTAGGGTGTTAGGATTTGGGTGAGGGTTAGGATGAGGTTTAGGGTTAGGATTAGGGTTAGGGTGAGGGCTAGGCTGAGGGTGAGTGTTAGGGTTAGCATTAGGGTGAGGTTTAGGGTTAGGGTTAGTTTGAGGGTTAGGGTTAGGGTTACATTGAGGGTGAGGTTTAGGGTTTTGGTGAGGGTTAGGTTTAGGGTTAGTGTGACGATGAGGGTTTGATTAGGGTTAGGGTTATTGTTAGTGTTATGGTTATGGTTAAGTTTATGGTGAAGGTGAATCTGAGGGTGAGGATTAGGTCAGGTTTAGGGTGAGGTTGAGGGTTAGGGTTAGGCTTAGGTTTAGGGTGAGTGTTTGGGTTAGTTTAGGCTTACTGTGAAGGTGAGGGTTAGGGATATGGTTAGGGTGAATGTTATTTTTAGTGTTAGGTTTACAGTTACAGTGAGGGTGAGGGTGAGGGTGAGGGTTAGCGTGAGGTTTAGGGTTTGGGTTAGGGTGAGGGTGAGGGTGAGGGTGAGGTTTAGGTTTAGAGTTAGGGTTAGGGTGAGGGTTAGGGTGAGGGTGAGGTTTAGGTATAGAGTTAGGGTGAGGGTGAGGGTTAGGGTGAGGGTTAGGGTTAGTTTTAGTGTTAGGGTTAGGGTGAGTGTTACGATGAGGGTGAGGATTACAGTTAGGGTTAGGATTAGGATTAGGGTACTGTTAGGGTGAGAGTTTGGGTTAGGCTTAGGGTTAGAGTTAGGCTAAGGGTTAAGCTGAGGGTGAGGGTAAGGTTGAGGATTATGTTTAGGGTTTGGCTTAGGGTTAGCATTAGGGTGAGAGTTGGGGTTCGGGTTGAGTTTAGAGTTTGGGTGAGGTTTATGGTTTGGGTTACAGTGAGGGTTAGGGTTAGGATTAGGTTGAGGGTTAGGTTTAGGATTAGGGTTAGGGTGAATGTTAGGGTTAGGGTTAGTGTGAGTGTTAAGATGAGGATTAGGGTTAGGATTAGGGTTAGGGTGAAAGCTAGGCTGAGTGTGAGGGTTAGGGTTTGTGTTAGGGTGAGGTTTATGGTTAGGGTTAGGGTTATGGTGAGGGTTAGGATGAGGGTTAGGGTTACGGTGAGGGTGAGGGTGAGGGTTAGTGTGAGGGTTAGGGTTAGGATGAGGGTTAGAGTGAGGTTGAGGGTTAGGATTAAATTTAGGGTTCGGATTATAGTTAGTGTTATGTTTCTGGTTACCTTTGTAGTGAGGGTGAGGCTGAGGGTGTGGGTTAGGGATAGGATTAGGGTTATGGTTAGGTTTAGGGTTAGGATTAGTGTTATTGTTAGGGTTATGGTTAGAGCTAGGGTGAGGGTGAGGGTGAGGGTAAGGGTGAAACTTAGGGTGAGGTTTAGGGTGAGGGTTAGGATTAGGATTAGGGTGAAGGCTAGGTGAGGGTGAGGGTTAGGGTTAGTGTTAGGGTGAGGTTTAAGTTTAGGGTTTGGGTGAGGTTTAGGTTTCGGGTAACATTGAGGGTGAGGATTAGGTTTATGTTGAGGGTTAGGTTTAGGATTAGGGTTAGGGTGAGGGTTCGGGTTAGGGTTAGGGTGTGTGTTAGGATGAGGATTAGGGTTAGGATTAGGGTTAGGGTGAGGGCTATGGTGAGGGTGAGGGTTAGGGTTAGTGTTAGGGTGAGTTTTAGGTTTAGGGTTTGGGTTAGGGTGAGGGTTAGGATGAGGGTTAAGTTTATGGTGAGGGTGAGGCTTAGGTTTAGGGTGAGGGTTAGGGTTAGGATGAGGGTTAGGGTGAGGGTGAGGGTTAGGATTAGGGTTAGGGTTATGATTATTGTTAGTGTTATAGTTCTGGCTACCTTTGCAGTGAGGGTGAGGCTGAGGGAGGGTTAGGGATCTGATTAGGTTTAGGGTTAGGTTTAGAGTTAGGATTAGTGTTATTGTTAGGGTTAGGGTTAGAGTTACTGTGAGGGTGAGGGTGAGGGTAAGGGTCTTCGTTAGAGTTAGGGTTAGGGTGAGGTTAGGTTCAGTGTTAGCATTAGTGTTAGGGTAAGTGTGAGGCTTAGGCTTAGAGTTAGGTTCAGGGGGAAGGTTAGGTGAGGGTTAGGGTTAGTGTTAGTGTTAGGGTTAAGGTGAGGGTTAGGGTCAATGTGAGTTTGAGGTTGAGGGTTAGGGTGAGGGTGATGGTGACGGTGAGGGTTAGGGTTAGGATACGGTTAATGGTTAGGGTTAGGGTTAGGGTTTGGGTTAGGCTCAGTGTTAGGCTGAGGTTGAGGTTTAGGATGAGGTTTAGGGTTAAATTTAGGGTTAGGGTGAGGGCTAGGGTGAAGGTGAGGGTTAATGTTAGGGTTTGGGTAAGGTTTAGGTTTAGGGTTAAGGGTAGTGTTAGGGTGAGGGTTAGGGTTCGGGTTACGGTGAAGGTGTGGGTTAGTTTTGAGGTGAGGGTTAGGGTGAGGACTAAAGTGAGTGTGATGGTTAGGGTTAGGGTTAGTGTTAGGATGAGGGTTAGTTTGAGGTTTAGGTTTAGGGTTAGGGTTAGGGTTAGGATTAAGGTTAGGCTGAGGGTGACTGTGAGGGTTAGGGTTAGGGTTAGGCTTAGGCTTAGGGTTTGGCTGAAGGTGAGGGTGGGGATGAGGATTAGGTTTAGAGTGATGGTTCTGGTTATGGTTAGGTTGAGGGTTATGATGAGGGTTAGGGTTAGGATTAGGGTTAGGGTGAGGGCTAGGGTGAGTGTGAGGTTTAGGGTTAGGTTTAGGCTTAGGTTTAGGGTTAGGCTGAGGCTGAAGGTGAGGGTGAGTGTTAGGCTTTGGGTGATGTTTAGGGTTACGTTTAGGGTTAGGGTTAGGATGAGTGTTAGGTTTAGGGTGAGGGTTAGGATGACGGTGTCAGTAATAGTAAAGGTGAGGGTTAGGCTGAGGGTGAGGATTATTGTAAGTGTGAGGGTTCGGGTTAGGGTTAGGGTGAGGGTGAGGATTAGATTAAGGATTAGTGTAAGCATTAGTGTGAGGTTTAGTGTGAGGATGAGTGTTAGGGTTAGGTTGAGGTCTAGGGTGAATTTGAGGGTTAGATTTAGGGTTAGGGTGAGGTTTAGGTTTAGGGTGATGGTTATCGTTAGTTTGAGGGTTAGTGTTAGGGTTAGTGTAAGTGTTAGGGTGAGGGTAAGTGTTCGGGTAAGGTTTAGGTTTAGGGTGATGTTTAGGATTAGGTTTAGGGTGAGGGCTAGAGTGAGGGTGATATTATTGGTTAGGAAAAGTTTAGGGTTTGGTTTAGGGTGAGGATTAGGGTGAGGGTGAGGTTTAAGGTGAGGGTTAGAGTTAGGTTTAGTGTTAGGGTTAGGGTTAGGGTGAGGTTTAGTGTAGGGGTGAGGGTTAGTGTTAGGGTTAGGATTAGGGTTAGGGTTAAGGAGAGGGTGAGGGTGAGGGTTACATTTAGGGTTAGGGTTAGGATTAGAGTTAGGGTGAGGGTGAGGGTGAGGGTTAGGGTTACGGTTAGGGTGAGTGTTGGGGTTAGGGTTAGAGGGAGATTTAATTTGAGGGTTAGGCTTAGGCTTAGGGTTTGGGTATGGGCTAGGGTGAGGGTGAGCGTTAGGGTTTAGGGTAGGGTGAGGGGTAGGTTAGTGTTAGGGTTAGGGTTGTTTTTAGGGTAAGGCTTAATGTTAGGCGGAGGGTGAGGCTGAGGGTGAGGGTTAGGGTTAGGGTGAGAGTGAGGTTTAGGGTTAGATTTAGCATTAGGATGAGGGTTAGTCTGAGGGTTAGGGTTAGGGTTAGTGTTATGGTTAGGGTTAAGTTGAGGGTGAGTGTGAGTGTCAGGGTTAGTCTTAGGCTTCGGCTTAGGCTTAGGCCGAGTGTGAGGTTGTGGTTGGGGGTTAAGGTTAGGGTTTTAGGGTTAGGGTGAGTTTTAGGATAAGGTTTAGGTTTAGGATTAGGGTGAGAGTGAGGGCTAGAGTTAGGGTGAGGTTTAGGCTTATGTTTAGGGTTAGGGTTACAGTGAGGGTGAGGGTTAGGGTTAGATTGAGGGTTAGGGTTAGGGTTAGGGTGAGGGTGAGGGTTAGGAATAGGGTTAGGGAGAGGGTTTGGGTTAGGGTTAGAGTTACGGTGAGGGTCAGGGTTTGGGTTAGGGTTAGGGTTAGTGTTATAGTTAGGGTTAGGGTTAGAGTTACAGTGAGGGTGAGGGTGAGTGTTAGGGTTAGGATCAGGGTTAGGGTGAGGTTTAGGGTTAGGTTTATGGTTAGGGTGAGGGTGAGGTTTAGGCTTAGAGTTAGGGTTAGCGGGAGGGTTAGGGGGAGGGTTAAGGTCAGTGTTAGTGTTAGAGTTAGGGTGAGGGTTAGGTTGAGGTTTAATGTTAGGGTTAGGGTTAGGTTTAGGATTAGGTTTACAGTGAGGGTGAGTGTGAGGGTTAGGGTTAGGTTTTGGCTTTGGCTTAGGGATAGGCTGAGGGTATGTGTGGGAATGAGGATTAGGTTTAGAATGATGGTTAGGTTTGGTGTTAGGTTGAGGGCTAGGTTCAGGATGAGGGTTAGGGTTAGGGTGAGGTTTAGGGTTAGGGTGATGTTAAGGGTTAGTGTGAGGGTGAGTGTTAGGGTGAGGGTTAGTGTTAGGATGAGGTTTAGGTTTTGGGTTATGGTTAGAGTTAAGGTTAGGTGAGGGTGCGGTTTAGGGTTAGATTTAGGGTTAGTGTTATTGTTAGGGTTAGGGTTAGGCTTAGGCTTAGGCTTAGGCTTAGGCTTAGGCAGAGCATGAGGGTGAGGTTTAGGGTTACGGTTAGGGTGGGGTTTAGGGTTGGGGTTAGGGTGAGGGTGAGGGTCAGGTTTAGGGTTAGATATAGGGTTAGGGGGAGGGTTAGGGTGAGCGTTAGGGTAAGGGTTAGTGTTAGGGTTAGGGTGAGGGTGAGGGTTAGGTTGAGGTTCAATGTTAGGGTTAGGGTTTGGGTTAGTGTGAGGGTTAGTGTTTGGGTTTGGTTTAGTGTTAGGGTGAGGGTAAGTGTTATGGTGAGTGTTTGGGTTTGGGTGAGGCTTATGGTTAGGGTGAGGATTAGGAATAGGATTAGGGTTATTGTTAGGGTTAGGTTTAGGGTTACAGTTAGGGTGAGGGTGAGGTTGCGGGTTAGGGTTAGCGTTAGGGTGAGGTTTATGGTTTGGGTTAGGGTTAGGGTTAGGGTTAGGGTGAGTGTGAGATTTAGGGTTAGAGTAGGGTTAGGGTGAGGGTTAGGTTGAGGGTTAGAGTTAGGGTTAGTGATAGGGTTAGGGTTAGGGTGAGAGTTAGTGGGAGGGTTAGGGTTAGGCTTAGGCTTAGGATTAGGTTAGGGTGAGGATGAGTGTGTGTATTAGGGTTAGGTTTAGGGTACGGCTTAGGGTTTGGCTGAGGGTGTGGTTAAAGTTGAGAGTTAGGGTTAGTGTTAAGGTTAGGGTAAGTGTGAAGGTTAGGGTTAGGCTTAGGGTAAGGCTGAGGGTGAGAGTGAGGGTGAGAGTTAGGGTTAGTGTGAGGGTTAGGGTTAGGGTTAGGGTGACGTTTAGTGTTAGGGTTAGGGATAGAGTTAGGGTTAGTGTGAGGGTGATGTTTATGGGTAGAGTTAGAATTAGTGTGAGGGTTAGGGTGAGGTTTAGGGTTAGGGTGAGTTTTAGGTTGGGGGTGATGGTAAGGCTAAATGTGAGGGTTAGGTTGAGGGTGAGGGTTATGGTAAGGGTGAGGGTTAGGGTTAGGGTTAGGGGTAGGGTGACGGTTAGATTGAGGATTAGTGTTAGGGTTAGGGTGAGGTTTACGGTGAGGATGAGAGTTAGGGTTTATGGTGAGTGCGTGGGTGAGGGTGAGGGTTAGTGTTAGGGTTAGAGTGAGTTTTAGGGTTAGGGTGATGTTTAGGGTTAGTGTGAGGGTTAGCTTTAGTGTTAGGGTTAGTGTTAGGGTTAGGGGTGTTATTAGGGTTAGTGTTAGGGTTACGGTTACAGTTAGTTTGAGGGAGAGGGTTAGGGTTAGAATTAGGGTTAGTGTGAGAGTAAGGTTTAAGGTTAGAGTTAGGGTTAGAGTTTGGCTTAGGGTGAGGGTTACGGTTATGGTTAGGCTTAGGCTTAGGCTTAGGCCGAGCATGAGGGTGAGGGTTAGGGTTAGGGTTAGGGTTAAGATGAGGTTTAGGGTTAGCTTTAGGGTTAGGGTGAGGGCTAGGGTGAGGGTTACGGTGAGGGTTAGGTTTAGGGATAAGTTTAGGTTTACGATTAGGGTTAGGGTAGAGTTTGTTTGAAGGTTAGGGTTAGGGTTAGGGTTAGGCTTAGGGTTAGGATGAGGGTTCGGATTACGGTTTGCTTTAGGGTGAAGGTGAAGCTGAGGATTAGGGTTAGGTTTAGGGTCAGGGTTAGGTTTAGCGTTAGGGTTAGGTATAGGGTTAGGGTTATGGTTAGTGTTAGGTTTATGGTGAGGGTTAAGTTTAGGGTTAGGGTTAGGCTTAGGGTTAGGCTGAGGATGAGGCTGAGGGCGAGGTTTATGGTTACCCTTAGGCTTAGTGTTACGGTAAGGGTTAGTGTTACTGTTAGGTTTAGTGTTTAGTGTTTAGTAATGGTGAGGTGGAGGGTGAGGGTTAGGGTTAGGGTGAGGATTAGGGTTAGGGTGAGGATTAGGGTTAGGGTGAGGGTGAGGATTAGGGTTAGAGTTAGGGTTAGGTTGAGGTTTAGCGTGAGGTTTAGGGTTTAGGGTTAGTGTTAGGGTTAGGGTGATGGTTAGGTTTAGGTTGAGGTTTAGGGATAGGGTTAGGTTTAGGATTAAGATTAGGGTGAGGTTGAGTGTGAGGGTTAAGCTTAGGCTTATGGTTAGGCTGAGGGTGAGTTTTGGGGTGAGGATTTGGGTTAGGATGATGGTTAGGTTTAGGGTTAATGTTATTGTTACGGTTAGGGTTAGAGTTACATTGAGCGTGAGCATGCGGGTAATTGTTAGGGTTAGGGTTAGGGTGGGGTTTAGGATTACTGTTAGGGTGAATGTGAGGGTGAGGTTTAAGTTTAGATAAAGTGTTAGGGGGAGGGTGAGGGTGATGATTAGGGATAGGGTTAGTGTTAAGTTTAGGGTGAGGGTGAGGGTTAGGTTGAAGTTTAGGGTTTGGTTAGGCTGAGGGTTAGGATTAGGGTTAGGGTTATTGTTAGGGTTAGGTTTAGGGTTAACTTTACGGTGAGGGTGTGGGTGAGGGTTAGGGTTAAGGTTAGGGTGACGTTTAGGTTTTGGGTTATGGTTAGAGTTACGTTTAGGGTGAGGGTGAAGTTTAGGGTTGGACTTAGCGTTAGGGTGAGGGTCAGGGTTAGGGTTAGTGTTAAGGTTAGGGTTAGTGTTAGGGTGAAAGTTAGGGGGAGGGTTAGGGTTAGGGTTAGGTTTAGGGTTATGATTATGTAAGGGCGAGTGTGAGTGGGTGTTTGGGTTAGGTTTAAGGTTAGGCATAGGTTTATGCTGAGGGTGAGGTTGAGGGTAAGGGTTAGGGTTAGGGTGAGGGTTAGGGTTAGGGTTATGGGGAGGGTTAGAATGAGTGTTAGGTTTAGGATAAGTGTTAGGGTGAGGGCTAGGGTGAGGGTGAGGTTTAGGATTAGGCTTAGGGTTAGGATGAGGTTTAGGTTTCGGGTTAGGGTTAGGGTTAGGGTGAGGGTGAGGGTGAGGGTGATTGTGAGGGTTAGGGTTAGGGTGAGGGTTAGGGTTAGGGTTATGGTTAGGTTTAGAGTTGGGGTTAGGGTGAGAGTTTGTGTTCGGGTTAAGTTTAGGGTTAGGGTGAGGGTTAGGGTACTGGTTATGGTGAGGGTGAAGGTTAGGGTTAGGTTGAGGGTAAAGGTTAGGGTTAGGGTGAGGGTGAGGGTGAGGGTGAGGGTTAGGGTTAGGGTTCGGCTGAGGGTTAGGTTTAGGATTAGGGTTAGGATGAGGGCTAGAGTGAGGGTGAGGTTTAGGGTTAGGGTTAGGGTGAGGTTTAGGGTTAGGGTTAAGGTTAGGGTGAGGGTGAGGTTTAGGGTAAGAATTAGGTTTAGAGTGAGGCTGAGGTTGAGGGTTAGGGTTAGGGTTAGTGTTAGAGGTAGGGTTAGGGTGAGGGTTAGTGTGAGGGTGATGGTTAAGCTTAGGGTTAGGATTAGGATTAGGGTAAGGGTTAGGGTGAGTGTGAGGGTTAGGGTTAGGTTTAGGGTGACAGTATGTATTAGGGTGAGTTTTAGGGTTACGGTGAAGGATATGGTTAGGTTGAGGGTTAGGGTTAGGTTTAAGGTTATTCTTAGGGTTAGGGTTAGGTTATGGTTATGGTGAGGGTGAGGGTGAGGGTTAGGATTAGGGTTAGTTTGAGGTTTAGGTTTAGGGTTAGGGTTAGAGTTAGGGTTAGAGTTAGGGTTAGGGTTAGTGTTAGGTTTAGGGTTAGGGTGAGGTTTAGGGTTAAGTTGAGGGTTAGGTTTAAGGTTAGGATTAGCACTTGTGTTAATGTGAGGGTGAGTGTGAGGGTTAGGGTTAGGGTTAGGGTTAGGGTTAGGATTAGAAGTAGGGTGAGGGTTAGGTTTAGGGTGAGGTTTGGGGTTAGGGTTAGAGTGAGGGTTAAGATGAGGGTTAGGCTTAGGCTTAGGTTTAAGTTGTGGGCTAAGGTGAGGTTGAGGGTTAGGGTGAGGGTTAGGGTTAGGGTTGGTGTTAGGGTTAGGGTTGTGGTTAGGATTAGGCTTAGTGTTAGAGGGAGGGTGAGGGAGAGGGTGAGGGTTAGGATTAGGTGAGGGTGAGGTTTAGGGTTAGATTTAGCATTAGATTGAGGGCTAGCGTGAGGGTTAGTGTTAGGGTTTATGTTACAGTTAGGTTTAGGGTGAGGGTGAGGGTGAGGTTTAGGGTTAGTCTTAGGCTTAGGCTTAGGCTTAGGCCAAACATGAAGGTTAGGGTAAGTGTGAGGGTTAGGGTTTTAGGGTTAGGTTGAGGGTTAGGGTGAGGTTTAGGTTTAGGATTAGGGTTAGGGTGAGGGCTAGAGTGAGGGTGAGGCTTATGGTTAGCGTTAGGGTGAGGTTTAGGGTTAGGGTTAGGGTTAGAGTTAAGGTGAGTGCAAAGTTTAGGGTTAGGTTTAGGGTTGTGGTTATTGTTAGCATTAGGGTTAGAGTTAAATTGAGGGTAAGGGTGAGGGTGAGGATTAGGTTTAGGGTTAGGGTGAGGTTTAGGGTTAGGATTAGGCTTAGTGTAAGGGTTAGGGTTAGGGTTAGGGTGAGGTTTAGGTTTAGGGTATGGGCTAAGTGAGTGTGAGGATAGGGTGAGTGTGAGGGTGAGGGTGAGGTTTTCGTTTAGTTAAGGGTTAGGTTAGGGTTAGGGTGAGGATTATGGTGAGTGTGAGGTTTAGGTTGAGGGTTAGGGTTAGGGTGAGAGTTACGGTGAGGCTGAGGGTTAGGGTGAGCGTGAAGGTTCGGGTGAGGTTGAGGGTGAGGGTGAGGATGAGGGTGAAGTTTAGGGTGTGGGTTAGGTTTAGGTTTAGGGGGAGTTTTAGTGTGACGGTGAGGGTTAGCGTGAGGATGAGGGTTAGGATTAGGGTTAGAGTGAGGGTTAGGTTAGGGTGAGGGTTCGGGTGATGTGTAGGGTTAAGGCTTAGGGAGAGGATTATGGTTAGGGTGAGGGTTAGGGTTAGTTTGAGGGTTAGGGTGACGGTGAGTTTGAGGTTGAGGGTTAGGGTGCAGGTGATGGTGACGTTGAGGGTTAGGGTTAGGATTCGGGTTAGGGTTAGTTTGAGGGTTAGGGTGAGGGTGAGGGTGAGGGTGAGGGTGAGGGTGAGGGTGAGGGTGAGGGTTAGGGTTAGGTTTAGGGATAGCATTAGGGTTAGGTTTAGGGTATGGTTTAGGGTTAGGTTAAGGGTTAGGTTTCGGGTTAGGGTGAAGGTCAGGTTTTGGGTTAGGTTTAGGGTGAGGGTTAGGGTTAGATTAGGGTGAGGGTGAGGGTTAGTTTGAGGGGTAGGTTTAGGGATATGGTAAAGTTTAGAGTTAGGGTGAGGGTTTGGTATAGGGTTAGGGTAAGGGTGAGGGTGAGGGTGAGGATTAGGGTTAGGGTAAGGGTGAGGTGTAGTGTGAGGGTTAGGTTTAGGATTAGGGTAAGGGTTAGGTTTATGGTGAGGGTTAGTTTTAGGTTTAGGGTTATTGTGAGGTTGATGCTGAGGGATAGGGTTAGGGTTAGTGTGAGGATAAGCAATAGGGTGAGGATTAGGGTGAGGGTGAGTGTTAGGTTTAGCATAAGATTTAGGGAGAGGGTTAGGGTTAGAGTTAGGTTTAGCCTAAGGGTTAGGGTTAGGGTAAGGGTTAGGGTTAGGCTTATGGTTAGGGTTAGTGTTAGGGTTAGGGTGAGGGTTAGGCTTAAGGTTAGGGTTAGGGTGAGGTTTAGATTTAGGGTTAGTGTTAGGGTGAGGGTTAGGGTTTGCATGAGGATTAGGGTTAGAGTGATGTTTAGGGTGATGGTGAGGGTTACGGTGAGGGTGAGTTTGAGCGTGATGGTTAGGGTGAGGGTGAGGGTTTGTGGGAAGGTGACTGTGAGGGTTAAGGGTTAGGGTTAGGGTTAGTGTAGAGTTAGGGTTAGGATTAGGGTTAGTATAAGGTTTAGCCTGAGGGTGAGGGAGAGCGTGAGTTTGAGGGTGAGTGTTTCGGTTAGGTAAGGGTTAGGGTTAGGTTTAGGGTGAGGATTAGGGTGAGGGTGAGGGTTAGGGTTAGATTGAGCTTTAGTGTTAGGTTTAGGATTAGGGTGAGGGTTAGGGTGAGAGGTAGGTTCAGGGTTAGGATGAGGGTTAGGTTTAGTGTGAGGGTTACGGTTAGGGTTAGGGTTAGTGTGAGGATAAGGGTTAGGGTGAGGTTTAGGTTGAGAATTTGGGTTAGGGTTAGCGATAGGATTAGGGTGAAGTTTAGGGTGGGGTTAAGGTGAGGGTCAGGGTTTGGGTTAGGTTTGGGTGAGGGTTAGGGTGAGTGTGTCAGGATGAAGGTGAATGATAGGGTTATGGAAAGGGTAAGGGTTAGGGTTAGGTTTAGGGTGAGGGTGAGGGTTAGGGTTAGCATTAGTGTTAGGGTTAGGGTGAGGGTGAGGATTAGGGTTAGCATTAGGGTTAGGGTTAGGGTAAGGTTGAGTGTTAGGGTTAGGATTAGGGTTTGGGTTAGGGTGTAGGTTAGGGTTAGGGTGACAGTGAGTGTGAGGGTCAGGGTAAGGGTTAGCATTAGGTTTAGGGTTAGGGTGAGGCTGAGGGCTGAGTCTGAGTGTGAGGGTGAGGGTGAGGGTTAAGGTTACGATTAGGTTTAGGGTAAGGGCTAGAGTGAGGTTGATATTTTTGGTTAAGAAAGGTTTAGTTTCTTATTCTTGCTCCTGGTGATGTGATGAGTAATATTAATTGATTTGCGTATATTGAACCAGCTTTGCATCCCTGAAATGAATCCTGTTTGATCATGGCAAAACCTCCCATGCTTCTGGATTGGCAAGATTAACATCGTGAAAATGGCAATACTTCCCAAGGCTATCTACAAATTCAACGCGATACCTATCAAAATTCCACCCTCATTCTTCAAGGAAATAGAACCGGCAATCCAAAAATTCATATGGAACAATAAAAGACCCCGAATAGCAAAAACGCTCCTCAACGGAAAGAACACTGCTGGAGGAATAACAATACCAAATTTCAAACTCTACTATAAAGCCATAGTAATCAAAACAGCTTGGTATTGGCATAAGAACAGACCTCAGGACCAATGGAATAGAATTGAAAACCCAGAAATGAACCTACAGACCTATAGCCATCTAATCTTCGATAAGGAAGCTAAAACAATAGAATGGAAGAAAGACAGCCTCTTCAGTAAATGGTGCTGGCAAAATTGGTTAACTACATGTAGAAAACTTAAGCTAGATCCTTATATATCACCCTGCAGCAGAATCAACTCCAAATGGATCAAAGACCTTGAACTCAAAGCAGACACTCTGAAAACATTACAGGATGGAATAGGAGAAACCCAGGTCTCCTTGGCTCAGGCCGAAATTTTCTGAATAGAGACCCGGAAACACAACAAATCAAAGAAATGTTGGACAAATGGGATTGCATAAGGTTGCAGAGCTTCTGCAGGGCAAATGACATAGCTAGCAAGATCAATAGAAAGCCCACCGATTGGGAGAAGATCTTTACTAGCCATACAACGGACAAGGGTCTCATATCTAAAATATACTTGGAACACAAAAAATTAAACCACCCAACAACAAATCCTCAAAGAAACAACTGCCCAATAAATAAGTGGGCGAAAGACTTAAAGAGAAGCTTCTCTGAAGAAGAAAGAAGGATGGCCAATAGACACATGAAGAAATGTTCAACATCCCTAGCCATAAAAGAAATGCAAATCAAAACAACATTGAGATATCACCTCACTCCAGTTAGAACAGCAAAAATCAGGAACTCTAACAACAACAGATGCTGCAGGGGATGTGGACAGAAAGGAACCTTACTTCATTGTTGGTGGGAATGTAAACTTGTTCAACCACTTTGGAAAGCAGTATGGAGGTTCCTCAAAAGACTTCACATAGATCTCCCCTATGATCCAGCAATCCCACTTTTGGGCATTTACCCAAATGTTTACAAACAAGACCACACTAAAGCTACCAGCACAACTATGTTTATTGCAGCAATATTTACCATAGCTAAGATATGGAACCAACCCAGATGCCCCTCAGTAGATGAATGGATCAAGAAAATGTGGTATATATACACAATGGAATTCTATGCCTCCATCAGAAAGAATGACATTTTCCCATTTGTTAAGAAATGGAAAGGTTTGGAAAAAATTATATTAAGTGAAGTAAGCCAGGCCCAAAGAAGCATAGGTCCCATGGTTTCCCTTATTTGCAATATCTAGTATAGGTATGAGTCAAGCGGAAAAGGTCACATAATGTGATGTTAGGAAAATGAACCCTTAAATACGTATTTTAATGTTCTCGTTTCTTTCATGGATGTGTTTCTAACGCATTTATAAGATTATTTCTTTGTTGCTTTGTATGTCCCTCCCCCACAGTGTAACCCCCGCTTTCACTATATTTGATGTCAGTATAACATGTGGAGGAGATGGGGACAAACAAGTCGTTTAAGGATTCAGGTGGACCTGTTGCAACAATGAGAAGTACAAAATGTCATGTCAAAACCAACTTTACAATATCGGTGTGTGGGGGGGAGGGGGATATAATTGGGTGCGGGGAGGGGGGAGGCTGGGAAGGGAGGTGAAGGGTAAACAAAGGAGGAGGCTGCAATGCTTGGTAAGAAATGTATATGCATTATCCTGCCCATGTAATTGTAGCCCCTCTGTACAGTATGTTCTAAAATAAAATAAAATTAAATTTAAAAAACAGAAAGGTTTAGGGTTAGGTTTAGGGTGAGGATTAGGATGAGGGTGACATTTAAGGTGAGGGTTAGGGTTAGGGTGAGGGTTAGGGTAAGGGTGAGGGTGAGTGTTAGGACTAGGTTTATGGTTAGATTTAGGGTGAGGGTGAGGGTGAGGGTTAGGTTTAGGATTAGGATGAGGGTTAGGGTTAGGTTGAGAGTTAGGGATAGTGTTAGGGTTAGGGTAAGGGTGAGGGTGAATGTTAGGATTAGGTTTAGGGTTAGAGTTAGGGTGAGGGTTAGGGTGAGGGTTATGATTAGGTTAGGATTAGGGTTAGGCTGAAGGTGATGGGGAGGGTGAGGGTGAGTGTTTGGGTTAGGGTGAGGTTTAGGTTTACGTTTAGGGTTAGGGTGAGGGTTAGGATTAGGGTTAGGGTTAGGATGAGTGTTAGGCTGAGGGTTAGGGTTAGGGTGAGGTTTAGGGCTAAGATTAGGGTTAGGATAAGTGTTAGGCTGACTGTTAGGGTTAGGGTTAGTGTGCGGGTTAGGTTTAGGGTAAGTGTAAGAGTTAGGGTTAGGGTAAACGTTAGGGTGAGAGTTAGGGTGAGGGTGAGGTTTAGGGTTAGGGTGAGGGTTAGGGTCAAGTTTAGGTTTAGGGTTAGGGTTCGGGTGATGGTAAGGGTGTGGGTAAGTGTTAGGGTGAGGTTTTGGGTGAGGGTGAGGTTAGCATCAATGTTAAGTTTAGGGTTAGGGTTAGGGTGAGGGTAGGTGTTAGGGTGAGGGTTAAGGTGAGTCTGAGGGTTAGGGTTAGCATTAGGGTGTGGGTGAGGGTGAAGCTTAGGGTTAGGATTAGAGTTAGGGTAAGGGTAAGGCTTAGAGTGAGGGTTAGGGTGAGGTTGAGGGTTAGGGTTAGGGTGAGTGTGAGGGTAAGTGTTATGGTGAGGACTACGATTATGGTTAGGATTAGGGTGAGTGTTAAGGTTATGGTGAGGGTTAGGGTGAGGGTTAGAGGTAGGGTTAAGGTGAGGTTTAGTCTGAGAGGTAGGGTTAGGGTTAGGGTGAGGGTGAGGCTTAGTTTGAGGGTTAGGGTTAAGGTGAGGGTTAGTGTTAAGTTTAGGGTTAGGGTGAGGGTGAGTGTGAGGGTTAAGGTTAGGGTGAGGGTTAGTGTTAGGGGGAGGGCTAGGTTGAGGGTTAAGGTTAGGGTGAGGGTTACTGTTAGGTTTAGGTTTAGTATATGGTTTAGGCTGAGGTTAAGGATTAGGGTTAGTATGAGTGTTAGGTTTAGGGTTAGGGTTTGGCTTAGGTTGAGGGTAAAGGTTAGGGTGAGGGTTAAGGAGAGTGTGAGGATTAGAGTTATGTTGAGGGTTCGGAATAAGGTTAGGATTAGGCTTATTGTTAAGGTTTGCGTGAGGATAAGGGGAAGGTAAGGTTTAGGTTTATTGTTAGGGTGACGGTTAGGGTGTGGGTAAGTGTTAAGAGTGAGGGTTAGGGTGAGTTTAGTGTTAGGGGGAGGGGGAGGGTTAGTGTTAGCATTAGGGTTAGGGTGAGGGTGAGGGTTAGGATGAGGATTAGTGTTAAGTTTAGGGATTGGGTGAGGATTAGGGTTAGGGTTAGGTATATGGTGAGGGTTAGGCTGAGGGGTAGGGTTAGGGTTAGGGTGAGGGTTAGGTTTACTGTGAGGGTTAGGGTTAGGGTTATGGTGAGGGTAAGAGTTAGGGTGAGTTTTAGGGTGCGCATGAGGTTTAGGGTTAGCATTAGTTTTATGTTTAAGTTTAGGATGAGGGTTAGGGTTAGGGTGAGGCTGGGTGTTAGAGCTACAGTGAGGGTGAGGGTGAGGGTGAAGGTTATTATTAGGGTTAGGGTTATGGATAGGATCAGGGTGAGGGTGAGGGTTAGGGTGTTTTTGAGGGTTATGGTTAGGGTGAGGGTGAGGGTTAGGGTGATGGTTAGGATGAGTGTTTGGGAGAGGGGTAGGGTTAGGGTTAGGCTGAATGTTAGGATTAGGGTGAGGGTTAGGGTAAAGGTAAGGGTTAGGGTTAGGGTGAGGTTAAGGATTAGGGTGAGGGTGAGGGTTAGGGTTAGGGTTAGGGTTAGGGTGAGGGTTATGGTGGGGCTTAGGGTTATGGTTAGCGTTAGGTTGAGGGTTAAGGTTAGGGTTAATGTGACGGTTAGGTTGAGGGTGAGGTTTCGTGTGAGGGTTCGGGTTCAGGTGAGGGTGAGGGTTAGGGTTCAGTTTAGGGTGAGGGTTAGGGTGACCCTGAGGTTTACGGTGAGTGTGAGGGTTAGGATAAGGGTTAGGGTGAGGGTTAGGATTAGGGTGAGGGTTATGGTGAGAGGGAGGGTTAAGGTTAGGGAGAGAGTTAGGGTTTGTGTGAGGGTTAGGTTTAGGGTTAGAGTTAGGCTGACTATGAGGATAAAGTTTAGGGTGAGGGTTAGGGTGAGGTTTAGGTTTAGAGGTAAGGTTTGGGTTAGGTTTAGGTTTAGGTTTAGGGTAAGTGTTAGGGTTAGGGTTAGCATTAGGGTTAGGGTTAGGTTTAGGATGAGGGTCAGGTTTAAGGTTTGGGTGAGGGTGATGTTTAGGGTGAGGGTTAGGGTTAGGGTTAGGGTAAGGGTAAATGGTTAGGGTGAGGGTTATGTTTAGGCTTAGGTTTCGAGTGAGGGTGAGGGTGAGGGTTAATGTTAGTGTTACGGTTAGGGTGAGGGTTAGGGTTAGGTTTGGGTTAGGGTTAGGGTAAAGGTTAGGGTTAGAGTGAGTGTTAGGTTTAGGGTTAGGGTTAGGGTGAGGGTGAGGGTTTGGCTGAGGGTTAGGTTTAGGGTTAGTGTGAGGATAAGGTTTACCGTGAGGTTTAGGGTGAGGTGGAGGGTTAGGGTTAGCATTGGGGTTAGGGTGAGGGTGAGGGTTAGGGTTAGGGTTATGGTAAGGGTTAGGGTTATGTTTAAGGTAAGGGTTAGGGTTAGGTTGAGGGTTAGGGTGATTTTTAGGGTGACGGTGAGGGTTAGGGTGAGGGTGAGGTTGAGCGTGAACGTTAGGGTGAGGGTGATAGTGAGTGTGAGGGTGACGGTTAGGTTTAGGTTTAGGGTGAGGTTAAGGATTAGTGTTAGGTTTAGGGTTAGTGTTAGGGTTAGGATTAAGGTGAGGGTGAGGGTGTTCGTTAGGGTTAGGCTTAGTTTTATTGTTAATGTTAGTTTTAGGGTGAGAGGGAGGGTGAGGGTTAACATGAGGGTTAGGGTTAGGGTTATGTTTAGGGTGAGGGTGAGGGTGAGTGTAAGGGTTAGTGTTAGGATTAGTGTTAGGGTTAGGTTTAGGTTGAGGGTTGGGCTGAGGGTTAGAGTTAGGGTTAGTGTGACGCTTAGGGTAGGGTTATGGTTAGGGTGAGGGCAAGGGTTAGGGTAAGATTTAGGGTGGGTTTGAGGGTTTGGGTGAGGGTGAGGGTTATGGTGAGGGTTAGGGTTAGGGTGAGGGTTAGGGTTAGCGTTAGGGTTAAGGTGAGAGTTAGGTTGAGTGTTAGGGTTAGGGTGAGGGTGAGGGTTAGAGTTAGGGTTAGGGTGATGTTAAGGGTTAGGGTGTGGGTTAGGTATAGGTTTATGGTTAGGGTGACGGTTAGGTTTATGGTTAGTGTTCGAGTTAGGGTGAGTTTGAGGGTGAGTGTTAGGTTTAGGATTAGGGTTAGGTTTAGGGTTAGGCTGAGGTTGAGGGTGAGGGTTAGTGTGAGGGTTAGGGTTAGGGTAATGTTTAGGGTTAGGTTTAGGTTGAGGGTTAGGTTTAAGGTTAGGTTGAGGGATAGGGTGAGGATTATTGTTATGGTTACGGTGAGTGTTAGGTTTAGTGTGACGGTTAGGGTTAGGGTGAGTGTAAGCTTTAGTGTTAGGGTTAGGTTGAGCATTTGGATGAGTGTTAGGGTTAGGATAAGTGTTATTGTGAGGGTAGGTTTAGGGTAAGGGTTAGGGTGAAGGTTAGGATGAGAATGAGGGTTAGGTTTAGCGTGAGTGTGAGGGTGAGGGTTAGGGTGAGGGTTCGTTTTAAGAGTTAGGATTAGGGTTGGGGTGAAGGTGAGGGTTATGTTTAGGGTTAGGGTGCTTGTTAGGGTTAGGGTTATTTTTAGGGTGAGGTGAGTGTTAAAGTGACTGTGAGGGTTCGTTTGAGGGTTCGGATTAGGGTGTGGATGAGGGTTAGGGTGAGGGTGAGGGTTAGGGTTAGGTTTAGGGTGTGGGTTAGGGTTAGGATAGGATTAGGGTGAGGTTTAGGGTGAGGGGTAGGGTTAGGGTTAGGGTGAGGTTTAGGGATAATGTGAGGTTTAGGGTTAGGTTTAGGGTAAGTGTGAGGATAAGTGTTAGGGTGAGGGACAGGGTTATTGTTAGGGTTAGGGTGAGGGTGAGGGTGAGGGTGAGGGTTATGGTTAGGGTTAGGGTGAAGGTTAGGATTAGGGTAAGGCTTAGGGTTGGGGTTAGAGTAAGGGTGAGTGTGAGGGTGATGGTTAGTAGGTTATGGTGAAGGTGAGAGTTCGGTTTAGGATTAGGTTTTGGTTTAGGTTTATGGTGAGGGTGAGGGTTAGGATTAGGATTAGGTTTAGGGTTAGGCTTTGGGTGGGGGTGAGGGTGAGGGTGTGGGTGAGGGAGAGGATTAGGTTTAGGTTTATGGTTAGGGTGAGAGTGAGGGTTAGGTTGAGGTGAGGTTTCGGGTTTGGGTGAGGGTTAGGGTGACAGTGAGGGTTAGGGTGAGGGTGAGGTTTAGGTTTAGTGTTAGCTTTAGGGTGATGGTTAGATCAGGTTTAGGATTAGGGGGAGGGTTAAGGTGAGGGTTAGGGTTAGGGTTAGGGTGAGGGTGAGGGATAGGGTTAGGGTTAGGTTTAGGGTGAGGTTGAGGGTGAGGGTTAGGTTTATGGTTTGGGTTAGGGTAAGTGTTAGGATTACGGTAAGGGTGAGGGCTAGGGTGAAGGTGAGGGTTAGGGTTAGGGTTAGGGTGAGGGTGAGGGTGAGGGTTAGGTTTATGTTTATGGTTAGGGTAAGTGTTAGGATTAGGGTAAGGGTTAGGTTTAGTGTGAGGGTTATGTTTAGTGTTAGGGTTAGGTTAAGGTTAAGGGTTAGGGTGAGGTTTAGGTTAAGAGTGAGGTTTAGGGTTAACATGAGTTTGAGGGTGATGGTTAGGGTGAGGGTTAGGGTTTGCGTGAGTGTGAGGGCTATGTTTAGGGTTAGGGTGAGAGTTAGGGTTAGGGAGATATTTAGGGTGAGGGCGGGAGTTAGGTTGAGGGTGAGGTTTCTTGTTAGGGTGAAGGTTAGGGTGAGCGTGAGGTTTAGGGTTTGGGTTAGGTTTAGGGTGTAGGTTAGGGTTAGGGTTAGGTTTAGGGTGAGGTTTAGGGTGAAGGTTAGGGTTATCATTAGGGTTAGGGTGAGGGGGAGTGTGAGGGTTAGGGTGAGGGTTAGGGTTAGGCTGAGTGTTAGGTTTGGGTTTAGGGTAAGGGTGAGGGTGAGGGTGAGGTTTAGGGTGTGGGTGAGGGTTAGGTTTAGGGTGAGGGTTACGGTGACAGTGAGGGTTAGGTGAGGGTGAGGTTTAGGTTTAGTGTTAGAGTTAGGGTGACGGTTAGGTTCAGGGTTAGGATTAAGGTGAGGGTTAAGTTGAGGGTTAGGGTTATGGTTAGGTATAGGGTTAGTGTGAGGATTAGGTTTAGTGTGAGGGTAAGCGTTAGTGTGAGGGTTAGACTGAGGGTGAGGGATAGGTTTAGTGTTAGGGTTAGGTTGAGCATTTGGGTGACGGTTAGGATCACGGTTAGGGTTAGGGTGAGGGTTAGGGTGAGGGCAAGTGTTAGAGTCAGGTGTAGGTTGATGGTGAGGGATAGGGTTATGGTGAGGTGAGGGTGAGGGTGAGGGTGAGGGTTAGGGTTAGGTTTAGAGTTAGGTTGAGGGTGAGGTATAGGGTGAGGGATAGGACTAGGGTTAGGCTAAGTTTGAGGGTGAGGTTGAGGGTGAGGTTTAGGGTTAGGGTGAGGGTTATGGTGAGTGGGAGGCAGAGGGTGAGTGTTAGGTTTAGTGTTAGAGTAAGGGTGAGGGTGAGGGTTAGGATTAGGGTTAAGACTAGGTTTAGGCTGAGGTTGAGGTTGAGGTTGAGGGTGAGGGTTAGGGTTAGGGTTAGGGTTTGTTTAGGGTGAAGGTTAGTTTTAGGTTTAGGGTTAGGAGAAGGTTTAGGCTGAGGGATAAGTTTAGGGTTAGTGTGAGGGTTATGTTTAGCGTTAGGGTTAGTGTGTGGGCTAAGGTTAGGGTGAGGGTTAGGTTGAGGGTTTAGTTTAGGTAAGGGTTAAGGTTTGGTTACAGTGAGGATTAGGGTGAGGTTGAGCGTTAAGGTGAGGGTTAGGGATAGGGTGAGCGTTAGCTTTACGATTAGGTTTAGGTTAATGTTAGGGTGATGTTAAGGGTGAGGGTGAGGGTGAAGGTTCGGGTGAGAGGGAGCATTAGGGTTAGGGTTAGCGTGAAGGTTAGGGGTAGGGTTAGGTATAGTGTTAGAGTTAGGGTGAGGGTGAGGGTTAGGTTTAGTGTTTGGATTAGGTTTAGGGTTAGGGTGAGGGTGAGGGTTAGTATGAGGATTAGGGTTAGGGTAAGCATGAGGGTGAGGATGAGGGTGATGTTTAAGTTTAGGTTTAGGGTGAGGTTACGGTTTAGGTTTAGGTTGAGGGTTGGGGTGAGGGTGAGGGTGAGGGTTACGGTTAGGATTAGGTTTAGGGTGAGGGTGAGGGTTAGCTTTAGGATTAGGGTTAGGGTTAGGCTTAGGCTTACAGTGAGGGTGAGGGTGAGGGTTAGGATTTGGGTGAGGGTTAGGGTTATGGTTAGGGTTAGGATGAGGATTAGGGTTATGGTTAGGGTTAGGGTAAGGATTAGGGTTAGGGTTAGGGTTAGGATGAGCGTTAGGCTGAGGGTTAGGGTTTCGGTTAGTGTGAGGGTTAGGTTTAGGGTTAGGGTTAGGGTGAGGGAGAGGGTTTAGTTTAAGTAAGGGTTAGGGTACGATTAGGGTGAGGATTAGGATGAGGTTGAAGGTTAAGTTGAGGGTTATGGTTAGTGCGAGCGTTAGGGTTAGGATTAGGGTGAGGGTTATTGTTAGGGTGATGTTTAGGGTGAGGGTGAGTGTTAAGGTTCGAGTAAGGGGAGGGTTAGGGTTAGGATTAGCGTGAGGGTTATGGTTATGGTTAGGGTTTGGGTTAGGGTGATGGTGAGGGTTAGGGTTAGTGTGAGTTTGAGGGTGAGGGTTAGGGTTAGGGTTAGGGTGAAGGTTAGTGTTAGGGTTAAGTTGAGGCAGAGCATTAGGGTGAGAGTGAGGCTTCAGTTGAGGGTGAGCGTGAGGGGGAGGGTTATGGTTTTGGGTCGGGTTAGAGTTAGGGTGAGGGTGTGGGTGAGGGTTAGGTTTAGGATTAGTGTTAGGGGTAGGGTTAGGCTGAGGGTGAGTGTGAGGGTGATGTTTAGGGTTAGGGTGAGTGTTATGGTTAATGTCAGGGTTAGGGTTAGGTTGAGGGATAGGGTTAGGGTGAGGGCTAGGTTGAGTGTGAGAGTGAGGGTTCGGTTTATGGATAGGGTGAGGATTAGGGTTAGCTTTAGGGTTAGGGTGAGGTTTAGGCTGATTGGTAGTGATACAGTTGGGGTGAGGGTTAGGTTTAGTGGGAGTGTAAGGGTTAGGTTTAGGGTTAGTGTTAGGGTGAGGGTTCGGGTGAGAGTTCGGGTTAAGTTGTGGGTGAGGGTTAGGGTTAGTGTGAGGACTAGGTTTAGGGTTAGGGTTACTGTTAGGGTTAGGGTTAGGGTGAGGGTAAGTCTTAGGGTTAGGGTGATTGCGAGGGTAAGGATTAGGGTTAGTGTTACGGTTAGGGTGAGGTTTCGTGTTAGTGTGAAGGTTAGGTGAAGGTGAGTGTAAAGGTTAGGGTAAGGGTTAGGGTGAGGGTGAGGGTTAGGATTAGAGTTAGGGTTAAGATTAGGGTTAGGGTGAGGTTGAGGTTTAGTTTTAGGGTGAGGGTTAGGGTTATTGTTAGGGTTAGGGTGCGGGTGAGGGTGCGGGTGAGGGTGAGGGTTAGGGTTAGGGTAGAGTTAAGTTTCGGCTGAGGGTGAAGTTGAGGGTGAGGTTGATGTTTACTGTAAGGGTGAGGGTGAGGGCTAGGGTGAGGGTGAGGTTTAGTGTGAGGGTGAGGGTTTCGTTTATGTCAGGATTAGGGTTAGGGTGAGGATTAGGGTGAGGTTGAGAGTGAGGGTTTCCTTTACATCAGGTTAGGGTTAAGCTGAAGTTACGGTTACGGTGAAGGTTAGGGTTAGGTTTAGGGTGTGGGTTAAGGTTAGGGTGATGTTTAAGGTGAGGGTGAGGGTGATGGTGAGAATTAATGTGAGGTTTAGGGTTAGTGTTAGGATTAGGGTTAGGGTGAGGTTGAGGTTTAGGGTTAGAGTTAGGGTTATGGGTAGGGTTAAATTGAGGGTCAGGGTTAGGGTTAGTGTTAGGGTTAGGCTTAGGATGAGGGTTAGGTTGAAGTTTAGGGTTAGGGTTGTGGTTAGGATGAGCATTAGGCTGAGGGTTAGGGTTAGGGTTAGTGTGAGGGTTGGGGTTAGGGTTAGGGTTTGGTTAGGGTGAAGGATAGTTTTAGGTTTAGGGTTCGGATGAGCATTAGGCTGAGGGTTAGGGTTAGGTTAGTGTGAGGGTTAGGTTTAGGGTTAGGGTTAGGGTGTGGACTATGGTGAGGGTGAGGGTTAGGGTTAATGTTAGGGTTAGGGTTAGGGTCAGGGGTAGGTTAAGGGTTAGGATTAGGTTAAGGACTATGGTTAGGCTGAGGTTGAGGGTGAGGTTGAGGGTGAGGATTAGGGTTAGAGTGAGGATTAGATTAAGGTTGAGAGGGAGGGGGAGAGTTTGGTTTAGGGTTAGAGTTAGGTTGAGGGTGAGGGTTAGGAATAGGGTTAGTACTAGGTTTAGGCGGAGGGTGAGGGTGAGGTTGAGGGTGAGGTTTAGGGTTAGGGTGATTGTTACGGTTAGGGTTAGTTTTAGGGTGAGGATTAATGTTAGGTTTAGGGTTAGGTCAGCGTTAGGCTGAGGGTTAGGGTTAGGGTTAGTGTGAGGTTTAGGGTTAAGGTTAGGTATAGGATTTGGTTAGAGTGAAGGTTAGTTTTAGATTTAGGGTTAGGATAAGTTTTAGGCTGAGGGTTAGTGTTAATGTTAGTGTGAGGGTTAGGTTTAGGGTGTGGGCTTGGCTGAGGGTGAGGGTTAGGGTGAGGGTGAGAGTGAGGTGTTAGTTTAGGTAAGTGTTAAGGTTAGGTTAGGGTGAGGATTAGGGTGAGGTTGAGGGTTAAGGTGAGGGTTAGGGTTAGGGTGAGGGTTAGGGTTCCTGTGAGGGTTAGGATTAGGGTTAGCATGAGGGTGAGTGTGAGGGTTAGTGTGAAGGTTAGGGTGAGGGTGAGGTTTAGGATTAGAGTTACGGTTAGTATTAGGGTGAGGATGAGGATGAGGGTTAGTGTTCGGGCGAGGGTTAGGGTTGGGGTGAAGGTTAAGATTAGGGTTAGGGTGAGGATGAAGGTGAGGGTGAAGTTTTCATTTACGTCAAGGATAGGGTTAATCTGAGGTTAGGGTTAGGGTGACGGTTAGGTTTAGGGTTAGGGTGAGGTTTAGTGTTAGGCGATGTTTAGGGGGAGGGTGAGGGTTAGGGTGAGGCTGAGGGTTAGGATTGGGAATAGGGTTAGGGTTAGGGTTAGGCTGAAGTTGAGGGTGAGGGTGAGGGTTTGGGTTAAGGTTAGTTTTAGGGTTAGGGTGAGGATTACGGTTACTGTGAGGGTTATGGTTATGGTTATGGTTAGGGTTAGGGTGAGGGGAACGGTTCGAATGAGGTTTAGGGTGAAGGTGAGTTTTAGGGTTAGGGTTAGGATTAGGGTGAGGGTGAGGGTAAGTGTGAGGGTAAGGGTGAGGGGTTCTTTTAGCCAGGCGTCAGTGTTATGGTGAGGATTAGGTTGAGGGTGAGGGTTAGGGTTAGGGTGAGGGTTAGGGCAAGGGTTAGAGTGAGGGTTATGGTTTAGGTGATTTTTAGCATGAGGGTGAGTGTTAGGGTGAGGATGAGGTTTCCGGTGAGAGTGAGGGTTCGAGTGAGGGTGTGGGTGAGGATTAGTGTTAGGTTGAATGTTAGCATTAGGTTTAGGGTTAGTGTGAGGGTGAGGGTTAGCGCTAGGTTTAGGGTTAGGTTGATGGTTAGGATTTGGGTTAGGCTTAGTATGATTGTTTGGGTGAAGGGTAGGGTAAGGTTTAGGGTTAGGAAGATTGTTAGGGTGTTGGTTAGTGTTGGGGTGAGGGTCAGGGTAAGTGTATGGGTGAGGGTTAGGTTTAGGTTGAGGTTTAGCGTTAGAGTCAGGTTTATGGTGAGGGTAAGGATTAGGGTGAGGTTTAGTGTGAGGCTTAGGGTTAGGGTTGGGGTTAGGGTGAGGTTGAGGGTGAGGTATAGGGTTTGGTTTAGGGTTAGCGTGAGGGTTAGGGATAGGTTTAGGGTTAGGGTGAGGGTGAGGGTGAGTGTTAGGGTTAGGTTTAGGGTTAGAGTTAGGGTGACGGTGAGGGTTAGTATTAGGGTTAATATTAGAGTTAGCCTGAGGTTGAGGGTGAGGGTTAGGTTTAGCGTGAGTGTTAGGGTTAGGGTTAGGTTTAGGGTGAGGGTTGGGGTTAGGGTTAGGTTTAGGATGAGCGTTAGGCTGAGGGTTAGGGTTAGGGTTAGTGTGAGGGTTAGGCTTAGGATTAGGGTTAAGGTTAGGGTGAGGGTTGGGGTTAGGTTTAGGATTAGGATAAGGGTTACATTGAGGGTTAGGTTTAGTGTTAGTGTGAGGGTTAGGTTTAGGGTCAGGGTAAAGTTTCGGTGAGGGTTAGGGTTAGGGTGAGGGTAAAGGTAAGGATGAGGGTTAGGGTTAGGTTGAGGGTTAGGGTGTGGGTGAGGGGGAGTGTGAGGGTGAGTGTGAGGGTTCCGTTTATGTCAGGGTTAGGGTTAGGGTGAGGATTAGAGTGAGGTTGAGGGTGAGGGTTTCCTTTCCAGCAGGTTAGGGTTAAGCTGAGGTTAGGGTTATGGCGAGGGTTAGGGTTAGGGTTAGGGTGTGGGTTAAAGTTAGTGTTAGGATTAGGGTTAGGTTGAGGTTGAGGTTTAGGGTTAGAGTTAGGGTTATGGGTAAGGTTAAATTGAGGGTCAGGGTTAGGGTTAGTGTTAGGTTTAGGTTTGAAGTGAGGGTAATGGTTACTGTGAGGGTTATTGTTATATTTAGGGTTAGGGTTAGTGTAAGGGTAAGGGTTAGAGTGAGGTTTAGGGTGAGGGTGAGGTTTAGGGTTAGGGTTAGGATTAGGGTGAGTGCTAGGGTGAGGGTGAGTGTTAGTGTGAGTTTTAGTTTGAGGGTTTCTTTTAGCCAAGGTTTTGGGTTATGGTGAGGAATAGGGTGAGGTTGAGTATTAGGTTTTGGGTTAGGGTTAGGATGAGGTTTAGGGCTAGGGTTAGGGTGAGTGTTAGGGTTTGGGTGATGTTTAGTGTGAGGGTGAGTGTTAAGGTGAGGGTGAGGGACCGGGTGTGGGTGAGGATTAGAGTTAGGTTGAGTGTTAGTGTTAGCTTTAGGGTTAGTGTGAGGGTGAGGGTTATGGGTAGCATTAGGGTTACTTGAGGGTTTTGATTAGGACTAGGGTTGGTCTAAGGGTTAGGGTGAAGGGTAGGGTTAGTGTTAGGGTGAGGTTTAGGGTGAGGGTGATGGTTAGGGTGAGGGTTTAGGTGAGGGTTAGTGTTAGGTGTAGGGTAAAGGTGAGTTTATGGTGAGGCATAGGTTTAGGAATAGGGTTAGGGATAGGGTTAGTGTGAGTGTTAGGGTGTGGGTGAGGGTTGCGGTGAGGGTCAGGGATAGGGTGCGGGTGAGTGTTAGGTTTAGGGTGAAGATTAGGGTTAGCGTTAGGTTTATGTTGAGGGTAAGGGTTAGGGTGAGGTTTAGTGTGAGGATTAGGGTTAGGGTTATGGTGACGGTGAGGTATAGGGTTTGGGTTAAGGTTAGGGTGAGGGTTAGTGATAGGTTTAGGGATAGGTTGAGGGTGAGGGTGGGTTAGGGTTAGTAAAAGAGTTAGCCTGAGGGTGAGGGTGAGGGTTAGGGTTAGGGTGAGTTTTATGGGTAGGGTTATGGTTAGGGTGAGGGATAGGTTTAGGGTTAGTGTGAGGTTTAGAGTTAGGGTTCGGGCGACGGTTAGGTTTAGTTTTAGGGTCAGGATCAGGGTTAGGTTGAGGGTTAGGTTTAGGGTTACTGTGAGGGTTTAATTTTAAAGTTAGGGTAGGGTTAAGGTCAGTGTAAAGGTTAGGATGAGGTTTAGGGTGAGGGTGAGGGTAAAGGTTAGTGTGAGTGTTAGGGCGAGGGTGAGGGTTAGGGTGAGGGTTAGGATGAGGGTTAGGGTGAGGGTAAGGGTTAGGGTGAGGTAAGGGTGAGAGTGAGGGATAGGATTAGGTTGTGGGTAAGGGTTTGGGTGAGGGTTAGCGTGAGGTTTAGGGTTAGTGTGGGGGTTAGGGTTAGGGTTAGGTTGAGGGTTAGGGATAGGGTGATGTTCATTGTGAGAGTATGGTTTAGGGTGAGGATGAGTGTTCGGGTGAGCATAAGGGTTAGGATGAGGATGAGGTTTAGGTTTACAGTTAGGATTAGGGAGAGGGTTAGGGTGAGAATTAGGGTTAGGATTATGGTAAGGATTAGGGTTAGAGTGAGGATGAGGGTGAGGTTTAGGGTGTGGGTAAGTGTTATGGTTAGGGTTAGGGTTAGGGTGATGGTTAAGCTGAGGTTAAGGTTAGGGTGATGGTTAGGGTTAGGGTAATGTTTAGGTGAGGGTGAGTGTTCGGTGAGGGTGAGGGTTAGTGTTAGGGTTAGGTTTAGGTTGAGGGTGATTGTGAGGGTTAGGATTAGGAATAGGGTTAGGGTTAAGGTGAGGGTGAGGGTCAGTGTGAGGGTGAAGCTTAGGGTTAGGGTTAGCATTAGAGATTGGGTGAGGTTTATGGTTAGTGTGAGGGTTATGATTAGGGTTAGGGTTAGGGTTAGGATGACGGTAAGGGTTAGGGTGAGAGTTAGGGTGAAGGTGAGGGTTAGGGTTTGGGTTAGGTTTAGGGTGAGGGCTAGGGTGAGGGTGAGGGTTAGTGTGAGGGTTGGGGTGAGAGTTTCTTTTTGGTCAGGGTTAGGGTTATGGTGAGGATTAGCATGAGGGTGAGGGTTAGGGTTAGGGTGAGGGTTAGGGTTAGGGTTAGGTTGAGGGTTAGGGTTTGGGTGTTGTTTAGGGAAAGTTTGAGGGTTGGGTTAATTATGAGGGTGAGGGTGAGAGTGACGGTTCGGGTGAGGGTGAAGGTGAGGTTGAGGTTGAGGATTATGGTTAGGGTTAGTGTTAGGGAGAGGGTAAGGTATAGGGTGAGGTTTATTGTGAGGATGAGGGTTAGGGTTAGTGTTAGGGTTAGGGTGAGTTTTAGTCTTTGGTTTAGGTTTAGGGTGAGGGTGAGGTATAAGGTGAATGTTAGTGTTAGGGTGATGGTTAGGGATATGGTTAGGGTGATGGTGAGGATTCGAGTTAGGGTGAGGGTTAGGGTAACAGTTACAGTGAGGGTAAGCGTTAGGGTTAGGTTGAGGGTTAGGGTTAGGTTTAGGGTTAGTGTGAGGGTGAGGGTGAGGGTAAGAATTAGTGTTAGGGTGAGGGTTAGGATGAGGGTTAGGGTTAGGATTAGGGTTAGGGTGAGGGCTAGTGTGAGGGTGAGGTTTAAGTTTAGGGTTAGGGTGAGGTTTAGGGTTAGGGTGAGGGTGAGATTTAGGGATAGACTTAGGGTCAGTGTTAGGGTTAGGGTTAGGGTGAGCGTTAGGGGTACGGGTAGGATTAGGCTTAGGCCGAGAATGAGGGAGAGGGTTAGGTTTCGGTTTAGGGTGAGCGTTAGGGTTAGGGTTAGGGTGAGGGTTAGGATGAGTTTTAGTGTTAGGATTAGGATAAGGGTAAGGTACAGGATGAGGGTTAGGGTGAGGGTGAGGGTTAGGCTTAGTGTTAGGAATACGATTAGGGTAAGTGTTAGGGTGAGAGTGAAGGTTAGGTTGAGGTTTAGGGTTAGGGTTAGGCTTAGGGTTAGGCTGAGGGTGAGGGTGAGGGTGAGGGTTAGGGTTAGGGTGAGATTTAGGGGTAGGGTTAGGGTGAGAGTTAGGGTTGGGTTAAAATTTAGGGTTAGCGTGATGGTTAGGGTTAGGGTTACGGTGAGCATGAAGGGTAGGATTAGGTTGAGGGTTAGGGTTAGGCTTAGGGTGAGGGTTAGGATGAGGATTAGGGTTAGGATTAGGTTAGGGTGAGGGCTAGGGTGTGGGTGATTGTTAGGGTTAGTATTTGGGTGAGGTTTAGGGTTAGGGTTAGGGTTACAGTGAGGGTTAGGATGAGGGATACGGTTAGGATTAGGGTTAGGTTGAGGGCTAGGTTGAGGGTGACGGTTAGAGTAAGGGTTAGGCTTAGGCTTAGGGATAGGCTGAGAATGAGGTTGAGGGTGAGGATTAGGGTTAGGGTGATGGTTAGTTTTCAGGTTAGGGTGAGGGTTAGGATGTGGTTTAGGGTTAGGGTGAGGGTTAGGGTGAGGATGATGGTAAGGGAAAAGTTTAGGCTGAGGTTGAGGGTTAAGATAAGGTTGAGGGTTATGGTTAGGTTTATGATTAGGGTTAAGGTTAGGGTGATGTTTAAATTGAGTATTAGGGTTAGGGTTAGGGTTAGTGTGAGGTATAGGGTGAGGATGAGGGTTAGGGTTATGGTGAGAGTGAGGGTTAGAATTAGGGTTAGGGTGAGGGCTAGGGAGAGGGTGAGGGTTAGAGTTAGGGTTAGGGTTAGGATGAGGTTTAGGACTAGGGTGAGCGATAGGGTTAGTGTGAAATTTAGTGTTAGGGTTAGGTTAATGTTAGGGTGAGGTTTATGTTTAGGGTGAGGGTTAGTGTTAGTGTTAGGGTTAGGGTTATTGTTAGGGTTAGGGTTAGGGTTACGTTTACTGTGAGGGTGAGGGTTACGTTTAAGGTTAATGTGAGGTTTAGTGTTAGGGTTATAGTTAGAGTTTGGGTTAGGGTGAGGGTGAGGTTTAGGGTTAGAGTTAGGGTAAGGGTGAGGCAGAGTTGGAGGGTAAGGTTTAGTGTTAGTGTTAGAGTTAGGGTTAGGGTGAGGGTTAGGGTCAGGGTGAGGGTGAGGGTGAGGGTTAGGCTTAGGGTTAGGATTAGGTTTAGGGTGAGGGTTAAGTTTAGGGTTAGATTTAGGGTTAGTTGGAGGGTTATGTTGAACGTTAATATTAGGGTTCGTGTTAGGGTTAAGGTTAGGGTGAGGGTTAGGTTGAGGTTTAGGGTTAGGGTTAGGGTTTGGATTAGGGTTAGGGTGAGGTGAGTGTGAGGGTTAGGGTTAGGCTTAGGGTTAGGCTGAGGGTAAGGCTGAGGGTGAGGGTGTGAGTGAGGATTAGGGTTAGGGTGATGGTTAGGTTTAGGGTTTATGTGAGGGTTAGGATGAGGGTTAGGGTCAGGCTTAGGGTTAGGGTGAGGGCTAGGGTGAGGGTGAGGGTTAGGGTAAGTGTTAGGCGTAGGCTTAATGTTAGGCTGAGCATGAGGTTGAGGGTGAGGGTTAAGGTTAGGGATAGGGTGAGGTTTAGTTTTAGGGTTACAGTTAGAGTTAGGGTTAGGATGAGGGTGAGGTTTAGGGGTAGGGTTAGGGTCAGCGTGAGGGTTAGGTTTCAGGTGAGGGTTAGGGTGGGGGGTGACAGTAAGGGTAAAGGTGAGGATTAGGCTGAGGTTGAGGGTTATGGTAAGGGTGAGGGTTCGGTTTAGAATGAGGGTTAGGATTAGTGTTAGGGTGAGGGTGAGGGTTAGATTGAGGATTAGTGTTAGGGTTAGTGTGACGTTTAGGGTGAGGATGAGGGTTAGGGTTAGGGTGAGGGCAAGGGTGAGGGTGAAGGTGAGGTTAGATTGAGGACTAGTGTTAGGGTTAGTGTGAGGTTTAGGGTGACGATGAGGTTTAGGGTTAGGGTTAGGGTTAGGGTTAGGGTTAGGATTAATTTTAGATTTAGGCTTAAGGTGAGGGTTAGGCTGAGGGTGATGTTTAGTGTTAGTGTTAGGATTAGGATTAAGCTTAGGGTTAGGGTGAGTGTGAGGCTTAGGGTCAGGGTTAGGGTGAGGCATAGTGTTAGGCTGAAGGTGAGGGTGAGGGTGAGGGTTAGGTTGAGGGTGAGGGTTAGGGTTAGGGTTAGGGTGAGAGTTAGGGTTAGGGTAAAGTTGAGGGTTAGGGTTAGGGTTAGGGTGAAGGTTAATGTTAGGGTGAGGGTTAGGATGAGGGTTAGGTTTAGGAGTAGGGTTAGGGTGAGTGCTAGGGTGAGGGTGAGCTTTAGGGTTAGGGTTAGGGTGAGTTTTAGGGTTAGGTTTAGGTTTAGGGTTAGTGTGTGGGTGAGGGTTAGAATTAGGGTTAGGGTTAGGGTGAGGTTTAGGATTAGGGTGAGGGTTAGCGTTAGTGTGAGGGTTAGTGTTAGGATTACGGTTAGTGTTAGGGTGAGGGTGAAGGTTAGGTTAAGGGTTAGGGTGAGGTTCAGTGTTAGGGTTATTGTTCGAGTTAGGGTTACGGTGAGGGTGAGGTTTAGGGTTAGAGTTAGTGTAAGGATGAGTCTGAGTTTAAGGGTTAGGTGTAGGGTTAGTGTTCGAGTTAGGGTTATGTTGAGGGTTTGGGTGAGGGTGAGGGTGAGGGTGAGGGTTAGGCTTAGGTTTAGGATTAGGATGAGTGTAAGGGTTAGGGTGAGTGTGAGGGTTAGGGTTAGGGTTAGCCTTAGGGTTATTGTTAGGCTGAGAGTGAGGGTGAGATTGAAGTTTAGGTTTAGCGTGAGGGTTCGGGTTAGGGTTAGGGTCAGAGTTAGCGTTCGGTTAATTTTAGGGTTATGGTGAGGGTTGGGGTAAGGGTTACAGTGAGGGTGAGGGATAGGGTGAGGTTGAGCCTTAGGGTTAGGGTTACGGTGAGGATGAGGTTGAGGATTAGGGTTAGTTTTAGGGTGAGGCTTAGGATGAGGATTAGGGTTAGGATTAGGGTTAGGGTGATTGTGAGAGTTAGGGTTAGGGCTAGGCTTAGGCTTAGGGTTAGGCTGAGCGAGAGGCTGAGGGTGAGGGTTAGGGTTAGGGTGATGGTTAGGTTTACGGTTAGGGTGAGGGTTGGGTTGAGGTTTTGGGTTAGGGTGATGGTTAGGGTGAGGATGTTGGTAAGGGTAAAGTTGAAGTTTAGGCTGAGGGTGAGGATTAAGAAAAGGGTGAGGGTTAGGGTTAGGTTTAGGGTTTGGGTTAGGTTTAGGGTGAGGGTTAGATTCAGGATTAGGGTTAGGGTTAGGGTTAGTGTGAGGTTTAGGGTGAGGATGAGGGTTAGGGTTAGGGTGAGAGTGACGGTTAGAATAATGGTTAGGGTGAGGGCTAGGGTGAGGGTAAGGGTTAGAGTTAGGTTAGGGTGAAGTTTAGGATTAGGGTGAGGGTTAGGGTTAGTGTGAGGGTTAGTGTTAGGGTTAGGGTTAGTGTAACAGAGATGGTAAGTGTTAGGGTGAGGGTTAATTTTAGGGTGAGGGTTATGGTTAGGGTGAGGGTGAGGTTTAGAGTTAGGGTTATTGTTAGGGTTAAGGTTAGGGTTACGGTTATGATGAGGGTGAGGGTTAGGGTAAGGGTTAGGGTGAGGTTCAGTGTTAGGGATATTGTTAGATTTAGGGTTACGGTGAGGGTGAGGTTTAGGGTTAGAGTTAGGGTAAGGGTGAGGCTGAGGTTGAGGGTTAGGTGTAGGGTTAGTGTTAGAGTTAGGGTTAGGTTGAGGTTTTGGCTGAGGGTGAGGGTGAGGGTTAGGCTTAGGTTTAGGATTAGGATTAGGGTAAGGGTTAGGGTGAGTGTGAGGGTTAGGTTTAGGGTTAGGCTTAGGCTTAGGGTTAGGCTGAGAGTGAGGGTGAGGTTTAGGGTTAGGGTTAGGGTGAGAGTTAGGTTTCGGGTTAAGTTTAGTTTTAGGGTGAGGGTTAGGGTTAGGGTTATGGTGAGCGATAGCGTTAGGGTTAGGTTGAGGTTTAGGGTTAGGCTTAGGATTAGGGTGAGTGTTATGGAAAGACTTAGGGTGAGTGTTAGTATGAAGATTAGGGTTAGGGTTAGGGTTAGGGTGAGGGCTAGGGTCAGGGTGAGGGTTAGGGTTAGTGTTTGGGGGAGGTTAATGTTTAGGGTTAGGGTTAGGGTGAGGGTTAGGTTGAGGGTTAGGGTTACAGTGTGGGAGAGGGTTAGGGTAAGGGTGAGTGTTAGGGTTGGGTTTTGGGTTAGGGTGAGGGTGAGTTTTAGGCTTACAATTATGGTTAGGGTGACGGTTAGGTCGAGGATTAGAATTAGGGTTAGTGTTAGGGTTAAATTTAGGGTGAGGGTTAGGTTGAGGTTTAAGGTTAGGTTTATGGTTAGGGTGAGGGTATGTGAGGGTTAGGGTTAGGGTTAGGCTTTGGCTTATGGTTAGGCTGAGGGTGAGGTTGTGGGGAGGATTAGGATTAGGGTGATGGTTAGGGTTAAGGTTAGGTTGAGGGTTAGGATGAGGGATAGGGTTAGGATTATTGTTAGGGTGAGGGCTAGGGTGAGGGTGAGGGTTAGAGTAAGGGCTAGGCTTATGCTTAGAGTTAGGCTGAGGGTGAGGTTGAGGGTGAGGGTTAGGGTTAGGGTGATGGTTAGTTTTACGTTTAGGGTGAGGGTTAGGATGAGTTTTAGGGTTAGGGTGAGGGTTAGGGTGAGGATGATGGTAAGGGTAAAGGTGAGGTGTAGGCTGAGGTTGAGGGTTAAGATAAGGGTGAGTGCTAGGGTTAGGTTTAGGGTTATGGTTAGGGTTAGGGTGAGGGTTAGATTGAGGATTAGGGTTAGGGTTAGGGTTAGTGTGAGGTTTAGTGTGAGGATGATGGTTAGTGTTAGGGTGAGGGTGAGGGTTATAATTAGGGTTAGGGTGAGGGCTAGGGTGAGGGTGAGGGTTAAGTTAGGGTTAGGGTTAGGGTGACATTTACGATTAGGGGGAGGGTTAGGGTTATTGTGAGGGTTAGTGTTAGCGTTAGAGTTATTGTTAGAGTGGGGCTAAGGCTTAGGGTTAGGGTGAGGGTTAGGGTAGGGTTATGGTGAGGGCTCGTTTGAGGGTGGTGATTAGGGTTAGTGTTTGGGTGAGGTTTAGTTTATGGTTTGGGTTAGGGTGAGGGTTAGGTTGAGGGTTAGGGTTACAGTGAGGGTGAGGGTTAGGGTTAGGGTTAGGGTTAGGGTTAGTATTTATGTTAGGGTGATGGTGAGTTTTAGGGTTAGATTTAGGGCTAGGGGGAGGGTTAGGTCGAGGGTTAGGGTTAGGATTAGTGTTTGGGTTAAAGTTAGGATGAGGGTTAAGTTGAGGTATAGGGTTAGGGTTAGGGTTAGGCTTAGAGTTAGGGTGAGGGATAGGGTGAGTGTGAGAGTTAGGTTAAGGGTTAGCCTTTGGCTTAGGGTTAGGCTGAGCGTGAAGTTGAGGGTGAGGGTTAGTGTTAGGGATAGTGTGAGGTTTAGTATTAGGGTTAGGGTTAGGGTGAGGTTTACTGTTAGGGTTAGGGTTAGAGTTAGGTTTAGGGTGATGGCGAGTTTTAGTGTTAGAGTTAGGGTAAGGGTGAGGCTGAGGTTGAGGGTTAGGTTTAGGATTAGGGTTAGGATTAGGATTAGGGTAAGGGTTAGGGTGAGTGTGAGCTTTAGGGTTAGGCTTAGGCTTAGGGTTAGGCTGAGAGTGAGGGTGAAGGTGAGGGTTAGGTTTAGGGTGAGGGTTAGGGTTAGGGTTAGGGTGAGAGTTAAGGTTCGGTTAAGTTTAGGGTTATGGTGAGGGTTAGGGTTAGGATTAGGGTTAGGGTGAGGGCTAGGGTGAGGGTGAGGTTTAGGGTTAGTGTTAGGGTAAGGTTTAGGATTAGGGGTAGGTTTTGTATTAGGGTTAGGATGAGGGTTAGCGTTAAGATTATGGTTAGTGTGAGGGTGAGTGTTAGGGTTAGGTTTAGGGTTAGGGTTAGTTTTAGGGTTAGGATTAGTGTTATTGTTAGGGTAATGGTTAGAGTTATGGTGAGGGTGAGGCTTAGGGTGAGGGTGAGGTTTAGGGTTAGGGTTAGGCTGAGGGTGAGATTGGGGGTGAGGATTAGGTTTAAGGTGATGGTTAGGGTTCAGGTTAGGGTGAGGGTTAGGATGAGGGTTAGGGTTAGGCTTACCTTTAGGGTAAGGGCTAGGGTGAGAGTGAGGGTTAGGGTAAGGGTTAGGCTTAGGATGAGGCTGAGCATGAAGTTGAGGGTGAGGGTTAGGGTTAGGGTTCAGGTGAGGTTTAGTGTTAGGGTTTGGGTTAGAGTTAGGGTGAGGGTGAGGGTGAGTTTTAGGGGTAGGGTTAGTGTCAGGGTGAGGGTTAGGGTTTGGGTGTGGGTTAGGGTATGGGTGACGTTAAGTTTAAGGGTGAGTGTTAGGCTGAGGGTGAGGGTTATGGAAAGGGTAGGGGTTAGGTTTAGGATGAGGGTTAGGGTTAAGGTTAGGGTGAGGGTGAGATTTAGATTAAGGATTAGTGTTAAGGTTAGTGTGAGGTTTAGGGTGAGATTGAGGGTTAGGGTTAGGGTGAGGGTGTGGGTGAGGGTAAGATTGAGGACTAGTGTTAGGTTTAATGAGTTTAGGGTGAGGATGAGGTTTAGGGTTAGGGTTAGGTTTAGGATTAATGTTAGGGTTAGGCTTAAGGTGAGGGTTAGGTTGAGGGTGAGGCTTAAAGTTAGTGTTAGGATTAGGAATAGGGTTAGGGTTTGGGTTAGGGTGAGGATTAGTTTGAGGGTTAGGGTTTTGGTTAGTGTTAGGGTTAGGGTTAACGTTAGGGTGAGGGTTAGCTTGAGGGTGAGTTTGAGGGTTAGGGTTATCAAGAGGGTTAGGATGAGGGTTAGGGTTAGGAATAAGGTTAGGGTGAGAGCTAGGTTGAGGGTGAGGTTTAGGTTTATAGTTAGGGTGAGGGTTATGGTGAGGTTGAGGTTTAGGTTTACAGTTAGGGTAAGCGTGAGGCTGAGGTTGAGGGTTAGGGTTAGGGTGACGGTGAGGATGAGGTTTAGGCTTAGGCTTAGGGTTAGGATTAGGATTAAGGTAAGTTTAGGGTGAGTGTGATGTTTAAGGTTAGAGTTAGTCTTAAGCTTAGGGTTAGGCTGAGAGTGAGTTTGAGGGTGAGCTTAAGTGTTAGGGTGAGGGGTAGGGTTAAGATTAGGGTTAGGGTGAGGGCTAGGGTGAGGGTGAGTGTTAGGTTTAGTGTTAGGGTATGGTTTATGGATAGGGTTAGAGTTAGGTTTAGGGTTAGGATGAGTTTAGGGTTACAGTGAGGTTGAGGGATAGGGTTAGGTTGAGGATTAGAGATAAGATTATGGTTAGGGTGAGGGTGAGTTTTCAGTTTAGATTTAGTTTTAGGGGGAAGGTTAGGTCGAGGGTTAGGGTTAGGGTTAGTGTTAGTGATAAGGTTAGGGTGAGGGTTAGGTTGAGGTTTAGGGTTAGGTTTAGGGTTAGGGTTAGGGTGTGGGTGAGGGTATGTAAGGGTTAGGGTTAGGGTTAGGCTTAGGGTTAGAGTTAGGCTGAGGGTGAGCGTGGGGGTGAGTATTAGGGTTAGGGTGGTGGTTAGGGTTAGGGTTATGGTTAGGGTGAGGTTTAGGATGAGGGATAGGGTTAGGATTAGGGTTAGGGTGAGGGCTAGGGTGAGAGTGAGGGTTAGAGTAAGGGTTAGGGTTAGGCTTAGGGTTAGGCTGAGCGTGAGGCTGAGGGTGAGGGTTAGGGTTAGGGGGATGGCTAGGTTTACGGTTAGGATGAGGGTTAGGGTTAGTGTGAGGGTTAATGATAGGGTTAGGGTTAGTGTTAGGGTGAGGGTAAGTGTTAGGGTGAGGGTTAATGTTAGGGTGAGTGTTATGGTTAGGGTGAGGGTTAGGGTTATTGTTTGGGTTAGGGTTAGGTTACAGTTAGGGTGAGGTTGAGGGTTAGGGTTAGAGTTAGGGTTAGGGTGAGGATTAGGGTTAGGGTTAGGGTTAGGGTGAGTGTTAGGTTGAGGATTAGGGTTAGGATTAGGGTTAGGGTGAGGGTGAGGGTTAAGATTAAGGTTAGGTTTAGGATTATTGTTAGTGTTATCGTTATGGTTAAGTTTGCATTGAATTTGAGGTTGAGGGTGAGGGTTAGTGGTAGGATTAGTGTTAGGGTTAGGTTTAGGGTTCGGTTTAGTGTTATTTTTAGGGTAAGGGTTAGAGTTACGGTGAGGGTGAGGGTGAGGGTAAGGGTGAGGGTTACGGTTATGATTAAGGTGAGGTTTAGGGTGAGGGTGAGGGATAGGATGAGGGTTAGGCATAGGGTTAGGCTAAGCAGTAGGCTGACGGTGAGGGTTAGGATGAGGGTTATGGTTAGGATGAGGGATAGGATTAGCGTTAGGGTGAGAGTAAGTGTTCGGGTTTTGTTTAGGGTTAGGGTGAGGGTAAGGGTAACGGTTACAGTGAGGGTGAGGTTTAGGGTTAGGTTGAGGGTTAGGGTTAGGGTTAGGGTGAGGGTGAGGGTGAGGGTTAGGGTTAGTGTTAGGGTGAGGGTTAGGATGAGGGTTAGTTTTAGGATTAGGGTTAGCGTGAGGGCTAGGGTGAGGGTAAGGTTTAGGGTTTGGGTTAGGGTGAGGTTTAGGGTTAGGTTTAGGGTTAGAGTTAGTGTTAGAGTTAGGGTTACAGTGAGGGTTAGGGTGAGGGTGAGTGTTAGGCTTAGTGTTAGGATTAGGATTTGGCTAAGGGTTAGTGTGAGGTTTAGGGAGAGTTTTAGCCTTAGGGTTAGGTTTAGAGTAAGGTTTAGGGTTAGAGTTAGGGTTCGGGTGAGTCTGAGGCTGAGGGTTAGGGTTAGGGTTAGTCTTAGAATTAGGGTTACAGTGAGGGTTAGGGTGAGGGTGAGTGTTAGTCTTAGTGTTAGGATTAGGAATCGGGTAAGGGTGAGGGTGAGGGTGAGGGTTAGTGTTAGGTTTAGGCTTAGGCTTAGGGTTAGGCTGAGGGTGAGGGTGAGTATGAGGGTTAGGGTTAGGGTGAGAATTAGGGGTAGGGTTTGGGTGAGGGTTAGGGTGAGAATTAGTGTTTGGGTTAAGTTTTGGATTACGGTGAGGGTGAGGGTTAGGGTTACTGTGAGCGTGAGGGTTAGGGTTAGTTTAAGGGTTAGGGTTAAGGTTAGGGTGAAGGTTCGATTGAGGATTAGGGTTAGGGTGAGGGTTAGTTTGAGCGTTAGGGTGAGGATGAGGGTTAGGGTTAGGGTGAGGGTGAGGGTTATAATTAGGGTTAGGGTGAGGGCTAGGGTGAGGGTGAGGGTTATATTTAGGGTTAGGGTTAGGGTGAGGTTTAGGATTAGGGTGAGGTTTAGGATTAGTGTGAGGGTTAGTGTTAGGTTTAGGGTGAGGATGAGGTTTAGGGTGAGTGTGAGGGTGTGGGTTAGAATTAGGGTTAGGGTGAGGGCTGGGGTGAGGGTGAGGGTTAGATTTAAGGTTAGGGTTAGGGTGAGATTTAGGATTAGGGTGAGGATTAGGGTAGTGTGAGATTTAGTGTTAGGGTTAGAGTTAGTGTTAGGGTGAAGGTAAGTGTTAAGGTGAGGGTTAATGTTAGGGTGAGGGTTATGGTTAGGGTGAGATTCAGGGTTAGGTTTAGGGTTATTGTTAGGGTTAGGGTTAGGGTTACAGTTACTGTGAGGGTGAGGGTTAGGTTTAGGGTGAGGTTTAGGGTTAGGGTTAGGGTTACGGTGAGGGTGAGGTTTAGGGTTAGAGTTAGGTTAAGGTTGAGGCTGAGGTTGAGGGTTAGGTTTATGGTTAGTGTTAGAGTTAGGGTTAGGGTGAGGGTTAGGGTGAGGGTGAGGATGAGGGTGAAGGTTAGGCTTAGGGTTAGGATTAGCATTAGTGTAAGGGTTTGGGTGAGTGTGAGGGTTAGGGTTAGGGTTAGGCTTAGGCTTAGGATTAGGCTGAGAGTGAGGGTGAGAGTGAGGGGTAGGGTTAGGGTGAGTGTTAGTGTTAGGGTGAGAGCTAGGGTTCAGTTAAGTTTAGGGTTAGGGTGAGGGTTAGGGCTAGGTTTAAGGTGAGGGTGAAGGCTAGCTGAGGTGAGGGTTAGGGTTAGTGTTAGGGTAAGGTTTAGATTTAGGGTTACGGTTTGGGTTAGGGTTAGGATGAGGGTTAGGGTTACGGTGAGGGTGAGGTTTAGGGTAACGTTGATGGTTAGGTTTAAGATTATGGTCAGGGTGAGGGTGAGAGTTAGGATTAGGGTTAGGGTTAGGGTTAGGTTTAGGGTTATTGTTAGGGTTAGGGTTAGGGTTACGGTTACTGTGAGGGTGAGGGTTAGGTTTAGGGTGAGGTTTAGTGTTAGGGTTAGGTTTAGAGTTAGGGTTACGGTGAGAGTGAGGTTTAGGGTTAGAGTTAGGTTAAGGTTGAGGCTGAGGTTGAGGGTTAGGTTTATGGTTAGTGTTAGAGTTAAGGTTAGGGTGAGGTTTAGGGTGAGGGTGAGGGTGAGGGTTAGGCTTAGGGTTAGGATTAGCATTAGTGTAAGGGTTTGGGTGAGTGTGAGTGTTAGGGTTAGGGTTAGGCTTAGGCTTAATGTTAGGCTGAGAGTGAGGGTGAGGGTGAGTGTTAGGGTTAGGGTGAGGGTTAGTGTTAGGGTGAGAGCTAGGGTTCAGTTAAGTTTAGGGTTAGGGTGAGGGTTAGGGTTAGGTTTAGGGTGAGGGTGAAGGCTAGGTGAGGTGAGGGTTAGGGTTAGTGTTAGGGTAAGTTTAGAGTTAGGGTTAGGGTTTGGGTTAGGGTTAGGATGAAGGTTAGGGTTACGGTGAGGGTGAGGTTTAGGGTTACCTTGATGGTTAGGTTTAAGATTATGGTTAGGGTGAGGGTGAGCGTTAGGATTAGGGTTAGGGTTAGGGTTAGGTTTAAGTTTAGGATTAGTGTTATTTTTAGGGTTAGGGTTAGAGCTATGGTGAGAGTGAGGGTGAGGATTAGGGTTAGGGTTAGGGTGAGGTTTAGGATTAGGCTTAGGTTTAGGGTTAGGGTGAAGGTGAGGTTTAGTGGTAGATTTAGGTTTAGTTGGAGGGCTTGGTCGAGCGTTAATGTTAGGGTGAGGGTTAGGGTTAAGGTTAGGGTGAGGGTTAGGTTGAAGGTGAGTTTTAGGGTTAGGGTTATGGGGAGGGGTAGGATGAGGGTTAGGGTTAGTATTAAGGTTAGGGTGAAGGCTAGGTTGAGGGTGAGGTTTTTGGTTAGGGTTAGGGTGAGGTTTAGGTTTAGGGTTAGTTTTAGAGTTAGGATGAGGTTGAGGTTTATTTTTAGTGTTAGGGTAAGCTTGAGGCTGAGGTTGAGGGTTAAGGTTAGGGTTAGTGTTAGAGTTAGGGTTAGGGTGAGGGTTAGGGATAGGGTGAGGGTGATGGTGAGGGTTAGGCTTTGGCTTAGGGTTAAGATTAGGATTAGGGTAAATTTAGGGTGAGTGTGATGGTTAGGGTTAGGGTTAGGCTTAGGTTTAGGGTTAGGCTGAGTGTGAGGGTGAGGGTGAGCGTTAAGCTTAGGGTGAGGGTTAGGGTTAGGATTAGGGTTACGGTGAGGGCTAGGGTAAGGGTCAGTGTTAGAGTTAGTGTTAGGGTATGGTTTAGGGTTAGGGTTAGGGTTAGGGTTAAGGTTAGGATCAATGTTAGGTTTACAGTGTGGTTGAGGGTTAGGGTGAGGTTGAGGATTAGGTTTAAGATTATGTTTAGGGTGAGGGTGAGTGTTAGGATTAGGGTTAGGGTTAGGGTTAGATTTAGGGTTAGGATTAGTGCTATTGTTAGGCTTGGGGTTAGAGTTATGGTCAGGGTGAAGGTGAGGGTGAGGGTTAGGGTTAGGGTGAGGTTTAGGGTTAGGGTTAGGATTAGGGTTAGGATGAGGGGGAGATTTAAGGTTAGATTTAGGGTTAGTTGTAGGGTTAGTTCGAGTGTTTGAGTGAGGTTTAGGGTTAGGGTTCGGGTTAGGGTGACGGTTAGGATGAGGGTTAGGGTTACAATGAGGGTGAGGGTTAGGGTAAGGTTGAGGTTTAGGGTTAGGATTTGGGTTAGGGTGAGGGTGAGTTTTCGGGTTAGATTTAGTGTTGGGGGAAGGTTAGGTCGAGGGTTAGGGTTAGGGTTAGTGTTAGTGATAAGGTTAGGGTGAGGGTTAGGTTGAGGTTTAGGGTTAGGGTTAGGGTTAGAATTAGGGTAAGGGTGAGGGTTTGTGAGGGTGAGGGTTAGGGTTAGGCTTAGGATTAGGGTTAGGCTGAGGGTGAGGTTGGGGGTGAGGATTAGGGTTTGGTGATGGTTAGGGTTAGGGTTAGGTTGAGGGTTAGGGTGAGGGTGAGGTTTACAGTAAGGGTTAGGCTTAGGCTTAGGTTTAGGCTGAGCGTGAGGTTGAGGGTGAGGGTTAGGGTTAAGGTGATGTCTAGGTTTAGGGTTAGGGTTAGTGTGAGCATTAGTGTTAGGGTTAGTGTTAGTGTTATGGTGAGGTTAAGTGTTAGGGTGAGGTTTAATTTTAGGGCGAGGGTTATGGTTTGGGTGAGGGTTAGGGTTAGTGTTGTGTTATTGTTTGGTTTAGGGTTAGGTTACTGTTACGGTGAGGGTGAGGGTTAGGGTTAGGGTTAGGGTTAGGGTGAGGTTTAGGGTTAGGGTTAGGGTTAGGGTTAGGCTGAGGGTTTGGTTAGGGTTAAGGTTATGGTGAGGGTGAGGGTTAGGGTTAGGGTGAGGTTTAGGGTGAGGTTTAGGGTTAGGGTTAGGGTTACGGTGAGGGTGAGGTTTAGGGTTAGAGTTAGGTTAAGGTTGAGGCTGAGGTTGAGGGTTAGGTTTATGGTTAGTGTTAGAGTTAGGGTTAGGGTGAGGGTTAGGGTGAGAGTGAGGGTTAGGGTGAGGGTTAGGCTTAGGGTTAGGATTAGCATTAGTGTAAGGGTTTGGGTGAGTGTGAGGGTTAGGATTAGGGTTAGGCTTAGGCTTAGGATTAGGCTGAGAGTGAGGGTGAGGGTGAGGGTTAGGGTTAGGGTGAGGGTTAGTGTTAGGGTGAGAGCTAGGGTTCAGTTAAGTTTAGGGTTAGGGTGAGGGTTAGGGTTAGGTTTAAGGTGAGGGTGAAGGCTAGGTGAGGTGAGGGTTAGGGTTAGTGTTAGGGTAAGGTTTAGATTTAGGGTTACGGTTTGGGTTAGGGTTAGGATGAGGGTTAGGGTTACGGTGAGGGGGAGGTTTAGGGTTACGTTGATGGTTAGGTTTAAGATTATGGTCAGGGTGAGGGTGAGAGTTAGGATTAGGGTTAGGGTTAGGGTTAGGTTTAGGGTTATTGTTAGGGTTAGGGTTACGGTTACGGTTACTGTGAGGGTGAGGGTTAGGTTTAGGGTGAGGTTTAGTGTTAGGGTTAGGTTTAGAGTTAGGGTTACGGTGAGAGTGAGGTTTAGGGTTAGAGTTAGGTTAAGGTTGAGGCTGAGGTTGAGGGTTAGGTTTATGGTTAGTGTTAGAGTTAAGGTTAGGGTGAGGTTTAGGGTGAGGGTGAGGGTGAGGGTTAGGCTTAGGGTTAGGATTAGCATTAGTGTAAGGGTTTGGATGAGTGTGAGTGTTAGGGTTAGGGTTAGGCTTAGGCTTAATGTTAGGCTGAGAGTGAGGGTGAGGGTGAGTGTTAGGGTTAGGGTGAGGGTTAGAGTTAGGGTGAGAGCTAGGGTTCAGTTAAGTTTAGGGTTAGGGTGAGGGTTAGGGTTAGGTTTAGGGTGAGGGTGAAGGCTAGGTGAGGTGAGGGTTAGGGTTAGTGTTAGGGTAAGTTTAGAGTTAGGGTTAGGGTTTGGGTTAGGGTTAGGATGAAGGTTAGGGTTACGGTGAGGGTGAGGTTTAGGGTTACATTGATTGTTAGGTTTAAGATTACCTTGATGGTTAGGTGTAAGATTATGGTTAGGGTGAGGGTGAGTTAGGATTAGGGTTAGGGTTAGGGTTAGGTTTAAGTTTAGGATTAGTGTTATTTTTAGGGTTAGGGTTAGAGTTATGGTGAGAGTGAGGGTGAGGATTAGGGTTAGGGTTAGGGTGAGGTTTAGGGTTAGGCTTAGTTTTAGGGTTAGGGTGAAGGTGAGGTTTAGTGGTAGATTTAGGTTTAGTTGGAGGGCTTGGTCGAGCGTTAATGTTAGGGTGAGGGTTAGGGTTAAGGTTAGGGTGAGGGTTAGGTTGAAGGTGAGTTTTAGGGTTAGGGTTATGGGGAGGGGTAGGATGAGGGTTAGGGTTAGTATTAAGGTTAGGGTGAAGGCTAGGTTGAGGGTGAGGTTTTTGGTTAGGGTTAGGGTGAGGTTTAGGTTTAGGGTTAGTTTTAGAGTTAGGATGAGGTTGAGGTTTATTTTTAGTGTTAGGGTAAGCTTGAGGCTGAGGTTGAGGGTTAGGGTTAGGGTTAGTGTTAGAGTTAGGGTTAGGGTGAGGGTTAGGGATAGGGTGAGGGTGATGGTGAGGGTTAGGCTTTGGCTTAGGGTTAAGATTAGGATTAGGGTAAATTTAGGGTGAGTGTGATGGTTAGGGTTAGGGTTAGGCTTAGGTTTAGGGTTAGGCTGAGTGTGAGGGTGAGGGTGAGCGTTAAGCTTAGGGTGAGGGTTAGGGTTAGGATTAGGGTTACGGTGAGGGCTAGGGTAAGGGTCAGTGTTAGAGTTAGTGTTAGGGTATGGTTTAGGGTTAGGGTTAGGGTTAGGGTTAAGGTTAGGATCAATGTTAGGTTTACAGTGTGGTTGAGGGTTAGGGTGAGGTTGAGGATTAGGTTTAAGATTATGTTTAGGGTGAGGGTGAGTGTTAGGATTAGGGTTAGGGTTAGGGTTAGATTTAGGGTTAGGATTAGTGCTATTGTTAGGCTTAGGGTTAGAGTTATGGTCAGGGTGAAGGTGAGGGTGAGGGTTAGGGTTAGGGTGAGGTTTAGGGTTAGGGTTAGGATTAGGGTTAGGATGAGGGGGAGATTTAAGGTTAGATTTAGGGTTAGTTGTAGGGTTAGTTCGAGTGTTTGAGTGAGGTTTAGGGTTAGGGTTCGGGTTAGAGTGACGGTTAGGATGAGGGTTAGGGTTACAATGAGGGTGAGGGTTAGGGTAAGGTTGAGGTTTAGGGTTAGGATTTGGGTTAGGGTGAGGGTGAGTTTTCGGGTTAGATTTAGTGTTGGGGGAAGGTTAGGTCGAGGGTTAGGGTTAGGGTTAGTGTTAGTGATAAGGTTAGGGTGAGGGTTAGGTTGAGGTTTAGGGTTAGGGTTAGGGTTAGAATTAGGGTAAGGGTGAGGGTTTGTGAGGGTGAGGGTTAGAGTTAGGCTTAGGATTAGGGTTAGGCTGAGGGTGAGGTTGGGGGTGAGGATTAGGGTTTGGTGATGGTTAGGGTTAGGGTTAGGTTGAGGGCTAGGGTGAGGGTGAGGTTTACAGTAAGGGTTAGGCTTAGGCTTACTTTTAGGCTGAGCTTGAGGTTGAGGGTGAGGGTTAGGGTTAAGGTGATGTCTAGGTTTAGGGTTAGGGTTAGTGTGAGCATTAGTGTTAGGGTTAGTGTTAGTGTTATGGTGAGGTTAAGTGTTAGGGTGAGGTTTAATTTTAGGGCGAGGGTTATGGTTTGGGTGAGGGTTAGGGTCAGTGTTAGGGTTATTGTTTGGTTTAGGGTTAGGTTACTGTTACGGTGAGGGTGAGGGTTAGGGTTAGGGTTAGGGTTAGGGTGAGGTTTAGGGTTAGGGTTAGGGTTAGGGTTAGGCTGAGGGTTTGGTTAGGGTTAAGGTTATGGTGAGGGTGAGGGTTAGGGTTAGGGTGAGGTTTAGGGTGAGGTTTAGGGTTAGGGTTAGGGTTACGGTGAGGGTGAGGTTTAGGGTTAGAGTTAGGTTAAGGTTGAGGCTGAGGTTGAGGGTTAGGTTTATGGTTAGTGTTAGAGTTAGGGTTAGGGTGAGGGTTAGGGTGAGAGTGAGGGTTAGGGTGAGGGTTAGGCTTAGGGTTAGGATTAGCATTAGTGTAAGGGTTTGGGTGAGTGTGAGGGTTAGGATTAGGGTTAGGCTTAGGCTTAGGATTAGGCTGAGAGTGAGGGTGAGGGTGAGGGTTAGGGTTAGGGTGAGGGTTAGTGTTAGGGTGAGAGCTAGGGTTCAGTTAAGTTTAGGGTTAGGGTGAGGGTTAGGGTTAGGTTTAAGGTGAGGGTGAAGGCTAGGTGAGGTGAGGGTTAGGGTTAGTGTTAGGGTAAGGTTTAGATTTAGGGTTACGGTTTGGGTTAGGGTTAGGATGAGGGTTAGGGTTACGGTGAGGGGGAGGTTTAGGGTTACGTTGATGGTTAGGTTTAAGATTATGGTCAGGGTGAGGGTGAGAGTTAGGATTAGGGTTAGGGTTAGGGTTAGGTTTAGGGTTATTGTTAGGGTTAGGGTTAGGGTTACGGTTACTGTGAGGGTGAGGGTTAGGTTTAGGGTGAGGTTTAGTGTTAGGGTTAGGTTTAGAGTTAGGGTTACGGTGAGAGTGAGGTTTAGGGTTAGAGTTAGGTTAAGGTTGAGGCTGAGGTTGAGGGTTAGGTTTATGGTTAGTTTTAGAGTTAAGGTTAGGGTGAGGTTTAGGGTGAGGGTGAGGGTGAGGGTTAGGCTTAGGGTTAGGATTAGCATTAGTGTAAGGGTTTGGGTGAGTGTGAGTGTTAGGGTTAGGGTTAGGCTTAGGCTTAATGTTAGGCTGAGAGTGAGGGTGAGGGTGAGTGTTAGGGTTAGGGTGAGGGTTAGTGTTAGGGTGAGAGCTAGGGTTCAGTTAAGTTTAGGGTTAGGGTGAGGGTTAGGGTTAGGTTTAAGGTGAGGGTGAAGGCTAGGTGAGGTGAGGGTTAGGGTTAGTGTTAGGGTAAGGTTTAGATTTAGGGTTACGGTTTGGGTTAGGGTTAGGATGAGGGTTAGGGTTACGGTGAGGGGGAGGTTTAGGGTTACGTTGATGGTTAGGTTTAAGATTATGGTCAGGGTGAGGGTGAGAGTTAGGATTAGGGTTAGGGTTAGGGTTAGGTTTAGGGTTATTGTTAGGGTTAGGGTTAGGGTTACGGTTACTGTGAGGGTGAGGGTTAGGTTTAGGGTGAGGTTTAGTGTTAGGGTTAGGTTTAGAGTTAGGGTTACGGTGAGAGTGAGGTTTAGGGTTAGAGTTAGGTTAAGGTTGAGGCTGAGGTTGAGGGTTAGGTTTATGGTTAGTGTTAGAGTTAAGGTTAGGGTGAGGTTTAGGGTGAGGGTGAGGGTGAGGGTTAGGCTTAGGGTTAGGATTAGCATTAGTGTAAGGGTTTGGGTGAGTGTGAGTGTTAGGGTTAGGGTTAGGCTTAGGCTTAATGTTAGGCTGAGAGTGAGGGTGAGGGTGAGTGTTAGGGTTAGGGTGAGGGTTAGTGTTAGGGTGAGAGCTAGGGTTCAGTTAAGTTTAGGGTTAGGGTGAGGGTTAGGGTTAGGTTTAGGGTGAGGGTGAAGGCTAGGTGAGGTGAGGGTTAGGGTTAGTGTTAGGGTAAGTTTAGAGTTAGGGTTAGGGTTTGGGTTAGGGTTAGGATGAAGGTTAGGGTTACGGTGAGGGTGAGGTTTAGGGTTACATTGATTGTTAGGTTTAAGATTACCTTGATGGTTAGGTGTAAGATTATGGTTAGGGTGAGGGTGAGTTAGGATTAGGGTTAGGGTTAGGGTTAGGTTTAAGTTTAGGATTAGTGTTATTTTTAGGGTTAGGGTTAGAGTTATGGTGAGAGTGAGGGTGAGGATTAGGGTTAGGGTTAGGGTGAGGTTTAGGGTTAGGCTTAGTTTTAGGGTTAGGGTGAAGGTGAGGTTTAGTGGTAGATTTAGGTTTAGTTGGAGGGCTTGGTCGAGCGTTAATGTTAGGGTGAGGGTTAGGGTTAAGGTTAGGGTGAGGGTTAGGTTGAAGGTGAGTTTTAGGGTTAGGGTTATGGGGAGGGGTAGGATGAGGGTTAGGGTTAGTATTAAGGTTAGGGTGAAGGCTAGGTTGAGGGTGAGGTTTTTGGTTAGGGTTAGGGTGAGGTTTAGGTTTAGGGTTAGTTTTAGAGTTAGGATGAGGTTGAGGTTTATTTTTAGTGTTAGGGTAAGCTTGAGGCTGAGGTTGAGGGTTAGGGTTAGGGTTAGTGTTAGAGTTAGGGTTAGGGTGAGGGTTAGGGATAGGGTGAGGGTGATGGTGAGGGTTAGGCTTTGGCTTAGGGTTAAGATTAGGATTAGGGTAAATTTAGGGTGAGTGTGATGGTTAGGGTTAGGGTTAGGCTTAGGTTTAGGGTTAGGCTGAGTGTGAGGGTGAGGGTGAGCGTTAAGCTTAGGGTGAGGGTTAGGGTTAGGATTAGGGTTACGGTGAGGGCTAGGGTAAGGGTCAGTGTTAGAGTTAGTGTTAGGGTATGGTTTAGGGTTAGGGTTAGGGTTAGGGTTAAGGTTAGGATCAATGTTAGGTTTACAGTGTGGTTGAGGGTTAGGGTGAGGTTGAGGATTAGGTTTAAGATTATGTTTAGGGTGAGGGTGAGTGTTAGGATTAGGGTTAGGGTTAGGGTTAGATTTAGGGTTAGGATTAGTGCTATTGTTAGGCTTAGGGTTAGAGTTATGGTCAGGGTGAAGGTGAGGGTGAGGGTTAGGGTTAGGGTGAGGTTTAGGGTTAGGGTTAGGATTAGGGTTAGGATGAGGGGGAGATTTAAGGTTAGATTTAGGGTTAGTTGTAGGGTTAGTTCGAGTGTTTGAGTGAGGTTTAGGGTTAGGGTTCGGGTTAGGGTGACGGTTAGGATGAGGGTTAGAGTTACAATGAAGGTGAGGGTTAGGGTAAGGGTGAGGTTTATGGTTAGGATTTGGGTTAGGGTGAGGGTGAGTTTTCGGGTTAGATTTAGTGTTGGGGGAAGGTTAGGTCGAGGGTTAGGTTTAGGGTTAGTGTTAGTGATAAGGTTAGGGTGAGGGTTAGGTTGAGGTTTAGGGTTAGGGTTAGGGTTAGAATTAGGGTAAGGGTGAGGGTTTGTGAGGGTGAGGGTTAGGGTTAGGCTTAGGATTAGGGTTAGGCTGAGGGTGAGATTGGGGGTGAGTTTTAGGGTTTGGTGATGGTTAGGGTTAGAGTTAGGTTGAGGGCTAGGGTGAGGGTGAGGTTTACAGTAAGGGTTAGGCTTAGGCTTAGGTTTAGGCTGAGCGTGAGGTTGAGGGTGAGGGTTAGGGTTAAGGTGATGTCTAGGTTTAGGGTTACGGTTAGTGTGAGCGTTAGTGTTAGGGTTAGTGTTAGTGTTATGGTGAGGTTAAGTGTTAGGGTGAGGTTTAATTTTAGGGCGAGGGTTATGGTTTGGTTGAGGGTTAGGGTCAGTGTTAGGGTTATTGTTTGGTTTAGGGTTAGGTTACTGTTACGGTGAGGGTGAGGGTTAGGGTTAGGGTTAGGGTTAGGGTGAGGTTTAGGGTTAGGGTTAGGGTTAGGGTTAGGCTGAGGGTTTGGGTTAGGGTTAAGGTTATGTTGAGGGTGAGGGTTAGGGTTAGGTTTAGGGTTAGTGTTATTGTTAGGGTTAGGGTTAGAGTTACGGTGAAGGTGAGGTTGAAGGTTAGGTTTAGGGTGAGGTTTAGGGTTATGGTTTGGGTAAGGGTGAGGGTGAGGGTGTCGTTTAGGTTTAGAGTTAGGGTTAGGGTGCGGGTTAGTGTGAGGGTTACGGTTAGGGTTAGGGTGAGGTTTAGGATGAGGGTTAAGTTTTCGGTTTGGTTGAGGTTTATAGTAAGGGTGAGTGTTAGGGTTAGGTTGAGGTTGAGGGTTAGGATTAGGGTTAGGTTGAGTGTTAGGGTTAGGGTTAGGGTCAATGTTAGGTTGAGGATTAGGGTTAGGATTAGGGTTAGCGTGATGGCTAGGGTGAAGGTGAGGATTATGGTTAATGTTAGGGTGAGGATTAGGGTTAGGGTTAGGGTGAGGGTAAGGGTTAGGATGTGGCTTAGGGTTATGGTGAGGGTCAGGGTTAAGGTTAGGTTGAGGGTTAGGGAAAGGATGAGTGTTAGGGTGAGGGTGAGAGTTAGGATTAGGGTTAGGGTTAGGATTCTTGTTAGTGTTATGGTTATGATTAAGTTTGCAGTTAAGTTGAGGCTGAGTGTGAGGGTTAGGGGTAGGATTAGTGTTAGGGTTAGGTTTAGGGTTAGATTTAGTGTTATTGTTAGGTTTAGGGTTAGAGTTACGACGAGGGTGAGGGTGAGGGTGAGGTTTAGGTTTAGGGTTAGGATTAGGGTTAGGGTGAGTGTGAGGTATAGGGTTAGATTTAGGTTTAGGGGGAGGGTTAGGGTGAGGGCTAGTGTTAGGGTTAGGGTGAGGCTGTGGTTTAAGTTGAGGTTTAGGTTGAGGGACAGGCTTAGGGTTAGGTTTAGTGTTATTGTAAGGGTTAGGGTTAGAGTTAAGGTGACGGTGAGGGTGAGGGTAAGGGTGAGGGTTAGGTATAGGATGAGGGTTAGGTTAGGCTGAGGGATAGGATGAGGGTTAGGGTTAGGGATAGGTTTAGGCTTAGGGTTAGGTTGAGGGTGAGGGTTAGGTTGAGGGTTAGGGTTAGGGTAAGGGTTAGGGTTAGGGTTAGGGTGAGAGTTAGGGTTCGGGTTAAGTTTAGGGTTAGCATGAGGGTAAGGGTAACGGTTACAGTGAGGGTGAGGGTTGGGGTTAGGTTGAGGCTTAGGGTTAGGTTTAGTGTTAGGGTGAGGGTGAAGGTGAGGGTTAGGGTTAGTGTTAGGCTGAGGGTTAGGATGAGGGTTAGTTTTATGGTTAGGGTGAGGGCTAGGGTGAGGTTGAGGTTTAGGATTTGGGTTAGGGTGAGGTGTAGGGTTAGGTTTAGGGTTAGGGTTAGTGTGAGGGTGAGGTTTAGGGTTAGAGTTAGGGTTAGGGTGAGGCTGAGGGTGAGGGTTAGTGTTAGGGTTAGTGTTAGAGTTATGGTTACAGTGAGGGTTAGTATGAGAATGAGTGTTAGGCTTAGTGTTAGGATTAGGATTTGGGTAAGGGTGAGGGTAAGTGTGAGGGTTAGGGTTAGACTTAGGATTAATTTTAGGGTTAGGCTTAAGGTGAGGGTTAGGGTGAGCGTGAGGTTTAGGGTTAGTGTTAGGATTAGGATTAGGGTTGGTTTTTGGGTGAGTGTGAGGGTTAGGGTGAGGGTTAGTTTTAGGCTTAGTGTTAGGCTGAAGGTGAGGGTGAATTTGAGGGTTAGGGTGAGGGTGAGGGTTAGGTTTAGGGTTAGGCTGAGAGTTAGGGTTAGGGTTAGGTTGAGGGTTAGGGTTAGGGTTAGGGTTAGGGTTAGGGTGAAAGTGAGGGTGAGGGTGAGGGTTAGGATGAGGGTTAGGTTTAGGATAAGGGTTAGGGTGAGAGCTAGGGTGAGGGTGAGGTTTAGGGTTAGTGTTATGGTGAGGGTCAGGTTTAGGGTTAGAGTTAAGGTTAGGGTGAGGCTGAGGGTGAGGGTTAGGGTTAGGGTTAGTGTTAGATTTAGGGTTACAGTGAGGGTTAGAGTGAGGGTAAGGTTTAGGCTAGGTGTTAGGATTAGGATTAGGGTACAGGTTAGCGTGAGTGTGAGGGTTAGGGTTAGGGTTAGGGTTAGCTTATGGTTAGGCTAAGGGTGAGGGTGAGGGTGAGGGATAGGGTTAGGGTGAGATTTAGGGGTAGGGTTAGGGTGAAAGTTAGGGTTCGGGTTAAGTTTAGGGTTAGGATGAGGGTTACGGTTATGGTGAGCGTGAGGGTTAGGGTTAGGTTGAGGATTAGGTTTAGGCTTAAGTTTAGGGTCAGGGTTAGTGTTAAGGTTAGGGTGTGGGTTAGGATGAGCATTAGGGTTAGGTTTAGGGTTAGGGTGAGGGCTAGGGGGAGGGGGAGGGTTAGGGTTAGTGTTCAGGTGAGATTTAGGGTTAGGGTGAGGGTTAGGATCAGGGTGAGTGTTACAGTGAGGGTGATGGTTAGGTTAGGTTCAGGGTTAGGGTTAGAATTTGGTTTAGGGTGAGGGTGAGTTTTAGGGATAGATTTATGGTTAGGCGGAGGGTTAGGTCGAGGCTTATGGTTAGGGTCAGTGTTAGGGTTAAGGTTAGGTTGAGGGTTAGGTTGAGGTTTAGGTTTAGGTTTAGGGTTAGGATTAGGGTTAGGGTGAGGGTATGTGAGGTTTAGTGTTAGGGTTAAGCTTAGGATTAGGGTTATGTGGAGGATGAGGTTGGGGGTGAGGATTAGGGTTAGGGTGATTTTTAGGCTTAGGGTTAGGGTGAGGGTTAGGATGAGGGATAATCTTAAGATTAGGGTTATGGTGAGGGCTAGGTTGAGGGTGAGCGTCAGAGTAAGGGTTAGGCTTAGGGTTAAGCTAAGCATGAGGTTGAGGGTGAGGGTTAGGGTTAGGGTGATTGTTAGGTTTAAGGTTATGGTGAGGGTTAGGATGAGGTTTAGGGTTAGGTTGAGGATGATGGTAAGGGTAAAGTTAAGGTTTAGGCTGAGGGTGAGAGATAAGATAAGGGTGACTGTTAGGGTAAGGTTTAGATTGATGTTTGGGGTTAGGGTTAGGGTTAGTGTGAGGTTTAGGGTGAGGATGAGCGTTAGGGTTAGGGTTAGGGTGAGGGTGAGGGTTAGAATTAGGGTTAGGGTGAGGGCTAGGGTGAGGGTGAGGGTTAGATTTAGGGTTAGGGTTAGGGTGAGGTTTAGGATTAGGATGAGGTTTAGGGTTATTGTGAGGGTTAGTGTTAGGGTTAGGGTTAGTGTTAGGGTTAGGGTAAGTGTTAGGGTGAGTGTTAATATTAGGGTGAGGATTATGGTTATGGTTAGGGTTAGAGTTAGGGTTATTGTTAGGGTTAGTGTTAGATTTACAATGAGGGTTCGGGTTCGGGTTAGGTTTAGGGTGAGTTTTAGTGTTTGGGTTAGGGTTAGAGTTAGGGTTAGCGTGAGAGTGAGGTTTAGGGTTAGAGTTAGAGTTAGATTGAGGATGAGGTTGAGAGTTAGGTTTAGGCTTAGTGTTAGAGTTAGGGTTAGGCTTAAGCTTAGGGTTAGGCTGAGAGTGAGGGTTCGGGTTAAGTTTAGGTTTAGGGTGAGGATTAGGGTAACGGTTACAGTGAGGGTGAGGGTTAGGATTTGGTTGAGTGTTCGGGTTAGGTTTAGGATTAGGGTGAGCATGAGCGTTCGGGATCGGGTTAGTGTTAGGGTGATGGTTACGATGAGGGTTAGTTTTAGGATTAGGTTTAGGGTGAGGGCTAGGATGAGGGTAAGGTTTAGGGTTTGGGTTAGGCTGAGGTTTAGGGTTAGGTTTAGGGTTAGGGTTAGGATGAGGGTGAGTTTTAGGGTTAGAGTTAGTGTTAGGGTAAGTCTGAAGGTGAAGGCTAGGGTGAGTGTGAGGTTTAGGGTAAGGGTTAAGCTTAGGCTTAGGGTTAGGCTGAACATGAGGTTGAGGGTGAGGGTTAGGGTTAGGGATAGGGTGAGGTTTAATGTTAGGGTTAGGGTTAGAGTTAGGGTTAGGGTGAGGGTGAGGTTTAGGGGTAGGGTTAGGGTCAGGGTGAGGGGCAGGGTTAGGGTGAGGGTTAGGGTGTGGTGACGGTAAGGGTAAAGGTGAGAGTTATGCTGAGGGTTAGATTGAGGATTAGTGTTAGGGTTAGTGTGAGGTTTAGGGTGAGGATGAGGGTTTAGTTTAGGGTGAGGGCTAGGGTGAGGGTGAGGATGAGGGTTACATTGAGGATTAGTGTTAGGGTTACCGTGAGGTTTATGGTGAGGATGAGGTTTAGGGTTAGGGTTAGGGTTAGGATTAATTTTAGGGTTAGGCTTAAGGTGAGGGTGAGGGTGAGGGTTAGGGTTAGTGTTAGGATTAGTATTAGGGTTAGGGTTAGGTTGAGTGTGAGGTTTAGGGTTAGGGTTAGGGTGAGAGTTAGGGTTCAGGTTAAGTTTAGGGTTAGGGTGAGTGTTAGGGTAAGGGTTACATTGAGGATGAGGTTCAGGGTTAGGTTGAGGGTTACGGTTAGGTTTTGGGTTAGGGTTAGGTTGAGTGTGAGCGTGAGGGTTAGGGTTAGTGTTAGGGTGAGAGTTCAGATGAGGGTTAGGGTTAGGATTATGGTTAGGGTGAGGGCTAGGGTGAGGGTGAGGTTAAGGGTTAGGGTTAGGGTGAGGTTTAGGGTTAGGTTTAGGGTGAGGGTGAGGTTTAGGGTTAGAGTTAGGGTTAGGGTGATGCTGAGGGTGAGGGTTAGGTTTAGGGTTAGTGTTAGAGTAAGGGTTACGGTGAGGGTTAGGGTTAGGTGGAGGGTAAGGCTTAGTGTTAGGATTAGGATTAGGGTATGTGTTAGGTTTAGGGTTAGGGTTAGGGTTAGGCTTAGGGTTAAGCTTAGTGTGAGGGTGAGGGTGAGGGTTAGGGTTAGGATGAGAGTTATGGGTAGAGTTAGGGTGAGAGTTAGGTTTCGGCTTAAATTTAGGGTTAGGGTGACGGTTAGGGTTAGGCTTACAGTGAGGTTGAGGGTTAGGGTTAGGTTGAGGGTTAGGGTTTGGCTTAGGATTAGGGTGAATGTTAATGTAAGTGTTAGGGTGAGGGTTAGGATGAGAATTAGGGTTAGGATTAGGGTTTGGGTGAGGGCTAGGGTGAGTGTGAGAGTTAGGATTAGTGTTTGGGTGAGGTTTAGGGTTAGGGTTAGGGTGACGGTTAGGACATGGGTTAGGGTCACAGTGAGGGTGAGGGTTAGGATTAGGGGGAGGGTTAGGGTTAGGATATAGATAAGGGTGAGTGTGAGTTTTAGGATTATATTTACGGTTAGGGGGAGGGTTAGGTCAAGGGTAAGGGTTAGGCTTTTTGTTAGGGTTAAGGTTATGGTGAAGGTTAGGGTGAGATTTAGGGTTACGGTTAGGGTTAGGGTATGTGAGGGTTAGGTTTAGGGTTAGGCTTAGGGTTAGGGTTATGCTGAGGGTGAAGGTGGGGGTGAGGATTAGGGTTAGGGTAATGGTTAGGGTTAGTGTTATTGTTAGGGTTAGGGTTAGAGTTAGGGTGAGGTTGAGAGTGCGGTGAGGGTTATGGTTAGAGCGAGGTTTAGTGTGAGGTTTAGTGTTAGGGTTAGGGTTAGGGTGAGGTTGAGTGTGAGGTTTAGAGTTAGAGTTAGGGTTATGGGGAGGGTTAGGGTGAAGTTTTGGGTTAGTGTTAGGTTTAGGGTGAGGGTTAGGTTTAGGTTGAGGTTTAGGGATAGGGCTAGCTTTAGGATTAGGGTGAGGTTGAGGGTGAATGTGAGGGTTAGGGTGAGTGTTAGGCTTAGGCTTAGGGTTAGGCTGAGGATGAGGGTGGGGTTGAGGATTAGGGTTAGGTTGATGGTTAGGGTTAGAGTTAGTGTTATTGTTAGGGTTAGGGTTAGAGTTACGTTGAGGGTGAGGGTGGGGTTGAGGGTTATGTTTAGGGTTAGGGTGAGGGTTAGGTTAAGGGTTATGTTGAGGGTGAGGGTTAGGGTTAGGTTGAGCTTTAGTGTTTGGTTTAGGGTTAGGGTGAGAGTGAGGGTTAGGGTTAGTGTGAGGGTGAGGGATAGGATGAGGTTTAGGCTTAGGATTAGTGTTAGGGTGAGGGCTACTGTGAGGATGAGGTTTAGTGTTAGGTTTAGGGTGTGGTTTAGGGTTAGGGTCAGGGTGAAGGTGAGGTTTAGGGTTAGAATTAGGGTTAGTGTGAGGCTGAGGGTGAGGGTTAGTGTTAGGGTTAATGTTAGAGTTAGGTTTAGGGTGAGGGTTAGTATGAGAGTGAGGGTTAGACTTAGGGTTAGGATTAGGATTAGGGTAAGGGTTAGAGTGAGTGTGAGGGTTAGGGTCAGGGTTAGGGTTAGGCTTAGGGTTAGTCTGAGGGTGAGGGTGAGGGTGAGTGTTAGGGTTTGGGTGAGGGTTGGGGTTAGTGTTATTGTTAGGGTTAGGGTTAGTGTTACGGTGAGGGTGAGGCTGCAGGTGAGGTTTAGGGTTAGTTTTAAGATGGGGTTAAGGGTTAGGTTTAGGGTGAGGGTGAAGTTTAGGGTTAGATATAGTGTTAGGGGGAGGCTTAGTGTGAGGGTTAGGTTTAGGGTTAGCGTTAGTGTTACTGTTAGGGTTAGGGTTAGGTTGAGTGTTAGGGTGAGGGTGAGGGGTAAGTTGAGGTTTAGGGATAGGGTTAGGTTTAGGATTAGGGTTAGGGTGAGTGTGAGTGTGAGGGTTAGGTTGAGGGTTAGGCTTAGGCTTAGGGTTAGGCTGAGGGAGAGGGTGGGGGTAAGGACTAAGTTGAGGGTGATGATTCGAGTTAGGGTTAGTGTTATTTTTAGGGTTAGGGTTAGTGTTAGGGTTAGGGTGAGGGTGAGGGTTAAGTTGAGGTTTAGGGTTAGGGTAACGGTTAGGGTTAGTGTAAGGGTTAGTGTTAGGGTTAGGGTTAGTGTTAGGGTGAGGTTAAGTGTTAGGGTGAGAGTTTGGTTTAGGGTGAGGATTATGGTTAGGGTGAGGTTTAGGATTAGGTATAGGGTTATTGTTAGGTTTAGGTTTAGGGTTAAGGTTACGGTGAGGTTGAGGGTTAGGGTTAGGGTTAGGCTGAGGATTAGTGTGAGGGTTAGGGTTGGGTTTTGGTTAGGGTGAGAGTGAGGCTGAGGATAAGGGTTAGGTTTAGGTTTAGGGTTAGGGTTAGGGTTACAGTGAGGGTTATGGTTAGGGTTAAGGTTACAGTTAGGTTTAGTGTTAGGCTGAGGGTGAGTTTGGGGGTGAGGATTAGGGTTAGGGTTATTTTTAACGTTATGGTTAGGGTTAAGTTATAGGTGAGGGTGACGCTGAGGGTAAGGGTCATGGTTATTTTTATGGTTAGGGTTAGGGTTAGGTTTACTGTTAATTTTAGGGTTTGGGTTAGGGTCACGGTGAGGTTGAGGGTGAGTGTGAGGTTTAGTGTTAGAGTTAGGGTTAGGGGGAGGTTTAGTTTGAGGTTTAGGGTTAGGATTAATGTTAGGGTTATGGTGAGGTTGAGGTTTAGGTTGAGGTTTATGGATAGGGCTAGGTTTAGGATTAGGTTTAGGGTGAGGGTGAGTGTGAGGGTTAGGGTGAGGGTTAGTCTTAGGCTTAGGGTTAGGCTGAGGCTGAGGGTGGGGGTGAGGATTAGGGTTAGGGTGATGATTAGGGTTAGGGTTAGTGTTATTGTTAGGGTTGGGTTAGAGTTACAGTGAGGGTGAGGGTGTGGGTGCGGTTTAGGGTTAGGGTTAGGGTGCGGTTTAGGGTTAGGTTTAGTGTTAGGGTGTGGCTGAGGTTTAGGGTTAGAGTTAGGGTTAGGGTGAGGTTTAGGGTTAGGGTTAGTGTTAGGTTTATGGTGAGGGTGAGTTTTAGGGATAGGATATGGTTTAGGATTAGGGTTAGGGTGAGGGTGAGTGTGAGGGTTAGGGTGAGGGTTAGGTTTAGGCTTAGGGTTAGGCTGAGGGTGAGAGTGAAATTGAGGGTTAGGGTTAGGTTGGGAGGCTAGGGTTAGGGTTATGGGGAGTGTTTGGATGAGCTTTAGGGTTAGGATTAGGGTTAGGGTGATGGCTAATGTGAGGGTGAGTTTTAGGGTTAGTGTTAGGGTGAGGTTTAGCGTTAGGTTTAGGCTTAGGTTTAGGGTGAGGTTTCGGTTTAGGTTTAGAGTTAGGGTTAGGGTGAGGCTGAGGGTGAGGGTGAGGGTTAAAGTTAGTTTTAGAATTAGGGCTAGGTTGAGGGTTAGGGTGTGGGTGAGGGTTAGGCTTAGTGATAGGATTAGGATTAGGGTAATGGTTAGGGTGTGTGTGAGGGATAGGGTTAGGATGAGGTTTAGGTTTAGGGTTAGGGTAAGATTTAGGGTTAGGGTGAGGGTGAGGTTTAGGGTTAGAGTAAGGGTTAGTGTTAGGGTTACGGATAGGGTTTGGGTGAGGGTTAGGATGAGGTTTACTGTTAGGATTAGGGTTAGGGTGAGGGCTAGGTTGAGGCTGACTTTGAGGGTTAGGGTTAGGGATAGGGTTAAATTTACGATTAGGATTAGGGTGAGGGTTAGTGTGAGGGTTAGGGTTAGGGTTAGGCTTAAGCTTAGGGTTAGGGTGCAGGTTAGGGTTAGGGTTTGGGTTAGGCTGAGGGTGAGGCTGAGGATTAGGGTTAGGCTTAGGTTTAGGGTTAGCCTGAGGGTGAGGGTGGTGGTGAGGATCAGGGTTAGAGTTAGGGTTTTTGTTACTGGTATGCTTAGGGTTAAGTTAGTGGTGAGGGTGATGCTGAGGGTGAGGGTTATGGTTAGGGTTAGGGTTATTGTTAGGGTTAGTGTTATTGTTAGGATTAGGGTTAGAGTTTCAGTAAGGTTGAGGGTGCGGGTGAGTGCTACAGTTAGGGTGAGTTTTAACGTGAGGTTTAGTGTTAGTGTTAGGGTTAGGGTGAGGGTGAGTGTGAGGTTTAGTGTTAGAGTTAGGGTAAGGGGAGGGTTAGGGTGAGGTTTAGGGTTAGGGTTAGGGTAAAATTGAGGTTTAATGTTAGAGTTAGGTTTAGGGTGAGGCTGAGGGTGCGGGTTAGCGTTAGGGTTAGTGTTAGAGTTAGGGTTAGGTTGAGGGTTAGGATGAGAATGACGTTTTGGCTTAGGGTTAGGATTAGGATTAGGGTAAGGGTTAGCATGAGTGTGAGGGTTAGCTTCAGGTTTAGGGTCAGGCTTAGGGTTAGTCTGAGGGGAGGGTGAGGGTGAGTGTTAGGGTTAGGGTGAGGATTAGGGTTAGTGTTATTGTTAGGGTTAGGGTTAGAGTTACGGTGAGGGTGAGGGTGCCAGTGAGGTTTAGGGTTATGTTAAGGGTGGGGTTAAGGGTTAGGATTAGGGTTAGGGTGAGGTTGAGGTATAGGGTTAGATATAGTGTTAGTGGGAGGCTTAGTGTGAGGGTTAGATTTAGGGTTAGTGTTAGTGTTACTATTAGGGTTAGGGTTAGGGTGAGGGTTAGGGTGAGGTTTAGAGTTAGGGTTAGTGTTAGGTTTAGGGTGAGGGTGAGGATTAAGTTGAGGTTTAGGAATAGGGTTAGGTTTAGGATTAGAGTTAGGTTGAGGGTGAGTGTGAAGTTTAGGTTCAGGGTTAGGCTTAGGCTTAGAGTTAGGCTGAGGGAGAGGGTGTGGGTGAGGACTAAGTTGAGGGTGATGTTTCCAGTTAGGGTTAGTGTTATTGTTAGGATTAGGGTTAATGTTAGTGTTAGGGTGAGGGTGAGGGTTTAGTTGAGGTTTCTGGTTAGGGTTACGGTTAGTGTTAGTGTGTGGGTTAGTGTTAGGGTTAGGGTTAGTGTTGCGGTGAGGTTAAGTGTTAGGCTGAGAGTTTAGTTTAGGGTGAGGGTTATGGTTAGGTGAGGTTTAGGATTAGGGTTAGGGTTATTGTTAGGGTTAGGTTTAGAGTTAAGGTTACGGTGAGGTTGAGGGTTAGGATAGGGTTAGGGTGAGGGTTAGGGTTGGGGTTTGTTTAGGGGGAAGGTTAGGGTTAGGTTTAGGGTTAGGGTTACGGTTAGGGTTACAGTGAGGGTTAGGGTTAGGGTTAGGGTTACATTTAGGTTTAGGGTTAGGCTGAGGGTGAGTTTGGGGGTGAGGATTAGGGTTAGGGTTATTGTTAATGTTATGGTTAGGGTTAAGTAATTGGTGAGGGCGAGGGTTATGGTTATTGTTATGGTTATGGTTAGGGTTAGGGTTAGTGTTAATTTTATGGTGAGGGTTAGGGTCACTGTGAGGTTGAGGGTGCGGGTGAGGGCTACAGTTTGGGTGAGGTTTAGGGTGAGCTTTAGCGTTAGGGTTAGGTTTAGGTTGAGGGTGAGTGTGAGGATTAGGGTTAGATTTAGAGTGAGGCGGAGGGTTAGGTTGCGGTTTAGGGTTAGGGTTAGTGTTAGGGTGAGGGTGAGGGTGAGGTTTAGGTTAAGGTTTATGGATAGAGCTAGGTTTAGGATTAGGTTTAGGGTAAGGGTGAGTGTGAGGGTTAGGGTGAGGGTTAGTCTTAGGCTTAGGGTTAGGCTGAGGCTGAGGGTGGGGGTGAGGATTAGGGTTAGGGTGATGGTTAGCGTTAGAGTTAGTGTTATTGTTAGGGTTAGGGTTAGAGGGTTAGGTATAGGGTTAGGTATAGGGTTAGCTATAGGGTGAGGGTTAGGTATAGGGTTAGGGTGCGGTTTAGGGTTAGGGTTAGGGTGTGGGTGAGGTTTAGGGTTAGAGTTATGGTTAGGGTGAGGTTTAGGGTTAAGGTTACTGTTATGTTTAGGGTGTGGGTTAGGTTTAGGGAAAGGGTTAGGTTTAGGTTTAGGGTTAGGGTGAGGGTGACTGTGAGGGTTAGTGTGAGGGTTAGGTTTAGGCTTAGATTTAGGCTGAGGGTGAAGGTTGAGGGTTAGGGTTAGGGTGATGGCTAGGTTTAGGGTTATGGGAGGGTTTGGATTAGCATTAGGTTTAGGATTAGGGTTAGGGTGAGGTCTAATGTGAGGGTGAGTTTTAGGGTTAGGGTTAGGGTGAGGTTGAGTTTTAGGGTTAGAGTTAGGGTTAGGGTGAGGCTGAGGGTGAAGGTGAGGGTTAGGGTTAGGGTTAGTGTTAGAGTTAGGGTTAGGGTGAGGTTTAGGGTGTGGGTGAGATTTAGGCTTAGTGATAAGATTAGGATTAGGGTAATGGTTAGGGTGTGTGTGAGGTTTAGGGTTAGGTTGAGGGTTAGGGTGAGGGTAAGCTTTAGAGTTATTGTGAGGGTTAGGGTTAGGGTTAGGATTAGGGTTACACTGAGGGAGAGGGTGAGCGTGAGGGTTAGGGTTAGAGTGAGGCTTAGAGGTAGAGTTAGGGTTAAGGTGAGGGTTAGGGTGAGGGTTAGTGTTAGGGTGAGGATTAGCTTTAGGTGTAGGTTGAGGTTTAGATTTAGGGTTTTGGGTTAGGGTGAGGTTAGGATGAGGGTTAAGGTTACTGTAAGGGTGAGGGTTAGCATTAGGGTAAGGGTTAGGGTTAGGATCAGGCCTAGGGTGAGGGTGAGTGTTAGGATTAGGGTAGGGTTACGGTTAGGGTTAGGGTTAGGCTTAGGATTAGTTTTTTGTTTGGTTTAGGGTTAGAGTTACTGTGAGGGTGAGTGTGAGGGTGAGGGATAGGCTTAGGCTTATGCTTAGGGATAGGCTGAGAGTGAGGTTGAGGGTGAGGGTTAGGGTTAGGGGTATGGTTAGGTTTATGGTTAAGGTGAGGGTTAGGATGAGGTTTAGGTTTAGGGTGAGGTTTAGGGTGAGGAATATGCTAAGGGTAAAGTTATGGTTTAGGCTGAGTGTGAGGGTTAAGGGTGAGCGTTAATGTTCGGTTTAGGGTTAGGGTAAGGGTTAGGGTTAGAGTTAGGGTGAGTGTTAGATTGTGGATTAGGGTTAGGGTCAGTGTGAGGTTTAGTGTGAGGATGAGGGTTAGGGTTAGTGTGAGGGTGAGGGTTAGAATTAGGGTTAGGGTGAGGGCTACGGTGAGGGTGAGGGTTTTGGTTAGGGTTAGGGTGAGGTTTAGTATTAGGGTGAGGGTTAGGTTTAGTGTGAGGGTTATTGTTAGGGTTAGGGTTAGTGTTAGAGTGAGGGTAAGTGTTATGGTGAGGTTTAGGGTTAGGGTGAGGTTTATGGTTAGGGTGAGGGTTAGGGATAGTGTTAGGGTTATTTTTAGGTTTAAGATTAGGGTTACGGTGAGGGTGAGGGTGAGGGTTAGGGTTAGGCTTAGGGTGAGGTTCAGTCTTAGGGTTAGGGATAGATGTAGGGTTAGGGTGAGGTTGAGGGTGAGGGTTAGGGTTAGGGTTAATGTTAGAGTTAGGGATAGGGTGAGGGTTATATTGAGGGTTTAGGTTAGGTTTAGGGTTAGGGTTAGGGTGAGGGTGAGTGTGAGGGTTATGGTTATGTTAGGGTTAGGCTTAGGGTTAGGGTGAGTGTTTTGTTTTGTTTTGTTTTGTTGTTTTTTTAATTTTATTTTATTTTATTTGAGAACATACTGTACAGAGGGGCTACAATTACATGGGCAGGATAATCCATACATTTCTTACCAAGCATTGCAGCCTCCTCCTTTGTTTACCCTTCACCTCCCTTCCCCGCCTCCCCCCTCCCCCACCCAATTATACCCCCCTCCCCCCACCCAATTATACCCCCCTCTCCCCCCACACCGACATTGTAAAGCTGGTTTTGACATGACATTTTGTACTTCTCATTGTTGCAACAGGTCCACCTGAATCCTTAAACGACTTGTTTGTCCCCATCTCCTCCACATGTTATACTGAAATCAAATATAGTGAAAGCGGGGGTTACACTGTGGGGGAGGGACATACAAAGCAACAAAGAAATAATCTTATAAATGCGTTAGAAACACATGCATGAAAGAAACGAAAGCATTAAAATACATATTTAAGGGTTCATTTTCCTAACATCACATTATCTGACCTTTTCCGCTTGACTCATACCTATACTAGATATTGCAAATAAGGGAAACCATGGGACCTATGCTTATTTGGGCCTGGCTTACTTCACTTAATATAATTTTTTCCAAACCTTTCCATTTCCTAACAAATGGGGAAATGTCATTCTTTCTGATAGAGGCATAGAATTCCATTGTGTATATATACCACATTTTCTTGATCCATTCATCTACTGAGGGGCATCTGGGTTGGTTCCATATCTTAGCTATGGTAAATAATGCTGCAATAAACATAGTTGGAGGTTTAGGGATAGGGTTAGGTTTAGAGTTAGGGTTAGGGTGAGGGTGAGTGTGAGGGTTAGGTTGAGGGTTAGGTTTAGGCTTAGGTTTAGGCTGAGGGTGAGGGAGAGTTTGAGGGTAAGTGTTAGGGTGAGGGCTAGGGTTAGGGTTATGGCGAGGGTTTGGATGAGCATTAGGGTTAGGATTAGGGTTAGGATGAGGGCAAGGGTGAGGGTGAGTTTTGGGTTTAGGGTTAGGGTGAGGTTTAGCTTTAGGGTTAGGGTTAGGGTTAGGGTGAGTTTGAGGTGTAGGGTTAGAATTAGGGTTAGAATGAGGCTGAGGGTGAGGGTTAGGTTTAGGGTTAGTGTTAGAGTTAGGGTTAGGTTGAGGGTTAGGGTGTGGATGAGGGTTAGGCTTAGTGATAGGAGTAGGATTAGGGTAAGGGTTAGGGTGTGTGAGGTTTAGGGTTAGGATGAGGTTTAGTTTTAGGGTTAGGGTTAGAATTAGGGTTAGGGTGAGGGTGAGATTTAGGCTTAGAGTGATGTTTAGGGGGAGGGTTAAGGTGAGGTTTAGGGTGAGGGTTAGTTTTAGGGTTAGGGTGAGGATGAGATTTAATTTGAGGTTTAAGGATAGGGCTAAGTTTAGGATTAGGGTTACGTTTAGGGTTAGGGTTACGGTGAGGGTTAGGGTTAGGGTTTGTCTTAGGGTTAGGCTGAGGGTGAGGGTGGGGGTGAGGATTAGGGTTAGTGTTAGGGTTAGAGTTATGCTTAGTGTTATGTTTAGGATTAAGTTTGTGGTGAGGGTGAGGCTGAGGGTGAGGGTTATGGTTAGGGTTAGAGGTAGTGATACGGTTAGTTTTATTGTTAGGTTTAGAGTTAGATTTACTTTGAGGTTTTGGTGAGGGTGAGGTTAGGGTTATGGTGAATTTCAGGGTGAGGTTTAGGGTTAGGTTTAGGGTTAGGGTGAGGGTGTGGGTTAGGGTTAGTGTGAGGGTGAGGGTTAGGGTTAGAGTTAGGGTTAGGGTGAGCCTGAGGGTGAGGGTTAGCGTTAGGGTTAAGGTGAGGTTGAAGTTGAGGGTTAGGATTAGGGTTTGGGTTAGGGTTATGCTGAGCGTGAGGTTGAGGGTGAGGGTGAGGTTAAGGGTTAGGGTGACATTTAGGGTTAATTGTGAGGGTTAGGTTTAGGTTTAGTGTTTGGTTTACGATCAGGCTGTGGGGTAGTTTTAGGGTTAGGGTGAAGGTGAGGTTTAGGGTTAGAGATAGGGTTAGGTTGAGGCTGAGTGTGAGGGTTAGGGTTAGGGTTAGTGTTAGAGATAGTGTTAGGGTGAGGGTTAGGATGAGGGTGAGGTTTAGGCTTAGGGTTAGGATTAGGATTAGGGTAAGTGTTAGCGTGAGTGTGAGGGTTAGGGTCAGGGTTAGGGTTAGGCTTAGGGTTAGGGTGAGGGTGAGCGTGAGGGTGAGTGTTAGGGTTAGGTTGAGGGTTAGGGTTAGTGTTATTGTTAGGCTTAGGTTTAGAGTTACGGTGAAGGTGCGAGTGAGGTTTAGGGTTAGGGTTAATGTGGGGTTAAGGTTCAGTATTAAGGTTAGTGTTACTGGGAGGTTTAGGGTTAGATATAGGCTTAGGGGGAGGGTTAGGGTGAGGGTTAGGTTTAGGGTTAGTGTTAGGGTTAGGGTGAGGGTGAGGGTTAGGTTGAGGATTAGGGTTAGGGTTAGGGTTAGGGTTAGTGTTAGGGTTAGGGTCAGTGTTAAGGTGAGGCTAAGTGTTAGTTTGTGGGTTTGGGTTAGGGTGACCGTTACTGTTAGGGTGAGGGTTAGGGTTAGGGTTAGGGTTATTTTTAGGGTTAGGGTTAGGGTTACGGTTACCGTGAGGGTGAGAGTGAGGTTTAGGTTTAGGGTTAGGATGAGGTTTAGGTTTAGGGATAGGGTTAGAGTTAGGGTTAGGGTGAGGGTGAGGTTTATTGTTAGAATAAGGGTTAGTGTTAGGGTTAGGGTTTGGGTTAGGGTGAGGGTTAGGGTGAGGTTTAGGTTTAGGATTATGGTTACGGTTAGGGCTAGGGTGAGGGTTAGGGTGAGGGTTAGGCTTAGGGATAGGGTTAGGGTTATGATTAGGGTTAGGGTGAGGGTGAGGTTTAGGGTTAGGGTGAGCATTAGGCTTAGGGTTAGGGTGAGGGTTAAGTTTAGGGATTGGGCTAGGGTGAGTGTGAGGATGAGGTTTAGGGTTAGGTTTATGGTTAGGCTTAGGTTTAGGTTTAGGGTTAGGGTTAGGGTTAGGGATATGGTTATCGTGAGAGTTAGTGTTAGGATTAGGGTTAGGCTTAGGATTAAGCTCAGGGTGAGGGTGGGGGTGAGGATTAGGGTTAGAATTAGGGTTAGGTTTAGGGTTATTGTTAGTATTATATTTAGGGTTAAGTTTGCGATGAGGGTGAGGCTGAGTGTGAGGGTAAAGGTTATACTTAATGTTAGGGTTAGGGTTAGTGTTATTGTTAGGGTTAGGGTTAGAGTTACGGTGAGGTTGAAGGTTTGGTTTAGGGTGAGGGTGAGGGTGAGGTTTAGGGTTAATGTTAGGGTTAGGAGGAGGATTAGGGTGAGGTTCAGGGTTAGGGTTAGTGTTAGGGTTAGGATGAGGGTGAGGTTTAGGATGAGTTTTAGGGATAGGTTTAAGGTTAGGATTAGGGTTAGGGTGCGGGTGAGTGTAAGGGTTATGGTGAGGGTTAGGCTTAAGCTTATGGTTAGGCTGAGGGTGAGGGTGGGGGTGAGGATTAGGGTTAGGGTGATGGTTCGGGTTAGGGTTAGTGTTATTGTTATGGTTAGGCTTAGAGTTACTGTGAGGGTGAGGGTGCAGGTGAAAGTTAGGGTTAGGGTGAGGTTTAGGTTTTGGTTTAGGGTTAGAGTTAGGTTTAGGGTGAGGGTGAGTTTTAGGGTTAGAATCAGGGTTCGCGTGAGGGTTAGGTTGAGATTTAGTGTTAGTGTTAGGGTTAGGGTTAGGTTTTCCGTGAGAGTTAGGGGGAGGGTTAGGGTTTGTGTTAGGGTTAGGATTAGAGTTAGGGTGAGGGTGAGTGTGTGTGTTAGGGTTAGGCGTAGGGTTAGGTTGAGGGTGAGGTTGAGGTTGAGAGTTAGGGTTAGGGTGAGGGTTAGGGTTAGGATTAGGGGGAGGGTTAGTGTGAGGGTGAGGGTGAGGTTTAGGGTTAGATATAGGGTTAAGGGGATGGTTAGGTTGAGGGTTAGGGTTAGGGTTAGGGTTAGGGTGTTGGTGAGTGTTAGGTTGAGGTTTAGGTTTAGGGTTAGGGTTCGGGTTAGTGTGAGAGTTAAGGTCAGGGTTAGGGTTAGTGTTAGGGTGAGGGTAAGTGTTAGGGTGAGTGTTTGGGTTAGGGTAAGAGTTATGGTTATGGTAATGGTTAGGGTTACAGTTATTGTTATGGTTATGTTTAGGGTTACGGTTACAGTGAGGGTGAGGGTGAGGGTTAGGATTAGGGTTAGGATGAGGTTTAGGTTTACGATTAAGGTTAGAGATAGGGTTAGGGTGAGACTGAGGTTTAGGTTTAGAGTTAGGGTTAATGTTAGGGTTAGGGTCAGGGGGAGGGTTAGGGTTAGGATTAGGCTTAGGCTTAGGCTTAGGCTTAGCCCGGGCATGAGGGAGAAGGTTAGGGTTAGGGTTAGGGTGAGGGTTAGGTTTATTGTTATGGTGAGGGATAGGATGAGGTTTAGGGTTAGGATGAGGGTTACGGTTAGGGCGAGGGTGAGGGTTAGGGTGAGGGGTAGGGTTAAGGATATGGTTAGGTTTAGGTTTCGGGTTAGGGTGAGGGTGAGTGGGACCGATAGGTTTAGGATTAAGGTTAGGGTTAGGGTGAGGGTTCGCTTTAGGGTTTGGTTTAGGGTGAAAGTGAGGCTGAGGATTAGGTTTAGGTTTAGGGTTAGGGTTAGGGTTAGGTTTAGGTTTATGGTTAGTGTTCGGGTTAGGTTTTTAGGTTAGGGTAGAGTGAGGGTTAGGCTTAGGGTTAGGGTTAGGGTAATTGTTAGTGTTATGGTTATGGTTAAATTTGCAGTGAGAGTGAGGCTGAGGGTGAGGGTTATGTTTAGGGTTAGGGTTAGCGTTAGCGTTAGTGTTATTGTTAGGGCTAGGGCTAGGGTTTCAGTGATGTTCAGGGTGAGGGTGAGGGTGATGGTTAGGTTTAGGCTATGGTTTAGGGTTAGGGTTAGTGTTAGGCTTAGGGTTAGGGAGAATTTGAGGTTTATCGTTAGATATAGGGTTAGGGGGAGGGTTAGGGGGAGGGTTAGTGTTAGAGTTAGTGTTAGGGTTAGGGTGAGGTTGAGGGTTAGGTTCAGGTTTACAGTTAGGTTTAGGATTAGCGTTAGTGTGAGGGTTAATGTTAGGGTAGGGTTAGTGTTAGGGTGAAGGTAAGTGTTAGGGTGTGGGTTAGTGTTAGGGTGAGGGTTATGGTTAGGGTGAGTGTGCGTGTTCGGGTTAGGGTTATTGTTAGTGTTAGGGTTAGGGTTATGGTTACGGTGAGGATGAGGGTTAGGGTTAGGGTTAGGATTAGGTTTAGGTTTAGGGTTATGGATAGAGTTAGGGTTAGGGTGAGGGTGAGATTTAGGATTAGAGTTAGTGTTAGGGTTAGGGTTTGGGTTAGGGTGAGGGTGAGGCTGAGGATTAGGGTTAGTTTAGGGTTAGGTTTATGGTTAGAGTTAGTGTTAGGATTAGGGTTAGGCTTAGGGATACGGTGAGGTTTTGGGTTAGGGTTAGGGTTAGGGTTAAGCTTAGGGTTAAGCTGAGGTTGAGGGTGGGGGTGAGGATTAGAGTTATGATTAGGGTTAGGCTTAGGGTTAGGGTTATTGTTAGTGTTAGGTTTAGGGTTAAGTTTGCGGTGAGGGTGAGGCTGAGGGTGAGGGTTATGGTTATGTTTAGGGTTAGGGTTAATGTTATTGTTAGTGTTAGGGTTAGAGTTACGGTGAGGTTGAGGGTGAGGGTGAGGGTTAGGGTTATGGTGAGGTTTAGGGTTAGGGTTAGGGTTAGGGTTAGGGAGAGGATGATTTTTAGGGTTATAGTTAGGGTTATGGGGAGGGTTAGTGTGAGGTTTAGGGTTAGGGTTAGTGTTATTGTTAGGGAGAGTGTGAGGGTTAGGAGACGTTTAGGGATAGGGTTAGGTTTAGGATTAGGGTTAGGGTGAGGGTGAGTGGGAGGGTTAGGGTGAAGGTTATGCTTATGCTTAGGATTAGGCTGAGGGTGAGGGTGGGGGTGAGGATTAGGGTTAGGGTGAGGGCTAGTGTGAGCGTGAGGTTTAGTGTTATGGTTAGGTTTAGGCTTAGGGTTAGGGTTAGGGTTAGGCTGAACATGAGTTGAGGGTGAGGGTTAGGATTAAGGTGATGGTTAGGTTTATTGTTAGGGTGAGGTTTAGGGTGAGGATGATGGTAAGGGTAAAGGTGAGGTTTAGGCTGAGGGTGAGGGTTAAGATAAGGGTGAGGTTTTGGGTTAGGTTCGTGGTTAGGGAAAGGGTTAGCGTTAAGGTTAGGGTGAGAGTTACATTAGGGAGTAGGGTTAGGATTAGTGTGAGGTTTAGTGTGAGGATGAGGGTTAGGGTGAGGATTAGGGTTAGTGTGAGGTTCATGATTAGGGTGAGGGTTAGGGTTATGTGACCTTCAGTGTTAGGTTTAGGTTTAGACTTAGGGTTAGGGTGAGGGTGAGGTTTAGAGGTAGAGTTAGGGTTAAGGTGAGTGTTAGGGTGAGGTTTAGGGTAAGGTTTAGGGTGGGGGTGATGTTAACGGTAAACTTGAGGGTTAGGCTGAGGGTGAGGGTTACAGTGGAGTGAGGGTTAGGGTGATGGTTAGGCTTAGGGGAATGATGTCGTTAAGGGTTAGATTGAGGATTAGATTTAGGGTTAGTGTGAGGTTTAGGGTGAGGATGAGGTTTAGGGTTAGGGTGAGGGTTAGGGTGAGGGTGAGGGTTAGGTTTAGCTTTAGGGTGAGGTTTAGGGTTAGGGTGATGTTTAGGGTTAGTGTGAGTGTTAGTGTTAGGGGTAGGGTTAGTGTTAGGGTGAGGGTAAGTGTTAAGGTGAGGGTTAGGGTGAGGGTGAGGGTTATGTTTAGGTTGAGCGTTAGGTTTAGTGTTAGGGTTACTTTTAGGTTTAGGGTTAGGGTTACCGTTACCGTGAGGTTGTGGGTGAGGTTTAGGGTTAGGTTTAGGGTGACATTTAGCTTTAGGGTTAGGGTTAGAGTTAGAGTTAGTTTGAGAGTGAGGTTTATGGTTAGAGTTAGGGTTAGTGTTAGGGTTAGGGTTAGGGTGAGGGGTGGGGTCAGGGTTAGGCTTAGACTTATGGTTAGGCCGAGCATGAAGGTGAGGGTTAAGGTTAGGGATAGGGTGAGGGTTAGGGTTATGGTTAGGCTGAGGGTTTGAATTAGGCTTAGGTAATTGTTATGGTTTGATTTAGGTTTAAGGTTGCGGTGAGGGTGAGGGTGAGGGTTAGGGTTAGGGTTTGGGTGATGTTTAGGGTTTGGGTTAGGGTTAGAGTTAGGGTTAGAGTGAGGGTGAGGTTTATGGTTAGGGTTAGGGTTAGGGTAAGGGTTAAGTTGAGGGTTAGGGTTAGGGTTAGTGTTAGGGTAAGGGTTAGAAGGAGGGTTAGGATGAGGGTTAGGGTTAGGATTATAGTTAGGGTGAGGGCTAGGGTGAGGATGAGGTTTAAGTTTAGGGTTAGGGTTAGGGTTAGGATTAGGTTGAGGGTTAGGTTTCGGATTAGGTTTAGGGTGAGGGTGAGGGTGAGGGTTAGTGTTAGTGTTAGGGTGAGGGTTAGGATGAGGGTTAGGATTAGGGTTAGGGTGAGGGCTAGTGTGAGGGTGAGGTTTAGGGTTAGGTTTAGGGTGAGGTTTAGGGTTAGGGTCAGGGTTAAGATTAGGGTGAGGGTGAGGTTTAGGGTTAGAGTTAGGGTTAGGCTGAGGCTTAGGGTGAGGGTTAGGGTTAAGGTTATTTTTCAATTTAGTGTTAGGGTGAGGGTGAGGGTTTGGCTTAGGGTTAGGATTAGGATTATGGTAAGTGTTAGGGTGAGTGTGAGGGTTAGGTTTAGGGTTAGGGTTAGGCTAAGTTTAGGCTCAGGGTGAGGTTGAGTGAGAGGGTTAGGGTTAGGGTGATGTTTAGGGTTAGGGTTAGGGTGAGAGTTAGGATTTCCGTTAAGTTTAGGGTTCTATAACCCTAACGGTTAGGGTTATGGTGAGCGTGAGGGTTAGGTTTAGGTTGACCTTTAGGGTTAGGGTTAGGGTTAGGATTAGGTTGAGGGTTAGTGTTAGGGTGAGGGTGAGGGTTAGGATGAGGATTAGGGTACGGATTAGAGTTAGGGTGAGGGCTATGTTGAGGGTGAGGGTTAGGGTTAGTGTTAGGTTGAGGTGTAGGGTTAGCGTTAGGGTTAGGGTGAGGGTTAGGATGAGAGTTAGGGTTACGGTGATGTGAGGGTTAGGGTTAGGTTGAGGGTTAGGGTTAGAATTAGGGTTAAGGTGAGGGTGAGTGTTAGGAATAGGGTGAGGCTTAGTGTTAGGTTTAGGGTTAGGATTAGTGTTATTGTTAGGGTTAGGGTTAGAGTTACAGTGAGGGTGAGGGAGAGTGTTAGGGTTAGGTTTAGGGTTAGGGTTAGGATTAGGGTTAGGGTGAGAGTGAGTTTTAGGCATAGATTTAGGGTTTGGGGAGGGTTAGGTCGAGAGTTAGGGTTAGGGTTATTGTTAAGGTTAAGGTTAGGGTGAGGGTTTGGTTGAGGTTTAGGGTTAGTTTTAGGGTTTGGGTTAGGAATAGGGTTAGGGTGAGGGTGAGTGTGAGGTTTAGGTTTACAGTTAGGCTTAGGCTTAGGGTTTGGCTGAGGGTGAGGGTGGGGTTGAGGATTAGGGTTAGGGTGAGGCCTGGGGAGAGGGTGAGGGTTAGGGTAAGACTTAGGCTTAGGCTTAGGATTAGGCTGAGCATGAGGTTGAGTGTGAGGGTTAGGGTTAGCATGTTGGTTAGGTTTACATTTAATGCATGGGTTAGGATGAGGTTAGGATTAGGGTGTGGGTGAGGGTGAGGATGATGGTAAGGGTAAAGGTGAGATTTAGGCTGAGGGTGAGGTTTAAGGTAAGGATGTGGTTTAGGGATAGGGTTAGGGTTAGGGTAGGGTTCGGGTTAGGGTTAGGGTTAGATAGAGGATTAGGTTTAGGGTTAGGATGAGGGTTATGGTTAGGTTGAGGGTTTGGGTTAGGGTTAGGGTTATTGTTAGTGTTAAGGTTAGGGTTACAGTTACGGTCAGGGTGAGGTTGAGTGTTAGGGTAAGGGTTAGGTTGAGGTTTAGTGTTAGGTTTAGGGTTAGGGTTTGGGTGAGGTTGAGGTTTAGGGGTAGATTTAGGTTTAGAGTGAGGATTAGGGTGAGGGTTAGGGTTAGAGTATGGTTTAGGGTGGGGGTGAGGTTTACGGTAAGGTTTAGGCTTAGGGTTATGGTGAAGGTTGAGGTTAAGGTTAGGCTTAGTCTTAGGCTTAGGCCCAGCATGAGGGTGAGGTTTAGGTTTCAGGTTAGGGTTCGGGTTAGTGTTAGGGTTTGGGTGAAGGTTAGGATGAGGTTTAGGGTTAAGATTAGGGTTAGGGTGAGAGCTAGGGTGAGGTTTAGTTTGAGGGTTAGGGTTAGGGATAGGGTTAGGTTTACGATTAGGTTTAGGCTAAGGGTGAGTGTGAGGGTTAGGGTTAGGGTTAGGCTTAGAGTTAGGGTGAGCATTAGGGTTAGGGTTTGGGTTAGGCTGAGGGTGAGGTTGAGGATTAGGGTTAGGTTTAGGGTAAGGTGTAGGGTTAGGTTTAGGGTTAGGGTTAGTTTTAGGGTTAGGGTTAGGGTTAGGTTTACAGTGAGGGTTAGGGTTAGGTTAGGCTTAGGGTTAGGCTTTGGGTTAGCCTGATGGTGAGGGTGGGGTTGAGGATTAGAGTTAGGGTTAGGCTTAGGGTTAGGGTTATTGTTACTGTTATGATTAGGGTTAAGTTTGAGGTGAGTGTGAGGCTGAGGGTGAGGGTTATGTTTAGGGTAAGGGTTAGGGTTAGGGTTAGGGTTAGTGCTATTGTTAGGGTTAGGTTTAGAGTTACGGTGAGGTTAAGGTGAGGGTGAGTGTTAGGCTTAGAGTGAGGTTTAGGGTTAGGGTTAGGGTTAGGGTTAGGGTGAGGCTGAGGTTTAGGTTTAGAGTTAGTGTTAGGGGGAGGGTTAAGGTGAGGTTTAGGGTTAGGGTTTGTGTTTGGGTTAGGGTGAGGGTGAGGATTAGGTTGAGGTTAAGGATAGGGTTCGGTTTAGGATTAGGGTTAGTGTGAGGGTGAATGTGAGGGTGAGGGTGAAGTTTAGGCTTAGGCTTAGGCTTAGGTTTAAGGTGAGGGTGAGTGTGGGGGTGAGGATTAGGTTTAGGTTGATGGTTCAGGTTAGGGTTAGTGTTCTTTTTAGTGTTAGGGTAAGAGTTACGGTGAGGGTGAGGGTACGGTTCAGGGTTAGGCTTTGGGTTAGGGTGAGGGTTAGTGTTAGGGTTAGGACTAGGGGGAGGGGGAGTTTTAGATATAGGGTTAGCGAGAGGGTTAGTGTGAGGGTTAGGGTTAGGGTTAGTGTTAGGGTTAGGTTGAGGGGGAGGGTTATGTTGAGGTTTAAGGTTAGAGTTAGGGTTAGAGTTAGTGTGAGGGTTAGTATTAGGGTTAGGGTTAGAGTTAGGGTGAGGGTAAGTATTAGGGTGAGGGTATGGATTAGGGTGAGGGTTATGGTTAGGGTGAGAGTTAGGTTTAGTGTTAGGGTTATTGTTTGGGTTAGGTTTAGGGTTACGGTCATGGTTTGGGTGAGGGTGAGGTTTAGGTTTAGGTTTAGGTTGAGGTTTAGGGTTTGGGTTATGGTTAGAGTTAGGGTTAGGGTGAGGGTGAGGTTTAGGGTTAGAGTTAGGGTTAGGGTGAGTGTTAGGGTTCGGGTTAGGGTGAGAGTTAGGGGGGGGTTTAGGGTTAGGGTTAGGGTTAGGGTGCGTGTTTGGGTTCGGGTTAGGGTGAGAGTTAGGGGGAGGGTTAGCTTTAGGGTTAGGGTTAGGGATAGGTTTAGGATTAGGATGAGGGTGAGTGTGTGTGTTTGGGTTAGGTCAAGGGTTAGGCTTATTGTTAGGCTGAGGGTGAGGTTGAGGGTGAGTGTTAGGTTTAGGGATATTGTTAGGTTTATGGTTAGGGTTTTGGTTGCGGTGAGGGTGAGGATGTAGGTTAGGGTTAGGGTTAGGATGAGGTTTAGGTTTAAGGTTAGGGTTAGAATTAGGGTTAGGGTGAGAATGAGGTTTAGTGTAAGAGTTAATGTTAGTGTTAGGGTTAGGGTTAGGGTGAGGGTTTGGTTTAGGCTTAGACTTAGGCTTCGGTCGTGCATGAGGGTGAGGTTTAGGGTTAGGGTTAGGGTGATGGTTCGGGTTAGGGTTAGTGTTATTGTTAGGGTTAGTTTTAGAGTTAGGGTGAGTGTGAGGTTGCGGTTGAGGGTTAGGGTTAGGGTTAGGGTTTGGGTGAGGGTGAAGTTTAGGTTTAGATTTAGGGTTAGTGTTAGTGTGAGGGTTAGTGTTAGGGTTAGTTTTTGTGTTAGGTTGAGGGTAAGTGTCAGGGTGAGGGTTTGGTTTAGGGTGAGGGTTATGGTTATGGTGAGGGTTAGGATTAGTGTTAGGGTTATTGTTAGGGTTCGGTTTAAGTTTATGGCTACGGTTAGGGTGAGGGTGAGTGTTAGGGTTAGGGTTAGGTTGAGGTTTAGGGAGAGGGTGAGGTTTAGGGCTAGATTTAGGGTTAGGGTGAGGGTTAGGTTGAGGGTTTGGGTTAGGGTTAGTGTTAGGTTTAGGGTTAGGGTGAGAGTTAGGGGGAGGTTTTGGGTTAGGGTGAGGGTGAGGGTGAGTGTGTTTTAGGGTTAGTTTTCGGGTTAGTCTTAGTTTAGGCTGAGGGTGAGGTTCAGGGTGAGCTTTAGGGTGAGTGTTAGGTTTAGGGTTTGGGGAGGTTTAGGATGAGGGTTAGTGTTAGGATTTGGGTTAAGGTGAGGGCTAGGGTGAAGGTGAGGTTTAGGGTTAGCTTTAGGGTGAGGGTTAGGTTTAGGTTTAGGGTGAGAGTTAGGTTTCGGGATAAGTTTAGGGTAAGGTTTAGGGTTAGGGTAAGGTTGATGGTGAGGGTGAGGGTTAGGGTTAGGTTTAGAGTGAGGGTTAGGATGAGGGTTAGGGTTAGGATTAGGGTTAGGGTCAGGGATAGGGTGATGGTGAGGGTTAAGGTAAGTGTTAGGCTAAGGCTTAGGGTTAGGCCGAGCATGAGGTTTAGGGTGAGGGTTAGGGTTATCGTGATGGTTAGGTTTATGGTTAGGGTGAGGGTTAGGATGACGTTTAGGGTTAGGGGGAGGTTTAGGTTGAGGATGATAGTAAGGGTAGAGGTGAGGTTTATGCTGAGCAGATTGTTAAGTGTGAGGGTTAGATTTAGGGTAAGGGTAAGGGTTAGGGTTAGTGTTAGGGTGAGGGTTAGATTGAGGATTAGGTTTAGGGTTAGTATGAGGTTTAGGTTGAGGATAATTGTTAGGTTGAGGGTTAGGGTTACGTTGAGGGTTATGGTTAAGGTGAGGGTTAGCATTAATCTTAGGGTTATTGTTAGAGTTAGGGTTAGGTTTAGGGTTAGGGATAAGGTGAGGGTGAGGTTTAGGGTTAGAGTTACGGTTTTTGTTAGGTTTATAATTAGGGTGAGGGTTAGGGTTATGGTAAGTGTTAGGGTGGGGGTGATGGTAAGGGTAAACGTGAGGGTTAGGCTGAGGGTGAGGGTTACATTGGGGTGAGAGTTAGTGTTAGGGTGAGGGTTAGGGTAAGGGTGTGGATGAGGTTTAGATTGAGGATTAGTGTTAGGGTTTGTGTGAGGTTTAGGGTGAGAATGAGGGTTAGGGTTAGGGTGAGGGCTAGGGTGAGGGTGAGGTTTAGGCTTAGGTTTAGGGTGAGGTATATGGTTAGGGTTAGGGTTAGATTGAGGGTTAGGAGGAAGGTTAGGGTTAGTGTTAGGCTGAGGTAAGTGTTAGGCTGAGGGTTAAGTTTAGTGCGAGGGTTATGGTTAGGCAGAGGGTTAGGGTTAGTGTTAGGGTTATTGTTAGGGTTAGGGTTAGGGTTACGGTTTCGGTGAGGGTGAGGTTGAGGTTTAGCGTTAGGGTAAGGATGAGGTTTAGGTTTAGGGTTAGGGTTAAAGTTAGGGTTAGTGTGAGAGTCAGGTTTACGGTTAGAATTAGGGTTCCCGTTAGTTTTAGGTTTAGGTTTAGGGTTAGGGTGAGGTTCAGGTTTAGGGTTTGGGTGAGGGTGAAGTTTAAAGTGAGGGGTAGGTTTAGGGTTAGGGTAATGGTTAGGGTTAGGGTGAGGGTTATGTTTAGGTTTAGGGTGAGGGTGATGGTGAGGGTTAGGTTTAGGGTTACAGTTAGGGTGAGGGTTAGGGTTAGGTTTAGGGTGAGAGTTAGGTTTAGGATTAGGGTGAGGGTGAGGTTGAAAATGATTGTTAGGGTAAGGGATAGTATGAGGAAAAGTATTAGGGTGAGCATTAGGGTGAGGTTGAGGGTTAGGGTTAGCATTACGTTTAGGGTGAGGGTTAGGGTTAGGGTAACGGTTATGGTTAGGGTTAGGGTAAGTGTTAGGTTTAGGCTTAGAGTTAGGTTTAGGGATAGGGTTAGGGTGTGGGTGATTCTTAGGGATAGGGTTAGGGTGAGGGTTAGGTTTATTGTTTGCGTAAGGGTTAGGGTTAGGGTGAGGGTTAGGTTTAGAGTTATTTTAAGGATGAAGGTGAGTGTTAGAGTGAGGGTGAGGTTGAGCGTGAGGTTTAGGGTGAGGGTGAGGGTGAGCGTGAGGGTTCGGGTGAGTTTGAGGGTTCGTATGTGGGTTAGGGTTAGGTTTAGGGTGAGGGTAAGCTTGAAGGTGAGGGTTAGCATGAGTGTGTGGGTTAGGATTAGGGTTAGGGTAAGGGTTAGTTTTAGGGTGAGGGTTAGGGTGATGGGTATGGTTAGGGTGAGGGAGAGGGTTAGGGTTAGGGTGTAGGTTAGGGTTAGTTTGAGGGTTAGGGTGAAGGTGAGTTTCAGTTTGAGGGTTAGGGTGAGGGTGATGGTGAGGGTTAGGGTTAGGATTCGGGTTAGGGTTAGGGTGAGGGTTAGGGTTAGGGTTAGGGTTAGGGTGAGAGTGAGGGTGAGGGTGAGGTTTAGGGTTAGGGTTAGATTTAGGATTAGGGTTAGGTTTAGGGTAAGGGTTAGTGTTAGGGGGATGGTTAGGTTCAGGGTTAGGGTGAGGGTTAGCTTTAGGATTAGGGTGAGGGTGAGGGTTTGCTTGAGTGGTAGGGTTAGGTATATGGTAAGGGTTAGGGTTAGGGTTAGGGTTAGGGTTAGGGATAGGGTGAGGGTGAGGGTGACGGTTAGGTTTATGGTTTAGTTTAGTGTGAGGGTTAGGTTTAAGGTTAGGGTGAGTGTTAGGTTTAGGTTGAGGGTTAATTTTAGGTTTAGGGTTAGGGTGAGGGTGATGCTGAGGGATAGGATTAGGTTTAGTGAGAGCATAAGGGTTAGGTTGAGGATTAGGGTGAGGGTGAGGGTTAGGGTTAGTATAAGGTTTAGGGTGAGTGTTTGGGTTACAGTTAGGGTTAGGGTAATGCTTATGGTTAGGGTAAGGGTTAGGGTTAGGGCTAGGCTTAGGCTTAGGGTTAGGTTTAGGGTGAGGGTTAGGCTTAGGTTTAGGTTTAGGGTGAGGATTCCGGTTAGGTTTAGGGTTAGGGTAAGGGTTACGTTCAGCGTGAGGGTTAGGGTTACGGTGATTTTTAGGGTGACATTGAGGGTTAGGGTGACGGTAAGATTGAGCTTGAGGGTTAGGGTGAGGGTGAGGGTGAGTGGGAAGGTGTCAGTGAGGGTTAGGTTTAGCGTTAGGTTTAGTTTGAGGGTAAGAATTAGGGTTAGTAATAGGATTAGTGTAAGGGTTAGGCTGAGTGTGAGGGAGAGCGTGAGGTTGAGGGTGAGGGTTTCTGTTAAGTAAGGGTTAGGGTAAGGTTTAGGGTGAGAATTAGGGTGAGGGTGAGGGTTAGGGTTAGGTTGAGGGTTAGGATTAGGTTTAGGGTTAGGGTGAGGGTTAGGGTGAGAGATAGGGTTAAGGTTAGGATGATGGTTAGTCTTAGTGTGAGGGTTACAGTTAGGGTTAGGGTTAGCGTGATTATAAGGGATAGGGTGAGGGTTAAGTTGAAACTGAGGGTTACGGTTAGCGTAAGGGTTAGGGTGAAGACTAGGGTGGGGGTTAGGGTGAGGGTTAGGGTTTGGGTTAGGGTTGGGTGAGGGTTAGGGTGAGCGTAAGGGTTAGGGTGAGGGTTAGGTTGAGGGTGAAGGATAGGGTTATTGAGAGAGTAAGGGTTAGGTTTCGGGTGAGAGTGAGGGTGAGGGTAAGGATAAGGGTAAGGCTTAGGGTCAGGGTTAGGTTTAGGGTGAGGGTTAGGGTTAGCATTAGGGTTAGGTTTAGGGCTAGGTTGAGTGTTAGGGTTAGGGTTAGGGTGCAGGTTAGGTTTAGGACTAGAGTGAGGGTGAGGGTCAGGGTTAGGGTTAGGATTAGGTTTAGGGTTAGGGTGAGGCTGAGGGTGAGTCTGAGGGTGAGGGTGTAGGTTAAGGTTAGGGTTAGTTTAAGGGTGAGGGTTTGGGGTAGGGTTAGGGTTAGGGTGAGTGGAAGGGGTAGGGTGAGGGTTAGGGTTAGTTTGAGGGTTAGGGTTATGGTGAGGGTAACGGTTAGGATGAGGCTTAGGTTAAGAATGAGCATTTGTGTTAGCATCAGGGTTGGGTTGAGGGTGAGGGTTAGGGTTAACCTGAGGGGTAGTTTTTGGGTTAGGGTGAGGGTTAGGGTTAGGGTTAGGGTGAGGTTAAGGTTTAGCGTGATGATGAGGGTGAGGGTTAGGGTTCAGGTGAGTGTGAGTGTGAGGATTAGGTTTAGGATTAGGGATAGGGTTAGGGTTAGGCTGAGGTTGAGGGTATGAGTGAGGGTGAGGGCTAGTGTTAGGTGTAGAGGTAGGTTTAGGGTTAGGTTTAGGGTTAGTATTAGGTTTAGGGTTTGGATTAGGCTGAGGGTGAGTGTGAGGTTGAGGGTGAAGTTGAGGTTTAGGGTTAGGGTTAGGGTTAGGTTCAGCGCTTGTATGAGGGTGAGTGATAGGGGTAGCGTTAGGTTTAGGGTGAGGCTTAGGGTGAGGGTTGAGTGTTAGTTTTGGGGTTAGGGTGAGGGTGAGTGTTAGGGTTAGGGTGGGGGTTAGAGTTACAGTGAGCATGAGGGTGTGGGTGAAGTTTAGGATTAGGGTTAGGGTTAGGGATAGGATGAGGGTGAGGGTGAGGGTTAGGGTGTTTTTGAGGGTTTTGGAAAGGGTTATGTTTAGTGTTAGGGTGAGGGTTAGGGTCAGGGTTAGGGTTAGGATGATAGTTAGGGTAAGAGGTAGGGTTAGGTTTAGGCTGAATGATAGGATTAGGGTGAGGGTTAGGGTAAGTGTAAGGATTAGGTTTAGGGTGAGGTTAAGGATTAGGGTGAGGGTGAGGGTTAGGGTTAGGGTTAGGGTGAGGGTTATGTTGAGGATGAGGGTTCGTGTGAGGTTGAGGGTTAGGGTGTGGGTTAGGGTTCGGTTTAGGGTGAGGTTTAGGTTGGCGGTGAGGGATAGTGTGAGGGTGAGGCTTAGGGTGAGGGTTGTGGTTAGGGTGAGGGAGCGGGTTAGGGTTTGTGTGAGGGTTACATTTAGGGTCAGAGTTAGGTTTAGTATGAGGATAAAGTTAGGGTGAGGGTTAGGGTGAGGGTTAGGGTTAGGGTTAAGTTTAGGTTTAGGGTTAGGGTTAGGTTTAGGGTAAGTATTAGGATTAGGGTGAGGGTTAGGTTTAGGGTTAGCATTAAGGATAGGGTCAGGGTTAGGTTTAGGGTGAGGGTCAGGTTTAGGTTTTTGTTGAGTGTGAGGTTTAGCATGAGGGGTAGGTATAGCGTTAGGGAAATGGTTAGGGTTAGGGTGAGGGTTAGGATGAGTTTGAGGGTTAATGTTAGGGTTAGGGTTAGGTGGAGTGTGAGGGTTAGGGTGAGGGTTAAGGTTAGGGTTAGGGATAGGGTTAGGATTAGGGATAGTGTGAGGGTGAGGGTATGAGTCACTGTTAGGTTTAGATTTAGGGTGAGGGTGAGGGTTAGAATTAGGATTAGGGTTAGGGTTAGAGTTAGGTGAGATTGAGGGTGAGGGTTAGGGTTTGGGTTAGTATTAGGGTGAGGCTGAGTGTGAAGGTTAGGGTTAGGGTTAGGGTTAGGTTTAGGATGAGGGTGCGGGTGAGGCTTAGGATTAGGGGTGGGGTGAGGTTTAGGTTTAGGGTGAAGTCTACAGTGAGGGTGAGTTTTAGGGTGAGTGTGAGGGTGAGGTTGAGGGTTTAAGTTAGGTAAGGGTTAGGGTTAGGGTTAGGGTGAGGATTAGGGTGAGGGTGAGGTTTAGGTTGAGGGTTAGGGTTAGGGTGTGGTTTTGGGTGAGGCTGAGGGTTAGGGTGAGGGTTAGGGTTACGGTGAGGGTTAGGGTTAAGTTTATGTTGAGGCTGAGGGTTAGGTATAGTGTAAGGGTTAGGGTTACGGTGAGGGTTAGGGTTAGGGTTAGGTTTAGGATGAGGTTTAGGGTTAGGTTGAGGATGAGGTTTATGGATAGGGTTAGGGTTAGTATAAGGGTTAGAGTTAGGGTGAAGGTTAGGGTTAGGGTTAGGATTAGGGTTAGGGTGAGGGTTAGGGTTAGGGTTAGGGTTAGGGTGAGGGTGAGCATTATGCTTAGGTTTAGGATGAGATTTAGGTTTAGTTTGAGAGCTACTGTGAGGGTTAGGGTTATGGTGAGTGTGAGGGTGAGGGTGATTGTTTCAGTGAGGTAAGGGTTAGGGTTAGGGTAAGGGTGAGGATTAGGGTGAGGGTGAGGTTTAGGTTGAGGGTTAGGTTTAGGGTGAGGGTTAGGGTGAGGCTGAGGGTTAGGGTGAGGTTGAGGGTTCGGGTTAAGATTCGGGTTCGTTTGAGGGTGAAGTTTAGCGTCTGAGTTAGGGTTAGCTTTAAGCTGAGGTTTAGGTTGATGTTGAGTGTTAGTGTGAGGGTTTGGATTAGGGTTAGGTTGAGGGTTAGGTTTAGGGTGAGGTTTAGGGTGTGGGATAGGGTTAGTGTTAGTTAGAGGGTTAGGGTTAGGGTGAGGGTTAGGGTTAGTTTGAGGGTTAGGCTGAAGGTGAGTATGAGGTTGAGGGTTAGGTGAGGGTGATGGTGAAGGTGAGGGTTAGGGTTAGGATTCGGGTTAGGGTTAGGGTGAGGGTTAGGTTTAGGGTTAGGGTTAGGGTGAGGGAGAGGGTGAGGGTTAGGGTTAGGTTTAGGATTAGGCTTAGATTTAGGGTAAGGGTTAAGGATTGGGTGAGGGTTAGGTGTAGGGTTAGGGTGAGGGTTAGTTTTAGGTTTAGGGTTAGGGTGAGAGTGATGCTGAGGGATAGAGTTAGGTTTAGTGTGAGGAGAAGGTTTAGGGTGAGGATTAGGGTGAGGGTAAGGGTTAGGGTTAGCATAAGGTTTAGGGTGAGGGTTAGGGAAAGGGTGAGGGTTAAGGTAATGGTTAGGGTTAGGTTTAGTATTAGGTTTAGGGATAGGGTTAGGTTGAGGTTTAGGCTTAGGATTAGCGTTCGGGTGAGGTTCAGGGTTAGGGTTAGGGTAAGGGTTAGGGTTAGTGTGAGGGTTAGGGTTAGGTTGATGTTTAGGGAGACGGTGAGGTTTAGGGTGAAGGTTAGGCTGAACGTGAGGGTGAGGGTGAGTGGGAGGGTGATGGTGAGGGTTAGGGTTAGGGTAAGGTTTAGGGTGAGAGTAAGAGTTAGGGTTAGGATTAGGGTTAGGGTAAGGTTTAGTCTGAGGGTCAGAGTGAGGGTGAGGTTGAGGGTGAGGTTTTCGTTTAGGTTAGGGTTAGAGTGAGGATTACGGTGAGGGTGAGGTTTAGGGTTAGGTTGAGTGTTAGGGTTAGGGTTAGGGTGAGGGTGAGGGTTAGGGTGAGAGTTAGGGTCAGGATTAGGATGAGGGTTAGGCTTAGTGTGAGGGTTACGGTTAGGGTTATGGTTAGTGTGACCATAAGTGTTAGGGTGAGGTTTAGTTTGAGACTGAGGTTTAGGGTTAGCGTTAGGATTAATGTGAAGGTTAGGGTGGGGGTTAGGTTGAGGGTTAGGGTTCGGGTTGGGGTTGGGTGAGGGTTAGGTTGAGGGTAAGGGTTAGGGTGAGTTTAAGATTGAGCTTAAGGGATAGGGTTATGGTGAGGATAAGGGTGAGGGTTAGGGTGAGAGTGAGGGTGAGGATAAGAGTAAGGTTTAGGTTCAGGATTAGGGTGAGGGTGAGGGTTAGGGTTAGCATTAGGGTTAGGGTTAGGGTTAGGTTGCGTGTTAGGGTTAGGGTTAGAGTTGGGGTGAGGGTCAGGGTTAGGGTTAGGATTAGGTTTAGTGTTAGGGTAAGGGTTAGGGTTAGGGTGGGGTAGGAGTTAAAGTGAGGGTGAGGTTGAGGGTGAAATTTAGGATTAGGGTTAGGGATAGGATCAGAGTGAGGGTGAGGGTTAGGGTGTTTTTGAGGGTTAGGGATCGGGTTAGCGTTAGTGTAGGGTGAAGGGTAGGCTAGGGTTAGGGTTAGGATGAGGGTTAGGGTAAGGGATAGGGTTAGGTTTAGGCTGTATGTTAGGATTAGGGTGAGGGTTAGGGTAAGGGTAAGGTTTAGGGTTAGGGTGAGGTTAAGGATGAGGGTGAGGGTGAGTGTTAGGGTTAGGGTTAGGGTGAGGGTTAGGTTGAGGCTTAGGTTCATGGTTAGGGTTAGTGTGATGGTTAGGGTCAGGGTTATGGTTCGCTTTATGGCAATGATTAGGGTGACGGTGAGGGTTAGGGTAAGGGTAAGGTTTAGGGTTAGGGTGAGGTTAAGGATTAGGGTGAGTGTGAGTGTTAGGTTTAGGGTTAGGTTTAGGGCGAGGGTTAGGATAAGGGTTAGGGTGAGGGTTAGGGTTAGGGTGAGGGTTAGGGTGAGGGGTAGCGTTAAGTTTAGGGAGAAAGATAGGGTTTGTGTGAGGTTTAGGGTTAGGGTTAAGTTTAGTTTGAGGATAAAAGTTAGGGTGAGGGTTAGGGTTAGGGTGAGGGTTAGGGTTAGGGTGATGTTTAGGGTGAGGGTGAGTGTGAGAGTGAGGGTTCGGATGATGGTGTGGGATAGGGTGTTGGTGAGGGTTAGTGTGAGAGTGAGGGTTTGGGTGAGGTTTCGGGTTAGGGTGTTGGTGAGGTTTTGGGTTAGGGTGAGGTTTAGGGTTAGGGTGAGGTTTAGTTTGAGGGTGAGGGTTAGGGATAGGGTGAGGGTTAGGATTAGGGTTAAGGTGAGGGTGAGTTTTAGGTTTAGCATTAGGTTTAGGGTTAGGGTTAGGGTGAGGGTGAGGGTGAGGGTTAGGGTTAGGATTACGTCTAGGGTTAGGTTGAGGCTGAGGGTGAGGATGAGTTTGAGGGTGAGTTTTAGGTTTAGGGTTAGGTTTAGGGTGATGGCTAGCGTGAGCGTGAGGGTTAGGGTGAAGATTAGGGTGAGGTTGAGGTTTTCGGTTAGGAAAGTGTTAGGGTAATGTTTAGGGTGAGGATTAGGCTGAGGGTGAGGTTGAAGGTGAGGGTTAGGGTTAGGGTTAGGCTGAGGGTTAGGGTTAGGGTGATGTTTAGGGTGAGGTTGAGGGTGAGGGTGAGGGTTAGGGTATAGGTTAGGGTTAGGGTGAGAGTGTGGAAAAGGGTTAGGTTTAGTTTCAGGGTGAGGGTTAGGATTAGGGTTAGGGTTATGGTGAGAGTTTGGGTTAGTGTGAGGGTTAGGGTTAGTTTGAGGAAAAGCGTTAGGGTGAGGATTAGGATGAGAGTAATAGATAGGGTTAGGTTTAGCATTATGGTTAGGGTGAGGTTTAGGGTTAGGGTTCTGTTTAGGTTTAGGTTGAGGGTGAGGGTTAGAGTTAGGGTTAGGGTGAGGGTTATGTTTGGGGTGAGTGTTAGGGTTACAGTTAGGTGAGGGTGAGGGTTCATGTGAGGGTTAGGGTGTTGGTGACGATTAGTGTTAGGGTGAGGTTAAAGGTGACGGTGAGGCTTAGGGTGAGGGTTATGGTTAGAGTTAGTGTGAGTATTAGGTTTAGGGTTATGGTTAAGGTTATGGTGAGGGTTAGGGTTAGAGTTAGGGTTATGGTGCGGGTGAGGTTTAGGGCTAGGGTTAGGGTGAGGCTGAGGGTTAGGTTTAGGGTTTGGATGAGGTTTAGGGTTAGGGTGAGAGTTAGGGATAGTGTTAGGTTTAGGGTTAAGGTTCGGGTTGGAGTTAGGGTGAGTATGAGGGCGAGGGTTAGGGTTGGGATTAGGGTTAGGGTTAGTGTTAGGCAGAGGGTGAGGGTGAGGGTGAGGGTTAGGTTTAGGGTTAGGGTTAGGGTGAGGGGTAGGGTTAGGGTTAGGGAGAGGTTTAGGGTTAGGGTTAGGGTTTTGGGTTAATTTGAGGGTTAGGGTGAAGGTGAGTTTGAGTTTGAGGGTTAGGGTGAGTGTGATGGTGACGGTGAGCGTTAGGGTTAGGATTCTGGTTAGGATTAGGGTGAGCGTGAGGTTTGGGGTTAGGGTTAGGTTGAGGGTGAGGGTGAGGGTTAGGGTTAGGGTTAGGATTAGGGTTAGGTTTAGGGTAAGGGTTAGTGTTAGGGTGAGGGTTAGGTTTAGCTTTAGGGTGAGGGTTAGGGTTTGGGTTAGGTTTAGGGTGAGGTTTAGGGTTAGGATTAGTGTGATGGTGAGGGTTAGGGTGAGTGTGAGGTTGAGGGTGAGGGTTAGGGTGAGGGTGAGGGTGAGAGTGAGCCATAGGGTGAGAGTGAGGGTTTGGTTGAAGGTAAGGGTTTGGTTGAGGCTGAGGGGGAGGGAGAGGGTTATGGTTAGGGTTCGGGTAAGAGTTATTGTGAGGGTGTGGGTGAGGGTTAGGTTTAGGATTAGGGTTACGGTTAGGGTTAGGCTGAGTGTGAGTGTGATTGTGAGGGTGAGGTTTAGGGTTAGGGTGAGGTTAGGGTGAGCGCTAGGGTGAGTGTGAGGGTTAGAATTAGGGTTAGGGATAGGGTGAGTATTAGGTTTAGGGTTAGGGTTAGGGTTATGGTGAGTCTTAGGCTGAGGGGTAGGGTTAGGGATAGGTTGAGGGTTAGGTTTAGTGTGAGGGTTAGGGTTTGGGGTAGGGTTAGGTTTTGCGGTAGGGTTAGGGTGAGGGCTAGGGTGAGTGTGAGAGTTAGGGTTAGGTTTAGGGATAGGGTGAGGATTAGGGTTATGTTTAGGGTTAGGGTGTTGTTTAGGCTGATGTGTAGGGTTACAGTTAGCTTGAGGTTTAGGTTTAGTGGGAGTTTTAGGCTTAAGTTTATGGTTAGGGTGAGGGTGAGTGTTTGGATGAGGGTTCGGTTTAAGATGTGGGTGAGGGTTAGTGTTACTGTGAGGACTATGTTTAGTGTTAGGGTTACTGTTAGGGTTAGGGTGAGGGTGAGGGTAAGGGTTAGGGTTAGTGTTATGGTTAGGGTGAGGGTTCAGGTTAGTGTGAGGGTTAGGGTTAAGATTAGGTGAAGGTGAGGGTAAGGGTTAGGGTGAGGGTTGGGGTGAGGGTGAGGGTCAGGACTAGAGTTAGGGTTAGGGTGAGGTTGAGGATTAGTGTTAGGGTGAGGGTTAGGGTTATTGTTGGGGTTAGGTTGTGGTTGAGGGTGAGGGTTAGGGTTAGGGTAGGGTTAGGTTTAGGCTGAGGGTGAGGGTGAGGTCGATGGTTAGTGTTAGGGTTAGGGTGAGGGTTAGGGCTAGGGTGAGGGTGATGGTTAGTGTGAGGGTGAGGGTGAGGGTTTCATTTATATCAGGTTTAGGGTGAGGAGTAGGGTGAGGGTGAGGGTTTCGTTTACATCAGCGTCAGGGTTAAGCTGAGGTTAGGGTTAGGGTGAGGGTTAGGGTTAGGGTTAGGCTGTGGGTTAAGTTTAGGGTGATGATTAGGGTGAGGGTGAGGGTTAGGGTGAGAGTTAGGGTGAGGTTTAGGGTTAGTGGTAGGATTAGGGTTAGGGTGAGGGTGAAGTTTAAGGTTAGAGTTAGGGTTATGGGGAGCGTTAAAATGAGGGTGAGGGTTAGCGTTAGTGTTAGGGTTAAGGTTAAGATGAGGGTTAGTTTGAGTTTTAGGGTTAGGGTTAGGATTAGGGTTAGGATGAGCTTTAGACTAAGGGTTAGGGTTAGGGTTAGTGTGAGGGTTAGGGTTAGTTAGGGTTACGGTTGGGTTTGGTTAGGGTGAAGGTTAGTTTTAGGTTTAGGGTTAGGATAAGGTTTAGGCAGAGGATTAGGGTTAGGGTTAGTGTGAGGGTTAGGTTTAGGGTTAGGGTTAGGGTGTGGACTATGGTGAGGGAGAGGGTTAAGGTGAGGTTGATGGTGAGGGTTAGGGTTCGAGTGAGGGTTAGTATGAGGGTGAGGGGGAAGGGGAGAGTTTGGTTTAAGGTTAGAGTTAGGTTGAGGGTGAGGGTTAGGATTAGGGTTAGCAGTAGGTTTAGGCTGAGTGTGAGGGTGAGGTTGAGGGTGAGGTTTAGGGTTAGGATGAGGTTTAGGGTTAGGGTTAGGTTTAGGGTGAGGCTTAGGTTAGTGTATTGTTCATTCTCCGTGTGTTACAAGACATTCTTTCGTTGCTTTTATTGTTAAATTCTAATTTTATTCCCTTGTGGTCTGAGAGAATGCAAAGTATAAGTTCAATATTTTTGAATTTGGAAAAGTTCGCTTTGTGGCCTAAAATGTGGTCTATTTTGGAAAATGTTCCATGTGCTGCTGAGAAAAACATGTATTCTGATGCTATTGAGTGAAATATTGGGTAGATGTCTGTTAAATCTAGTTGATCTATGCAGTTGTTTAGATCTGTGGTTTCTCTGCGGAGGGTTAGAGTTAGTGTTAGGATGAGCGTTCGGCTGAGGTTTAGGGTTAGGGTTAGTGTGATGATTAGGGTTAGAGTTAGGGTTAGGGTTTGGTTAGGGTGAAGGTTAGTTTCAGGTTTAGGGTAGGATAAGGTTTAGGCTGAGGGTTAGGGTTAGGGTTAGTGTGAGGGTTATGTTTAGGGTTAGGGATCTAGTGTGGGATAGTGTGAGGGTGAGGGTTAGGGTGAGGGTGAGGGTGAGGGTTTAGTTTATGTAACATTAACCAATGTTAGGTTAGGGTGAGGATTAGGGTGAGGTTGAGGGTTAAGGTGAGGGTTAGGGTGAGGGTGAGAATAAGGGTAAGGGTGATGGTAAGGGTGAGAGTGAAGGTTAGGATTAGAGTTAGGGTTAGGATGAGGGTGAGGGTGAGGATGAGGGTTAGTGTTAGGGTGAGGGTTAGAGTTGGGCTGAGGGTTAGGGTTAGGGTTAGGCTGAGGGTGAGGGTGAAGGTTAGGGTTAGGTTTATGCTGAGGGTGAGAGTGACGTTGAGGGTTATGGTTATGATAAGGGTGATGAAGAGGGTTAGGGTGAGGGTAGGGTTAGTGTGAGTGTGAGGGTGAGTGTTTCATTTACGTCAGGGTTAGGGTTAAGTTGAGATGAGGGTTAGGTTGAGGGTTAGGGTTAGGGTTAGGGTGAGGTTTAGGGTTAGGGTAATGTTTAGGTTGACGGTGAGTTTTAGGGTGAGGGTGAGCGTTAGGGTAAGGGTGAGGTTGAGGGTTAGGAATGGGAATAGGGTTAGTGTTAGGGTTACGCTGAAGGTGAGGGTGAGGGTGAGGTTTTGGGTTAGGGTTAGGGTTAGGGTGAGGGTTACGGTTACTGTGAGGTTTATGTTTGTAGTTAGGGTGAGGAGAAGTGTTAGAGTGAGGTTTAGGGTGAGGGTTAGGATTAGGGTTAGGATTAGGGTGAAGGCTAGGGTGAGGGTGAGGGTTAGTGTGAGTGTTAGGGTGAGGGTTTCCTTCAGCCAAGGTTTAGTGTTATGTTTAGGATTAGGGTGAGAGTGAGGGTACGTTTGAGGCTTAGGGTTAGGATGAGGGTTAGCGTAAGGGTTAGGGTGAGGTTTAGGGTTTGGATGATGTTTAGGGTTCAGGAGAGAGTAAGGGTTTGAGTGATGGTGATAGTTAGGGTATGGGTGAGGATTAGTGTTAGGTTGAGTGTTAGCGTTAGGTTTAGGGTTAGTGTGAGGGTGAGGGTTATGGCTAGGTTTATGGTTAGGATGTCTGTTAGGTATAGGTTTAGGGTTAGTGTGAGGGTTAGAGTGAAGGGTAGTGTTAGTGTGAGGGTTAAGGTGAGGGTTAGGGTTAGGGTGAGGGTGTGTGTGAGGGTTAGGGTTAGGTGTAGGGTTAGGGGAGTTTAAGGGTGATACTTAGGTTTACCAATAGGTTAGGGTTTGGGTTAGGGTGAGTGTTAGGGTGTGAGTGAGGGTTCCGGTGAGGGTCAGGGTTAGGGTGTGGGTGAGGGTTAGGTTTAGGGTGAGGATTAGGTTTAGAATTAGGTTTATGGTGAGCGTAAGGTTTAGGGTGAGGTTTAGGGTTAGGATTAGCATTAGGGTTAAGGTGAGAGTTAGGGTGAGGGTTTGGGTTAGGGTGAGGGTGAAGGTTGGAGTTAGGGTCATGTTTAGGGTTAGGGTGTCGGTTAGGAATAAGTTTGTGGTTAATGTGAGGGTTAGGTTTACATTTAGGGTTCGAGTTAGGGTGAGTGTGAGGGTACGTGTTAGGGTTATGATTAGGGTTAGCGCTAGTGTTAGGCTGAGGGTTAGGTTTAGGGTTAGGATGAGGGTTAGGGTGAGGATTATGGTTAATTTTAGTGTTAGGGTTTGGGTTAGGATGAGGGTAAAGTTTAGGGTGAGGGATAGGGTGAGGCTGAAGGTTAGGGTTAGTGTGAGGCTTTGGTTGAGGGTTGGGATTAGGCATAAGGTTAGGGTAAGGCTGAGGGGGAAGGGGAGTTTGAGGGTGAGGGTTGGGGTTTAGGTTAGTGATAGGGTGAGGATTTGGGTTATGGTTAGATTTAGGGTGAGGGTTATGCTGAGGGTAGTGTTAGGGTTAGGTTGAGGGTTAGCTTTAGTGTGAGTTTTAGGGTTAGGGTTAGGGTGAGGGTTAGATTTAGTGTGTTGGTTAGGTTTAGGGTTAGGGTGAGGGTAAGGGTTAGGGTGAGGGTTAGGGTGAGGGTGAGGTTTAGGGTTAGCATTAGGTTTAAGGTTAGGGTTAGGATGAGTGTTAGGGTTAGGGAGAGGGTGAGGGTGAGGGTTAGGGTTAGAGTTACAGTTAGGGTGAGGGTGAGCGTGAGTGTTAGGGTTAGGGTTAGGGTTATTTTTAGGGATAGGGTTAGGTTTAGTTTTAGGTTGAGAGTAAGGGTGAGGTTTAGCATGAGGGTTAGGGTTAGGCTTACGGTTATGGTGAGGGTGAGGGTGAGAGTTAGGATTAGGTTTAGGGTTAGGGTTAGGGTTAGGATGAGGTTTAGGCTGAGGGTTAGAGTTACGGTTAGTGTGAGGGGTAGGGTTAGGGTTACGGTTAGGGTGAGGGCAAGGGTTAGGGTGAGGGTTAGGGTGAGTTTGACGGTTAGGGTTAGGGTGAGGGTTAGGGTGAGTTTTAGGGTTAATGTTAGGTTTTGGGTTAGGGTGAGTGTAATGGTTATAGTGAGAGTTATTGTGAGGGTGAGGGTTTGGTTTAGGGTGAGGGTTAGTGTGAGGGTTTGAGTTAGGGTTAGCATTAGGGTTAGGTTGAGGGTGAGGTTTAGGGTGAGGTTTAGGGTTAGGGTTAGTTATAGGGTGAGCATTAGGCTTAGTGTGAGGGTGAGGGTCTGGGTTAAGGTTAGGGTTAGATTTAGGGTGAGGGTGAGGGTGAGGGTTAGAATTAGGATTAGGGTTAAGGTTAGAGTTAGCTGAGATTGAGGGTGAGGGTTAGGGATTGGGTGAGGGTGATCATGAGGGTTAGGGTTAGGGTTAGGATTAGGGTTATGGTTAGGGTTAGGGTGAGGGTGAGTGTTAGGGTGAGTGTCAGTGTGAGGTTGAGGTTTTCGGTTAGGTAATGGTTAGGGTTAGGTTTAGGGTGAGGATTAAGATCAGGGTGAGGTTAAGGTTGAGGGTTAGGGTTAGGGTGAGGGTTAGGGTGAGGCTGAGGGTTAGGGTGCGGCTGAGGGTTAGGGTGAGGGTTAGTGTTACGGTGAGGGTTAGGGTTAGGGTTAGGTTGAGCGTGAGGGTTACGTAAAGGGTAAGGGTTAGGGTTACGGTGAGGGTTAAGGTTAGGGTTAGGGTTAGGGTGAGGGTGAGGGTTAGGTTTAGGGTTTGGGTTAGGTTTAGGTTTAGGGTTAGGGTTAGTGTAAGGGTTAGCGTTAGGGTGAAGGTTAGGATTACCATTAGGGTGAGGTTTAGGGTGAGGGTTAGAGTTAGGGTTAGGGTGAGGGTGAGGTTTAGGTTTAGGGTGAGTTTTAAGTTTAGGGTGAGGGCTACAGTGAGGGTGAGGGTTAGGGTGAGTGTGAGGGTGAGGGTGAGGGTTTTGGTTAGGTAAGGTTTAGGGTTAAGGTTTGGGTGAGGATTTGGGTGCGGGCGAGGTTTAGGTTGAGGTTAGGGTTAGGGTGAGAGTTAGGGTGAGGCTGAGGGTTAGGGTGAGGTTGAGGGTGAGGGTGAGGGATCGGGTGACGGGGAAGGTTAGATTGTGGATTAGGTTTCGGTTTAGGGTGAGGGTTAGAGTGAGGTTCAGGATTAGGGTGAGGGTGAGGGTTAGCATTAGGGTTAGGGTGAGGGTTAGGTTTAGGGTGAGGTTTAGGGTGTGGGTTAGCGTTAGGGTTAGGGAGAGGTTTAGGGTTAGGGTGAGAGTTAGGGTTAGTTTGAGTGTTAGGTTAAAGGTGAGTTTGAAGTTGAGGTGAGGGTGAGGGTGAAGGTTACGGTGAGTTTAGAGTTAGGATTCGGGTTAGGTTTAGGGTAAGGTTTAGGGTTAGGGTTTGGGTTAGGGTGAGGGTAGGGTGAGGGTGAGGGTTAGGGTTAGGGTTAAGTTTATGATTAGGGTTAGATTTAGGGTAAGGGTTAGGGTTCGGGTGAGGGTTAGGTTTAGGGTTAGGGTGAGGGTTAGGGTTTGGGTTAAGTTTAGGGTCAGGGTTAGGATCAGGGTTAGGGTGAGGGTGAGGGTTAGGGTGAGGGTAGGGTTAGGGATAGGTTAGGGGTTAGGGTAAGGGTGAGGGTTAGTTTTAGGTTTAGGGTTAGGGTGAGGGTGATGCTGAGGGATAGGGTTAGGGTTAGTTTGAGGATTAGGATTAGGGTGAGGATTAGATTGAAGGTGAGGGTTAGGTTTAGCATAAAGTTTAGGATGAAGGATAGGGTTAGGGTTAAGGTTAGGGTAAGGGTTAGGGTTAGGGTAAGGATTAGGTTAGGCTTAGTGTTCGGGTTAGTTTTAGGGTTAGGGTGAGGGTTAGGCTTAGGGTTAGGGTTAGGGTGAGGCTTAGGTTTAGGGTGATGTTTAGGGTGACAGTGATGGTTAGGGTGAGGGTGAGGGTGAGTGTGAGGGTTAGGGTGATGGTGAGGGTGAGTGGGAGCTTGACAGTGAGGGTTAGGGCTAGAGTTAGGTTTAGGGAGAGGGTAAGAGTTAGGGTTAGGATTGGGGTTAGTGTAAGGGTTAGGCTGAGGCTGATGGTGAGTGTGTGGTTGAGGGTGAGGGTTTCTGTTAGGTAAGTTTAGGCTTAGGTTTAGGGTGAGGGTTAAGGTGAGAGGTTGGTTTAGGGTTAGGATGAGGGTTTGGCTTAGTGTGAGGGTTACAGTTACGGTTAGGGTTAGTGTGAGGATAAGGGTTAGAGAGAGTGTTAGGTTGAGACTGAGGGTTTGGGTTAGCGTAAGGGTTAGGGTGAAGGTTGTGGTGGGGGTTAGGGTGAGGGTTAGGGTTCGGGTCAGGGTAGGGTGAGGGTTCGGATTATTGTTAGGTTCAGGTTGCGGGTGAGGGTGAGGTTGAGGGTGAGAGTTATGGTTAGGGTAGTGTTAGGTTTAGTCTGAGTTTGAGGGTGTGGCTGAGGTTGATGGTTAGTGTTAGGGTGAGGGTGAGGGCTAGGGTGAGGGTGATGGTTAGTGTGAGGGTGAGGGTGAGGGTTTCATTTAAGTCTGGGTTAGGGTGAGGATTAGGGTGAGGTTGAGGGTGTGGGTTTCGTTTACATCAGGGTTAGGGTTAAGCTGAGGTTAGGGTTCGGGTGACGGTTAGGGTTAGGGTTAGGCTGTGGGTTAAGGTTAGGGTGATGTTTAGGGTGAGGGTGAGGGTTAGGGTGAGAGTTAGGGTGAGGTTTAGGGTTAGAGTTAGGGTTATGGGGAGGGTTAAATTGAGGGTCAGTGTTATGGTTAGTGTTCGGGTTAGGGTTAGGATGAGGGTTAGGTTGAGTTTTAGGGTTAGGGTTAGGGTTAGGGTTAGGATGAGCTTTAGGCTGAGGGTTAGGGTTAGGGTTAGTGTGAGGGGTAGGGTTAGGTTAGGGTTAGGGTTAGGGTTTGGTTAGGGTGAAGGTTAGTTTTAGGTTTAGGGTTAGGATAAGGTTTAGGCAGAGGGATAGAGTTAGGGTTAGTGTGAGGGTTAGGTTTACGGTTAGGGTTAGGGTGTGGACTATGGTGAGGGAGAGAGTTAGGGTGTGGGTTAGGGTAGGGTTAGGTTTAGGGTCAGGGGTAGGTTGAGGGTTAGGATTAGGGTAAGGACTAGGGTTAGGATGAGGGTGAGGGTGAGGTTGATGGTGAGGTTAGGGTTAGAGTGAGGGTTAGTGTGAGGGTGAGGGGGAAGGGGAGAGTTTGGTTTAGGGTTAGAGTTAGGTTGAGGGTGAGGGTTAGGATTATGGTTAGCAGTAGGTTTAGGCTGAGTGTGAGGGTGAGGTTGAGTGTGAGGTTTAGGGTTAGGATGAGGTTTAGGGTTAGGGTTAGCTTTAGGGTGAGTCTTAGGGTTAGATTAAGAGTTAGGATGAGCGTTAGGCTGAGGGTTAGGGTTAGGGTTAGTGTGAGGATTAGGGTTAGGGTTAGGGTTTGGTTAGGGTGAAGGTTAATTTTAGGTTTAGGGTTAGGATAAGGTTTAGGCTTAGGTTTAGGGTTAGGGTTAGTGTGAGGGTTGGCTTTAGGGTTAGGGTTAGAGTGTGGGCTAAGGTGAGGGTTATGGATAGGTTGAGGGTGAGGGTGAGGGTTTAGTTTATGTAAGGGTTAATGTTAGGTTAGGGTGAGGATTAGGGTGAGGTTGAGGGTTAAGGTGAGGGTTAGGGTTAGGGTTAGGGTGAGGGTAAGGGTGAGGGTGAGGGTTAGGATTAGAGTTAGGGTTAGGATGAGGGTGAGGGTGAGGATGAGGGTTAGTGTTAGGGTGAGGGTTAGAATTCGGCTGAGGGTTAGCATTAGAGTTAGGGTTGGGGTTAGGGTGAGGGTGAGGGTGAGGGTGAGGGTTAGGGTTAGGTTTAGGTTTACGCTGAGGGTGAGGGTGAGGGTGACTTTGAGTGTTAGGGTTATATTAAGGGTGATGGGGAGGGTTAGGGTGAGGGTAGGGTTAGTGTGAGGGTGAGGGTGAGTGTTTCATTTACGTCACAGTTAGGGTTAATCTGAAATGAGGGTTAGGGTGAGGGTCATGGTTAGGGTTAGGGTGAGGGTTAGGGTTAGGGTGATGTTCAGGTTGAGGGTGAGTTTTAGGGTGAGGGTGAGCATTAGGGTAAGGGTGAGGGTGAGAGTTAGGAATGGGAATAGGGTTAGTGTTAGGGTTATGCTGAAGGTGAGGGTGAGGGTGAGGGTGAGGTTGAGGGTTTGGGTTAGGGTTAGGGTGAGGGTTACGGTTACTGTGTGGGTTATGGTTATGGTTAGGGTTAGGGTTAAGGTGAGGGGACGTGTTAGAGTGAGGTTTAGAGTGAGGGTGAGGATTAGGGTTATGGTTAGGATTACGGTGAGAGCTAGGGTGAGGGTGAGGGCTAGTGTGAGGGTTAGGGTGAGGGTTTCCTTTAGCCAAGGTTTAGTGTTATGTTTAGGATTAGGGTGAGAGTGAGGGTTCGGTTGAGGCTTAAGGTTAGGATGAGGGTTAGGGCAAGGGTTAGGGTGAGGTTTAGGGTTTGGATGATCTTTAGGGTTTGGGCAAGGGTAAGGGTTCCAGTGAGTGTGAGAGTTAGGGTGTGGGTGAGGATTAGTGTTAGGTTGAGTGTTCGCCTTAGGTTTAGGGTTAGTGTGAGGGTTCGGCTTAGGGCTAGGGTTATGGTTACGTTGACTGTTAGGATTAGGGTTAGGGTTAGTGTGAGGGTTAGAGTGAAGGGTAGGGTTAGGGTTAGGGTGAGGGTGTGTGTGAGTGTTAGGGTTAGGTGTAGGGTTAGGGTGAGTTTAAGGGTGATGCTTTGGTTTACCAATAGGGTTAGGGTTAAGTTTAGGGTGAGTGTTAGGGTGTGAGTGAGGGTTCCGGTGAGGGTCAGGGTTAGGGTGTGGGTGAGGGTTAGGTTTAGGGTGAGGATTAGGTTTAGAGTTAGGTTTACGGTGAGGGAATGGTTTAGGGTGAGGTTTAGTGTGAGGGTTAGGGTTAGGGTTAGCTTTAGGTTCAAGGTGAGGGTTAGGGTGAGGGTTAGGGTTAGGGTGAGGGTGAAGGTTAGGGTTAGGGTGATGTTTAGGGTTAGGGTGTGGGTTAGGGTTAGGTTTGTGGTTAATGTGAGGGTTAGGTTTATATTTAGGGTTCGAGTTAGGGTGAGTTTGAGGGTGAGTGTTAGGATTAGGATTAGGGTTAGGGTTAGTGTTAATCTGAGGATTAGATTTAGGGTTAGGATTAGGGTTAGGGTGAGGATTATGGTTAGGTTTGGGGTTAGGGTTTGGGTTAGGTTGAGGGTAAAGGTTAGGGGGAGGGATAGGGTGAGGCTGAAGGTTAGCGTTCGGGTGAGGGTTAGGTTGGGGGTTGGGATTAGGCTTATGGTTAGGGTAAGTCTGAGGGGGAAGGGGAGGTTGAGGGTGAGGGTTAGGCTGAGTGGTAGGGTTAGGTTTAGGTTGAGGGTTAGGTTTAGTGTGAGATTTAGTGTTAGGGTGAGGTTTAGGTTTAGTGTGTTGGTTAGGGTTAGGGTTAGGGTAAGGGTAAGGGTTAGGGTGATGTTTAGGGTGAGGGTGAGGTTTAGGGTTAGCATTAGGTTTAAGTTTAGGTTTAGGCTGAGGGTTAGGGTTAGGGAGAGGGTGAGGGTGAAGGTTAGGTTTAGGATGAGGGTTAGGGTTAGTGTGAGGGTGAGCGTTTGGTTTAGGGTGAGGTTTAGGGTTAGGGTAAGGGTTATGGTGAGGGTTAGGGTTAGGGTTTGATTGAGGGTCAGGGTGAGGGATAGGGTTAGTTTGAGGGTTAGCGTTACGGTGAGGTTTTCGGTTAGGGTTAGGGTGAGAGTTAGGGTTAGGGTGATGTTTATTGTGAGTGTGAGTGTTAGGGTGAGGGTGAGTGTTTGGGTGAGGGTGATGGTTCAGGTGAGGGTGAGGATTAGGGTGTGTTTGAGGATTAGAGTTAGGATGAGATTCAGGGTGAGGTGTAGGGATAGTGTTAGGGTGATGGTTAGGGTTAGTGTGAAGGTTAGGTTTAGAGTTAGGGTTAGGGTTAGTGTGAGGATAAGAGTTAGGGTGTGTGTTAGTGTGAGGGTGAGTGTTAGGTTTAGCATTAGGGTTATGATGAGGGTGAGGATGAGATTTAGATTTAGGGTGAGGGTTAGGATTAGTGTTAGTGTGAGGGTTAGTGTTAGGGTAATGTTTAGGTTGAGGTTGAGGGTTAGTTTGAGGGTGAGGGTGAGGGTTAGGGTGAGGTGCAGGTGCGGGTGAGGTTGAGGGTGAGGGTGAGGGTTAGAATGAGGGTGAGGGTGAGGGTCAGTGTTAAGATTAGGATAGAGTGGGTTTTAGGGTTAGGGTTAGGTTTAGGGTTATTGTTATGTTTAGGGTTAGGGTTAGGTGAGGTTGAGTGTGAGGGTTAGCGTTAGGGTTAGGGTTAGGGTTAGTGTGAGGGTGGGGTTGAGGGTTAGGTTTAGCATTAGGGTTAGGGTTAGGGTAAGGCTGAGGTGGAAGGGGAGGTTGAGGTTGAGGTTTAGGGTTAGAGTTAGGGTTATGGTGAGCGATAGGGTTAGTATAAGAGTTAGGCTGAGGGTAAGGTTTAGGGTTAGTGTGAGTGTTAGGTTTAGGGTTAGGGTTTGGTTTAGGTTGGGAGTAAAGGTTAGGGTGAGGGTTAGGGTGAGGGTGAGTTTTAGGGTTATGGTGAGGTTTCAGGTGAGGGTTAGGGTTAGGGTAATTGTTAGTGTTAGCGTGAGGGTTAGGGCGAAGGTTATGGTTAGGTTTAGGGTTAGGGTGAGGGCTAGGGTGAGGGTATTTTTGGTTAGGAAAGGTTTAGGGTTAGGTTTAGGGTGAGGATTAGGGTGAGGGTGAGTTTTAAGGTGAGGGTTACAGTTATGGTGAGGGTTAGCGTTAGGGTTATGGTGAGGGTTAGGGTTATGGTGATGTTTAGGGTGAGGTTGAAAGTGAGAGTGAGGGTTCGGGTGAGGGTCAGGGTTAGGGTGAGGGTTAGGGTTAGGGTTAGGGTTACAGTGAGGGTGAGGGTAAGGGTTAGTATGACAGTTAGGTTGAGGGTGAGGGTTACGGTTAGGTTTAGGGTTATGGTGAGTGTTAGGGTGAGGGTTAGGGTTAGGGTTAGGGAGAAGTTTAGGGTTAGGGTTAGGGTTTGGGTTAGGTTGAGGGTTAGTGTGAGTGGAAGTTGTAGTGTGAGGGTTAGGGAGACGGTGAGGGATAGGGTTATGGTGAGGGTTAGGGATAGGCTGAGCCTTAGGTTGAGAGTGAGTATTTGTTTTAGCATCAGCATTGGTTTGAGGGTGAGGGTTTGGTTTAGGCTGATGGGTAGTTTTAGGGTTAGAGTGAGGGTTAGGGTTAGCGTTAGGGTGAGGTTAACGGTTTGGGTGTGGGTGAGGGTGAGAGTGAGGGTTAGGGTTAGGGTTAGTGTGAGTGTGAGTGTGAGTGTGAGGGTTAGTTTTAGGATTAGGATTAGGGTTAGTCTGAGGTTGAGGGTATGAGTGAGGCTCAACCTAGCCCTCACGGTAGGGTTAGGGTGAGGGTTAGGGTGAGGGGTATATTTAGGGTTATAGTTAGTGTTAGGGTTAGGTTTAGTGTGAGGTTTAGGGTTAGGGTTTGGATAATGGTAAGTGTTAGAGTTACTGTTAGGGTGAGAATGAGGGTTAGGGTGATGTTTAAGGTGAAGGTGAAAGTTAGGGAGAGTGAGAGGTTTTGGGTGAGGTTGAGGGTTAGGGTGTGGGTGAGGGTGAGTTTTAGGGTGAGGGTAAAGTTAGGGTGAAGTTTAGGGTGAGGGTGAGGTTTAGGGTAGGAGTTAGGGTTCAGGGAAGGGGAATTGTTAGGGTGTAGATGAGGGTTATGGTAAGGGTGAGGCTTAGGGTGACTGTGAGGGTTAGGGTTCAGGGAAGGATTAGGGTTAGGGTGAGGGTTCTGGTTCGGATTAGGGTTTGGATTAGGGTGAGTGTTAGGGTGAGAGGCAGGGTTAAGTTTAGGATGAGGGTTAGGCTTAGGGTGAGGGTTACGATTAGGTTTAGGGTTAGGGTTAGTGTGAGGTTAAGTGTTAGGGTGAGGGTTTGGATGATACTAAGTGTTAGAGTTAGCCTTAGGGATAGGGTGAAGCTTAGGGTGGGGGTTAAGGTGAGGGTTAGGGTTAGGGTTAGGGTTGGGTGAGGGTTAGGATGAGCGTAAGTGTTAGGTTGAGGGTTAGGTTGAGGTTGAGGGATAGGGTTATATTGAGGGTAAAGGTTAGGTTGAAGGTTAGGGTGAGGTTGAGGGTTAGGGTTAGCACTAGTTGTTAGGGTGAGGGTGAGGGTTAGGGTTAGCACTAGTTGTTAGGGTGAGGGTGAGGGTTAGAGTGAGGGTGAGGGGTAGGCTGAGGGGTAATGTTAGGGTTAGGGTGAGGGTGAGGGTTAGAGTTAGTGTTAGGGTGAGGGTAAGGTTTAGGGTAAGGGTTAGGGTCAGGGTTAGGCTTAGGGTGCAGGTTAGCGTTATGTTTAGAGTGAGGGTGAGCGTCAGGGTTAGGTTTAGGATTAGGTTTAGGGTTAGGGTGAGGCTGAGGGTGAGGGTGAGGGTGAGGGTGATTGTGAAGGTTAGTGTTAAGTTTAACGTTAGGATTAGGGTGAGGTCTAGGGTGAGGGTGAGGGCTAGCGTGAGGCTTAGGATGAAGGTCAGGTTTTTGGTTAGGAAAGGGTTAGGATTAGGTTTAGGTTGAGGATTACGGTGAGGGTGAGGTTTAAGGTGAAGGTTAGGGTTAGGGTAAGGGTTAGGGATAGGGTTAGGTTGAGGGTTAGGGTCATGCTGATGTTTAGGGTGAGGGTGAGTGGGAGAATGAGGGTTCGGGTGAGGGTGTGGGTTAGGGTGTTGGTGAGGGTTAGGGTGAAACTGAGGGTTCAGGTGAGGGTGAGGGTTAGGGTGTTGGTCAGGTTTCAGATTAGGGTGAGGTTTAGGGTTAGGGTGAGGGTTAGCTTGAGGGTGAGGGTTAGGGTTAGGGTTAGGATTATGTTGAGGGTTAGGGTTAGGGTTAGAGTGAGGGTTAGAGTGAGGGCTATGGTTAGGATTAGGGTGAGGGTTAGGTGTAGTGTGAGGTTTAGGGTTAGGGTTCCTGTAAGGATAAGGGTTAGGTTGAGGATTAGGGTGAGAGTGAGGGTTTGGGTTAGATTAAGGGTTAGGGTGATGGTTAGGGTTAGGGTTAGCGTTAGGGTAAGGTTTAGGGTTAGGGTAAGGGTTAGGGTTCGGCTTAGTGTTAGGGTGACGTTTAGGCTTAGGGTTAGAGTTAGGGTGAGGGTTAGGGTTAAGTTTAGGGTTAGGGTAAGGGTTAGGGTTAGCGTGAGGGTTAGGGTTAGGGTGATGTTTAGTGTGAAGTTGAGGGTTAGGGTGAGGGTGAGGTTTAGCATGAGGGTTAGGGTGAGGGTGTGTGGGAGGGTTACGGCGAGGGTTAGGTTTAGGGTTAGGGTTAGGGTGAGTGTGAGGGTTAAAGTTAGGGTTAAGTTGAGGGTTAGGGTTGGGGTGAGGGTTAGGGTTAGGGTTAGGGTGAGGTGAGGGTTCGTGTGAGTGTGAGTGTTAGGTTGTGTGTGACGGTTAGGGTTAGGGTGAGGGTTAAGGTGATAGTGAGGGTTAGGGTTAGCGTTAGGGTTAAGGTGAGAGTTAGAGTGAGTTTTAGCGTTAGGGTGAGCGTGAGGGTTAGGGTTAGGGTTACGTTGATGTTTAGGGTGAGGGTTTGGTTTACGGTTAGGGTTCGAGTTCTGGTGAGTGTAAGGGTGAGCGTTAGGGTTAGGATTAGTGTTAGCTTTAGTGTTACGCTGAGGGTGAGGGTGAGGGTGAAGGTGAGGGTTAGGGTTAGGGTAATGTTTAGGGTTATAGTTAGGGTTAGGATAAGGGTTAGGGTGAGGATTATGGTTAGGGTTAGGGTGAGGGTTAGGTTTAGTGTGACGGTTAGGGTTAGTGTGAGGGTAAACTTTAGGGTGAAGGTTATGGTGAGGGTGAGGGATAGGCTTAGTGTTAGGGTTAGGATGAACGTTTGGCTGAGGCTTAGATTTAGGGTTAGGGTGAGGGTTAAGGTTAGGGTTGAGTTCAGGGTTAGGGTTGGGTGAGGTGTAGGGATAGGTTTAGGGTGAGGGTTAGGGTTAATGTGAAGTTTAGGGTTAGGGTAAGGTTTAGTGTGAGGATGAGGGTTAGGTTAGGGTTAGGGTGAGGGTGAGGCATAGGGTTCGTGTAAGGGTTAATGTGAATGGGTGAGGGTTAGGTTTAGGTTTAGGGTTAGGGTGAGAGTTAGGCTGAGGGTAAGTGTTAGGGTGAGGTTTAGGGTGAGATTGAGAATTAGTCTTAGGGTGAGGGTTAGGGTTAGTATCGCATTAGGTTTAGGGTTAGGGTTAGAGTAAGGGTGAGGGTGAGGGTTAAGGTTAGGATTAGATTTAGGGTTAGGGTGAGGCTGAGGTTGAGGATGAGGTTGAGGTTGATGTTTAGGGTTAGGGTTAGATTTAGGGTGAGGGTTAGGGTGAGGGTGAGGTTTTCGGTTAGGAAAGGGTTAGGGTTAGGTTTAGGTATAGGATTAGGCTTAGGGTGAAGTTGAAGGTGAGGATTAGGGTTAAGGTGAGGGTTAGGGTTAGGCTGAGGGATAGGGTTAGGGTGATGTTTAGGGTAAGGGTGAGGGTGAGGGTGAGGTTTAGCGTATAGGTGAGGGTTAGGTTTAGCGTTAGGGTTAAGGCGAGGTTTATGGTTAGGGTTCGGGTTAGGGTTAGGTTGAGGGTGAGGGTTAGAGTTAGGGTTAGGGTGAGGATTAGGTTTGGGGTGAGTGTTAGGGTTATGGTTAGGGTGAGGGTGAGGGTGAGGGTGAGGGTGTTGGTTAGGGAGTGGGTGACGGTTAGTGTTAGGGTGAGGGTTACGTTGTGGGTGACAGTGTTAGGGTGAGGTTTATGGTTAGGGTGAGTGTGAGGTTGAGGGTGAGGGATAGGGTTAGGGTTAGGTTTAGGATTAGGGTTAGGTTTAGGGTAAGGGTTAGTGTTAGGATGAGGGTTAGGTTTAGGATTAGGGTGAGGGTTAGGGTTTCAGTTCGGTAATGGTTAGGGTTAGATTTAGGGTGAGGATTAGGGAGAGGATGAGTTTTAAGGTTAGGTTGAGGGTTAGGTTTAGTGTGAGGTTTATGGTTAGGATTAGGGTTAGTGTGAGGGTAAGGGTTAGGCTGAGGTTTAGGTTGAGACTGAGGGTTAGGGTTAGCGTTAAGGTTAGGGTGAAGGTTAGGGTGGGGGTTAGGGTTCGGGTTAGGGTTCGGGTTAGTGTTGGGTGAGGGTTAGGGTGAGCGTAATGTTTAGGGTGAGGGTTAGGTTAAGGGTAAGGTATAGGGATATGGTAAGTGTAAGGGTTAGGGTTAGGGTGAGAGTGAGGATGAGGGTAAGGGTAACGGTTAGGGTCAGGGTTATGGTGAGGGTTAAGGTTAGCATTAGGGTTAGGGTAAGGTTTAGGTTGAGTGTTAGGGTTAGCGTTTGGGTTAGGGTTAGGGTGCAGGACAGGGTTAGGGTTAGAGTGAGGTTGAGGAACACGGTTAGGGTTAGGATTAGGTTTAGGGTTAGGGTGAGTCTGAGGGTGAGGCTGAGGGTGAGGGTGAGGGTGAGGTTTAAGTTTAGGGTTAGGTTTAGGGTGAGGGTTAGTGTGAGGGTGATGTATTTGTTTAGGAAAGGTTTAGGGTTAAGTTTAGGGTGAGCATTAGAATGAGGGTTAGAATGAGGGTGAGGGTTCAGGTTCGGGTGAGGGTTAGGGTTTGGGTTAGGGTAAAGGTTATGGTGAGGGTAAGTGTTAGGGTGAGGATTAGGGTGAGTGTTAGGGTTAGGGTGAGAGTTAGCGTGACGTTGAGGGTTAGTGTGACAGTGAGGGTTAGGGTGAGGGTGAGGTTTAGGTTTAGCGTTAGCTTTAGGGTGAGGGTTAGTGTCAGGGTTAGGATTATGGTAAGGATTAAGGTGAGGGTTAGGGTTAGGGTTAGTTTTAAGTTTAGTGTGAGGATTAGGCTTAGTGTTAGGATTATAGTGAGGGTAACGATTAATGTGAGGGTTAGGCTGATGGGTAGGTTTATGGTAAGGGTGAGGGAGAGGGTGAGGGTAAGGGTTAGGGTGAGGTTTAGGGTGAGGGTTAGGTTTAGGGTATGGGTTAGTGTTAGGGTTAGGATAAGGGTGAGGTTTAGGGTGAGTGGTAGGGCCAGGGTTAGGGTGAGGTTTAGGGTTAGTGTGAGGTTTAGAGTAAGTGTGAGGATAAGGGTTAGGGTGAGGCATAGGGTTATTGTTAGGGTTAGGGTGAGGGTGAGGGTGAAGGTTGTGGTTAGAGTTAGGTTGAGGGTTAGGGTTAGTGTAAGGGTTAGGGTTGAGGTTAGGGTCAGGGTGAGTGTGAGGGTGATGGTTAGGGTTGGGTTTAGAGTGAAGGTGAGTGTTCAGTTTAGGATTAGGGTTAGGGTTAGGTTTAGGGTGAGGGTGAGAGAGAGGGTTAGGTTGAGGTGAGGGTTCGCGTTTTTGTGAGGGTTATGGTGACGTTGAGGGTTAGGGTGAGGGTGAGGTTTAGGTTTAGTGTTAGCTTTAGGGTGAGGTTTAGGATCAAGGTTAGGATTAGGGTGAGGGTTAAGGTGAGGGTTAGGGTTAGGTTTAGGGTGAGGGTGAGGGGTAGGGTTAGGTTTAGGTTTAGGGTGAGGATGATGGTGAGGGTGAGGGTTAGGTTTATGATTAGGCTTAGGGTAAGGGTTAAAATTAGGTTAAGGGTGAGGGCTAGGGTGAGGGTGAGGGTTAGGGTTAGGGTTAGGGTGAGGGTTAGAGTTAGGGTGAGGGTTAGGGTGCGTGGTAGGGTTAGGGTTAGGGTGAGGGTGAGGGTAGGTTTAATGTGAGGGTTAAGGTTAGTGTTAGGGTTAGGGTAAGGTTAAGGTTTAGGGTGAGGTTTAGGGTAAGTTTGAGGGTTAGAGTTAGCGTGAGTTTGAGGGTGAGGGTTAGGGTTAGGGTTTGGGTTAGGGTGAATGTGAGGGTTATGTTTAGGGTTAGGGTGAGGGTTAGGGTTAGGGTGATGTTTAGGTTGAGGGTGAGGGTTAGGGTGAGGGTGATTTTTCGTGTTAGGATGATGGTTAGGGTGAGGGTGAGGTTTAGGGTTAGGGTTAGGTTTAGGGTGTGGTTTAGGGTTAGGGTTAGGTTTAGGGTGAGGTTTAATGTGAGGGTTAGGGTTAACCTTAGGGTTAGGGTGAGATTGATGGTGAGGGTTAGAGTGAGAGTTAGGGTTAGGCTGAAGTTTAGGTTTGGGGTTAAGGTAAGGGTGAGGGCAAGTGTGAGGGTTACGATTAGGTTTAGGGTGAGTGTGAGGGTTAGGTTTAGGATTATTGTTAGTTTGATGGTGAGGGTGAGATTTATGGTTAGTGCTAGGTTTCTGGTGAGGGTGAGGTTTAGGTTTAGGATTAAGGTTAGGGTTAGGCTTAGGGTGAGGGTGAGGGTGAGGTTTAGGGTGTTGGTGAGGTTAGGTTTAGAGTGAGGTTTAGGGTGACGGTGAGGGTTAGGTGAGAGTGAGGTTTAGGTTTAGTGTTAGAGTTAGTGTGAGGGTTATGGTCAGGTTTAGGATTTAGGTGAGGGTTAAGTTGAGGGTTAGGGTTAGGGTTAGGTTTAGGGTTAGTGTGAGGATTAGGTTTAGGGTGAGGCTAAGCATTAGGATGAGTGTTAGACTGAGGGTGAGGTATAGGTTTATTGTTAGGGTAAGGGTGAGCATGTGGGTGAGGGTTAGGTTTAGGGTTAAGGTTAGGGTGAGGGTTAGGGTGAGGGCAAGTGTTAGGGTTAGCTTTAGGTTGAGGGTGAGGAATAGGGTTATGGTGAGGTGAGGGTGAGGGTGAGGTTGAGGGTTAGGGTTAGGGGTAGGGTTATGTTGAAGGTAAGGTATAGGGTGAGGGTTAGGACTAGGGATAGGCTGAGAATGAGGGTGAGGTTGAGGGCGAGATTTAGGGTTAGGGTGAGGGTTAAGGTGAGGGTTAGGTTTAGGGTGAGGGTTAGGGTTAGGGTTAGAGTAAGGGTGAGGGTGAGTGTTAGGATTAGGGTTAGGACTAGGTTTAGGCTGAGGGTGAGGGTGAGGTTGAGGTTGAGGGTTAGGGTTAGGGCTAGGTTTAGGGTGAGGGTTAGGTTTAGGGTGAGGGTTAGTGTTAGTGTTAGGGTTAGGGTTAGTATGAGCGTTAGGCTGAGGGTTAGGTTTAGGGTTTGTGTGAGGGTTAGGGATAAGTTTAGGTTTAGAGTTAGTGTTTGGTTAGGGTGAAGGTTAGTTTTAGGTTTAGGGTTAGGATAAGTTTTAGGCTGAGGGTTAGGGTTAGGGTTAGTGTGAGGGTTATGTTCAGTGTTAGGGTTAGGGTGTGGGCTAGGGTGAGGGTGAGGTTTAGTTTGAGGGTTTAGTTTAGGTAAGGGTTAACGTTAGGTTAGGGTGAGGATTAGGGTCAGGTTGAGGGTTAAGGTGAGGGTTAGGGTTAGGGTGACCGTTAGGGTTATTATTAGGGTGAGGGTTAGTGTAAGTGTGATATTTAGGGTGAGGGTGAGGGTGAAGGTTCGGGTGAGGGGGAGGTTTAGGGTTAGGCTTAGCGTGAGGGTTAGGGTTAGCGTTGGGTTAGGGTTAGAGTTAGGGTGAGCGTGAATTTTAGGGTGAGGGTTAAGGTTAGTCTTAGAGTGAGGGTTTGGGTTAGTGTGAAGGTTAGGGTTAGGGTAAGGTGAAGTTGAGGGTAATGGTAAGGGTGAGGGTTAGGCTGAGGGTGAGGTTTAGTGTAGTGTGAGGGTTAGGGTTAGGTTAGGGTTAGGTTTAGGCTGAGGGTGAGGGTGAGGGTGAGTTTGATGGTTAGTGTTAGGGTTAGGCTGAGTGTGAGGGCTAGGGTGAGGGTGAGGGTTAGTGTGAGCGTGAGGGTGAGGGTTTCGTTTATGTCATGGTTAGGGTTAGGGTGAGGATTAAGGTGAGGTTGACGGTGAGTGTCGTTTACATCAGGGTTAGGGTTAAGCTGAGGTTAGGGTTAGGGTTAGGTTGTGGATTAAGTTTAGGGTGATGTTTAGGGTGAGGGTGAGTGTTAGGGTGACAGGGTGAGGTTTAGGGTTAGATTTAGGATTAGGGTTAGGGTGAGGGTGAGGTTTAGGGTTAGAGTTTGTTTTATGTGGAGGGTTAAATTGAGGGTCAGTTTTAGGGTTAGGGTTAGGATGAGGGTTAGGTTGAGTTTTAGAGTTAGGGTTAGGGTTAGGGTTAGGATGAGCTTTAGGCTGAGGGTTAGAGTTAAGGTTAGTGTGAGGGTTAGGGTTAGGTTAGGATTAGGGATAGGGTTTGGTTGGGTGAAGGTTACTTTTAGGTTTAGGGTTAGGATGAGGTTTAGGCTGAGGATTAGGGTTAGGGTTAGTGTGAGGGTTAGGCTTAGGGTTAGGGTTAGGGTGTGGACTATGATATGGGTGAGGGTTAGGGTGAAGTTTAGGGTTAGGTTTAGTGTTAGGGTCAGGGTAGGTTGAGGTTTAGGATCAGGGTTAGGACTAGGGTTAGGCTGACGGGGAGCGGGAGGTTGAGTGTGAGCGTTAGGGTTAGAGTGAGGGTTAGAGTGAGGGTGAGGGGGAGGGGGAGAATTTGTTTTAGGGTTAGAGTTAGGTTAAGGGTGAGGGTTAGGATTAGGGTTAGCACTAAGTTTAGGCTGAGGGTGACGGTGAAGTTGAGGGTGAGGTTTAGGGTTAGTGTGAGGGTTAGGGTTAGGTTTAGGGTGAGGGTTAGTTTTAGGTTTAGGGTTAGGATAAGTTTTAGGCTGAGGTTTAGGGTTAGGGTTAGGGTGAGGGTTAGGATTAGGCTTAGGGTTAGGGTGTGGGTAGGGTGACAGTGAGGGTTAGGGAGAGGGTGAGTGTGAGGGTTAAGTTTATTTAAGGGTTAAGGTTAGGCTAGGGTGAGGATTAGGGTGAGGGTGAGGTTTAGGGTTAGGGTTAGGATTAGGGTGAAGGCTAGGGTGAGGATGAGGGTTAGTGTGAGGTTTAGGTTGAGAGTTTCTCTTAGCCACGTTTTCGTGTTATGATGAGGATTATGGTGAGGGTAAGGGTTAGGTTGAGGGTTAGGGTTAGGGTAGGAGTTAGGGCAAGGGTTAGGGTGAGGGTTAGGGTTTGGGTGAAATTTACCGTTAGGGTGAGGGTTAGGGTGAGGATGAGGGTTCGGGTGAGGGTAAGGGTTCAAGTGAGGGTGAGAGTTAGGGTGTGGGTGAGGATTAATGTTAGGTTGAGTGTTAGCTTTAGGTTTAGGGTTAGTGTGTGGGTGAGGGTTGGGGCTAGGTTTAGGGTTAGGTTGACGGTTAGGATTAGGGTTAGGCTTAGTATGAGGGTGAGGCTAAGGGTTAGGGTGAGGTTTATGGTGAGGGTGAGGGTTAGGATTAGCGTGAGGGTTAGGATTAGGTTTAGGGTGAGGTTTATTGTTAGGGTGAGGGATAGGGTTGGGGTGAGGGTTAGGTTTAGAGTTAGGGTTGGTGTGAGGGTGAGGGTCAGGGTGAGGGTTAGGGTTAGGGTTAGTGTTAGGGTTGGGTTTAGGCTGAGGTTGAGGGTGTGGGTGAGGGTGAGATTGAGAGTTAGAGTTATGGTTAGGGTGAGGGTAAGGACTAGGGTGAGGGTGAGGGTTAGTGTCAGGTTGAGGGTGAGGGTATCGTTTATGTCAGGATTAGGGTTAACATGAGGTTAGGATTAGGGTAAGGGTTAGGGTTACGATTAGGGTGAGGTTTATGGTTAGGGTGATCTTTAGGGTGAGGGTGAAGGTTAGGGTGAGGGTGAGGGGTAGCATAAGGGTGAGGGTGAGGGTTAGGATTGGGAATAGGGTTAGGGTTAGGGTTAGGCTGAATGTGAGGGTGAGGGTGAGGGTGAGGCTGAGGGTTAGGTTAAAGGTTAGTGTTAGGGTTAGGGTTAGGCTGAGGGTTATGGTTATTGTAAGAGTTATAGTTATGGTTAGGGTTAGAGTTAGGGTGAGGGTAAGAGTTAGTTCAGGTAAGAGGGTAAGAGTAAGTTTAGGGTGAGGCTGAAGTTTAGGGTTAGGGTTAGGATTAGGGTTAGGGCTAGGGTGAGGGTGAGGGTTAGTGTGAGGGTGAGGGTTAAGTTTACATTTGGGTTAGGGTTAGGGTGAGGATTAGGTTGAGGGTGAGGGTTAAGCTGAGGTTAGGGATAGGGTAAGGGTTTGTGTTCGGTGAGGGTGAGGTTGAAGGTGCAGGTGAGGGTTAGTGTGAGTTTAAGGTTGAGGGTTTCTTTTAGCCAAGGGTTAGGCTTATTATGGTGAGGAATAGGGTGAGGTTGAGGGTTAGGTTTTGGGTTAGGTTTAGGGTGAGTGTTAGGGCCAGGGTTAGGGTGAGGGTTAGGGTTTGGGTGATTTTGAGAGTGAGGGTGAGGGTTAAGGTGATGGTGAGGGTTAGGGTGTGGGTGAGGATTAGGTTTAGGTTGAATGTTAGTGTTAGGTTTAGGGTTATTGTGAGGGTGAGGGTTAGGGGTAGCGTTAGGGTTAGGTTGAGGGTTTGGATTAGGGTTAGGGTTAGTGTGAGGGGTAGAGTGAAGGGTAGGGTTAGGGTTAGGGTGAGGGTTAGGGTGAGGGTGATGGTTAGGGTGAGGGTGTGTGTGAGGGTTAGGGTTAGGTGTAGGGCTAGGGTGAGTTTAAGTGTGAGGCTTAGGTTTAAGAATAGGGTTAGGGTTAGGGTTAGTTTGAGTGTTAGGGTGTGGATGAGGGTTAGGTTTAGGGTTAGGATTAGGGTTAGTGTTAGGTTTATGTTGAGGGTAAGGATTAGGGTGAGGTTTAGTGTGAGGGTTAGGGTTAGGGTTAGGGTGAGGGTGAGGGTGAGGTATAGGGTTTGGGTTAGGATTAGGGTGAGGGTTAGGGATTGGTTTAGGGTTAAGGTGAGGGTGAGGGTGAGGGTTAGGATTAGGTTTAGGGTTAGAGTTAGGGTGAGGGTGAGAGTTAGGTTTAGTATTAGAGTTAGCCTGAGGGTGAGGGTGAGGGTTAGGGTTAGGGTGAGTTTTATGGGTAGGGTTACGGTTAGGGTGAGCTTTAGGGTTACGGTTAGGGTTAGGATGAGCGTTAGGCTGAGGGTTAGGGTTAGGGTCAGTGTGAGGGTTAGTTTTAGGGTTAGGGTGAGGGTCAGGGTTAGGTTTAGGGATAGGATAAGGGTTAGGCTGAGGGTTAGGTTTAGGTTTAGGTTTCGGGTAAGGGTAAAGGTTAGGGTGAGGGTTAGGGTGAGGGTGAGGGTAAAGGTTAGGGTGAGGGTCAGGGCGAGGCTGAGGGTCAGGTTGAGTGTTAGGTTGAGGGTTAGGGTGAGGATTAGTGTGAGGGTAAGGGTTAGGGTGATGGTAAATTTGTGGGTGAGGGATAGGATTATGTTGTGGGTAAGGGTTAGTGTTAGGGTGGGGGTTAGGTTAGGGTTAGGTTGAGGGTTAGGGTTAGGGTGATTTTTATTGTGAGAGTATGGTTTAGGTTGAGGGTGAGTATTCGGCTGAGCGTTTGGGTTAGAATGAGGTTGAAGGTTAGGGTTACAGTTAGGGTTGGGCGAGAGGTAGTTTGAGCATTAGGGTTAGGATTAGGGTTAGGATTAGGGATAGAGTGAGGATGAGGTTAAGGGTTAGGGTGTGGGTAAGTGTTATGGTTAGGGTTGGGGTTAATGCTAGGGTGAGGGTGAGGGTTAGTGTGAGGGTGAGGATTACATTTACCTTTGGGTTAGGGTTAGAGTGAGGATTAGGATGAGGGTGAGGGTTAATCTGAGGTTAGGGTTAGGGTGAGGGTTTGTGTTCAGTGAGGGTGAGGATGAGGGTGAGGGTTAGTGTTACTGTTAGGTTTAGGTTGAGGGTGATTGTGAGGGTTAGGATTAGGAATAGGGTTAGGGTTACGGTGGGGTGAGGGTCAGTGTGAGGGTGAAGGTTAGGGTTAGGCTTAGGGTTATGCTTAGGGTGAGGGTTACGATTAGTGTGAGGGTTATGATTAGGGTTAGGGTTATGGTTAGGGTGAGGGTAAGGGTTAGGGTGAGGGTTAGGGTGAAGGTGAGGGTTAGGGTTCGGGTTAGGGTTAGGTTTTGGGTGAGAGCTAGGGTCAGGGTGAGGGTTACTGTGAAGGTTAGTGTATGAGTTTCTTTAATGTCAGGGTTAGGGTTACGGTGAGGATTAGCATGAGGGTGACTGTTAGGGTTAGGGTGAGGTTTAGAGTGCGGACGAGGTTGAGGGTGAGCGTGAAGGTTCAGGTGAGGGTGAAGGTTAGGTGTGGTTGACGATTAGGGTTAGGGTTAGGGTTATGGTGAGGGTAAGGTATAGGGTGAGGTTTATTGTGAGGATGAGGTTTATGGTTAGTGTTAGGGTTAAGGTTAGCGATAGGGTGAGGATTAGGGTTAGGGTTAGGTTTAGGGTGAGGGTTAGGCTGAGGGGTAGGTTTAGGGATATAATGCCTCTTAGGTTTAGTGTGAGAATTAGGGTTAGGGTAAGGTTTAGGTTTAGTGTGAAGTTTAGTTTTAGGGTTAGGTTTAGAATTAGTGTGAGGGTTAGGTTGAGGGTTAGGGTTAGGGTTATTGTGAGGGTTAGTGTTACGGTGAGTGTTAGGTTTAGGGTTAGATTTAGGGTGACGGTCAGGGTGAGGGTTAGGTTTAGGTTGAGGGTTAGGTTTAGGGTGAGCATTAGGGTTAGGGTGAGCGTTAGCGTGATGGTGAGCGGTAGGGTGAGGGTGAGGGTGAGGTTTAGAGTTAGGGTTAGGGAGACTTTTAGGGTTAGGGTTAGGGTTAGGGTGAGATTTAGGTTGAGGTGTAGGGATATGGTTAGATGGAGGGTTAGGATTAGTGTGAAGGTTAGGGTTAGGGTTAGGGTTAGTGTGAGGATACTGTTTAGGGTGAGGGTTAGTTTGAGGGTGAGGGTAAGAGTGAGCGTTAGGGTTAGGTTCATTATGAGGGTTAGGGTTAAGGTGATGCTTAGGGTGAGGTTGAGGGTTAGTGTGAGGGGGAGGGGGAGTTTGAGGGTGAGGGCTAGGGTGAGGGTGCGGAATAGGTTAGTATAGGATTAGGGTTAGAGTTAGGGTTAGGCTGAGGGTGAGGGGGGAATTGAGGGTGAGGTTTAGTGTTAAGAATAGGGTGAGGGTTAGGGTTCGTGTGAGGGTTAGTGTGATGGTGAGGTTCCGTGTGAGGGTGAGGGTTAGAATGAGGGTGAGGGTGAGGTTGAGGGTTAGGGTTAGGATTAGGGTTATGGTTAGGGTAAGGCTGAGAGAGAAGGGGAGGTTGAGGGTGAGGGTTAGGTTTAAAGTTAGGGTTAGGGTGAGGGCTTGGGTGAGGGTGAGGGTTAGGCTGAGGGTGAGGGTGAGATTTTCTGTTAGGTAAAGGTTAAGGTTAGGGTGAGGATTAGGGTTAGATTGAGGATTAAGCTGAGGTTAGCTTCAGGGTGCGGGTGAGGGTTAGGGTTAGGGTAATGTATTCGGTGAGGGTGAGGGTTAGGGTGATGTAGAAGGTGATGGTGATGGTTAGGGTTAGGGTTAGGTTTAGGGATTGGGTGAGTGTTAGGATTAAGAATAGGATTAGGGTTAGGTTTAAGCTGAAAGTGAGGGTCAGGGTGAGAGTGAAGGTTAGGCTCAGGGTTAGGGTTAGGGTTAGAGTGAGGGTTATGATTAGTGTGAGGGTTATGGTTAGGGTTAGGGTAAGGGTAAGGGTTAGGGTGAGGGTTAGGGTTTGTGTGAGGGTTTGGATTAGGGTTTGTGTTAGGGTTAGGGTGAAGGTTAGGGTTTGGGTGATGTTTAGAGTGAGGGTGAGGATGAGGGTTCGGGTGAGGGTTCGGGTTCGGTTGAGTGTGAGTGTGAGTGTGTGGGTGAGGATTAGTGTTAGGGTGAGTTTTAGCGTTAGGGGTATGTTTAGGGTTAGGTTGAGGGTTAGGGTTAGGATTAGGATTAGGATTAGGTTGAGGGGTAGGGAGAGTGGTAGGGTTAGGTTTAGGGTAAGGTTTAGGGTGAGGGTGAGGGTTAGATTGAGGATTAGTGTTAGGGTTAGTGTGAAGTTTAGGGTGAGGATGAGGGTTAAGCTTAGGGTTAGGGTTAGGGTTTGGTTTAGGGTGAGGGTGAGGGTGAGGATTAGGGTTAGGGTTAGGGTTAGGTTTAGGGTTAGGATTACAGTGAGGATTAGGATTAGGTTTAGAGTGATGGTTAGGGTTATGTTTTCGATCAGGTTTAGGATGAGAGTTAGGGTTAGGATTAGATTTATGTTGACAGCTAAGGTGAGGGTGATGGTTAGGATTTGGGTTAGGCTTAGGAGTAGGTTTAGGCTGAGGCGGAGGGTTAGGGTGAGGGTTAGGGTTAGGGTGATGTTTAGGGTTACGGTTAGGGTGAGGGTTAGGATGAGGGTTAGGGTTAGGGTAAGGGTTAGGTTGAGGGTGACGGTAAGGGTAAAGTTGAGGGTTAGGGTAAGGGTGAGGGTTACGTTAAGGGTGAGGGTTAGGGTAAGGGTGAGGGTGAGGGTTAGGATAGGGAGAAGGTGAGGCTTAGATTAAGGGTTAAGGTTATGTTGAGGGTTATGGTTAGGGTGAGGCTTAAGTTTAGGTTTAGGGTTATTGTTAGGGTTAGGGTTAGGGTTAGGGTTAAGGTTACGGTGAGTGTGAGGGTTAGTGTTAGGGTTAGGGTGAGGTAAAGGTTTAGGGTTAGGGTTAGAGATAGGCTTAGGTTGAGGGTTAGGTTTAGGGTTAGACAGTGTTAGTTTTAGGTTTAGGGTTAGGGTTAAAGTTATGGTTAGGGTTACGGTTAGTGTTATTGTTAGTGTTATGGGTAGGGTTAAGTTTGCGGTGAGGGTGAGGTTTATGGTTAGGGTTCGGGTTCGGGTTAGTATTATTGTTAGTGTTAGGGTTAGAGTTAAGTTGAGGGTGAGGGTGAGGGTTAGGGTTAGGGTGAGGTTTAGGATTAGGGTGAGGTTGAGGATGAGGTTTATGTTTAGAGTTAGTTTTAGGGGGAGGGTTAGGGTGAGGGTTAGGGTTAGGTTGAGGTTTAGGAATAGGCTTAGGGTTAGGATTAGGGTTAGGGTAAGGGTGAGGGTTAGTGTTAGGGTTAGGGTTAGTGTTAGGGTGAGGGTAAGTGTTAGGGTGATGGTTAGCGTTAGGGTGAGGATTATTGTTAGGGTGAGGATTCGGATGAGGGCTCTGGTTAGGATTAGGGTTAGGGTGAGGTCTAGGGTGAGGGTGAGGGTTAGGCTTAGGCTTAGGCTTAGGCTTAGGGTTAGGCTGAGCCTGAGGGTGAGGGTGAGGGTTAGGGTTATGGTAAGGGTAATTGTTGGGGTTACCGTTAGGGTGAGGGTTAGGATGAGGATTAGGGTTATGGTGAGGGTTAGGGTGTGGGTGACGGTAAGGTTAAAGTTGAGTTTTAGGCTGAGGGTGAGGGTTACGGTAAGGGTGAGGGTTAGGGTTAGGGTTATGGTGAGATTTAGTGTTAGTTTGATGGATAGGGTTAGTGTGAGGGTTAGTGTTATGGTTAGGGTTATTGTTAGTGTTAGGGTTAGGGTTACATTTACGGTGAGGTTGAGGGTGAGGATGAGGGTTAGGGTTAGGATGACGTTTAGGTTTAGTGTAAGGGTTAGAGTTAGGGTTAGGGTGAGGGTGAGGTTTAGGATTAGAGTTAGGGTTAGCGTTCGTGTTAGGGTTAGGGTTAGGGTTAGGCTGAAGCTTAGGCTTAGGCCAAGCATGAGTGTGAGGGTTAGAGTTAGGGTTACGGTGGGGTTTAGGGTTAGGGTTAACGTGAAGGTGAGGGTGAGGTTGAGGGTTAGATATAGGGTTAGGGGGAGGGTTAGGGTGAGGCTTAGGATTAGTGTTATGGTTAGGGTGAAGGTGAGGGTTAGGTTGAGGTTTAAGGTTAGGGTTAGAGTTTGGGTTAGTGTGATGTTTAGTGTTAGGGTTAGTGTTAGTGTTAGGGTGAGGGTAAGTGTTAGGTTAGGGTTTGGGTTAGGGTGAGGGTTATGCTTAGGGTGAGGTTTAGGAATAGGGTTAGGGTTATTGTTAGGGTTAGGTTTAAGGTTACAGTTACTGTGAGGGTGAGGATGAGGGTTAGGGTGAGGGTGAGGTATAGGGTTACTGTTAGTGTTAGGGTGAGTGTTAGGTTGAGGGTTAGGGTTAGGGTTACGGTTAGCGTTAGGGTGAGAATTAGGAGGAGGGTTAGGGTTAGGTTTAGATTTAGGATTAGGGTTAGCGTGAGGGTGAGTGTGTGTGTAAGTGTTAGGTTTAGGGTTAGGCTTAGGGTTAGGCTGAGGGTGAGGTTGATGTTGAGGGTTAGTGTTAGGGTTAGTGTTAGGGTTAGTGTTCGGGTGAGGGTTAGGGTGAGGGTGAGGGATAGGTTTAGGGTTAGGATTAGGATTATGGTTAGGGATAGGGTGAGTGTGAGGGTTAGGGTTAGGTTTAGGGTTAGGCTTAGGGTTAGGCTGAGGGTGAGGGTGAGGATTAGGGTGAGGGTTAGGTTTAGGGTTAGGTTTAGGATTACGGTTAGGATGAGTGGGAGGGTTAGGGGTAGGGTTAGGTTAGCCTTAGGTTTAGGCTGAGGGTGAGGGTGAGTGTGAGGGTTAGTGAAAGGGTGAGGGTTATTGTTAGGGTTAGGGTGAGGTTTAGTGTTAGGGTTAGAGTAAGGGTTAGGGTGAGGGTGAGGATTAGGGGTACAGTTAGGGTCAAGGTGAGGGTTAGGGTTGGGGTTAGGGTTAGGGTGAGGGTTAGGGTGGGGGGGGCGGTAAGGGTAAACCTGAGGGTTAGACAGAGGGTGAGAGTTAAGGTAAGGGTGAGGGTTAGGTTTAGGGGTAGGGTGAGGGTGAGCGTTAGATTGAGGATTAGTGTTCGCTTAGGGTGAAGTTTGGGTGAGGATGAGGATTAGGGTTTGGGTGAGGGCTAGGGTGAAGTTGAGGTTTAGGGTTAGGGTGAGGTTTAGGGTTAGGGTGTTGATTAGGGTTGGTGTGATGTTTAGTGTTAGTATTAGGGTTAGTGTTAGGGTGAGGGTAAATATTAGGGTGAGTGTTGGGTTTAGGGTGAGGGTTATGTTTAGGATGAGGTTTAGGGTTAGGGTTAGGGTTATGGTTATGGTTAGGGTTAGGGTTATGGTTACGGTGAGAGTGAATGTGAGGGTTTAGGGTTAGGGTTAGGCTTAGGGATAGGCTGAGTGTGAGGGTGAAATTGAGGGTTAGGGTTAGGGTGAGGGTAAGGTTTAGAATTACAGTTAGTGTTAAGGTGAGGGTTTGTGTAAGGGTTAGTGTTAGGGTTAGTGTTAGGGTTAGGGTTAGGGTGAGTGTAAGGGTGAGGGTTAGGTTTAGGGATAGGGTTAGGTTTAGGATTAGGGTTAGGGTGAGTGTGAGTGTAAGGGTTAGGGTTAGGGTTAGGGTGAGGTTTAGGGTTAGGGATAGGTTTAGGGAAAGGGTGAGTTTTAGGGTTAGGGTTATGGTGAGGGTGAGGTTTAGGGTTAGGTTGAGGGTTTGGATTAGGTCTAGGGTTAGGGTGAGGTTGAGGGTGAGGGTTAGGATGAGGGTTAGGTTTAGGTTTAGGGTTAGGGTGAGGGCTAGCTTGAGGGTGAGGGTGAGAGTTGGGGTTAGGGTGAGAGTTAGTGTGAGGGTTTGGATGAGGGTTAAGGTTATGGTCAGGTTGAGGGTTACGGTTATATTTAGGATTAGGCTTAGGGTGAGGGTGTGTGTTAGGATTAGGGTTATGGTTAGGTTTAGGGTTAAGTTTAGGTTTAGGATTAGTGTTATTGTTAGGGTTAGAGTTAGAGTTAAAATGAGAGTGAGGGTGATGGTTAGGGTTAGGGTTAGTGTGAGGTTTAGGGATGGGGTAGGATTAGGGTTAGGGTGAGGTTTATGTTTAGATTTAGAGTTAGGGGGAGGGTTAGTTCGTGGGTTAGTGTTAGGGTTAGTGTTAGGGTTAAGGTTAGGGTTAGGGTTAGGTTGAGGTTAAGGGTTAGGGGTAGGGTTAGGATTATTGTTAGGGTGAGGGTGAGTGTGAGGGTTAGGGCTATCTTTAGGCTTAGGCTTAGGTTTAGGCTCAGGGTGAGAATGGGAGTGAGGAATAAGGTTAGGGTGATGGGTAGGGTTAGGGTTAGTGTGAGGGTTAGGGTTTGGGTTAGGGTTAGAGTTAGGTTTAGGGGGAGGGTGAGGTTTAGGGTTTTAGTTAGGGTGAGGGTGAGGGTTTGTTTGAGGGTTAGGTTAGGAATAGTGTTAGGGTTAGGGTTATGGAGAGAGTTTGGGGGAGGGTTAGGGTTAGTGATAGGGTTAGGATTAGGGTTAGTGTGAGTGTGAGTGTTACAGTTTAGGTTTAGGGTTAGGTTTAGGGTTAGGCTGAGGTTGAGGTTGAGGGTGAGGGTTAGGCTTAGGGTTAAGATTAGGATTAGAGTTAAGGTGAAGGTTAGTGTGAGTGTGAGGGTTTGGCTTAGGGTTAGGATTAGGATTAGGAAATAGCTTAGGGTGATTGTGAGGGTTAGGGTTACGGTTAGGATTAGGCTTAGGCTTAGGCTTAGGGTGAGGGTGAGTTTGAGGGTTAGGTTTAGGGTGAGGGTTAACGTTAGGGTTAGGGTAAGAGTTAGGGTTCGGGTTAAATTTAGGATTAAGGTGAGGGTTAGGGTAAGGATTAAGGTGAGGGTGAAGGTTAGGTTTAGGTTGAGCGTTAGGGTTAGGTTTAGGCTTAGGGTGATGGTGAGTGTGAGGGTTAAGGTTAGTGTTAGGGTGAGGGTTAGGATGAGGTTTAGGGTTAGGATTAGGGTTAGGGTGAGGGCTAGGGTGAGGGTGAGGTTTCGGGTTAGGGTTGTGGTGAAGTTTAGGGTTAGCGTTATGGTTAGGTTTAGGGTCAGGGTGAGCTTTACGGTTTGAGTTAGTGTTAGGTTGAGGCTGATTGTGAGGGTTACGGTTAGGGTTCGTGTTAGAATTAGGGTTAGGTTGAGGGTTAGGGTGAGGGTGAGGGTTAGGGTTAGGGTGAGTGTTGTGGTTAGGGTTAGCGTGAGAGTTAGGGTGAGGGTTAGGCTTAGGCTTAGGTTTAGGGTGTGTGCTAGGGTGAGGTTGATGTTTAAGGTGAGGGTTAGGGTTAGGGTTAGGGTTAGGATTAGTGTTAGGGTTAGGGTTGGAGTTAAGTTTAGGCTTAGTTTTAGGCAGAGGTTGAGGGTGAGGGTGAGGATTAGGGTTAGGTGAAGGGGAGGTTTAGTGTTAGATTTAGCATTAGGTGGAGGACTAGTGTGAGGGTTAGTGTTTTAGTGTTAGGGTGAGATTTAGGATGAAGTTTAGTATTAGGATTAGGGTTAGGGTGAGGGTGAGGCTTATGTTTAGCCTTAGGGTGAGGTTTATTGTTAGGGTTAGGGTTAGAGCTACTGTGAGTGTGAGGGTTAGTGTTATTGTTAGGGTTAGGGTTAGAGTTCAGTTCAGGGTAAGGGTGAGGGTGACGATTAGGTTGAGGGTTAGGGTGAGGTTTAGGTTTAGGGTTAGAATTAGTGTGAGGGTTAAGGTTAGGGTTAGGCTGAGATTTAAGATGAGGTTTAGGGTTAGGATTAGGGTTTGTTTTAGGGCTAGGATGAGGTTTGGGGTGAGGGTTAGGGTTAGGGATAGGGTTAGGTTTAGGATTAGGATTAGGGTGAGGTTTAGGGTTTGAGTTAGGTTTAGAGTTAGGGGTAGGCTGAGGGTGAGGTTTAGGGTTAGAGTCAGGGTTAGGGTGAGGTTTAGGTTGAGGTTTAGGGTTAGCTTTAGTGTTAGGGTTAGGGTAAGGGTTATGGTGAGGGTGAGGTTTAGGGTTAGGTTGAGGGTTTGGATTAGGGCTAGGGTTAGGGTGAGGTTGAGGGTTAGGGTTACGGTGAGGGTTAGCATGAGGTTTTTGGTTAGGATTAGGGTTAGGATGAGGTCTAGGGTGAGGGATAGGGTTACTGTTAGGTTTAGGGTGAGGTTTAGGGTTCAGGTTAGTTTTAGGTTTAGGGTCAGGGTTAAGGTTAGGGTTACGGTGAGGGTCAGGGTTAGGTTTAGGTTGAGGGTTAGAATTAGGTTTATGGTTAGGGTTTGGGTTAGGGTTTGGGTTAGGGTGAGGGTTAGGATGAGGGTTAGGGTTACAATTAGGGTTAGGGTGAGGGCTAGTGTGAGGGTGAGGTTTAGTGTTAGTGTTAGGGTGAGGTTTAGGATTAGGTTTAGGGGTAGGGTTAGGGTCAGGGTTAGGTTTAGGGTTACGGTGAGGGTGAGGGTTAGGTTTGGGGTGAGGGTGAGGGTGAGGAGGAAGGTGAGGGTGAGGGTTAGGGTTAGGGTTAGGGTTAGGGTGAGGGTCAGGTTGAGGTTTAGGTTTAGGGGTTAGGCTTAGGGTTAGAATTAGGTTTACCATGAGGGTGAGTGTCAGGCTTAGGGTTAGGTTAGGCTTAGGCTTAGGGTTAGACTGAGGGTGAATATGGGGATGAGAATTAGGTTTAAAGTGATGGTTATGGTTATGGTTAGGTTGCAGGTTAGGATGAGGGTTAGGGTTAGGATTAGGTTTAGGGTGAGGGCAAGGCTGAGTGTGAGGTTTAGGGTTAGGTTTAGGCTTAGGCTTAGGGTTAGGCTGAGCCTTAAGGTGAGGTTGAGGTTTAGGGTTAGGGTGATGTTTAGGGTTACAGTTAGGGTGAGGGTTAGGATGAGGCTTAGGTTTAGGGTGAATGTTAGGATGAGGGTGACAGTAAGAGTAAAGGTGAGGGATAGGCTGAGGGTGAGGGTTATGGTAAGGGTGAGGGTTCGGGTTATTGTTAGGGTGAGGGTGAGGCTTAGATTGAGGTTTAGTGTTAGGGTTGGTGTGAGGTTTAGGGTGAGGATGAGGATTAGGGTTAGGGTGAGGGCTAGGGTGAAGTTGATGGTGGGGGTTAGATTTAGGGTCAGGTTTAAGGTTAGGGTGAGGGTTAGGGTTAGGGTTAGGGTTAGGGTTACAGTGAGGGTGAGGCTTAGTGTTAGGGTGAGTGTTAGGGTTAGGGTGAGGGTGAGGGTGAGGTTTAGATTAGGGTTAGGGATAGGGTTATTGTTAGTGTTATGGGTAGGGTTAAGTTTACGATGACGGTGAGGGTGAGGCTGAGGGTTAGGGTTAGGGTTAGGGTGAGGTTTAGGGTTAGGGTTAGGGTGAGGGTTTGTTTTAGGGTTAGGTTTATGTTGAGGGTGAATGTTAGGGTTAGCGTTATGGTTAGGGTTAGTGCTATTGTTAGGGTTAGGATTAGAGTTATGGTGAGGGTGAGGGTGAGGGTGAGCATTAGGGTCAAGGTGAGGGCTAGGGTGAGGTTGAGGGTTAAGGTTAGTGTTAGGGTGAGTTTTAGGGTTAGGGTAAGGGTTTGGATGAGGGTTAGGGTGAGGATGAGGGTTAGGATTAGGTTTAGGGTTAGGATTATAGTTAGTGTTATCGTTATGGTTACATTTGCATTGAGGGTGAGGCTGAGGGTGGGGGTTTGATATAGGATTAGGGTTAGGGTTAGGTTTAAGGTTAGGATTAGTGTTATTGTTAGGGTTAGGGTTGGAGTTACGGTGAGGGTGAGGGTGAGTTTAAGGGTGAGGGTTAGTGTTAGGGTCAAGGTGAGGTTTAGGGTTAGGGTTAGGATTAGGGTTAGGGTGAGTGGGAGGTTTAGGGTTAGAGTTAGGGTTAAGGGGAGGGTTAGGGTGAGTGGGAGGTTTAGGCTTAGAGTTAGGGTTAGGGGGAGGGTTAATTGAGGTTTAGGTTTAGTGTGAGTGTTAGGGTTAGGGTTAGGGTGAGTTTTAGTGTTAGGGTTAGAGTTACGGTTAGGGTGAGGATGAGTGGAGGTTTAGGGTTAGAGTTAGGTTTAGGGGGAGGGTTACGATTTGGGTTAGTGTAAGGGTTAGGGTTAGGGTGAGGGTTAGGTTGAGGATTAATGTTAGGGTTAGGGTTAGGTTTAAGATTAAGTTTACTGTAAGGGTGAGTATGAGGGTTAGGTTAGGGTTCGGCTTAGGCTAAGGGTTAGGCTGAGGGTATGGTTGGTGATGAGGATTAGGTTTAGAATGAGGGTTAGGGTTATGGTTAGGTTAAGGGTTACGATGAGGGTTAGGTTTAGGATTAGGATTAGGTTGAGGGCTAGGGTGAGGGTGAGGGTTAAGGTTAGGGTTAGGCTTAGGCTTAGGGTTAGGCTGAGGCTGAGGATGAGGGTGAGGGTTAAGGTTAGGGTGATGTTTGGGGTTACCCTTAGTGTGAGGATTAGGGTGAGGATTAGTGTTAGGGTGAGGGTTAGGATTAGGGTTAGGGTGAGGGCTAGGGTGAGGGTGAGGTTTAGGGTTAGCATGAGGTTTAGGTTTAGGGTGAGGGTTAGGATGAGGGTGAAGTTTAAGGTTACAGTTAGAGTTAGGATGAGACTGAGGTTAGGGATATGGTTAGGGTTAGTGTTAGGGTTAGGGTTAAGGTGAGGGTTAGGGTGAGGGTGTGGGTTAAGGTTAGGGTTAGGATTAGGATTAAGGTTAGGGTTAGGCTGAGGTTTATTGTTAGGATTAGGCATAGAGTTATGGTGATGGTTAGGGTGAGGATAATGTTTAGGGTTAGGTTTAGGCTTAGGCTTAGGGTTAGGCTGAGGGTGAGGGTGAGGGTGAGGGTTCAGGTGAGGGTTAGGGTTAGGGTTAGGGTGAGAGTTAGTGTTTGGGTTAAATTTAGGGTTATAGTGATGGTTAGGGTAAGATTTTTGGTGATGTTGACGGTTAGGGTTAGGTTGAGGCTTAGGGTGAGGGTTAGGATAAGGGTTAGGGTTAGGATTAGGGTTAGGGTGAGGGCTTGGGTGAGGGTGAGGTCTAGGGTTAGGGTTAGGGTGAGGTTTAGGGTTAGGGTTAGGGTTAAGGTTAAGGGCAGGGGAGGTTTAGGGTTAGAGTTAGGGTTAGGGGTTGGCTGAGGCTGAGGGTTAGGGGGAGGTTTAGTGTTAGTGTTAGGGTTAGGGTAAGGGTTAGGGTGAGGTTTAGTGTTAGGTTGAGGATTAGGGTGAGGATGATGCTAAAGGTAAAGGAGAGGTTTAGGCTGAGGGTGAGTGTTTCCTTTAGGGTGAGGGTTAGAGTTAGGTTTAGGGTTAGGATAAGTGTTAGGGTTAGGTTTAGGGTAAGGGTTAGATTGAGGATTAGGTTTAGGGTTAGGGTTTGGGTTAGGGTTAGTGTTAGTTTTAGGCTGAGGGTGAGGTTTAATGTAAGAGTTAGGGTTAGAATGAGGGTTAGGTTGAGGGTTAGGCTTAGGGATAGTGTTAGGGTTAGGTTTAGGGTGAGATTTAGGGGGAGCGTTAGGGTTAGGGATAGGGTTAGGATTAGGGTTAGGGTGAGGGTGAGTGTGTGTGTTAGGGTTAAGTTTAAGGTTAGGTTTAGGGTTAGGCTGAGGGTGAGGTTGAGGGTGATGGTTAGAGTTAGGATGAGTGTTAAGGTTAGGGTTAGTTGGAGGGTTAGGATGAGGTTTAGGATAAGGATTAGGGTTAGGGTGAGGGCTAGGATGAGGGTGAGGTTTAGGGTTAGGTTTAGGTTGAGGTTTAGGATTCGGGTTAGGGATAGAGTTAGGGTTAGGGTGAGATTTAGGGTTAGAATTAGGGTTAGAATGAGGCTGAGGGTGAGGGTTAGGGTTAGGGTTAGGGTTAAGGTTAGGGTTAGGATTAAGGTGAGGTTTCGAGTGGGGTGAGTGTTAGGGTTAGGTTCAGGGTTAGGCTTGAGTTTAAGGTTAGGCTGAGTGTAAGGGTTAGGGTGACAGTTAGGGTTAGGCTTAGGCTTAGGCTGAGGCTGAGGGTGAGGTTGAGGGTTAGGTTTAGGGTGAGGGTTAGGGTTCGGGTTATGGTGAGAGTTAGGTTTCAGGTTAAGTTTAGGGTTAGTTTGAGTGTTAGGGTAAGGTTTATGGTGAGGCTGAGGTTTAGGCTTAGGTTTAGTGTTAAGGTTTGGGTTAGGATGAGTGTTAGGGTTAGGATTAGGTTTAGGTTGAGGGCTAGGGTGAGGGTGAGGTTTAGGTTTAGAGTTCATGTTCGGGTGAGGTTTAGGGTTAGAGTTAGGTTTACGGTGAGGCGGAATGTGAGGGTTAGGGTTAGGGTTAGTGTTAGAGTTAGGGTTAGGCTGAGGGTTAAGGTGAGATTGAGGGTTAGGCTTAGGGTTAGGATTAGGATTATGGTAAGGTTTAGTGTTAGTGTGAGTGTTAGGGTTATGTTTAGGCTTAGGGTTATGCTGAAGGTGAGGGTGACGGTTAGGCTTAGGGTGAGTGTTAGGGTTAGCTTTAGTTTGAGTGTTAGGGTTAAGGTGAAGTTTAGGCTTAGTGTGACGGTTAGGGTTAGATTTACGGTGAGCATGAGGGTTAGGGTTAGGTTGAGGGTTACAGTTTGGTTTAGGGTTAGGGTGAGGGTTAAGTTTAGGGTTAGGGTGAGTGTTAGGATGAGGATTAGGGTTAGGATTAGGGTTATGGTGAGGGCTAGGGTGAGGGTGAGGGTTAGGGTTAGTGTTAGGGTGAGGTTTAGGGTTTGGGTTAGGGTTCGGGTGAGGGTTAGGGTTAGGATTAGGTTTAGGGTTAGGGTTAGGTTTAGGTTTAGGGTTAGGATTAGTGTTATTGTTAGGTTATGGTTAGAGTCATGCTGAGGGTAAGGGTGAGGGTGAGAGTTAGGGTTAGGGTTAGGGTGAGGATTTGGGTTAGGGTAAGGATTAGGGATAGGTTGAGGGTGAGGTTTAGGGTTAGATTTAGGGTTAGGGGGAGGTTTACTTCGTGTTTTAGGGTTAGGGTTAGTGTTAGGGTTAAGGTTAGGGTGAGGGTTAGGTTGAGGTTAAGGGTTAGCGTTAGGGTTAGGATTAGGCTTAGGGTGAGGGTGAGTATGAGGGTTAGAGTTAGGGTTAGCTTGAGGCTGATTGTGAGGGTTAGGTTTAGCGTTCTTGTTAGAGTTAGGGTTAGGATGAGGGTTAGGGTGAGTGTGAGGGTTAGGCTTAGGGTTAGGATTAGGATTAGGATAAGGGTTAGGGTGATTGTGAGGGTTAGGTTTAGGGTTAGGGTTAGGCTTAGGGTTAGGCTGAGGGTGAAGGTGAGGGTGAGGGTTAGGGTGTGGGTTAGGATTAGGGTTAGGTTGAGAGTTAGGGTTCGGTTTAAGTTTAGGGTTAGCGTGAGGGTTAGGGTTAGAGTTACGGTGAGAATGAGGGTTAGGGTTAGGTTGAGGGTTACAGTTAGTTTTAGGGTTAGGGTTAGGGTTAGGGTTAGGGTGAGGGTTAGGATTAGGATTAGGGTTAGGATTAGGGTTAGGGTGAGGGCTATGGTGAGGGTGAGGGTAAGGGCAAGGCTTAGGCTTAGCCTAGGGTTAGGCTGAGTGTGAGGTTGAGGGTGAGGTTTATTGTTAGGGTGATGTTTAGTTTTAGGTTTAGGGTAAGGGTTAGGATGAGGTTTAGTGTTAGGTTGAGGGTTAGGGTGAATGTGATGGTAAAGGTAATAGTGAGGTTTATGCTGAGGGTGAGGGTTTTGTTAAGGGTGAGGGTTAGGGTTAGGTTTAGGGTTAGGATAAGGGTAGGGTTAGGGTTAGGGTAAGGGTTAGATTGAGGAGTAGGTTTAGTGTTCGGGTTTGGGTAAGGGTTAGTGTTAAGTTTAGGCTGAGAGTGAGGTTTCGGGTTAGAGTTAGGGGTAGAATGAGGGTTAGGTTTAGGGTTAGGTTTAGGGATAGTGTTAGGTTTAGGTTTAGGGTGAGATTTAAGGGGACCGTTAGGGTTAGGGATAGGGTTAGGATTAGGGTTAGTTTGAGGGTGAGTGTGTGTGTTAGGGTTAGGTTTAGGGTTAGGCTTAGGGTTAGGCTGAGGGTGAGGTTGAGTTTGAGGGTTAGGGTTAGGATGAGGTTTAAGGTTAGGGCTATGGGGAGCGTAAGGATTAGGGTTAGGGTGAGGGCTAGGGTGAGAGTGAGTTTTAGGGTTATAGTTAGGGTGAGGTTTAGGGTTAGGGTTAGGGTTAGGGTGAGGGTGAGATTTAGGGTTAGAGTTAGGTTTCGGATGAGGCTGAGGGTGAGGGTTAGGGTTAGGGTTAGGGTTAGGGTTAAGGTGAGGGTTAGCATGAGGGTGAGGGTTAGGGTTAGGTTTGGGATTAGGAGTAAGGTTAAGGTTAGGCTGAGTGTAAGGGTTAGGGTTACAGTTAGGGTTAGGCTTAGGCTTAGGCTGAGGGTGAGGTTGAGGTTGAGGGTTAGGGTTAGGGTGAGGGTTAGGGTTAGGGTTAAGGTGAGTGTTAGGGTTCAGGTTAAGTTTAAGATTAGGGTGAGGGTTAGGGTAAGTTTTATGGTGAGGGTGAAGGTTAGGCTTAGGTTTAGTGTTACGGTTTGTGTTAGGATGAGGGTTAGGGTTACGATTAGGTTTAGGGTGAGTGCTAGGGTGAGGGTGAGGTTTAGGTTTAGGGATTGGGTGAGGATGAGGTTTACAGTTAGAGTTATTTTTACGGTGAGGCTGAATGTGAGGGTTAGGGTTAGGTTTAGTGTTAGAGTTAGGGTTAGGTTGAGGGTTAGTGTGAGGGTGAGGGTTAGGCTTAGGGTTAGGATTAGGATTAGGGTAAGGTTTAGGGTGAGTGTGAGGGTTAGGGTTATGGTTAGGTTTAGGGTTATGCTGAGGGTGAGGGTAAGGGTTAGGGTTAGGGTGAATGTTAGGTTTAGGTTTCGTTTGAGAGTTAGGGTTCAGGTTAAGTTTAGGGTTAGCGTGAGCGTTAGGGTTAGGTTGAGGGTTACAGTTAGGTTTAGGTTTAGGGTGAGGGTTAGGGTTAGGTTTAGGGTGAGGGTTAGGATGAGGATTAGGGTTAGGATTAGGGTTATGGTGAGGGCTAGCTTGAGGGTGAGGGTTAAGGTTAGTGTTAGGATGAGGTTTAGGTTTAGGGTTAGGTTAAGGGTGAGGGTTTGGATGAGGGTTAGTGTGAAGGTGAGGGTTCGGGTTAGGGTTGGGGTGAGGGTTAGTGTTAGGATTAGGTTTAGGATGAGGGTGAGTGTTAGGATTAGGTTTAGTGTTAGGGTTAGGTTTAGGTTTAGGGATAGGATTAGTGTTATTGTTTGGGTCATGGTTAGGTCATGCTGAGGGTAAGGGTGAGTGTGAAGGTTAGGGTTAGGGTTAGGGTGAGGATTAGGGTTAGGGTTAGGATTAGGGTTAGGGTGAGGGTGAGATTTAGGGTTAGATTTAGGGTTAGGGGGAGGGTTTGTCTTGGGTTAGGTTTAGGGTTAGTGTTAGGGTTAAGGTTAGGGTGAGGGTTAGGTTGAGGTTAAGGGTTAGGATTAGGGTTAGGATTAGGGTTAGGGTGAGGGTGAGGGTGAGTGTGAGGTTTAGATTTAGGGTTAGATTGAGGCTGATTGTGAGGGTTAGGGTTAGGGTTCGTGTTAGAGTTTTTGTTTGGATGAGGGTTAGGGTGAGTGTGAGGGTGAGGCTTAGGGTTAGGATTAGGATTAGGATAAGGGTTAGGGTGATTGTGAGGTTTAGGGTTAGGGTTAGGATTAGACTTAGAGTGAGGATGAGGTTTATGGTTAGATTTAGGGTTAGGGGGAAGGTTGTTCATGGGTTAGGGTTAGGGTTAGTGTTAGGGTTAAGGTTAGGGTGAGGGTTAGGTTGAGGTTAAGGGTTAGGGATAGGGTTAGGATTAAGGTTGGTGTGAGGGTGAGTGTGTGTGTTAGGGTTAGGTTTAGGGTTAGGCTGAGGTTGTGGTTGAGGATGAGGGTTAGGGTTAGGGTGAGGGCAAGGGTTAGGTTTAGGGGGAGGGGGAGGTTTAGGGTTAGAGTTAGGGTTAGGGTCAGTCTGAGGGTGAGGGTTAGGTTTAGGGTTAAAGTGAGGGTTAGTGTGAGGGTGAGGGTTTGGCTTAGGGTTAGGATTAGGATTAGGGTTAGGCTTAGGGTGAGTGTGAGGGTTAGGGTTAGGGTTAGGGTCAGGTTTAGGTTTAGGGTTAGGGTTAGGGGTAGGGTGAGGGTTAGGTTTAGGGTTAGGGTTAGGGTTAGGGTTATTTTTAGTGTTATGGTTTGGGTTAAGTTTGCGATGAGGTTGAGGCTGAGGGTGAGGGTTCGGCTTAGGTGAGGGGGAGGTTTAGGGTTAGGGTTAGGGTGAGGTTTAGGGTGAGGGTGAGGGTTAGGGTTAAGGTTAGGGTTAGGTCTAGGGTTAAGGTGAGGGTGAGTGTGAGGGTAAGGGTTATGGTTAGGGTTAGGATTAGAGTTAGGGTGAGAGTGAAGGTGAGGGTTAGGGTTAGGGTGAGGGTTGGGGTTAGGGTTAGGTTTAGGGTGGGGGCTAGGTTGAGGTTGAGGGTCAGGTTGAGGGTTAGGGTGAGGGTTAGGTTTAGGGTTAGTGTTATGTTTAGGGTTGGAGTTAGGGTTAGGCTTAATGTTAGGCAGAGGGTGAAGGTGAGGGTTAGGGATAAGGTTAGGATTAGGTCTAGGGTTAAGGTGAGGGTGAGTGTGAGGGTTAGGTTTAGGGTTAGGGTTAGGATTAGAGTTAGGGTGAGGGTGAGGGTGAGGGTTAGGGTGAGTGTGAGGGTTGGGGTTAGAGTTAGAGTGAGAGTTAGGGTGAGGGTTAGGCTTAGGCTTAGGTTTAGGGTGTGAGCTAGGGTGAGGTTGAGGGTTAGCGTGAGGGTTAGGGTGAGGGTTAGGGTTAGGGTTAGTGTTAGGGTTAGGGTTGGAGTTAGGGTTAGGCTTAATGTTAGGCAGAGGGTGAGGGTGAGTGTGAGGGTTAGTGTTAGGTGAGGGGGAGGTTTAGGGTTAGATTTAGCGTTAGGTGGAGGGCTAGTTTGAGGGTTAGGGTTTTAGGGTTAGGGTGAGTGTTAGAATGAAGTTTAGGGTTAGGATTAGGGTTAGGGTGATGGCTAGAGTGAGGGAGAGGCTTATGGTTAGCGTTAGGGTGAGGTTTAGTGTTAGGGTTAGGGTTAGAGTTACTGTGAGAGTGAGGGTTAGGGTTAGGGTTAGGGTTAGGGTTAGGGTTATTGTTAGGGTTAGGGTTAGAATTAAGTTGAGGGTAAGGGTGAGGGTCAGGATTAGGTTTGGGTTAGGGTGAGGTTTAGGTTTAGGTTTAGGGTTAGTGTGAGGGTTAAGGTTAGAGTTAGGGTGAGGTTTAGGAGGAGGTTTAGGGTTAGGATTAGGGTTTCTTTGAGGGCTAGGGTGAGGGTTAGGGTGAGGGTTAGCGTTAGGGATAGGGTTAGGTTTAGGATTAGGGTTAGGTTGAGGTTTATGGTTTGGGTTAGGGTTAGAGTTAGGGTTAGGGTGAGGGAGAGGTTTAGAGTTAGAGTCAGGGGTAGCCTGAGGGTTAGGTTGAGGTTTAGGGTTAGGGTTAGTGTTAGGGTTAGGGTTAGGGTGAGATTTAGGGGGAGGGATAGTGTTAGGGTTTGGTTTAGGATTAGGGTTAGGGTGAGTGTTAGTGTGTGGGTTAACGTTAGTTTTAGGTATAGGCATAGGGTTAGGCTAATGGTCAGTGTGTGTGTTAGGGTTAGGTTTAATGTTAGGTTTAGGGTTAGGCTGAGGGTGAGGTTGAGGTTGAGAAAGTTAGTGTTAGGGTGAGTCTTAGTCATAGGGTTTGGGGGAGGGTTAGGATGAGGTTTAGGGTTAAGATTGGTGTTTGGGTGAGGGCTAGGGTGAGGGTGAGTGTTAGGGTTAGGGTGAGGGTGAGGTTCACGGTTAGAGTTAGGGTTAGATTGAGGCTGAGGGTGTGGGTTAGGGTTAGGGTTAATGTTAGGGTTAGGGTTAAGGTGAGGGTTAGGGTGAGGGTTAGGGTTAGGTTTAGGCTTAGGATGAGGGTAAACGTGAGAGTGAGTATATGTGTTAGGGTTAGGTTTAGGGTTACGCTTAGGGTTAGGCTGAGGGTGAGGTTGAGTGTGAGTGTTAGCGTTAGGGTGAGGGATAGGTTTAGGATTAGGGGGAGGGTTAGGATGAGGGTTAGGGTTAGGATTAGGGTTAGGTGAGGTTGAGGGTGAGGGTTAGGGTTAAGGTGAGGGTTAGGGTTAGGGTTAGGGGGCTGGTGAGGTTTAGGATTAGAGTTAGGGTTAGGGTGAGGCTGAGGGTGAGGATTAGGGTTAGGGATACTGTTAGGATTAGAGTTAAGACGAGGGTTAGTGTGAGGGTAAGGGTTCCGCTTAGGGTTAGGATTAGGATTAGGGTTAAGCTTAGAGTGAGTGTGAGGGTTAGTGTTAGGGTTAGGATTAGGCTTAGGCTTGGGCTTATGGTGAGGGTGATTTTGAGGGTTAGGGTTATGGTTAGGGTGAGGGTTAAGGTTAGGGTTAGGGTGAGAGTTAGGGTTCAGGTTAAATTTACGGTTAGGGTGAGAACTAGGATAAGGTTTACGGTGAGGGTGAGGGTTAGGGTTAGGTTGAGCGTTAGGGTTAGGTTTAGGGTTAGGTTGATGGTGAGTGTGAGGGTTAGGGTTAGTCTTAGGGTGAGGGTTAGGATGAGGGTTAGGGTTAGGATTAGGGTTAGGGTGAGGGCTAGGGTGAGGGTGAGGTTTCGGTTTAGAGTTGTGATGAGGTTAAGGTTAGTGTTATGGTTAGGTTTAGGGTCAGGGTGAGCTTTAGGGTTAGAGTTAGTGTTAGGTTGAGGCTGATTGTGAGGGTTAGGGTTAGGGTTCGTATTAGAGTTAGGGTTAGGGTGAGGGTTAGGGTGAGGGTGAGGGTTAGGCTAAGGGTTTGGGTTAAGGTTAGAGTAAGGTTTAGGGTGAGGGTGAGGTTTAGGGTTAGAGTTAGGGTTAGGGTGAGGGTTAGGTTCAGGGTTAGGGTTAGGATTAGTGTTCGGGTTAGGGTTAGGGAGCGAGTTTGGGGGAGGGTTAGGGTTAGTGATAAGGTTAGGATTAGGGTTAGTATGAGGGTGAGTGTGTGTGTTACAGGTTAGGTTTAGGGTTAGGTTTAGGGTTAGGCTGAGGTTGAGGTTGAGGGTGAGGGTTAGGTTTAGGGTTAGGATTAGGATTGGGTAAGGATTAGGGTGAGTGTGAGGGTTAGGGTTAGTGTTAGGGTGAGGGTAAGTTTTAGGGGGAGGGTGTGGGTGAGGGTTATAGTTAGGGTGAGGGTTGGTGTAGGGTTATAGTGAGAGTTAGGGTGAGGGTTAGGCTTAGGCTTAGGTTTAGGGTGTGGGCTAGTGTGAGGTTGAGGTTTAGGGTGAGGGTTAGGGTGAGGTTTAGGGTTAACGTTAGTGTTAGGGTTAGGGTTGGAGTTAGGTTTAGGCTTAGTGTTATCCAGAGTGTGAGGGTGAGGGTGAGGGTTAGGGTTAGGTGAGGGTGAGGTTTAGGGTTAGATTTAGCATTAGATATAGGGCTAGGGTGCGTGTTAGGGTTTTAGGGTTAGGGTGAGGTTTAGGTTGAAGTTTAGGGTTAGGATTAGGGTTAGGATGATGGCTAGAGTGAGGGTGAGGCTTATGGTTAGCGTTAGGGTGAGGTTTAGTGTTAGGTTAGAGTTACTTTGAGAGTGAGTGTTAGGGTTAGGTTTTGGGTTAGGGTTATTGTTAGGGTTAGGGTTAGAGTTAAGTTGAGGGTAAGGGTGAGGGTGAGGATTAGGTTTAGGTTTAGGGTGAGGTTTAGGTTTAGGGTTAGAGTGAGTGTTAAGGTTAGGGTTAGGGTGAGGTTTAGGATGAAGTTTAGGGTTAGGATTACGGTTTGTTTGAGGGCTAGGGTGAGGGTTAGGGTGAGGTTTAGGGTTAGGGATAGGGTTAGGTTTATGATTAGGGTTAGGGTGAGGTTTAGGGCTAGGGTTAGTGTTAGGGTTAGGGTGAGGGAAAGGGTTAGGTTGAGGTTTAGGGATAGGGTTAGATTTAGGATTAGGCTTAGGGTGAGGGTGAGTGTGTCGGTTAGGGTGAGGGTTAGGCTTAGGCTTAGGGTTAGGCTGAAGGTGAGGGGGGGGGTTAGGATTAGGGTTAGGGTGAGGGCAAGGGTGAGGTTGAGGGTTAGGGTTAGGTTTAGGCTTAGGCTTAGTGTTAGTCGGAGGGTGAGGTTGAGGGTGAGGGATAGGGGTAGGGTGATGGTTAGGGTTACGTTTAGGGTGAGGGTAAGTATGAGGGTTAGGCTTAGGGTGAGGGTTAGGGTGAGAGTGATGGTAAGCGTAAAGGTGAGAATTAGTCTGAGGCTGAGGTTTAAGATAAGGGTGAGTGTTAGTGTTAGGGTTAGCGTTAGGGTTAGGGTGAGTGTTATGGTTAGGGTGAGGGTTAGAGTTAGAGTTACGGTTTTTGTTAGGTTTAGGATTAGGGTTACACTTACAGTGAGGGTGAGGGTAAGGGTTAGGTTGAGGGCGAGGTTTAGGGTTAAGGTTATGGTTAGAGTTTGGGTTAGGGTTAGGATTAGGTTTAGGGTGAAGTCTAGGTTTGGGGTGAGGGTTAGGTTTAGGGTTAGGTTTAGGGTTAGGATTAGGGTTAGGGTGAGGGTGAGTGTGTGGGATAGGCTTAGGTTTAGGGTTAGGCTTAGGGTTAGGCTAAGTGTGAGGTTGAGGGTGAGGGTTAGGGTTAGGGTGAGGGTTAGGGTTAGGGTTAGGTTGAGGGTGAGTGTGTAGGTTAGGGTTAGGTTTAGGATTAGGCTTAGGTTTAGACTAAGTGTGAGCTTAGGGGTGAGGGTGAGAGTTAGGGTGATGGTTAGGTTTAGGGTTATTGTGAGGGTTAGAATGAGGGTTAAGTTTAGGATTAAGGTTAGGGTGAAGGCTAGGGTGAAGGTGAGGTTTAGGGTTAGGGTTAGGGTTAGGGTGGGGGTGAGGGTCAGGTTTAGGGTTAGTGTTAGGGTTAGGGTGAGGAATAGGGTGAGGTTTAGGGTTAGGATTAGTGTTAGGGTTAGGGTGAGGGTGAGGGTTAGGGTTAGGATGAGGATTAGGTTTAGCGTGAGGGTTAGGGTTAGGGTTACGGTGGGGTCAGGTTTAGGGTTAGGTTGAGGTTTAGAATTAGGTTTAGGGTTAGGTTGAAGGTTAGGTTTTGGGTTAGGGTGTGGATTTGGATGAGGTTTAAGGTTACAATTAGGTTTAGGGTGAGTGCTATGGTGAGGGTGAGATTTATTGTTAAGGTTAGTGTGAGGTTTAGGTTTAGGGTTAGGGTAAGGATAAGGGTGAGGATGAGGGTTAGTGTAAGGGTGAGGGTTAGGGTTAGGTTTATGGTGATGGTGAGGGTTAGGTTTAGGGTTAGGGTTAGATTTACGGTGAAGGTGAGGGTGAGGGTAAGGATCAGGTTTAGGTTGAGGTTTAGGTTTAGGATTATGGTTAGGGGAAGGGTTAGGGTGACCGTTAGGGTTAGGATTAATGTTAGCGTTAGGGTTTGGGTGAGTGTTAGATTGAGGTTTAATGTTAGGGTTACGTTTAGGATTAGGTTTACGGTGAGGTTGAGTGTGAGGGTTATGGTTAGGGTTCGGCGTAGGCTTAGGGTTAGGCTGAGGGTATGGGGGGGATGAGGATTAGGTTTAGACAGATGGTTAGCTTTATGGTTAGGTTAAGGGTTAGGATGAGGGTTAGTGTTAATTAGTGTTAGGGTGAGGGCTATGGTGAGAGTTAGGGTTAGGGTTAGGTTTAGTCTTAGGCTTAAGTTTAGGCTGAGGCTGAGGGTGAGGCTGAGGGTTAGGGTTAGGGTGACGGTTGGGGTTACCCTTAGGGTGAGGTTTAGGATGAGGATTAGGGTTAAGGTGAGGGTTAGGTTGAGGGTGATTGTAAGGGTAAAGGTGAGGGTTAGGCTGAGGCTGAGGGTTACGGTAAGGGTGAGGTTTAGGGTTAGGGTGAGGGTGAGGATTAGATTGAGGATTAGTGTTAGGGTTAGTGTGAGGTTTATGGTGAGGATGAGGGTTAGGGTTAGGTTGAGGGCTAGGGTGTGGGAGGGTTAGGGTTCGGGTGAGGTTTAGGGTTAGGGTGAAGGTTAGGATTAGTGTGAGGGTTAGTGTTAGGGTGAGTGTTATTGTTAGGTTGAAGGTTATGGTTAGGATGAGGTTTAGGGTTAGGGTTAGGGTTATTGTTATTGTTAGTGTTAGTGTTACTCTTATGATGAGGGTGAAGTTGAGGGTGAGGGTTAGGGTTAGGATGAGGTTTAGGGTTCGAGTTAGTTTTAGTGTTATTTTTGGGTTTAGGGTGATGTTTAGGGTTAGTGTTAGGCTTAGGCTTCGGCTTAGGCTTAGGCCAAGCATGAGGGTGAGGGTTAAGGTTAGGGTTAGGGTGGGGTTTAGGGTTAGGGTTAGCGTTAGTGTTAGGTTGAGGGTTAGATAGAGGGTTAGGGGGAGGTTTAATGTGAGGGTTAGGTTTAGTGTTAGGGTGAGGGTAAGTGATAGGATGAGGGTTAGGAATAGGGTTAAGTTTATTCTTATTGTTAGGTTTAGGGTTATGGTTACGGTGAGGGTGAGGATGAGGTTTAGGGTTAGGGTTAGGGTGAGGTTAAGGGTTGCGGTTAGTGTTAGAGTTAGGTTTAGGGTGAGGGTGAGGTTTAGGGTAGAGTTAGGGTTAGGGTGAGGGTTAGGTTGAGGGTTAGGGTTAGTGTTCTTTTTAAGGTTAGGGTTAGGGTGAGATTTAAGGGGAGGGTTAGGTTAGGGTTAGGGTTGGGATTAGAGTTAGGGTGAGGGTGAGGTTTATGGTTAATGTGAGGGTGGGGTAAGGGTTAGGGTGAGGGTTAGGGTGAGGATTAGACTTAGTGTTAGGGTTAGGGATGGGGTTAGTTTTAGGTTTAATATTAGCAGAGGGTGAGGGTGAGGGTTAAGGTTAGTTTAAGGGTGAGGTTTAGGGTTAGATTTAGCGTTAGCTTGAGGGTTAGTGTGAGGTTTAGGGTTAGGGTTAGTGTTACAGTTAGGGTTAGGGTGAGGTTGAGTGTGAGGGTCAGGGTTAGTCTTCGGCTTAGGCTTAGGCCAAGCGTGAGGGTGAGGGTGAGGTTTATGGTTAGCATTAGGGTTAGGGTGAGGGTTAGAGTGAGGGTGAGGGTTAGGGTTAGCCTTAGGGTGAGGTTTAGTGTTAGGGTTAGGGTTAGTGTTATGGTGATGCTGAGAGTTTGGATTAGGGTTAGGGTTAGGGTGAGGGTGAGGGTTAGGATAAGGGACAGGGTTAGAGTTACAGTGAGGTTGAGGGTGAGGGTGAGGGTTAGGATCAGGGTTAGGGTGAGGTTTAGGGTTAGGGTTATGGTTAGGGTGAGTGTTAGGGTTAGGCTTAGTGTTAGGGTGAGGGTTAGGGTGAGGGTTAGGTTGAGGTATAATGCTAGGAATAGGGTTAGGTTTAGGATTAGGTTTAAGGTGAGGGTGAGTGTGAGGGTTAGGGTTAGGGTTCCGCTTAAGCTTAGGGTTAGGCTGAGGGTATGGGTGGGGATTAGTGTTATAGTGATGGTTAGGTTTAGGGTTAGTGTTATTGTTAGGGTTAGGGTTAGAGCTATGTTGAGCTTGAGGTTGCGGGTGAGGTTTAGGGTTAGGGTTATGTTTAGGGTTAATGTTAGGGTAAGGGTGAGGGTTAAGGTTAGGGTGAGGGTTAGGTTTAGGTTTAGGATTAGTGTTATTGTTAGGGTTCGAGTTAGAGTTAAAGTGAGGGTGAGGGAGACGGTGAGGGTTAGGGATAGGGTTAGGGTGAGGGTTAGGATAAGGTTTAGGGTTAGGATTAGGGTTAGGGTGAGGGTTAGGCTGAGGGTAAATGTGAAGTTTAGGCTTAGGGATAGGTTTAGGTTTAGGATTATGGTTAGGGTGAGGGTGAGTTGGAGGGTTAGGGAAAGGGTTAGGAATAGGGTTTGTGTTAGGGTTAGGATGAGGGTGAGTGTTAGGCTGAGGTTTAGGGCTAGGGTTAGGGTTAGGGTTAGTGTGAGGTTTAGTGTTAGGGTTAGGGTTAGTGTTAGGGTGAGGGTAAGTGTTAGGGTGAGGGTTTGGTTTAGGGTGAGGGTTATGGTTAGGGTGAGGGTTAGGATTAGCTTTGGGGTATTGTTAGGGTTATGTTTAGGATTAGGGTTACTGTGAGAGTGAGTGTGAGGGTTAGAGTTAGGGTTAGAGTGAGGTTTAGTGTTTGGGTTAGGGTTAGAATGAGGGTTAGGGTGAGGGTGAGGTATAGGGATAGAGTTAAGGATAGTGTGAGGAATAGGTTGAGGTTTAGGGTTAGGGTTAGTGCTAGTGTTAGGGTAAGGGTGAGATTTAGGGGCGGTTAGCGTTATGGTTAGCATTAGGGTTTGGGTGTGGGTGAGGTTTAGTTTTAGAATTAGGGTAAGGGTGAGGCTGAGTGTGAGGGTTAGTCTTATGGTTAGTGTTAGGGTTAGGGTGAGGGTTAGGATGAGGGTGAGGGTTAGGGCTAGGGTTAGGATTAGGATTAGAGTTAGGGTTAGGGTGAGTGTGTGTGTTACGGTTAGGGTTAGGGTTAGCCTTAGGTTTAGGCTGAGGTTGAGGGTGAGGGTGAGGGTTAGGTTTAGGGTGAGGGTTAGGGTGAGGTTTAGTGTTAGGTTTAGGGTTAGGTTGATGGTGAGGTTTAGGGGTAGAGTTAGGTTTAGGGTTAGGGTGAGTGTGAGGGTTAGGGTTAGGGTTAATCTTAGGCTTAGGTTTAGGCTGAGGGTGAGGGTGAGTGTTAGGTTTAGGGTTAGGATAAATTTAGGTTTCGGGTTAGGGTTAGAATTAGTTTTAGGGTGAGAGTGAGTTTTAGGGTTAGAGTTAGGGTTAGTGTTAGTGTTAGGGTTAGGGTGAGGGTTAGGGTTAGAGTTAGGCTTAGGCTTTGGCTTAGTTCGAGCATGAGGGGAGGGTTAAGGTTAGGGTTAGGGTGATTGTTTGGGTTAGGGTTAGAGTTATTGATAGGTTTATGGTTACAGTTACGGTGAGGTTGAGGGTGCGGGTGAGGGTTAGGGTTAGGGTTAGGTTGGGGTTTACGGGTAGGGTTAGGGTTAGGGTTAGGGTGAGGGTTAGGGTGAGTGTGATGGTAAGCGTAAAGTTGAGCATTAGTCTGAGGCTGAAGGTTAAGATAAGGGTGAGGGTAAGTTTTACGGCGAGTGTTAGGGTTAGGGTGAGTGTTACATTGAGGTTTAAATTTAGGGTTAGGGTTATGTTTAGGATTAGGTTTACGGTGAGAATGAGTGTGAGGGTTAGGGTGAGGGTGAGGGTTAGATTGAGGATTAGTTTTAGGGTTAGTGTGAGGTTTAGATTGAGGATGAGTGTTAAGGTTAGGTTGAGGGCTAGGTTGAGGGTTAGGGTGAGGTTTAGGGTTAGGGTGATGGTTAGGGTTAGTGTGAGGGTTAGTGTTAGGGGGAGGGTTAGTGTTAGTGTGAGGGTAAGTGTTAGGATGAGGGTTAGGGTTAGGGTGAAGGTTATGGTTAGGATGAGGGTAAGGGTTAGGGTTAAGGTTATTGTTAGGGTTAGTGTTAGGGTTACGGTGAGGGTGAGGGTTAGGGTTAGGATGAGGTTTAGGTTTAGGATTAGGGTTAGGGTGAGGATGAGGTTTAGGTTTGGAGTTAGGTTTAGGGTTAGGGTTAGGGTGAGGTTTAGGTTTAGTTTTAGGCTTAGGCTTAGGCTTAGGCTTAGGCCGATCATGAGGGTGAGGGTTAGGGTCAGGATTAGCGTGGGGTTTAGGGTTAGGGTTTGGGTGAGTGTGAGGTTGAGGGTTAGATATAGGGTTAGGGGGAGGGTTAGGGTGAGGGTTAGGGTTAGTGTTAGGGTGAAGGTAAGTGTTAGGTTGAGGGTTAGGAATAGGGTTAAGGTTATTCTTAGGGTTAGGTTTAGGGTAAGGTTACGGTGAGGGTGAGGATGAGGGTTAGGGTTAGGGTTAGGGTGAGGTTTAAGGTTTGGGTTAGTGTTAGAGTTAGGTTTAGGGTGAGGGTGAGGTTTAGGTTAGAGTTAGGGTTAGGGTGAGAGTTAAGGGGAGGGTTAGGGTTAGGGTTAGGGTTAGGATTAGAGTTAGGGTGAGGGTTATGGTTAATGTGAGGGTTGGGGTTAGGGTTAAAGTGAGGTTTAGGGTGAGGTTTAGGCTTAGGCTTAGGGTTTGGTTATGAGCTATGGTGAGGTTGAGGGTTAGGGTTAGGGTTAAGGTGAGGGTTAGGGTGAGGGTTAGTGTTAGTGTTAGTGTTAGGGTTGGGCTTAGGGTTAAGTTTAATATTAGGCAGAGGGTGAAGGTGAGGGTGAGGGTTAGGGTTAGGTTGAGGGTGAGTTTTAGGGTTAGAGTTAGTGTTAGGGTGAGGGTTAGTGTGAGAGTTAGGTTTAGGGTTAAGGTGAGGGTTAGGGTGAGGGTTAGTCTTAGTGTTAGTGTTAGGGTTGGACTTAGGGTTAAGTTTAATATTAGGCAGAGGGTGAAGGTGAGGGTGAGGGTTAGGGTTAGGTTGAGGGTGAGTTTTAGGGTTAGAGTTAGTGTTAGGGTGAGGGTTAGTGTGAGGGTTAGGGTTAGTGTTACGGTTAGGGTTAGGGTGAGGGTGAGTGTGAGGGTCAGGGTTAGTATTAGGCTTAGGCTTAGGCTTATGCCGAGTGTGAGGGTGAGGGTTAGGGTTAGAGTTTTAGGATTAGGGTGAGGGTTAGGATGAGGTTTAGGATTAGCATTAGGGGTAGGGTGAGGGTTAGAGTGAGGGTGAGGTTTAGGGTGAGGGTTAGGGTTAGGGTTATGGTGAAGGTGAGTGTTAGGGTAAGGGTTAGGGTTAGGGTGAAGGTGAGGGTTAGGATTAGGGATAGGGTTAGAGTTACAGTGAGTTTGAAGGTGAGGGTTAGGGTGAGGTATAATGTTAGGATTAGGTTTAGGTTTAGGAATAGGTTTACAGTGAGGGTGAGTGTAAGGCTTAGTGTTAGGGTTCGGCTTAGGCTTAGGTTTAGGCTGAGGGTATGGGTGGGGATGAAGATTAGGTTTAGAAAGATGGTTAGGGTTATGGTTAGGTTAAGGGTTAGGATGAATGTTAGGGTTAGGATTAGGGTTAGGGTGAGTGTGAGGGTTAGGGTTAGTGTTAGGCTTGGGCTTAGGGTTAGGTTGAGTCTGAGGATGAGTGTGAGGGTTAGGGTTAGGGTGATTTTTGGGGTTACCGTTAGGGTGAGGGTTAGGATGAGGATTAGGTTTAGGGTGAGGGTTAGGGTGAGGGTGATGGTAAGGGTAAAGGTGAGGGTTAGGCTGAGGGTGAGGGTTAGGGTAAGCCTGAGGTTTAGGGTTAGGGTGAGTGTGAGGGTTAGATTGAGGAATAGTGTTAGGGTTAGTGTGAGGTTTAGGGTGAGGATGAGGGTTAGGGTTAGGTTGAGGGCTAGGTTGAGGGTTAGGGTTAGGGTTGAGGTTTAGGGTTAGGGTGATGATTAGGGTTAGTTTTAGGGTTAGTGTTAGGGTGAGGGTTAGTGTTAGGGTGAGGGTTAGGGTTATGGTGAAGTTTATGTTTAGGATGAGGGTTAAGGTTAGGGTTAGGGTTATTGTTAGGGTTAGGGTTACGGTTATGGTGAGGGTGAGGTTGCGGGTGAGGGTTATTGTTAGGATGAGGCTTAGGTTTAGGGTTAGGGTTAGAGTTAGGGTTAAGGTGAGGGTGAGATTTGGGGTTAGAGTTAGGGTTAGTGTTAGTGTTGGGGTATGGTGAGGGTCAGGGTTAAGTTTAACCTTAGGCTTAGGCTAAGTCTTAGGCTGAGCATGAGGGTGAAGGCTATGAAGGTTAGGGTTAGGGTTAGCGTGGGGTTTAGGGTTAGGGTTAGGGTGAGGGTGAGGGTGAGTTTGAGGGTTAGATTTAGGGTTAGGGGGAGGCTTAGGATGAGGGTTAGGTAAGCGTTAGTGTTAAGGTGAGGGTGAGGGTTAGGTTGAGGTTTAGGGTTTAGGTTATGGTATGGGATACTGTGAGGGTTAGTGTTAGGTTTAGGGTTAGTGTTAGGGTGCCGGTAAGTGTTAGGGTGATGGTTTGGGTTAGGGTGAGGGTTATGGTTAGGATGAGGGTTAGGAATAGGGTTAGGGTTATTGTTAGGGTTAGGTTTAGTGTTACGGTTAAGGTGAGGGTGAGGATGAACGTTAGGGTTAGGGTAAGAGTGAGGTTTAGGGTTTGGTTTAGGGTTAGAGTTAGGGTTAGGGTGAGGGTTTGGTTGAGGGTTAGGGTTAGTGTTCGTGTTAAGGTTAGTGTTAGGGTGAGAGGTAGGGGGAGATTTAGGGGGAGGGTTAGGATGAGGGTGAGTGTGTGTTAGGGATAGGTTTAGGGATAGGATTAGGGTTAGACTGAGGGTGAGGGTGAGGGTGAGGGTTAGAGTTAGGATGAGGGTTAGGGTTAGGGTTAGGGTGAGATTTAGTGTTAGGGTTAGGGTTGGTGTTAGGGTTGGGGTGAAGTTGAGGTTTATGGGTAGAGTTAGGGTTAGGGTGAGGTTTGGGTTTAGGATTAGGGTTAGGGTGAGGCCTAGGGTGAGGGTTACGTCGAGGGTTAGGTTTAGGGATAATGTTTGGTTTAGGATTAGGGTTAGGGTAGAGTGAGTGTGAAGGTTAGTGTTAGGGTTAGGGTTAGGCTTAGGGTGAGGTTTCGGGTTAGGGTTAGGGTTTGGGTTAGGGTGAGGGTGAAGCTGAGGATTAGGGTTAGGTTTAGGGTTACGGTTAGGGTTAGGGTTAGGGTTTCGGTGAGGGTTAGTCTGAGGGTTAGGGTTAGGCCTAGGTTTAGGCTGAGGATGAGGGTGAGGGTGAGGATTAGGGTTAGGGTTAGTATTAGGGTTATTGCTAGTGTTATGGTTAGTGTTATGTTTGCAGTGAGGTTGAGGCTGAGGGTGGGGTTGAGAATTATGGTTAGGGTCAATGTTAGGGTTAGGGTTAGTGTTATTGTTAGGGTTAGGGTTAGAATTACAGTGAAGTAGAGGGTGAGGGTGAGGTTTAGGTTTAGGGTTAGGGTGGAGTTTAGGGTTAGGGTTAGGGTTAGGGTGAGGGTGAGGTTGAGGGTTAGATATAGGCTTTGGTTTAGGGTGAGGTTTAGGGTTAGGTTTTGCGTTAGGGTGAGGGTGAGGCTGAGGATTAGGTTTAGGTTAAGGGTTAAGTTTAGGGATAGGGTTACGGTGAGGTTTAGGGTTAGAGTTAGTGTTTCGGTTAGGGTTAGGGTTACGGTTAAGTTTTGGGTTAGGGTAAGGGCTAGGGTTAGTGTTAGGGTTAGGTTGGGGTGAGGATTAGGTAAGGGTTACGGTTAGGGTTAGTGTTAGAGTTATGGTTAAGGTTATTTTTAGTGTTATTGTTAGGGTTAAGTTTGCGGTGAGGTGAGGCTGAGGGTGAGCGTGAGGGTAGGGTGAGGTTTATGGTGAGATTTAGGGTTAGGGTTAGGTTAGGGTGAGTGTAAGTTTTAGGGTTAGAGTTAGGGTTAGGTGGTGGGTTAGGGCGAGGGTTAGGGTTAGGTTTAGTGTTAGGGTTAGGGTGAGGGTGAGGGTTAGGTTGACGTGTAGGGATATGGTTAGGGTTAGGGCGAGCATTGGGGTTAGGGTTAGTGTTATTGTTAGGGTTAGGGTTAGAGTTACGGTGAGGGTGAGGTTGAGGGTAAAGTTTGGTGTTAGGTTTAGGGTTAGGTTTAGGATTAGGGTTAGGGTGAGGGTGAAGATTAGGGTTAGATTTAGGGTTAGTGGGAGGGTTAGTTCATGGGTTAGGGTTAGGGTTATTGTTAGGATTAAGGTTAAGGTGAGGGTTAGGTTGAGGTTAAGGGATAGGGTTAGGGTTAGGGTTAGGATTAGGGTTAGGGTGAGGTTGAGATTGAGGTTTAGGGTTAGCGTTAGGCTTAGGCTTAGGGTTAGGCTGAGGCTGAGGGTGGGGGTGAGGATTAGGGTTAGGATGATGGTTATTGTTAGGGTTAGGGTAAGGGTTAGGATGAGGGTTAGGGTTAGGATTAGGGTTAGGGTGAGGGCTAGGGAGAGGGTGAGGTTTAGGGTAAGGGTCAGGCTTAGGCTTAGGTTTAGACTGAGCGTGAGGTTGAGGGTGAGGGTTAGGGTTAGGGTGATGTTTTGGTTTACAGTTAGGTGAGGGTTATGATGAGGTTTAGGTTTGGGGGAGGGTTAGGGTGAGGATGATGGTAAGGGTAATAGTGAGGTTTAGGCTGAGGCTTAGGTTTAAAATAAGGGTGAGTGTTAGGGTTAGACTTAGGGTTAGGGTAAGGGTTAGGGTTAAGGTTAGGGTGAGGGTTAGATTGAGGATTAGGGTTACGGTTAGTGTGAGGTTTAGGGTGAGGATGAGGGTTAGGGTTAGGTTGAGCATGAGGGTTAGAATTAGGGTTAGGGTGAGGGCTAGGGTGAGGGTGAGGGTTAGTGTTCGTGATATGGTTATTGTGAGGCTTAGGATGAGGGTGAGGGTTAGGGTTAGTGTTAGGGTGAAGGGAAATGTTATGGTGAGGGTTAGGGTTATGGTGAGTGTTATGGTTAGGGTGAGGTTTAGGGTCAGGGTTAGGGTGAGTGTGAGGGTGAGGTTTAGGTTTAGATTTAGGGTTAGGGGGAGGGTTAGGATGAAGTTTAGTGTTAGGGTTAGTGTTAGGGTTAGGGTGAGGGTGAGGTTGAGGTTTAGGTTTAGGGTTAGGGTTAGGGTTTGTGTGAGGTTTAGTGTTCGTGTTAGGGTTAGTGTTAGGGTGAGGGTAAATGTTAGGGTGAGGGTAAATGTTAGGGTGAGGGTTTGGGTTAGGGTGAGGGTTATGTTTAGGGTGAGGTTTAGGATTAGGGTTAGAATTATTGTTAGGGTAAGGATTAGGGTTTCGGTTATGGTGAGGGTGTGGGTGAGCGTTAAGTTTATGGTTAGGCTGCGGTTTAGTGGTTGGGTTAGGGTTAGTGTTAGGTTTAGGCTGAGGGTGAGGTTTAGGGTTAGAATTAGGGTTAGAGTGAGGGTTAGGTTGAAGGTTAGGGTTAGGATTAGTGTTAGCGTTAGATTAGGGTGAGATTTAGGGGGAGTGTTTGGGTTAGGGATAGGGTTAGTATTAGGGTGAGGGTGAGGGTGAGTGTGTGTATTAGGGTTAGGTTTAGGGTTAAGCTTAGGGTAAGGCTGAGGGTGAAGTTGAGGGTGAGGTTTAGGGTTAGGGTGAGGGTTAAGTTTAGGGATAGGGAGAGAGTTAGGATGAGGGTTAGGGTTTGGTTTAGGGTGAGGGTGAGGGCTAGGGTGAGGGTGAGGTTTAGCATTAGTGTTAGGGTGAGGTTTAGTTTTAGGGTGAGGTTAAATGTGAGGGTTTGGATGAGGGTTAGTGTTACAGTGAGTGTGAGGGTTAGGGTTCGGGTGAGGTTTCGGGTTAGGATAATGGTTAGGGTGAGGGTGAGTGTTAGGATTAGGGTTAGGGTTAGGTTTAGGGTTAGGTTTAGGGTTAGGATTAGTGTTATTGTTAGGGTTATGTTTAGAGTTATGCTGAGGGTAAGCGTGAGGGTGAGGATTAGGGTTAGGGTTAGGGTGAGGAATAGGGTTAGGGTTAGAATTAGGGTTAGGGTGCGGGTGAGGTTTGGGGTTCGATTTAGGGGTAGGGGTAGGGTTAGTTCCTGGGTTAGAGTTAGGGTTAGTGTTAGGGTTAAGGTTAGGGTGAGGGTTAGGTTGAGGTTAAGCGTTAGGGTTAGGGTGAGGATTAGGGTTAGGGTGAGAGTTTGGGGGAGGGTTAGGTTTAGGGATAGGGTTAGGATTAGTGTTAGGTTGAGGATGAGTTTTTGTGTTAGGGTTAGATTTAGGGTTAGGCTTAGGATTAGGCTGAGGTTGAGGTTAAGGGTGAGGGTGAGATTAAGTGTTAGAGTAAGTTTTAGGGTGATACTGAGGGTGAGGGTTAGTGTTAGGGTTAATGTTAGGGTTAGGGTTAAGGTGAGGGTTAGGGTGAGTGTGAGGTTTAGGCTTAGGGTTAGGTTTAGGATTAGGCTTAGGCTGAGGGTGAGGTTGAGGGTTAGAGTTAGGGTGAGGGTTAGAGTTAGGGTTATGGTGAGAGTTAGGGTTCGGCTTAAATTTAGGGTTAGGATGAGGGTTAGGGTAAGGGTTATGCTGAGGGTGAGGTTTAGAGTTAGGTTGAGCATTAGGGTTAATGTTAGGGTTGGGCTGATGATGAAGGTGAGGGTTAGGGTTTGTATTAGGGTGAGGGTTAGGATGAGGGTTAGGGTTAGGATTAGGGTTAGGGTGAGGGCTAGGTGAGGGTGAGGTTTAGTGTTAGAATTGTGGTGAGTTTTAGGCTTAGGATTATGGTTAGCTTTAGGGTGAGGGTGAGGTTTAGGGTTAGAGTTATGTTTAGGTTGAGGCTGATTGTGAGGGTTAGGGTTAGGGTTAGTGTTAGAGTTAGGGTTAGGTTGAGGTTTAGGGTGAGGCTGAGGGTTAGTCTTAGGGTTAGAATTAGGATTAGGTTAAGGGTTAGGGTGAGTGTGAGGGTTAGGGTTAGGGTTAGGCTTAGGGTTAGGCTGAGGGTGAGGTTGAGGGTGAGGGTTAGGGTTAGGGTGAGGGTTAGGGTTAGGGTTAGGGAGAGGTTTAGTGTTAGGGTTAGGGTTAGAATTAGGGTTAGGGTTAGGGTTAGGGTTAGGGTGAGGGTTAAGGTGAGTGTGAGGGTTTGTGTTAAGTTTAATTTTAGCCTTAGGTTTAGGTTGAGATTGAGGGTGAGGGTGAGGTTTAGCGTTAGTGTTAGGATTAGGGTTAGGTTGAGGGTGAGTGTGAGGGTTAGGGTTAGTTTTAGGTTGAGGGTTAGTGTGAGGGTTAGGGTTAGGCTTAGGGTTATAATTAGGGTTAGGGTAAGGGTGAGGGTGAGGTTTAGGATTAGAGTTAGGGTTAGGGTGAGGCTGAGGGTGAGGGTTAGGGTTAGGGTTAATGTTGGAGTTATGGTTAGGGTGAGTGTTAGGGTGAGGGTGAGGGTTAGGCTTAGGGTTAGGATTAGGATTAGGGTAAGTTTTAGGGTGAGTGTGAGGGTTATGGTTAGGGTTGGGGTTAGGGTGATGGATATGGTTAGGATGAGGTTTAGGGTTAGGGTTAGGGTTATTGTTATGGTTAGGGTTAGGTTATTTTTAGGGTAAGGTTTATATTTACGGTTAAGGTGAGGGTGAGGGTGAGGGTTAGGGTTAGGTTTAGGGTGAGGTTTAGGGTTTGGGTTAGGGTTAGAGTTAGGGTTAGGGTGAGGGTGAGGTTTAGGGTTAGAGTCAGGGTTAGGGTGAGGGTTAGGTTGAAGGTTAGGGTTAGGTTTAGTGTTAGGGTTAGGGTTAGTGTGAGAATTAGGGGCAGGCATAGTGTTAGGGTTAGAGTTAGGCTTAGGGTTAGGCTGAGGGTGAGTGTGTGTGTTAGGGTTAGCTTTAGGGTTAGGCTTAGGTTTAGGCTGAGGGTGAGGTTGAGGGTGAGAACCTTAGGGTTAAGGTGAGGGTTATGCTTACGTTTAGGGGGAGGTTTAGGATGAGGATTAGGGTAAGGATTAGGGTTAGGGTGAGGGCCAGGGTGAGGGTGAGGTTTAGGTTTAGGGTTAGGTTGAGGTTTAGTTTTAGGGTTAGGATTAGGGTCAGGGTGTCGTTTAGGGTTAGATTTAGGGTTATGGTGAGGGTGAGGGTGTGGGTTAGGTTTAGGTTTAATGTTAGGGTTAGGGTTAAGGTGAGGGTCAGTGTGAGGGTCAGGGTTAGGGTTAGGGTCAGCATTAGGATTAGGGTTAGGTTTAGAGTGAGTGTGAGGGTTAGGGTTACGGTTAGGCTTAGGCTTATTCTGGGGGTGAGGTTGAGGGTGAGGGTTAGGTTTAGGGTGTGTGTTAAGGTTAGGGTTAGGGGGAGGGTTAGAATGAGGGATAGGGTTAGGATTAGGTTTAGAGGGATGGCTAGGGTGAGGGTGAGGTTTATGGATAGGGTTAGGGTGAGGGTTAGGGTTAGGCTGAGGGTGAGGGTGAGGGTGAGTGTTACGGTTAAGGTGAGGCTTAGGGTTAGGTATAGGGTGAGAGGTTAGGGTTCATATTATGTTTAGGGTTAGGTTTAGTGTTAGGGTTAGGGTTAAGGTGAGGGTTAGGCTTAGAGTGAGGGTTAGGGTTATTTTTAGTGTTATGGTTAGGGTTAAGTTTGTGGTAAGGGTGAGGCGGAGGGTGAGGCTGAGGGTTAGGATTAGGGTTAGGGTTAGGTTTAGGGTAAGGATTAGTGTTAATATTAAGGTTAGGGTTAGAGTTATGGTGAGGGTGATGGTTAGGATTAGGGTTAGGGTGAGGTTTAGGGTTAGGGTTAGGGTGAAGGTTACGGTTAGTGTGAGGATTATTGTTTGGGTTAGGGTTAGTGTTAGGGTAAGGTAAGTTTTAGAGTGAGGGTTAGGGTTAGGGTGAGGGTTAGGGTTAGAATGAGGGTTAGAGTTAGGGTTAGGGTTATTGTTAGGGTTAGGGTTAGGGTTAGGATCAGGGTTAGGGTTAGGATTAGGGTGAGGGTGAGGGCTAGATTGAGGGTGAGGGTTAGGGTTAGGTTTAGGCTTAGGTTTAGGGTTAGACTGAGGCTGAGGGTGAGGTTGAGGTTTAGGGTTAGTGTGATGGTTAGGGTTACGGTTAGGGTGAGTGTTAGAATGAGGGTTAGGTTTAGGGTGAGGGTTAGGTTGAGGATTAAGGTTAGGGTTAGGGTGAATGTGAGGTTTACATTGAGTATTAGTGTTAGGGTTTGTGTGAGGGCTAAGGTGAGGTGAGGTTTAGGGATAGGGTTAGGTTGAGGTTTAGGGTTAAGGCAATGGTTAGGGTTAGCGTGAGGGTTAGTGTTAGTATTAGGGTTAGTTTTAATGTGATGGTTAGCGTTAGGGTGAGAGTTATTGTTAGGGTTAGTGTTAGGGTTAGGGTTAGGGTTATTGTTAGGATTAGGTTTACTGTTACTGTGAGGGTGAGGGGTAGGGTTAGGGTTAGGGTGAGGTTTAGGTTTAGGGTCAGGGTTAGAGTTAGGGTTAGGGAGAGGTTGAGGTTGAGGTTTAGGGTTAGGATTAGTGGGAGGGTTAGGGTGAGGTTTGGGTGAGTGTTATTTTTAGGATTAGGGTTAAGGTGAGGGTGAGTGTGAGGGTTAGGGTTAGGCTTAGGTTTATTGTTAGGCTGAGGGTGAGGGTGAGTGTGAGTGTTAGGGTTAACTTGAGGGTTAGAGTTAGGGTTAGGTTGAGGGTTAGGGTTATTGTTAGGGTGAGGGTTAGGATGAGGTTTAGGGTTAGGATTAAGGTTAGGATAAGGGCAAGGGTGAGTGTGAGTGTTAGGTTTAGCATGATGGCAAGGTTTAGGATTAGGGTTAGGTTCAGGGTTAGGGTGAGGGTTAGGGTTAGTGTCAGGGTCAGGGTTAGGGTTAGGGTGAGGGTGAGGTTTAGGATTAGTGTTAGTGTTAGGGTTATTGTTAGTGTTATCTTTCAGGTTAAGTTTACAGTGAGGTTGAGGCTGAGGTTAAGGGTTAGGGGAAGGCTTAGGGTTAGTTTTAGGGTTAGGGTTAGTGTTAGGGTTAGTGTTAGGGTGAGGGCTTGGGATAGGGTGAGGGTTACTCTGAGGGTGAGGGTTAGGGTTAGGGTTAGTGTTATTGTTAGGGTTAGGGTTAGAGTTTCTGTGAGGATGAGGGTGAGGGTGAGTGTGAAGATTAGGGTTAGTGTTAGACTTAGTCTTAGGCTTAGGGCGAGTGTGAGGGTGAGGGAATGGGTTAGGGTTAGGGTGATTGTTAGGGTTTTAGGGTTAGGGTGAGGTTTAGGGTGAGGTTTAGGTTTATGCTTATGGCTACGGTTCGGGCTAGGTTGAGGGTGAGGGTTAGGGTTAGCCTTAGGGTAAAGTTTAGGGTTAGGTTTATGTTTTGGGTTAGGGTGAGTGTTAGGGTGAGGGTTACGGTGAGGGTGAGGGTTAGGGTTAGGGTGAGGGTTAGGGTTAGGGTTAGGGTGAGGTTTAGATTAGGGTTAAGGTTAGGGTTATTGTTAGTGTTTTGGTTAGGTTTAAGTACGGTGAGGGTCAGGCTCAGGGTGATGGTTAGGGTTAGGGTTAGGGTGAGGTTTAGGTTAGGGTTAGGGATAGCGTTAGGGTGAGGGTTTGGGTTAGGGTTACGGTGAGGATGAGGGTTAGGGTTAGGTTTAGGGTTAGTGTCATTGTTAGGGTTCAGGTTAAAGTTATGTTGAGGTAGAGGGTTAGGGTTAGGGTGAGGGTTAGGTTAGGGTTAGTGTTAATGTTAGTGTTAGGGTGAGGGTTAGGATGAGGGTGAGGGTGAAGATTAGGGTTAGGATTAGGATTAGGGTTAGTGTTAGTGTGAGTGCTTAGGTTAGGCTTAGGGATAGGGTTAAGCTTAGTGTTAACCTGAGGGTGAGGGTGGGGTTGAGGATTAGGTTAAGGGTGATGGTTAGGGTTAGGGTTAGGTTTAGGGTTAGGATTAGGGTTATGGTTAGTATTAGGTTTGGGGTGATGTCTAGGGTGAGCATGAGGGTGAGGGTTAGGGTTAGTATTAGGATGAAGTTTAGGTTTAGGGTTAGGGTTAGGTTGAGTGTTAGGATGAGTTTTAGGTTTAGGATTAGGGTTAGGGTGAGCACTAGGGTGAGGGTTACTGTGAGGTTTAGGGTTATGTTTAGGATTATGTGTAGGTTGAGGGTCAGTGTGAGGGTTAGTGTTAGGGTTAGGGTTAGGCTTAGGGTTAGGGTGAGGGTTAGGGTTAGCGTTTGGTTTAGGGTGAGGGGAGGGTTAGGGTTGGGGTTAGGGTGAGTGTGAGGGTTAGAGTTAGGGTTACTGTGAGTGTTAGGGTTACAGTGAGGGTTATGTATAGGGTGAGGGATAGGGTTAGGGTTAGGGTTAGGGTGAGGGCTAGTGTGAGGGTGAGGTTTAGGGTTAGGTTGAAGGTGAGGTTTAGGGTGAGGTTGAGGTTTAGGGTTAGTGTTAGGGTGAGGTTTAGGGTTATGGTTAGGGTTAAGGTTAGGGCGAGTGTGAGGTTTAGGGTTAGAGTTAGGGTTAGGGTGAGGGTTAGGGTTAGGGTGAGGGTTAGGGTTAGGGGTAGGCTGAGGGTTAGTGTTAGGGTGAGGTTTAGGGTTAGGGTTAATTTTAGAGTGAGAGTTAGGGTGAGCGTTAGGCTTAGGATTAGGGTTAGGGTATATGCTAGGGTGATTGTTAGATTTATGGCCAGGGTGAAGTTGAGGGTTAGGGTTAGGGTTAGGTTTAGGTTTAGGGTTATCTTTAGCGTTAGTGTGAGGGTTAGTGTTAGTATTAGTGTTAGTTTGAGGGTAAGTTTTAGGGTAAGGTTTAGGTTTAGGTTGAGGTTTAGCATTAGGCTTAGGCTTAGGGTTAGGGTGAGGGTGAGGGTGAGGTTTAGGGTTAGAGTTAGGGTTAGGGTGAATGTCAGAGTTAGGGTTAGGGTTAGGGTTACGGTTAGGCTGAGGTTTAGGGTTTGGTTTAGGGTTAGAGTTAGGGTTAGGGTGAGGGTGAAATTTAGGGTTAGATTTAGGGTTAGGGTGAGGGTTAAGTTGAGGGTTAGGGTTAGGCTTAGTGTTAGGGTTAGGGTGATGGTGAGAGTTAGGGGGAGGGTTATGATTAGGGTTAGAGTTAGGATTAGGCTTAGGGCAAGTGTGAGTGTGTGTGTTAGGGTTAGTTTTTGGGTTAGGCTTAGGGTTAGGCTCAGGGTGAGTTTGAAGTTGAGGGCTAGGGTTAGGGTTAGTGTTAGGGTTAGGTTTAGGGTTAGGGTGTGGGTTAGGGTGACGGTGAGGGATAGGGTTAGGATTTGATTAGGATTAGTCTTAGGGTTAGGGTTAGTGTGAGGGTTAGTGTTAGGGTTAGATTTAGGCTTATTGTTAGGCTGAGGGTTCGGGTGAGGGTTCGGGTTAGGGTTCGGGTGAGGGTTAGGGTTAAGTTTAGGGTGAGGTTTAGTGTTAGGTTTAGGGGTAGAGTTAGGGTTAGTGTTATTGTTAGGTTTAGGGTGAGAATTCGGTGGAGGGGTGGCTTAGGGTTAGAGTTAGGGTTAAGTGTAGGGTTAGGGTTAGGGTTAGGGTTAGGGTGAGGGTGAGGTTTTATGTTAGAATTAGGGTTAGCGTGAGGCTGAGGGTGAAGGTTAGGGTTAGGGTTAGGGTGAGGGTTAGAGTGAGTGTGAGGGTTTGTGTTAAGTTTAATGTTAGCCTTAGGTTTAGGCTGAGGGTGAGGGTGAGGGTGAGGTTTAAGTTTAGAGTTAGTGTTAGTGTTAGGGTTAGGGTTAAGGAGAGGTTGAGGGTTAGGTTGAGGTTTAGGGTTAGGGTTAGGGTTAGGGTTAGTGTGAGGGTTAGCATTAGGGTTAGGGTTAGTGTTAGGGTGAGTGTAAGTGGTATGGTGAGGGTTTGGGTTAGGGTTAGGGTTATGGTTAGGGTGAGGGTTAGGATTAGGGTTAGGGTTATTGTTAGGTTTAGGTTTAGGGTTACAGTTACGGTGAGGGTGAGGGTAAGGGTTAGGCTGAGGGTGAGGTTTAGGGTTTGGGATAGGGTTAGAGTTAGGTTTAGTGTAAGGGTTAGGTTTAGGTTTAGGATTAGGGTTAGGGTGAAGCCTAGGGTGAGGGTGAGTTTTAGCTTTAGGGTTAGGGTGAGGTTTAGGGTTAGGGTTAGGGTTAGGGTCAAGGTGACGTTTAGGGTTAGAGTTAGGGTTACGGTGAGGCTGAGGGTGTGGGTTAGGTTTAGGTTTAATGTTACGGTTAGGGTTAAGGTGAGGGTTAGGGTGAGGGTGAGGGTTAGGGTTAGGGTCAGCATTAGCATTAGGGTTAGGGTTTGGGTGAGTGTGAGGGTTAGTGTTAGTGTTATTCTGAGGGTGGGGTTTAGGGTGAGGATTAGGGTTAGGGTGAGTGTTAAGTTTAGGGTTAGGGGGAGGGTTAGGATGAGTGTTAGGTTTAGGATTAGGGTTAGGGGGAGGGCTAGGTTGAGGGTGCGGTTTATGGTTAGGGTTAGGGTGAGGTTTATGATTAGGGTTAGGGTGAGGGTGAGATTTAGGTTTAGAGTTACGGTTAGGATGAGGCTGAGGGTGAGGGTTAGGTTTAGGGTTAGCGTTAGGGTTAGGGTTAAGGTGAGTGATAGGGTGAGGGTGAGGGTTAGGGTTAGGTTTAGGATTAGGATTACGGTTAGGGTTAGGTTGAGTGTGAGGGTTAAGTGTTAGGGTTAGGCTTAGGCTTAGGCTTAGGCTGAGGCTGAGTTTGAGGGTGAGGATTAGGCTTTGGGTGAGGATTAGAATTAGGGTTAGGGTGAGAGTTTGGATTTATGTTATGTTTAGGTTTAGGGTGAGGTGTACGGTAAGGGTTAAGGTCAGGGTGAGGGTTAGTGTTAGGGTTAGTGTTAGGGTAAGGTTTAGGATGAGGGTTAGGGTTAGGATTAGGGTTAGGGTGAGAGCTAGGGTGAAGATGAGGTTTAGGGTTAGGGTTAGGGTTAGGGTGAGTTTTAGGGTTAAGGTTAAGGTTAGGGTGAGAGTGAGGTTTAGGGTTAGATTTAGGGTAGGGTGAGGCTGATTGTGAGGGTTTGGGTTAGGGTTAGTGTTAGATTTAGGGTTAGGGTGAGGGTTAGATTGAGATTGAGGGTTAGGCTTAGGGTAAGGATTGGGATTAGGGTAAGGGTTAGGGTGAGTGTGAGGGTTAGGATTAGGGTTAGGGTTTTGCTGAAGGTGAGGGTGAGGGTAAGGATTAGGGTTAGGGTGAGGTTTAGGTTTAGGGTTATTGTGAGGGTTAGGGTTATGGTTAAGGTGAGGGTTAAAATGATGTTGAGGGGAAGGATTAGGGTTAGGTTCAGGGTGAGTGTGAGGGTTAAGCTTAGGTTTAGGTTTAGGCTTAGGGTTAGGGTGAAGGATAGGGTTAGGGTTTGGTTTAGGGTAAGGCAGAGGGTTAGGGTTAGTGTGAGGGTTATGGTTAGGGTGAGAGTGATGATGAGGGTAAGGGTTATGGTGACGTTTAGGGTGAGGGTGAGGGTTAGTGTTAGATTAGGGATAGGGTTAGGGATAGGCTGAGGTTTAGGGTGAGGGTGAGTGTTAAGGTTAGGGTTAGGTTTTTGTTGTGGTAAGTGATAGCATGAGGGTTAGGGTGTGTGTTACACTTAGCATTAGGCTTAGGGTCAGGGTTATGGTGAGGCTTAGGTTTAGAGTTATTGTGAGGGTTAGGGTTAGGGTTAAGGTTAGGGTTAGAATGAGGTTTAGGGTTAGGATTAGGGTTAGGGTGAGCACTGGGTGAGGGTTACTGTGATGGTTAGGTTTAGTTTTAGGATCAGGTTTAAGTTTAGGGTGAGTGTGAGGGTTAGGTTTAGGATTAGGGTTAGGCTTAGGGTTAGGGTGACGGTTAGGGTTAGGGTTTGGTTTAGGGTAAGGGGGAGGGTTAGGGTTAGTGTAAGGGTTACGGTTAGGGTGAGAGTGAGGGTGAGTGTAAGGGTTATGGTGAGGTTTAGGGTGAGGATGAGGGTTAGGTTTAGGATTAGGTATAGGGATAGGGATAGGCTGAGGTTGATGGTGAGGGTGAGGGTGAAGTTTGGGGTTAGGGTTATGGTTAGGGTGAGGTCTAGGTTGAGGGTGAGGGTTAGGGTGATGTTGAGGGTGAGGGTCAGGGTCTTGGTTAGATAATCCTTAAGGTTAGGGTGAGGATTAGTTGAGGGTAAGGGTAAGGGTGAGCTTGAGGTTTAGGTTGTGGGTGAGCGTTAGGGTTAGGGTGAGGGTTCATGTGATGATGAGGGTTAGGGTGAGGTAGAAGGTTAGGGTTAGGGTTAGGTGAGGGTTAGTGTTAGGTTTAGGGTTAGGGTGAGGGTTAGGATTAGGTTTAGGGTTAGGGTGAGGGTTAGGATTTGGTTTAGGGTTAGGGTAAGGAGTAGGGTGAGGGTGAGTGTTAAGGTTAGGGTTAGGTTTGTGGTGTGGGTAAGTGATAGCATGAGGGTTAGGGTGTGTGTTACACTTAGCATTAGGGTTAGGGTGAGCGTTAGGGTGAGGGTGAGTGTTAAGGTTAAGGTTAGGTTTGTGGTGTGGGTAAGTGATAGCATGAGGGTTAGGGTGTGTGTTACACTTAGCATTAGGGTTAGGGTGAGGGTTAGGGTGAGGATTAGGGTGAGATTTAGGGTTAGGGTGAGGGTTAGGGTTAGGCTTAGTGTGAGGGTGATGGTGAGTGTGACATGGTTAAAGTTACGGTGAGGGTTCGGTTAAGTGTGAGGTTTAGGGTAAGGATGAGGTTCAGTGTTAGGATGAGGGTTAAGGTGAGGGTGAGGGTTAGGGATAGGGTTTAGGTTAGGGTGAGGGTTAGGTTGAGGGTTAGGGTTAGGGTTATGCCTAGGGTTAGGTTGAGGTTTAGGCTGAGGTTTAGGGTTAGGATTAGGGTGAGGGTTAAGGTGAGAATTAGGGTGAAGGTGAGGGTTAGGATTCGGGTGAGGTTTAGGGTTGTTATTAGGGTCAGGTTCAGATTTAGGGTGACGTTGAGGTTTAGGGTGAGGGTTAGGGTGAGGGTTAGAGTTAGGGTTGAGGTGAGGGTTAGGGTAAGGTGTAGGGTTACGGTTAGGTTGAGGGCGTGGATTAGTGTTAGAGTTAGGGTTAGGGTTAGGGTTAGGATTAGTGTGAGGGAAAGAATTAGCTGAATGTTAGGGTGAGGGTGAGTTTTAGGGTTAGGAATACTGATAGGATTAGTGTTAAGCTGAGGGTGAGGGTAAGGTTTAGGGTTAGGGTTAGGGTGAGGGTTTGGGTGAGGGTTAGGGTAAGGTTGAGGGTTAGGGTGAGAGTGATGGTAAGGGTAAATTTGAGGGTTAGGCTGAGGGTGAGGGTTAAGATAAGGGTGAGGGTTAGGGTTAGGGTGAGGTTTCGGTTAAGGGTTCGGGTTACAGTTAGGGTGAGTGTTAGATTGAGGATTAGGGTTAGGGTTAGTGTGAAGTTTAGGGTGAGGGTGAGGGTTAGGGTTAGGTTGAGGATTAGGGTTAGAATTAGGGTTAGAGTGAGGGCCAGGGTGAGGTTGAGGTTTAGGTGAGGGTTAGGGTTAAGGTTAGGGTGAGGTTTAGGGTTACTGTGAGGATTAGTGTTAGTGTGAGGGTTAGTGTTAGAGTTAGGGTTAGTGTTAGGGTGAGGGTAAGTGTTAGGGTGAGGGTTTTGGTTAGGGTGAGGGGTATGTTTAGGGTGAGGGTTAGCGTTAGGTGTAGGGTTATTGTTAGGGTTAGAATTAGGATTAGGGTTAGGGTGAGGGTAAGTGTGTGGGTTAGGTTTAGGTTTAGGTTTAGGCTTAAGGTTAGGCTGAGGGTGAGGTTGAGGCTGAGGGTTAGGGTTAGGGTGACGGTTAGGGTTAGGGTAGGGTGAGGGTTAGGATGAAGGTTAGAGTTAGGATTAAGTTTTGGGTGACTGCTAGGGTGAAGGTGAGGTTTAGTGTTATGTTTAGGGTGAGGTTTAGGGTTAGGGTTAGGGTTAGGGTTAAGGTGTGGGTGAGCTTTAGGTTTAGATTTAGGATTATGGTGAGGGCTAGAGTTAGGTTTAGTGTTAGATTTAGTGTTAGGGTGAGGGTTAGGGTTAAGGTGAGGGTTAGTGTTAGGGCTGGGATTAAGATTAGTGTTAGAGTGAGGGTGAATGTGAGTGTGAGGGTTAGTGTTAGGGTTAGGGCTAGGATTAGGTTTAGGCTGAGGGTGAGGGTGAGGGTTAAGGTGAGGGTGGGTGTGAGGTTTAGGGTTAGGGTTAGGGGGAGTGTTAGGGTGAGGGTTATGGTTAGGGATAGGGTTAGATTTAGGATTAAGGTTAGGGTGAGTGTGACTATGAGTGTTAGTGTTAGGGTTAGGGTTAGTGTTAGGCTGAGGGTGAGGTTGAGGGTTAGGGTTAGGATATGGGTTAGGGTTAGGGTTAGGGTGAGGGTTAGGATGAGGTATAGGTTTAGGATTAGGGTTAAGGTGAGAGCTAGGGTGAGGGTTAAGTTTAGGGTTAGGTTTAGGGTGATGTTGAGGGTTTGGGTTAGGTTTAGGATTAGGGTTAGGGTTATGGTGTGGGTTAGGTGAGTGTGAGGGTTAGTGTTAGGTTGAGGTTTAGGGTTAGCGTTAGGTTTAGGCTGAGGCTTAGGTTTAGGCTGAGGGTGAGGTTGGGGTTGAGGAATAGGTTTTGGGTTATGGTTAGGGTTAGGGTAAGGGTGAGGGTTTTGATGAGGGTTACGGTTAAGATTAGGTTAGGGTGAGGGCTAGGATGAGGGTGAGGGTTAGGGTTAGGGTTAGGCTTAGGCTTAGGCTTAGGGTTAGGCTGAGGATGAAGGTGGGGATGATGAATAGGTTTTGTGTGATGGTTAGGGTTAGGGTTAGGGTGAGGGTTAGGATGAGAGTAAGGGTTAGGATAAGGTTTAGGCTGAGGGCTAGGGTGAGGGTGAGGGTTAGGGTGAGGGTTAGGATTAGGCTTAGGCTTAGGCTGATGGTGAGGGTGAGGGATAGGTTTAGGGTTATGGATAGCGTTAGGGTTAGGCTGAGTGTTAGGATGAGTGTTAGGGTTAGGATGAAGGTTAGGGTAAGCATGACGGTAACAGTAAAGGTGAGGTTTAGGCTGAGGGTGAGTGTTCCCCTAAGGGTGAGAGTTAGGATTAGTGTTAGGGTTAGTGTAAGGGTTAGGGTGAGGTTTAGGGTGATGGTGAGGGTTAGATTGAGGATTAGGGTTAGGGTTAGTGTCAGGCTTAGTGTGAGGATGATGGTGAGGGTTAGGGTGAGGGTTATGGTTAGAATTAGGGTTAGAGTGAGGTCTAGGGTGAGTGTGAGGTTTAGGGTTAGGGTTAGGGTGGGGTTTAGGGTTAGGTTGAGAGTTAGGGTTACTGTGAGGGTTAGTGTTAGAGTTAGGGTTAGGGTAAAGGTTAGGGTAAGCGTTAGGGTTAGGTTTAGGGTTAGTGTGAGTGTTATGGTTAGGGTGAGGGTTAGGGTTAGGTTTAGGGTTATTGTTAGGTTTAGGGTTAGGGTTACAGTGAGGGTGAGGGTGAGGGTTAGGGTTAGGGTGAGGTTTAGGTTTAGGATTAGAGTTTGAGTTAGGGTTAGGGTGAGGGTGAGGTTTAGGGTTAGAGTTAGGGTTAGGGTGAGTTTTAGGCTGAGGTTTAGGGTTAGGGATAGTTTTAGGTTTAGGGTTAGGGTGAGGTTAGGGTGAGCGTAATGGTTAGGATTAGGGTTAGGGTGAGGGTAAGTGTGTGGGTTAGGGTTAGGTTTAGGGTTAGGCTTTGGGTTAGGCTGAGGGTTAGGGTGAGGGTTTGGTTTAGGGTGAGGGTTAGGGTTAGGGTTAGGGTGAGGGTTAGGATCAGGGTTAGGTTTAGGATTGGGGTTAGGTTTAGGATTAGGGTTAGGCTGAGGGTGAGTGTGAGGGTTAGGGTTAGGGTAAGGTTTAGGCTGAAGTAAGTGGTAAGTGTGGGGGTTAGGGTTAGGGTGCGGGTTAGGTTTAGGGTTACGGTTAGAGTTAGCCGTAAAGTGAGGTTTAGTGTTAGGGTTAGGGTTTGGGTGAGGGTTAGGTTTAGGGTTATGGTGAGGCTTAGGTTTAGGCTTAGGTTTACCCTTAGGGTTAGGCTGAGGGTGAGCGTGGGGTTGAGGATTAGGGTTAGGGTCATTGTTAGTGTTATGGTCTAGGGTAAAGTTTGCAGTGAGGGTGAGTCTGAGGGTGAGGGTTATGGTTAAGGTTAGGGTTAGGGTTAGGGTTAGTGTTATTGTTACGGTTAGGGTTAGAGTTACGGTGATTTTGAGGTTGGGGGTGAGGGTTAGTGTTAGGGTGAGGTTTAGGGTGAGGTTTAGGGTTAGGGTTAGGATGAGCGTGAGGTTTACATTTAGAGTTAGGGTTAGTGTGAAGGTTAGGGTGAGGTTTAGGGTTAGGATTAGCGTTAGGGTTAGGGTGAGGGTGAGGGTTAGGATGAGGTTTTTGGATAGGTTTAGGGTTAGGATTAGGGTTATGGTGAGGGTGAGTGTAAGGGTTAGGGTGAGGGTTAGCCTTAGGCTTAGGGTTAGGCTGAGGGGGAGTGTTGGGGTGAGGTTTAGGGTTAGGGTGATGGTTAGGTTTAGGGTTAGTGTTATTGTTAGGGTTAGGGTTAGAATTCCGTTGAGGGTGAGGGTTTGGGTTAGGGTTAGGGTTAGGGTGGGCTTTAGGGTTAAGGTTAGGGTTAGGGTTAGGGTGAGGGTGAGGTTTAGGGTTAGATATAGGGATAGGGGGAGGGTTAGGGGGAGGGGTAGGGTGAGGGTTAGTGTTAGGGTTAGGGTGAGTTTGAGGGTTAGTTTGAGTTTTAGGGTTCGGTTAGGGTTAGTATGAGGGTTAGTGTTAGGGTTAGGATTAGTGTTAGGGTCAGAGTAAGTGTTAGGGTGAGGGTTTAGGTTAGGGTGAAGGTTTATGGTTAGAGTAAGGGTTAGGGTTAGGGTTAGGGTGAGGTTTAGTGTTTGGGTTAGGGTTAGAGTTAGGTGTAGGGTGAGAGTGAGGTTTTGGGATATAGTTAGGGTTAGGGTGAGTGTTAGGTTGAGGGTTAGTGTTAGGGTTAGGGTTTGGGTGAGGTTTAGGGTTTGGGTTAGGGTTAGGGTTAGGTTTAGGTTTAGGGTGAGGTTTTGGGTTAGAGTTAGGGTTAGGGTGAGGTTTAGGTTGAGGGTTAGTGTTAGGGTTAGGGTTACCGTGAGAGTTTGGGGGAGAATTAGGTTTAGGGTTAGGGTTAGGCGTAGGGTTAGGGTGAGGCTTAGAGTTAGGGTTTGGTTTAGGGTGAGGGGGAAGTATAGGGTTAGGGTTAGTGTGAGTGTGAGTGTGTGGGTTAGTGTTAGGGTTAGTGTGAGTGTTAGGTTTACGGTGAGTGTTATGGTTAGGGTGAGAATTAGTATTAGGGTTAGGGTTAGGGTGAGGGCTAGTATGAGGGTGAGGTTTAGGTTTAGGCTGAGGGTGAGGTGAGGTTCAGGGTTAGGGTTAGGGTGAGGTTTAGGGTTATGTTTAGGGTTAGGTTTAGGGCGAGTGTGAGGTTTAGGGTTAGAGTTAGGGTTAGGATGAGGGTTAGGGTTAGGGTGAGGTTTAGGAGTAGGGGTAGGGTGAGGGTTAGTGTTAGGGTGAGGGTTGGGTTAGGGTTAGGTTTAGAGTTAGGGATAGGGTGAGCATTATGGTTAGGATTAGGGTTAGCGAATGTGCGAGGGTGAGTGATAGGTTTAGGGCCAGGGTGAAGTTGAGGGTGACGGTTAGGGTTAGGGTGAGGTTTAGGTTTAGGGTGAGGTTTAGCATTAGGCTTAGGGTTAGGATTAGGGTGAGGGTGAGGTTTAGGGTTAGAGTTAGAGTTAGGGTGAATGTTAGGTTTAGGGTTAGGCTTAGGGTTAGGCTGACGGTGAGGTTGAAGTTGAGGGTTAGAGTTAGGTTTAGTGTTAGGGTTAGGTTTAGGGTTAGAGTGAGGGTTAGGGTGAGGGTGAGGGATAGGATTAGGGTTTGATTAGAATTAGGGTTAGGGTTAGGTTAGTGTGAGGGTTAGGGTTAGGCTTAGGGTTAGGCTGAGGGTGAGGGTGAGGGTGACGGTTAGGGTGAGTGTGAGTGTTAGGTTTAGGGTTAGGGTTAGGGTGAGGGTAAAGTTGAATGTGAGGGTTTGTGTTAAGTTTAATGTTAGCCTTAGGTTTAGGCTGAGGGTGAGGGTGAGGGTGAGGTTTAGGTTTAGAGTTAGTGTTAGCGTTAGGGTTAGGGAGAGGGTGAGAGTTAGTTTGAGGTTTAATGTTAGGGTTAGTGTTAGGGTTAGTGTGAGGGTTAGCTTTAGGGTTAGGGTTAGTGTTATGGTGAGGGTAAGTGTTATGGTGAGGGTTGGGTTAGGGTGATTGTTATTGTTAGGGTGAGGGTTAGGATTAGGGTTAGGGTTATTGTTAGGTTTAGGTTTAGGGTTACAGTTATGGTGAGGTTGAGGGTTAGGGTTAGGGTGAGGGTGAGGTTTAGGTTTTGGGTTAGGGTTCGAGTTAGGTTTAGTGTGAGGGTGAGGTTTAGGGTTAGGATTAGGGTTAGGGTGAGGGCTAGGGTGAGGGTGAGGTTTAGCTTTAGGGTTAGGGTGAGGTTTAGGGTTAGGGTTAGTGTTAGGGTCAGGGTGACTTTTAGGTTTAGAGTTAGGGTTACGGTCAGGCTGAGGGTGCGGGTTAGGTTTAGGTTTAATGTTAGGGTTAGGGTTAAGGTGAGGTTTAGGGTGAGGTTGAGGGTTAGGGTTAGGGTCAGCTTTAGGATTAGGGTTAGGGTTAGGGTGAGTGTGAGGGTTAGGGTTAGGGTTAGGCTTAGGATTATTCTGAGGGTAAGGTTGAGTGTGAGGGTTAGGGTTAGGGTGAGTGTTAAGGTTAGCTTTAGGGGGAGGGTTAGGATGCGGGTTAGGTTTAGGATTAGGGTTAGGGGGAGGGCTAGGGTTAGGGTGAGGTTTATGGTTATGGTTAGGGTGAGGTTTATGATTAGGGTTAGGGTGAGGTTGAGATTTAGGGTTAGAGTTACAGTTAGGGTGAGGCTGAGGGTGAGGGTTAAGTTTAGGGTTAGTGTTAGGGTTAGGGTTATGGTGAGTGATAGGGTGAGGGTGAGGGTTAGGGTTAGGTTTAGGATTAGGATTAGGGTTAGGGTTAGGGTGAGTGTGAGGGTTAGTGTTATGGGTAGGCTTAGGCTTAGGCTTAGGCTGAGGCTGAGTTTCAGGGTGAGGGTTAGGCTTTGGGTGAGGATTAGTGTTAGGGATAGGGTGAGAGTTAAGGTTTGTGTTATGTTTAGGGTTAAGGTGAGGTGTACGGTAAGGGTTAAAGTGCGGGTGAGGTTTAGTGATAGTGTTAGTGTTAGGGTGAGGGTAGGATGAGGGTTAGGGTTAGCATTAGGGTTAAGGTGAGGGCTAGGTTGAGGATGAGGTTTAGGGTTAGGTTTAGGGTTAGTGTGAGGTTTAGGTTTAGGGTTAGGGATAGGGTGAGAGTGAGGTTCATGGTTAGAATTGGTATTAGGGTGAGGCTGATTGTGAGGGTTTGGGTTAGGGTTAGTGTTAGTTTTAGGGTTAGGGTGAGGGTTAGGTTGAGGGTGATGGTTAGGCTTAGGGTTAGGATTCGGATTAGGGTAAGGGTTAGGGTGAGTGTGAGGGTTAGGATAAGGGTTAGGGTTAGGCTGAGCGTGAGGGTGAGAGTGAGGGATAGGGTTAGGCTGAGGGTTAGGGTTAGGGTTATTGTCAGGGTTAGGGTTAGGGTTAAGGTGAGGGTTAGAATGAGGTTTAGGGTTAGGATTAGAGTTAGGTTGAGCACTGGGTGAGGGTTAATGTGAGGGTTAGGTTTAGGTTGAGGATTAGGTTTAGGTTGAGTGTGAGTGTGAGGTTTAGGGTTAGGGTTAGGGTTAGGCTTAGGGTTAGGGTGAGGGATAGGGTTAGGTTTTGGTTTATGGTAAGGGGGAGGGTTAGGGTTAGTGTGAGGGTTATGGTTAGGGTGAGAGTGAGGGTGAGGGTAAGCGTTATGATGAGGGTTGGGGTGAGGGGGAGGGTTTGGGTTAGGATTAGGGATACGGTTAGGGATAGGCTGAGGTTGATGGTGAGGGTGAGGTTGAGGTTTAGTGTTAGGGTTATGGTTAGGGTGAGGTCTAGTGTGAGGGTGAGGGTTAGGGTGAAGGTGAGGGTGAGGGTGTTGGTTAGGTAATCCTTAGGGTTAGGGTGAGGATTAGTTGAGGGTTAGGGTAAGGGTGAGCTTGAGGTTTAGGTTGTGGGTGAGTGTTAGGGTTAGGGTGAGGGTTCGGGTGATGGTGAGGGTGAGGGTGAGGTAGAAGGTTAGGGTTAGGGTTAGGTGAGGGTTAGTGTTAGGTTTAGGGTTAGGGTGAGGGGGTTAGGATTGTTTAGGGTTAGGCTGAGGTGTAGGGTAATGGTGAGGGTTAAGGTTAGTGTTAGGCTTGTAGTGTGGGTAATTGATAGCATGACGGTTTGGGTGTGTGTTACACTTAGTATTAGGGTTAGGGTGAGGGTTAAGCTGAGGATTAGGGTGAGTTTTATGGTTACGGTGAGGGTTAGGGTTAGGCTTAGCATGATGGTGATGGTGAGGGTGACAGTTAGGGTTAAAGTTACGGTGAGGGTTTGATTAAGTGTGAGGTTTAGGGTGAGGATGAGTTTAAGTGTTAGGATGAGGGTTAGGGTGAGGGTGAGGGTTAGGGTTAGGGTTTGGATTAGGGTGAGGGTTACGGTTAGGGTTATGGTCAGGGTAGGGTGAGGGTTAGCCTGAGGTTTAGGGTTAGGATTAGGGTGAGGGTTAGGGTGAGATTAGGGTGAGGGTGAGGGTTAGGATTCGGGTGAGGGTTAGGGTTGTTATTATGGTTAGGGTCAGATTTAGGGTGACGTTTAGGTTTAGGGTGAGGGTTAGGGTGAGGTTTAGAGTTAGGGTTAAGTTGAGAGTTAGGGTAAGGTGTAGGGTTACGGTTAGGGTGAGGGTTTGGTTTAGTGTGAGAGTTAGGGTTAGGGTTAGGGTTAGGGTTAGGATTAGTGTGAGGGAAAGAATTAGCTGACTGTTAGGGTGAGGGTGAGGTTTAGGGTTAGGAATATTGATAGGATTAGTGTTAAGCTGAGGGTGAGGGTAAGGTTTAGGGTTAGGGTTAGGGTGAGGGTTTGGGTGAGGGTTAGGATAAGGTTGAGGGTTAGGGTGAGAGTGATGGTAAGGGTAAAGTTGAGGGTTAGGCTGAGGGTGAGGGTTAAGTTAAGGGTGAGGGTTAGGGTTAGGGTGAGTTTTAGGTTAAGGGTTCGGGTTACAGTTAGGGTGAGGGTTAGATTGAGAATTAGGGTTAGGGTTAGTGTGAGGTTTAGGGTTAGGTTGAGGGTTAGGGTTAGGTTGAGGGTTAGGGTTAGAATTAGGGTTAGAGTGAGGGCCAGGGTGAGGGTGAGGTTTCGGTGAGGGTTAGAGTTAAGGTTAGGGTGAGGGTTAGGGTTACTGTGAGGGTTAGTGTTAGTGTGAGTGTTAGTGTTAGAGTTAGGGTTAGTGTTAGGGTGAGGGTAAGTGTTAGGGTGGAGGTTTGGGTTTGGGTTAGGGTTATGTTTAGGGTGAAGGTTAGCGTTAGGTTTAGGGTTATTGTTAGGGTTAGAATTAGGATTAGGGTTAGGATGAGGGTGAGTGTGTGGTTTAGGGTTAGGTTTAGGTTTAGGCTTAAGGTTAGGCTGAGGGTGAGGTTGAGGCTGAGGGTTAGGGTTAGGGTGATGGTTAGGGTTAGGGTTAGGGTGAGGGTTAGGATGAGGGTTAGAGTTAGGATTAAGTTTTGGGTGATGGCTAGGGTGAAGGTAAGGTTTAGAGTTAGGTTTAGGGTGAGGGTTAGGGTGAGGTTTATGGTTAGGGATAAGGATAGATTTAGGCTTAGGGTTAGGGTGAGTGTGAGTGTGAGTGTGAGGGTTAGTGTTAGGGTTAGGGTTAGGCTGAAGGTGAGGTTGAGGGTTAGGGTAAGGGTTAGGGTGAGGGTTAGGATGAGGTATAGGGTTAGGATTAGGTTTAAGGTGAGATCTAGGGTGAGGGTGAAGTTTAGGGTTAGGTTTAGGGTGAGGTTGAGGGTTCGGTTTAGGTTTAGGATTAGGGTGAGGGTTATGGTTAGGGTTAGGTGAGGGTGAGTGTTAGGGTTAGGTTGAGGGTTACGGTTAGGGTTAGTTTAGGGTGAGGTTTAGGGTTAGGGTTAGGGTGAGGGTTAGGATGAGGGTTATGGTTATGCTTAGATTTAGGGTGGGGTCTAGGGTGAGGGTGAGGTTTAGGGTTAGGTTTAGGCTTAGCCTTAGGTTTAGGCTGAGGGTGAGGGTGGGGGTGAGGAATAGGTTTTGGGTTATGGTTAGGGTTATGGTTAGGGTGAGGGTTAGGATGAGATTTAGGCTTAAGATTAGGTTTAGGGTGAGGGCTAGGGTGAGGGTGAGGGTTAGGGTTAGGGTTAGGCTTAGTCCTAGGGTTAGGCTGAGGGTGAGGGTGAGGGATAGGGTTAGGATTATGGATAGCGTTAGGGTTAGGCTGAGTGTTACGATGAGTGTTCGGTTAGGGTGAGGGTTAGGGTGAGCATGACGGTAACAGTAAAGGTGAGGTTTAGGCTGAGGGTGAGTTTTCCCCAAAGAGTGAGAGTTAGGATCAGGGTGAGGGTTAGTGTAAGGGTTCGGGTGAGGGTTAGATTGATGGTAAGTGTTAGATTGAGGATTAGGTTTAGGGTTAGTGTGAGGCTTAGTGTGAGGATGATGGTTAGGGTTAGGGTTAGGGTGAGGTTTAGTGTTACGGTGAGAGTTAGGGTTATTGTGAGGGTTAGTGTTAGAGTTAGGGTAAGGGTAAATTTGAGGGTAAGTGTTAGGGTGAGGGTTAGGCTTAGGGTGAGTGTTATGGTTAGGGTGAGGATTAGGGTTAGCTTTAATGTTATTGTTAGGTTTAGGGTTAGGGTTACAGTGAAGGTGAAGGTGAGGGTTAGGGTTAGGGTGAGGTTTAGGGTTAGGGTGAGGGTTTGAGTTAGAGTGAGGGTGAGGTTTAGGGTTAGAGTTAGGGTTAGGGTGAGGGTTAGGATGAGGTTTAGGGTTAGGGATAGTTTTAGGTTTAGGGTTACGTTGAGTTTAGGGTGAGAGTAACGGTTAGGTTTATGGTTAGGATTAGGTTTAGGGTGAGGGTAAGTGTGTGGGTTAGGGTTAGGTTTAGGGTTAGGCTTAGAGTTAGGCTGAGGGTTAGGGTGAGGGTGTGCTTTAGGGTGAGGGTTAGGGTTAGGGTTGTGGTGAGGGTTAGGATGAGGGTTACGTTTAGGATTGGGGTTAGGGTGAGGGCTAGGGTGAGGTTGAGGGTTACGCTTAGGGTTAGGGTGAGGTTTAGATTTAGTTTTAGTGTTAGGGTCAGGGTGAGTTTGAGGTTTAGGGTTAGATATATGTTTAGGGTGAGGGTTAGGGAGAGGGTTAGGTTTAGGGTTAGTGTTAGTGTTAGGTTTAGGGTGAGTGTTAGGCTGAGGGTTAGGGTTAGGGATAGGGTTAGGTTTAGGATTAGTGTTAGGCTGAGGGTGAATGTGAGGGTTAGGGTTAGGGTTAGGTTGTCGCTTAGGGTTAGGCTGAGGTAGAGGGTAAGTGTGAGGGTTAGTGTTAGGGTATGGGTTAGGGTTAGGGTTAGGGTTAGAGTTAGCCTTAAAGTGAGGTTTAGTGTTAGAGTTAGGGTTTCGGTTAGGGTTAGGTTTAGGGTTATGGTGAGGCTTAGGTTTAGGCTTAGGTTTATGCTTAGGGTTAAGCTGAGGGTGAGGGTGGGCGTGAGGATTAGGGTTAGGGTTAGGTTTAGGGTTATTGTTAGTGTTATGGTTAGGGTAAAGTTTGTGGTGAGGGTGAGGCTGAGGGTGAGGGTTATGGTTAAGGTTAGGGTTAGGGTTAGGTTTAGTGTTATTGTTCCGGTTAGGGTTAGAGTTACGGTGAGTTTTAGGTTGGGGGTGAGGGTTAGGGTTAGGGTGAGGTTTAGGGTGAGTTTTAGGGTTAGGGTTAGGGTGAGGGTGTGGTTTAGGTTTAGAGTTAGGGTTAGGGGGAGGGTTAGGATGAGGTTTAGAATTCCGTTGAGGGTTAGGGTGTGGGTTAGGGTTAGGGTTAGTTTTAGGGTGGGCTTTAGGGTTAAGTTTAGGTTTAGGGTTAGGGTGAGGGTGAGGTTTAGGGTAAGATATAGGGTTAGGGGGAGGGTTAGGGTGAGGGTTAGGGTGAGGGTTAGTGTTAGGGTTAGGGTGAAGGGGAGGGTTTGTATGAGTTTTAGGGTTCGGGTTAGCGTTAGTGTGATGGTTAGTGTTAGCGTTCGGATTAGTGTTAAGGTCAGGGTAATTGTTAGGGTGAGGGTTTAGGTTAGGGTGAGGGTTTATAGTTAGGGTGAGGGATAGGGTTAGGTTTAGGGTGAGGTTTAGGGTTTGGGTTAGGGTTAGAGTTAGGTTTAGGGTGAGGGTGAGGTTTTGGGATATAGTTAGGGTTAGGGTGAGTGTTAGGTTGAGGGTTAGTGTTAGTGTTAGGGTTTGGGTGAGGTTTAGGGTTTTGGTTAGGTTTAGGGTTAGTTTTAGGGTGAGGGTGAGATTTTGGATTAGAGTTAGGGTTAGGGTGAAGGTTAGGTTGAGAGTTAGTGTTAGGGTTCGTGTTAGGGTTAGGGTTATGGTGAGAGTTAAGGGGAGAGTTAGGGTTAGGGTTAGGGTTAGCATTAGGGTTAGGGTGAGGGTGAGTGTGTGTGTTAGGGTTAGGTTTAGGGTTAGGCTTAGGGTTAGGCTGAGGGTGAGGTTGAGGGTGAGGTTTAGGTATAGGATGAGGGTTAGGTTTCGGGTTAAGTTTAGGGTTATGCTGAGGGTTAGGGTAAGGGTTTTGGTGAGGGTTAGGGTTAGCGTTAGGTTGAGGGTTAGGGTTAGGGTTTGGGTTAGGGTGAGGGTTAGGGTTAGGGTTAAGGTGAGGGATCGAATGAGGATCAGGGTTAGGATTAGGGTTAGGATTAGGGTTAGGGTGAGGGCTAGGGTGAGAGTGGGGATTAGGTTTAGTGTTAGGGTGAGGTTTAGGGTTAGGTTAGGGTGAGGGTTAGGATGAGCGTTAGGATTACAGTGAGGATGACCGTTAGAGATAGGGTGAGGGTTATGGTTAGGACTAGGGTTAGGGTGGGGTTGAGTGCTAGGATTAGTTGTAGGGGCAGGGTTAGGTTTAGAGTTACAATAAGGGTGAGGGTGAGGGTTAGGTTAGATTTAGGGTGAGGTTTAGGGTTAGGATTAGGTTAGGGTGAGGGTGAGTTATAGGTTTAGAGTTAGGGTTAGGGTTAGGGTTAGGTTGAGGGTCAGTTTTAGGGTTAGTTTTCGGGTTACGGTTAGGGTGAGTGTTAGGTTGAGGTTTATTGTTAGGGTTAGGGTTAGAGTTAGGATTAAGGTTAGGGTGAGGGTGAGTGTGAGAGTTAGGGTTCCGGTTAGGCTTAGACTGAGGGTGAGGATGGGGGTGAGGATTAGCTTTAGGGTGATGGTTCGGATTAGGGTTAGGTTGAGGGTTAGGTTGAGGGTTAGGTTTAGGTTGAGGTTTAGGGTGAGGGTGATAATAAGTGTAAAGGTGAGGGTTAGGCTGAGGGTGAGGGTTAAGATAAATGTGAGGGTTAGGGTTAGGATTAGGCTTCGGGTAAGGGTTCTCGTTAAGGTTAGGGTGAGGGTTAGATTGAGGATTAGATTTAGGGTTAGTGTGAGGTTTAGGGTGAGGATGAGAAATTAGGGTTACCGTGAGGGCTAGGGTGAGAGTGAGGTTTAGGGTGATTGTGACGGTAAGGTTAATGGTGAGACTTAGGCTGATAGTGGGGATTAAGGTAAGGGTGAGGGTTAGGGATAGGGTGAGAGTTAGGGTTAGCGTTAAGGTGAGGGTGAGTTTTATATTGAGGATTAGTTTTAGGGTTAGTGTGAAGTTTAGGTTGAGGATGAGTGTTAGGGTTAGTGTGAGTGCTAGTCTTAGGGTTAGGTTTAGTGTTAGGGTGAGTTTAAGTATTAGGGTGAGGGTTAGGTTTAGAGTGAGTGTTATGGTTAGAATGAGGGTTAGGGTGAGGGTTATTGTTAGGGTTAAGATTAGGGTGACGGTTAGGGAGAGGGTGAGAGGGTTAGGGTTAGGGTGAGGGTTAGGTTTATGTTTAGGGTTAGGGTTAGAGTTAGGGTTAGGGTGAGGGTGAGGTTTAGGGTTAGTGTTAGGGTTAGGATGAGGATTAGGATTAGGTTGAGGGTTAGGGTTAGGTTTAGTGTTATGGTTAGGGTTAGTGTTAGGTTGAGGGTTAGTGTGAGGTTTAGGGTTAGGGTTAGGGTTATGGTTAGTGTTAGGTTAAGGGTGAGGGTGAGGTTTAGGATTAGAGTTAGGGTTAGGGTGAGTCTGAGGGTGAGGGTTAGTGTTAGGCTTAATGTTTGAGTTAGGGTTAGGGAGAGTGTTAGGGTGATTGTGAGGGTTAGGCTTAGTGTTAGGATTAGGATTAGGGTAAGGTTTAGGGTGAGTATGAGGGTTAGGGTTAGGGTTAGGGTGAGGGTAAGTGTTAGGGTGAGGGTTAGGTTTAGGTTGATGGATATGGTTAGGATGAGGGTTAGGGTTAGATTTAGGGTTATTGTTAGGGTTCGGGTTAGTGTTATTGTTAGGGTAAGTTTTATATTTACGGTTAAGGTGAGGGTGAGGGTTAGGGTTAGGTTTAGGGTGAGGTTTAGGGTTTGGGTTAGGGTTAGAGTTAGGGTTAGGGTGAGGGTGAGGTTTAGGGTTAGAGTCAGGGTTAGGGTGAGGGTTAGGTTGAGGGTTAGGTTTAGGGTTAGTTTTAGGGTTAGGGTTACGGTGAGAATTAGGGGGAGGCATAGCGTTAGGTTTAGGGTTAGGCTTAGGGTTATTCTGAGGGTGAGTGTGTGTGTTAGGGTTAGCTTTAGGTTTAGGCTTAGGTTTAGGTTGAGTGTGAGGTTGAGGGTGAGAATGTTAGGGTTAAGGTGAGGGTTATGCTTACGTTTAGGGGAGGGTTAGGCTGAGGTTTAGCGTTAGGATTAGCGTTAGGATGAGGAGTAGGGTGAGGGTGAGGTTTAGGTTTAGGGTTAGGGTGACGTTTAGGGTTAGGGTTAGAGTTATGGTCAGGGTGACGTTTAGGGTTTGAGTTAGGGTTACACTGAGGCTGAGGGTGTGAGTTAGGTTTAGGTTTAATGTTATGGTTAGGGTTAAGGTGAGGGTTAGGTTGAGGGTGAGGGTTAGGGTTAGGGTTAGGGTGAGTGTTAAGGTTAGGGCTAGGGTGAGGGCGAGATATATGGTTAGGGTTTGGGTGAGGGTTAGGCTTAGGCTGAGGCTGAGGTTGAGGTTGAGGGTTAGGCTTAGGGTGAAGGTTAGGGTTACGGTTAGGGTGACATTTAGGGTTTGTGTTAACTTTAGGGTTAGGGTGAGGTGTAAGGTAAGGGTTACGGTGAGGGTGAGGGTTAGGGTTAGGGTTAGTGTTAGGGTGAGGGTTAGGATGAGTGTTAGGGTTAGGATTAGGTTTAGGGTGAGGGCTAGGGTCAGGATGAGGTTTAGGGTTAGGGTTAGGGTTTGGGTGAGGTTTATGGTTAGGATTAGGATTATGGTGAGAGTGAGATTTAGGGTTAGAGTTAGGGTTATTTTGAGGCTGATGATGAGGTTTTGGGTTAGGGTTAGTGTTAGATTTAGGGTTAGGGTGAGGGTTAGGTTGAGGTTGAGAGTTAGGCTTAGGGTTAGGATTAGGATTAGGATAAGGGTTAGGGTGAGTTTGAGGGTTAGGATTAGGGTTAGGGTTTTGCTGAGGGTGAGGGTGAGGGTGAGGGTTAGAGTTAGGCTGAGTGTTAGGGTTAGGGCTATTGTGAGGGTTAGGGTTAGGGTTAAGGTGAGGGTTAGAATGAGATTTAGGTTTAGGATTAGGGTTAGGGTGAGCGCTGGGTGAGGGTTACTCTGAGGGTTAGGGTTAGGTTTAGGGTTAGGTTTAAGTTGAGGGTGAGTGTGAGGGTGAGGGTTAGGGTTGGTCTTTGGCTTAGGGTTAGGCTGAGGGTGAGGGTGGGGATAAGGATTAGGTTTAGAGTGATGGTTCAGTTTATCATTAGGTTAAGTGTTAGGATGAGGGTTAGGGTTAGGATTAGGGTTAGGGTGAGGGCTAGGGTGAGTGTGTGGATTAGGGATAGGTTTAGGCTTAGGCTTAGGGTTAGGCTGAGGCTGAAGTTGAGGGTGCGGTTTAGGGTTAGGGTGATGGTTAGGGTAATGGTTAGGGTGAGGTTTAGGGTGAGTGTTTGGTTCAAGGTGAGAGTTCGGATGAGGGTGACAGTAAGAGTAAAGGTGAGGGTTAGGCTGAGGGTGAGGGTTATGGTAAGGGTGAGGGTTCCGTTTAGGTTTAGGGTGAGTGTGATGTTTAGATTGAGGATTAGTGTTAGGGTTAGTGTGAGGTTTATTGTCAGGGTGAGGTTTAGGTTTAGAAGGAGGGCCAGGGTGAAGTTGAGGTTTAGGGTTAGGGTTAGGGTGTAGTTTAGGTTTAGGGTGATGGTTAGCGTTAATGAGAGGGTTAGTGTTAGCGTTAGGGTGAGGGTAAGTGTTAGGGTAAGGTTTAGGTTTAGGGTTACATTTAGCATTAGGCTTAGGGTTAGGGTTAGGGTGAGGGTGAGGTTTAGGGTTAGGGTTAGGGTGAGGTTTAGGGTTAGAGTTAGGGTTAGCGTGAGGGTGAGATTTAGGGTTAGAATTAAGGTTAAGGTGAGGGTTAGGTTGAGGGTTAGGGTTAGGCTTAGTGTTAGGGTTAGGGTGAGGGTGAGAGTCAGGGGGAGGGTTAGGGCTAAGGTTAGGGTTAGGGATAGGATTGGGTTAGGGTAAGTGTGAGTGTGTGTGTTAGGGTTAGGTTTAGGGTTAGTCTTAGGGTTAGGCTGAGGGTGAGGTTGAAGGTGAGGGTTAGGGTGAGGTTTAGTGTTAGGGTTAGGGTTAGGGTGAGGGTTAGGGTGAGGCTCAGGGATAGGGTTAGGGTTAGGATTAGGATTAGGGGTAGGGGTAGGGTTAGTGTGAGTGTTATGTTTAGGGTTAGGGTTAGGATTAGGGTTAGGCTGAGGGTGAGGGTGAGGGTTTGGTTTAGGGTGAGTGTTAGGGTTAGGTTTAGGGTGAGGTTTAGTGTTAGGGTTAGGTTTACTGTTAGTGTTAGGGTTAGGGTGAGAGTTAGGGGGAGGGTTAGGTTAGGGTTAGGGTTAGGTTTAGGTTTAGCGTTAGGGTTAGGGTGAGGGTGAGGTTTAGGGTTAGAATTAGTTTTAGGGTGAGGCTGAGGGTGAGGGTTAGGCTTAGTTTTAGTGTTAGGGTTAGGGTGAGGGTGAGGGTTAGTGTTAGGGTTAGGATTAGGTTTAGGGTTAGTGTTAGGGTCAGTGTTGAGTGTTAGTGTTAGGGTTAGGGTTAGCCTTAGGTTTATGCTGAGGGTGAGGGTGAGGGTGAGGGTGAGGGTTAGGTTTAGAGTTCGGGTTAGTGTTAGGGTTAGGGTTAGGGTGAGGGTCAGGTTTACGGTTAGGCTTAGGCTTAGGGTTAGGCTTAGGCCAAGCATGAGGATGAGGGTTAGTGTTAGGGTGAGGTTTAGGGTGAGGATGAGGTTTAGGGTTAGGGTGAGGGCTAGGGTGAGGGTGAGGGTTAGGGTTAGGTTTAGGTTTTTGTTTAGGGTATTGGTTAGCTTAGTGTGAGGGTCACTCTTAGTGTTAGTGTTTGGGTTAGGGTGAGGGTAAGTGTTAGGGTGAGGGTTAGTGTTAGGGTGAGGGTTACGGTGAGGGTGAGGGTGAAGGTTAGGTTTAGGGTTAGGATGAGGTTTAGGTTTAGGTTTAGGGTTAGAGTTAGGGTTAGGTTGAGAGTGAGGTTTAGGTTTAGAATTAGGGTTAGTGTTAGGGTTAGGGTTAGGGTGAATGTCAGGTGTACGGTTCGGCTTATTCTTAGGCTTAACCTTAGGCCGAGCATGAGGGTAAAGGTTAGGGTTAGGGTTAGTGTGAGTGTTAGGATGAGGTTTAGGGTTAGGATTAGGGTTAGGGTGAGGGCTATAGTGAGGGTTACGGTAAGGGTTATGTTTAGGGATATGGTTAGGTTTAGGATTAGGGTTAGGGTATAGTGAGTGTGAAGGTTAAGGTTAGGGTTATGGTTAGGCTTAGGATTAGGGTGAGAGTTCGAATTAGGGTTTGGGTTAGGGTGAGGGTGAAGCTGAGGATTAGGGTTAGGTTTAGTGTTATGGTTAAGTTTAGGTTTAGGGTTAGGTGTAGGGTTAGGGTTAGGGTTAGGTTTATGGTGAGGGTTAGGGTTAGGGTTAAGGTTAGGCTTAGGGTTAGGCTGAGGATGAGGGTGGGGGTGAGAATTAGGGTTAGGTTTAGGGTTAGGGTTATTGTTAGTATTACGGTTAGGGTTAAGATTGCGGTGAGGGTCAGGCTGAGGGTGAGGGTTATAGTTAGGGTTAGGGTTAGTGTTAGGTTTAGGATTAGTGTAATTGTTAAGGTTAGGGTTAGAGTTACGTTGAGGTGGAGGGTGAGGGTGAGGGTTAGGGTTAGGGTGAGGTTTAGGGTTAGGGTTAGGGTTAGGTAAGGGTGAGGTTTAGGGTTAGAGTTAGGGTTAGGGGGATGGTTAGGGTGAGGTTTAGGGTTAGGGTTAGTGTTACGGTTAGGGTGAGGGTGAGGGTTAGGTTGAGGTTTAGGGATAGGGTTAGGGTTAGGTTTAGGGTTAGGGTGAGGTTGAGTGTGAGGGTTAGGGTGAGGGTTAGGCTTAACCTAAGGTTTAGCCTGAGGGCGATTGTGGAGGTGAGGATTAGGTTTAAGTTGATGGTTAGGGTTAGGGTTAGTTTTATTTTTAGGGTTATGGTTATAGTTATGATGAAATTGAGGGTGCGGTTGTGGATTAGGGTTAGGGTTAGGGTGGTGTTTAGGGTTAAATTTAGGGTTAGGGTGAGGGTGAGGTTTACAGTCAGATATAGGGTTAGGCGGAGAAGGAGGCTGAGGTTTAGGATTAGGGTTTGTGTTAGGGTTAGGGTGAAGATGAGGGTTAGGTTGAGGTTTAGGGTTAGGGTAATTGTTAGGGTGAGTGTAAGTTTTATGGTGAGGGTTTGAGTTAGGGTGAGGGTTATGGTAAGGTGAGGGTTAGGATTAGGGTTAGGGTTATTTTTAGGGTTAGTTTTAGGGTTACAGTTATGGTGAGGTTGAGGGTGAGGGTTAGGGTGAGATTTAGGGTTTGGGTTAGGTTTAGAGTTAGGTTTAGGGTGAGGGTTAGGTTTAGGGTTAGAGAGGGTTGGGATGAGGGTTAGGTTGAGGGTTAGGGTTAGGGTTAGTGTGAAGGTGAGGGTGAGGGTGAGGGTGAGGGTTAGGGTTAGGGTTAGCATTAGGGTTAGCGTTAGGGTGAGAGTTAGGTTTCAGGTTAAGTTTATGATTAGGTTGAGGGTTAGGGTAAGGGTTATGGTGAGGGTAAAGCTAAGGGTTAGGTTGAGGGTTGTGGTGAGGGTGAGTGTGAGAGTTAGGCTTAGGGTTAGGATTCAGATTAGCGTAAAGGTTAGGGAGAGTGTGAGGGTTCGGGTTAGGGTTAGGGTGAGGGTAAGTGTTAGGGTGAGGGTTAGGCTTAGGGTGAAGGATATGGTTAGGATGAGGGCTAGGGTTAGGTTTAGGGTGATTGTTAGGGTAACGTTTATATTTACACTTACGGTGCAGGTGAGGTTTAGGGTTAGTGTTTGGGTGAGGTTTATGTTTTGGTTTAGGGTTAGAGTTAGCGTTAGGGTGAGGGTGAGGTTTAGGGTTAGAGTCAGGGTTAGGGTGAGGGTTAGGTTGAGGGTTAGGGTTAGAGTTAGTGGTAGGGTTAGGGTGAAGTTGAAAGTTAGGGGGAGGGACAGGGTTAGGGTTAGGATTAGGATTAGGGTTAGGCTGAGGTTGAGTGTGTGGTTTAGGGTTAGGTTTAGGGTTAGGCTTAGGGTTAGGCTCCAGGTGAGTTTTTGTGTTAGGGTTAGTTTTAGGTTTATGCTGAGGGTGAGGTTGAGTGTGAGAACATTAGGTTTAAGGTGAGCGTTGTGCTTAGGTTTAGCGGGAGGGTTAGGATGAGGTTTAGGGTTAGGATTAGGGTTAGGGTGAGGGCTAGGGTGAAGGTGAAGTTTAGGTTTAGGGTTAGGGTGACGTTTAGGGTTAGGGTTAGGGTTAGTTTCAGGGTGACGTTTAGGGTTAGAGTTAGGGTTAGGGTGAGGCTGTGGGTTTTGGTTAGGTTTAGGGTTAATATTAGGGTTAGGATTAAGGTGAGGTTTAAGGTGAGGGTGAGGGTTAGGGTTAGTGTCAGCATTAGGATTAGGGTTTGGGTTAGGGTGAGTGTGAGGGATAGGTTTAGGCTTAGGCTTAGGCTTAGGGTTAGGGTTAGGGTTAGGGTTAGGGTTAGGGGGAGGGTTAAGGTTAGGTTTAGGGGGACAGTTAAGATGAGGGTTAGGGTTAGGATTAGGGTTAGGGGGAGGGCTAGGTTGAGGGTGAGGTTTATGATTAGGGTTATGGTGAGGTTTAGGGTTTGGGTTATGGTGAGAGTGAGATTTAGGGTTAGAGTTAGGGTTAGGTTGAGACTGAGGTTGAGGATTAGTTTTAGCATTAATGTTAGGGTTAGGGTTAAAGTGAGGGATAGGGTGAAGGTGAGGGTTAGGGTTAGTGTTAGGATTAGGATTAAGGTTAGGTTTAGGTAGAGTGTGATGGTTAGTGTTAGGGTTAGGCTTAGGCTTAGGCTTAGGCTGAGTCTGAGGCTGAGGGTGAGGGTTAGGGTTAGGGTGAGGGTGAGGGTTAGTTTTTGGGTTAAGTTTAGGGTTAGGGTGAGGGGTACGGTAAGGTTTACAGTGAGGGTGAGTTTTAGGGTTAGAGTGAGGGCTAGGATTAGGGTGAGGGTGAGGGCTAGGGTGAGGATGAGGTTTAGGGTGGGGGTTAGGGTTAGGGTTAGGGTGAGAGTGATTTTTAGGGTTAGAGTTAGGTTTAGAGTGAGGCTGATTGTGAGGGTTTGGGTTAGGGTTATTGTTAGATTTAGGGTTAGTGTGAGGGTTAGGGTGAGTTTGAGGGTTAGGCTTAGGGTTAGGATCAGGATTAAGGTAAAGGTTAGCATGAGTGGGAGGGTTAGGATTAGGGTTAGGGTTAGGCTGAGGGTCAGGGTTAGCATTAGGCTGAGGGTTAGGGTTAGAGTTAGGGTGAGAGATAGAGTTCCAGTTAAGTTCAGGTTTAGGGTTAGGGTTAGGGTTAGGGTTACAGTGAGAATGAGGGTTAGGATTAGGTTGAGGGTTAGGGTTAGGGTTAGGGCTAGGGTTAGGGTGAGTGTGAGTGTGAGGGTTAGGGTTAGGGTTAGGGTTAGGCTTAGGGTTAGGCTGAGGGTGAGGGTGGGGGTGAGGATTAGGTTTAGAGTGCTGGTTTAGTTTAGGTTTAGGTTTAGGATGACGGTTAGGGATAGGATTAGGGTTAGGGTGAGGACTAGGGTGAGTTTGAGGTTTAGGTATAGGTTTAGGCTTAGGCTTAGGGTTAGGCTGAGCCTGAAGGTAAGGGTGAGGGTTAGGGTTAGGGTGATGGTTAGGGTTACGGTTTGGGTGAGGTTTAGGGTGACAGTTCAGATGAGGGTGACAATAAGAGTAAAGGTGAGGGTTAGGCTGAGGGTGAGGGTTATGGTAAGGGTAAGGGTAAGTGTTAAGGTTAGGGTGAGGGTGAGGGTTAGATTGAGGATTAGTGTTAGGCTTGGTGTGACGTTTAGTGTGAGGATAAGGATTAGGGTTAGGGTGAGGGCTAAGGTGAAGTTGAGGTTTAGGGTTCGGGTTAGGGTGAGGTTTAGGTTTAGGGTGATGGTTAGTATTAGTGTGAGGGTTAGTGCAAGGGTTAGTGTTAGTGTTAGGGTGAGGGTAAGTGTTAGGGTAAGGTTTAGTTTTAGGGTGAGGTTGAGGATTAGGGTTAGGGTTAGGGTTAGGGTGAGGGTGAGGTTTAGGGTAAGGGTGAGCCTTAGGATGAGGGTTAGGTTTAAGATTAGGGTTAGTGTGAGGGCTATCGTGAGGGTGAGGTTTTGGGTTAGGGTTAAGTTTAGGGATAGGGTGAGGGTTAGGATTAGGGCTTGGTTGAGGATGAGGTTTAAGGTTAGGGTTAGGGTGAGGGTTAGCATGAGGGTTATGGTTAAGATTAGGGTTTGAATTAGGGTTAGGGTGAGGGTGAGGGTTAGGTTTAGGGTTAGGGTGAGGTTTAGGGCTCAGGTTAGGTTTAAGGTTAGGTTGAGGATTAGAGTTAGGGTTATGGTGAGGGTCACGGTTTGGTTTAGTTTGAGGGTTAGAATTAGGTTTAGGGTTATGGTGAGAGTTAGTGTTAGGATTAGTGTGAGTGTTAGGATGAGGTTTAGGGTTACAATTAGGGTTAGGTTGAGGGTAGGGTGATTGTGAGGGTTAGTGTTAGGGTTAGGGTGAGGTTTAGTGTTAATGTTAGGGGTAGCGTTTGGGTTAGGTTTAAGGTTCGGGTTTGGGTGAGTGTGAGGGTTAGGTTTGGGGTGAGGGTTAGGGTGAGGACTAAGGTGAGGGTGAGGGTTAGTGTTAGGGTTAGGTTTAGGGTGAGGGTTAGGTTGAGGACTAGGTTTCAGGTTAGGGTTAGGGTTAGGATTAGGGTTAGGGTGAGGGTGAGTGTGAGGGTTAGGGTTAAGGTGAGGGCTAAGGTGAAGTTGAGGTTTAGGGTTCGGTATAGGGTGAGGTTTAAGTTTAGGGTGATGGTGAGCATTAGTGTGAGGGTTAGTGATAGGGTTAGTGTTAGTGTTAGGGTGAGGGTAAGTGTTAGGGTAAGGTTTAGTTTTACGGTGAGGTTTAGGATTATGGTTAGGGTTAGGGTTAGGCTGAGGGTGAGGTTTAGGGTTAGAGTTAGGCTTAGGGTGAGGGTGAGGGTTAGGGTTAGTGTTAGGGTAAGGGTTAGGGTGAAGTTTAGTGTGGGGGTGAGTGTTAGTGATAGGGTTAGCATTAGGATTAGTGTTAAGGTGAGGGTGAGTGTAAGGGTTAGGATTAGAGTTAGGGAGAGGGTGAGGGTGAGGATTATGGTTAGGGTGAGGGATAGGGTTAGGGTTAGGGTTAGGCTGAGGGTGAGGATAGGGTTAGGGTTAGGGATAGCGTTAGGGTTAGGCTTAGGGTGAGGGTTAGGCTTAGGTTGATGGCCTTTGTGTTAGGGTTAGGGTTAGGTTTAGGGTTAGGGCTAGGGTTAGATTTAGGATTAGGGATAGGGTGAGGGTTAGTGTTAGGTTTAGGGTTAGGGTTAAGGTTAGGTTTAGGGTTAGCGTGAGGGTTAGTTTAAGGGTTCGAGGGTTCGGGTTAGGGTTAGGGTGAGTGTTATATTGAGGATTAGAGTTAGGGTTAGTGTGAGGTTTGGCTTGAGGATGAGGGTTATGGTTAGGTTGAGGGTTAGGGTTATAATTAGGGTGACGGTGAGGGTTAGGGTTAGGGTGAGTTTTACGGTTAGCATGAGAGTTAGGGTTACTGTCAGGGTGCAGGTGAGGTTTAGGGTTAGGTTTAGGGTTAGGGTGAGGGTTTAGAGTTAGGGTTAGGATGATGGTTAGGATGAGGGGTAGGGTTAGGTTTAGGGTGAGGTTCCGGGTTAAGTTTAGGGTTAGGGTGAGGGTTAGGGTTAGCAATAGGGTTAGGTTGAAGGCTAGGGTGAAGATTAGGGTTAGGTTAGGGTGGGGGTTAGGGTTAGGGTGAGGATTAGGGTGAGGGTAAGAATAAGGGTAAGGGTGAGGGTTAGGGTTAGTGTGAGGGGTAAGGTGAGGGAGAGGGTTAGGGTTAGGGTTAGGGTGAGGGTTAGGGTTATGGTGAGGTTAAGGGTTAGTGTGAGGGTTAGTGTTAGGGTTAGGCCTAGTGTTAGGGTGAGGGTAAGGGTTAGGTTGAGGGTTAGGGTTAAGTTGAGGGTTAGGGTTAGGGTGAGGGTTAGGGTTATGCTGAGCATTAGGGTGAGGGTTAGGTTTAGGCTGATGTTTAGGGTGAGGGTGAGTGTTAGTGTAAGGGTGAGCATAAGGATTGGTTTGAGGGTTTAGGTTAGGGTTACTGTGAGTTTGAGGCTTAGGGTTAGGGTTAGTGTTCGGGTGACTGTGAGGTTTGGGGTTAGGTTTAATAATAGGATGATGTTTAGGATGAGGGTTAGTGTGAGATTTAGTGGTATGGTTAGGCTTAGTGTTATGTTGAGTGTAAGTGTTAGGTTGGGTGTTAGGGTAAGGGGAGGGTTAGGGTTAGGTTGAGGGTTAGAGTGAGGTTGAGGGTGACGGTGAGGCTTAAGGTTAGGGTTAGGGTGAGGATGAGTGTGAGGGTTTGGGATAAGGTTAAGTTTAGGCTTTGGTTTAGGCTGAAGCTGACGGTGAGGGTGAGACTGAGGGTTAGGGTGTGGGTGAGGGTTAGGTTTAATGTAATTTTAAGCATTTCAGTGAGTGTTAGGGTGCAGGTGAGGTTTAGGGATAGGGTTAGGGTTAGTATCAGGGTTAGGTTTAGGGATAGGTTGAGAGTTAGGATGAGGGGTAGGGTTAGGGTTGGGTGAGGGTTAGGGTTAGTTTGAGGGTTAGGTTTAGGGATAGGGTGAGGGTTAGGATGAGGGTTAGGGTGAGGTTAAGGTTTAGGGTGAGGGATAGAGTGAGTGTGAGATTTAGGGTTAGGGTCAATGTTAGGGTGAGGGTAAGTGTTAGGTTTTTGTATAGGTTTACGGTGAGGGTTAGGGTTAGGGTTAGGGTGAGGGTGAGGGTGAGGGTTAGGATAAAGGTTAGGGTTAGGGTTATTTTTAGGGTTATGTTTAGGTTTATTGTTAAGTTGAGGGTGAGTGTTAGGGTTAGGGTGCTGTTTAGGATTAGGGTCAGGTTTAGGATGAGGTTTAGGGTGAGTGGTAGTGTTTAGGTTAGGGTGAGGGTTAGGGTTAATTTTAGGGTTAGGGTTAGGTATAGGGTGAGGGTTAGGTTGAGGGGTAGGGTGAGGGTAAGGTTTAGCCTAAAGGTTAGAGTGAGTGTGAGGGTTAGGGTTAGGTTTAGTGATAGGGTGATGGTAAGTGTTAGGGTTAGGTTTAGGTTTACCCTGAGGGTGAGGGTTAGGTTTAGGGTGAGGGTTAGGGTTAGGGTTAGGATGAGGGTGAGGGTGAGGGTTAGGATAAAATTTAGGTTTATGGTTATTTTTAGGGCTATGTTTATGTTTATGGTTACGTTGAGGGTGAGGGTAGGGTTAGGGTGAGGTTTAGGATTAGGATTAGGTTTAGGGTTAGGGTTAGGATGAGGTTTAGGTTGAGTGGTAAGGTTAAGGTTAGGGTGAGGGTTAGGTTTAGAGAGAAGGTTAGGGTTAGGGTTAGGGTTAGGGTGAGGGTTAGGATTAGTGTTAGAGTTAGGGTTAGGGTTAGGATGACGGTTTCGGGTTAGGGTTAGGTTTAGGGTTAGGTTGAGGGTTACGTTGAGGGTTATGGTTAGGGTTAGGGTAAGGGTTAGCGTTTGGGTTAGGATTAGTGTTAGAATTAGGGTAAAGGTTATGGTTATGGTTTCGGGTTAGGGTTAGTGTGAATGTTAGAGTTAGTATTAGGGTTAGGGTGAAGTTTCGGGTGAGGGTTAGGTTTAGTGTAAGTGTTAGGGTTAGGGTTAGGTTTACGCTTAGTGTGAAGGTAAGAATTAGGATGACCCTTAGGGTGAGGGTGAGGTTTAGGGTTAGGATTTGGGTTATGTTTAGTGTTACGCTGAGGGTGATGGTGAGGCTGAGGGTGAGTGTGAGTTTTAGGGTTAGGGTTAGGGTGAGGGCTAGGGTGAGGGTTAGGGTTAGCGTGAGGGTTAGGGTTAGGGTGAGGGTTAGGGTTAGGGTGAGGTTTAGGGTAAGTGTTAGTTTGAGGGTGCTACTAGGGTGAGGTTTAGGGTGAGAGTTAGGGTTAGGGTTAAATTTAGGATGAGGGTTAGGGTTAGGGGTAAGGTTACGGTTATGGTGAGTATTAGGGTTAATGTGCGGGTTAGGGTTAGGGTGAGGATAAAGTAAGGGTGAGCGTTAGGTTGAGGGTGAGGTTTAAGGTTACTGTTAGAGTTAGGGTTAGGGTTAGGTTTAGTGTTAAGGTAAGGATGAGGGTGAGGGTTAGGGTTTGGCTTAGGATTAAGGAGAGGGTGAGGGTGAGCGTGAGGGTTAGGGTTAGTGTTAGGGTTAGGGGGAACGTTAGGGTTAGGGTGGAGGTTAGGATTAGGGTTAGGGTGAGGGTTAGGGTGTGGGTTAGGCTGAGGGTTAGGGTTAGGATTAGGGTGAGGTTTAGGGTGAGGGATAGGGTTGGGTGGGGGTTAGGTTTAGAGTGAGGGTTTGGGTTAGGATTAGGGTTAGGGTCAGGGTTAGGGTGACTTGAGGTTTAGGGTGAGGGTTCGGGTGAGGTTTAGGTTTAGAGTTACGGTGAGGTTTAGGGTAAGGGGTTGGGTTACGGTTAGAGTGAGGTTTAGGTTTAGTGTGAGAGTTAAGGTTAGGGTTAGTGTTAGGATTAGTGTGAGGGAAAGAATTAGGGTGATGGTCAGGTTGAGGGTGAGGTTTAGGTTTAAGAATAGGGATAGGGTTAGTGTTACACTGAGGGTGAGGATGAGAGTGAGGGTGAGCGTTAGGTTTAGGGTTAGTGTGAGACCTAGGGTGAAGATTAGTTTTAGGGTGAGGGCTAGGGTTAGGGTGAGGGTTAGGGTTAGGTTTAGTTTGAGGGTGGTGTGAGGGTGAGGTTTAGGGTGAGGCTTTGGGTTAGGGTGAGGGCTAGGTTGAGGGTGAACTTTAGGGTTATGATGAGGGTGAGGGTTAGGTTTAGGGTGAGGGTGAGGTTTAGTGTCAGGTTTACCGTTAAGGTTAGGGTGAGGGTGAGGATAAGGGTTATGTAAGTGTTTGGGTGAGGGTGAGGTTTAGGGTTATGATTAGAGATAGGGTTACTTTTAGGCTGAGGGTGAGGGTGAGGTTTAGGGTTAGTTTTACGGTGAGGGTGAGGGCTAGGGTTAGGGTGAGCATTAGGGAGAAGGTGAGGTTGAGGGTGAGGCTGAGGGTTAGGGTGAGGTTGAGGGTTTGGGTTAGGGTTAGGGTTAGGGTGAGTGTGAGGGTTAAGATTAGCGTTAGGGTTATAGTTAGGTTTAGAGTGAGGTTTACAGTTCAGTTTAGGGTGAGGGAGAAGATGAGGGTTATATTTACGGTTAGGGTGAGGATTAGGGTTAGGTTTAGGGTTAGTGTTAAGATGAAGTTTAGGGTGATTGGTAGGGTTAGGGTTAGGGTAAGGGTAACGGTTAGTGTGAGGGTTAGGGTGAAGATTAGGGTTAGGGTTAGGGTGAGGGCTAGGTTTAGGGTTTTGGTTTTGGTTAGGGTAATGGTGAGGGTGAGGGTCAGGGTTAGGGTGAGGTTTAGGGTTAGGGTGATGGTTAGGGTTAGTTTGAGGGTTAGTGTTAGGGTTAGGTTTAGTGTTAGGGTGTGGGTTAGTGTTAGTTTGAGGGTTAGGGTGAGGATTAGGGTCAGTGTGAGGGTTAGGGTGAGGGTTAGGGTTAGGGTTAGGTTGAAGGCTAGGTTGAGGGTTAAGGTTTTGGTTAGGGTTAAGTTGAGGGTGAGGGTTAGGGTGAGGTTTGGGGTTAGGGTTAGGGTAAGGGTGAGGGTTACGGTGAGGGTGGAGTTTAGGATTAGGGTTAGGGTTAGGGTTAGGGTGAGGGTGAGGGTTAGGGTTAGGGTTAGGGTTACAGTGAGGGGGATGGTTAGGTTTAGGGTGAGGTTTAGGGTTAGGGTTAGGGTGTGGGTTTTGGTTAGGATTAGATTTAGGGTTAGAGTTATTGTTAGGGTTAGGGTTATGGTTAGTTTTAGGGTGAGGGTGAGGGTTACAGTTAGGGTTAGTTTTAGGGTTAGAGTTAGGATTGGCATGAGGGTGAGGGTGTGGATTAGGGTTATGTTTAGGGTCAGGGTGAGGGTTAGTGTGAGTGTTAGGGTTAGGGTGAGGGTGAGGGTGAGGTTGAGGGTGAGTGTTAGGGTTAGTATGAGGTTTAGGATTAGGGTTAAGGTTAGGGTTAGGGTGAGGGTTTGGGTTAGGTTTAAGCTTAGGATGAGGGTTAGGTTGAGGGGTATGTTTAGTTTTAGGGTGAGGGTTAGGGTTAGTGTGAAGGTTAGCTTTAGGTTTAGGGTGAGGTTAAGGATTAGGGTGAGGGTTAGAGTGAGCGTTAGTGTGAGGTTTAGGTTTAGTGTGAGGGTTAGGTTGAGGTTTAGGGTTACTGTGAGGGTGAGGGTGAGGTTTAGGGTGAGGGTTTGGGTTAGGGTTAGGTTTAGGGTTTGGTTCAGGGTTAGGATTAGAGTTAGGGTCAGGTTTATTATTAGGGTTAGGTTTAGGGTTACCGTTAGGTTTAGGGTGAGTGTGAATGATACGGTTAGAGTTAGGGTGAAGTTTAAGTTTAGGGTTAGGGTTAGGGTGAGGGTTAGGTTGAGGGTTAGGTTTTGGGTTACGGTTAGGGTGAGGATGATGGTTAGGGTGAAGTTTAGGTTAGGCTTATTGTTAGGATTAGGATGAGGTTTTGCGTTAGAGTGAGGGTTAGCGTTAGGGTTAGGGTGAGGGTTAAGATGAGGGTTAGGGTTAGGGTTAGGGTGAGGGTTAGGTTTAGGATTAGGGTTAGGGTGAGGGTGATGGTTAGGATTAGGGTTAGTGTTCTTGTAAGTGTTATGGTTAGGGTTATAATTGCAGTGAGGGTGAGGCTGAGGGTGAAGGTTAGGGTTAGGGTTAGGGTTAGTTTTAGGGTTAAGATTAGTGTTAATGTTAGGGTTAGGGTTAGAGTGAAGGTTTAGGTGAGGGTGAGGGTGAGAGTTAGGGTTAGTGTTAGGGTGAGGTTTAGGGTTAAGGTTAGGATTAGGGATAGGTTGAGGGTGAGTTTTAGAGTTAGAGTTAGGTTGAGTGGGAGGGTTCGTTGAGGGCTAGGCTTAGGGTTTGTGTTAGGGTTAAGGTTAGGGTTAGGGTGATGGTTAGGTTGAGGTTTAGGGTTAGTGTTAGGTTTAGGTTTAGGGTGAGGGTGAGTGTGAGGGTTAGGGTTAGGGTTAGGCTTAGGCCTAGGTTTTGGCTGAGGGTGGTGGGGGTGAGGATTAGGCTTAGGGTGAAGGTTGAGGGTTAGGATGAGGGTTAGGGGAAGGATTAGGGTTAGGGTGAGGGCTAGGGTGAGGGTGAGGGTTAGTGTTAGGGTTAGGCTTAGGCATAGTATTAGGATGAGGGTGATGGTGAGCGTGGGGGTTAAGGTTATGGTGATGGATAGGGTTAGGGTAGGGTGAGGGTTAGGATGAGGGTTCGGGTTTGGGTGAGGGTTAGGATGAGCGTGATGGTAAGAGTAAAGGTGAGACTGAGGCTGAGGGTGAGGGTTACGGTAAGGGGGAGGGTTAGGTTTAGGGGGACGGTTAGGGTAAAGGTTAGGGTTAGGGTTAGATTGAGGATTAGGGTTAGGGTTAGTGTGAGGTTTAGGGTCAGGATGAGGGTTAGGGTTAGAATTAGGGTTAAGGTGAAGGCTAGCGTGAGGGTGAGGTTTAGGGTTAGGGTTACGTTTAGGGTGAGGTTTAGGGTGAGGAGTAGTTTTAGGTTTAGGTTGAGGGTTAGGTTTAGTGTGAGGGTTACAGTTAGGGTGAGGGTGAGAATGAGGTTAAGGGTTATGGTGAGGGTTAGTGTGAAGGTGAGGGTTACGGTTAGGATTAGGGATAGGGTTAGGGTTAGCTTGAGGGTGAGGGTGAGGGTGAGGTTTAGGGTTAGGGTTATGGTTATAGTTAGGGTGAGGGCTAGGCTGAGTGTGAGGGTTAGGGTGAGTTTTAGGTTAGGCTTAGTGTTAGGATTAGGGTGAGGTTAAGGTTTAGACTGAGGGTTAGGTTTAGGGTTATAGTGAGGGTTAAGATGAGGATTAGGGTTACAGTGAGGTTTAGGGTTAGGGTTAGTTTGAGGGTTAGGGTTAGGATTAGGGTTAGGGTGAGGTTGATGGTTAGGATTAGGGTTGGTGTTATTGTAAGTGTTATGTTAGGGTTACATTTGCAGTGAGGGTGAGGCTGTGGGTGAAGGTTAGGGTTAGGGTTAGGGTTAGTTTTAGGGTTAAGATTAGTGTTAATGTTAGGGTTAGGGTTAGAGTTACGGTTTAGGTGAGGGTGAGGGTGAGAATTAGGGTTAGTGTTAGGGTGAGGTTTAGGGTAAAGGTAAGGATTAGGGATAGGGTGAGGGTGAGTTTTAGAGTTAGAGTTAGGTTGAGGGGGAGGGTTAGGGTGAGGGTTAGGGTTAGGGTTAGTGTTAGGGTTAAGGTTAGGGTGACGGTGAGGGTTAGGTTGAGGTTTAGGGTTAGGGTTAGGGTTAAGATTAGGGTTAGGTTGAGGGTGAGTGTGAGGGTTAGGCTTAGGCTTAGGCATAGGTTTAGGATGAGGGTGATAGTGAGGTTGGGGGTTAAGGTTATGGTGATGGATATGGTTATGGTTAGGGTGAGGGTTAGGGTGACATTTGGGGTAAGGGTGAGGGTTAGGATGAGCGTGATGGTAAGAGTAAAGGTGAGGGTGAGGCTGAGGCTGAGGGTTACATTAAGGGTGATGGTTAGGGTTAGTGTGAGGGTGAGGGTTAGGTTTTAGGGTGAGGGTTCCCTTGATGTTGAGGGTTAGGGTGACGTTGAAGGTTAGGTTTAGGATTAGGTGGGGGTTAGGGTTAGGTTTAGGGATAGGGTGAGGTTGAGGGTTAGGATTAGGTTTAGGGTTAGGGTGAGGTTTAGGGTGAGGATGAGGTTTAAGGTTAGGGTTAGGATTTTGGTGTGGGTAAGTGATAGCATGAGCGATAGGGTGAGTGTTAGAGTTAGCATTAGGGTTAGGGTGAGGGTGCAGTTGAGAGTAGGGTTAGGGTGACGATTAGGGTGAGTTTTAGGGTTAGGGTGAGGGTTAGGTTTAGGGTGAGTGTTAGGGTGAGTGTTAGGGTTAGGGTTATCCTTAGGGTTAGGGTGAGGGTTAGGCTGAGAGTTAGGCTTAGGATTAGGGTGAGAGTTAGGGTGAGTGTAAGCGTTAGGGTTCTGGTGAGGTTTAGGTTTATCATTAGGGTTAGGGTCAGGTTTAGGGTGACGGTGAGGTTTAGGGTGATGGTTGGGGTGAGGGTTAGGGTTAGCGTTAAGATGAGGGTTAGGATAAGGTGTAGGGTTACGGTTCGGGTGAGGGTTAGGTTTAGTGTGAGAGTTACGCTGAGGGTGAGGGTGAGGGTGAGGGTGAGGGTAATGGTAACGGTAAACATGAGGGTTAGGCTGAGGGCGAGGGTTAAGATAAGGGTGAGGGTTAGGGTTAGGGTGAGGGTTAGGGTAAGGGTTTGGGTTAGGGTTAGGGTGAGGGCTCGATTGAGGATTAGGTTTAGGGTTAATGTGAGGTTTAGGGTGAGGATGAGTGTTAGGGTTTGGTTGAGGGTTAGGGTTAGAATTAGGGTTAGGGTGAGGGCAAGGGTGAGGTTTAGGGTTAGGTTTAGGTTTATGGTGAGGTTTAGGGTTAGGGTGAGGGTGAGGTTAAGGTTTAGGGTGAGGGTTAGGGTGAGGGTGAGGGTTAGGGTTAGGGTGAGGGTAAGGTTGAGGTTTAAGGTGAGTATTAGGGTTAGTATGAGTGATAGGGTTAGGGTTAGGTTGAGGGTTATGATTAGTGTGATGTGTAGAATGAGGGTTAGGATTTAGGGTGAGGATTAAGGTAACGCTGAGGGTTAGGGTGAGGGTAATTGTAAGGGTTAGGATTAAGGTGAGGGTTAGGGTTAGGCTTAGGGTTAGAGTTATGGTGAGGAGTAGAGTGAGGGGTAGGATTAGATTTAAGTTTAGGGTTAGTGTGAGGGTTGCGGTTAGGGTGAAGATAAGGTAAGGGTGAGGGTTGGGATGAGGGTGAGGGTTAGGGTTACGGTTATGGTGAGGGTTAGGTTTATGGTTATGTTTAGGGTGAGGGTGAGGGTTAGAGTGAGGACGAGGGTTCTGGAGAGTGTAGGGGTTAGGGTTTGGGTGATGGTTAGGGTTAGTGTGATTTTAGGCTGACGGTGAGGGTGAGTGTTAGGTTTGGTATTAGGGTTATAGTGAGGGGTAGGGTGAGGGGTAGTGTTAGGGTTAGGTTGAGGGTTAGGTTTACTGTGAGGGTTAACGTTAAGGTGAGGTTTAGGGTTACTCTGAGTGTTCACGTTAGGGTTAGGCTTAGTGTTAGTGTGAGGGTAAGGTTAGGTTGAGGGTTAGGGTTAGGGTGAGGGTTAGGGTTAATATGAGGGTTAGGGTTAGGGTGAGGGTTAGGGTGAGGGTTAGTGTTAGGGTGATGTTTAGGGTGAGGGTGAGGGTTAGGGTGAGTGTGAGGGTGAAGGTTCGGTTGAGTGTTTGGGTTAGGGTTAAGGTGAGGTTGAGGGTGAGGGTGAGGCTTAGGGTTAATTTTAGGGTAAGGGTGAGTGTGAGGGTTAGGGATAAGGTTAGGCTTAGGCTGACGGTGAGGGTGAGGGTGATGTTTAGGTTTAGGGTTAGGGTTAGCGTTAGGGTTATGGTGAGTGTTAGGGTTAGGTTGGAGGTTACGGTTAGGGTGATGGTTAGGGTTAGGGATAGGTTTAGGTTGAGGGTGAAGGTGAGGGTTACGGTTAGGATTAGGGTTAGGGTGAGCCTGAGGGTGAGGGTGAGGTTTAGGTTTAGGGTGAGGGTTAGGCTAAGGGTTCGAGTGAGGGTTAGGTTTACGGTGATGTTTACGTTGAGGGTAAGGGTTAGGGTGAGGTTGACTGTGAGGTTTCGGTTGAAGGTTTGTGTTAGGGTTAGGGTGAGGGTGAGGGTGAGGGTTAGGTTTAGGGTTAGGGTTAGGCTTAGGGTGAAGGTGAAGGTGAGGGTTAGGGTTAGGGTTATTGTTAGGCTTAGGTTTAAGCTGAGGTGAGGTTGAGTGTGAGGGTTATGGTTAGGTTGAGTGTGTGCATTAGGGTTAGTGTTAGGGATAGACTGAGGGTTAGATGAGGGTGAGGCTTAGGGTTAGGGTGAGTGTTAGGCTTATGCTTAAGGTGAGGGTTAGGGATAATTTGATGGTTAGCGTGAGGTTTATAGTTAGGGTGAGGGTGAGGGTGAGCGTGACTGTTAGGGTGCAGGTGAGGTTTAGGGTTAGGTTTAGGGTTAGGGTGAGGGTTTAGAGTTAGGGTTAGGATGATGATTAGGATGAGGGGTAGGGTTAGGGTTAGGGTGAGGTTGAGTGTTAGTTTAAGGTTTACCGTTAGCGTTAGGTTTAGGGTGAGGTTTAAGGTGAGGGTGAGGGTTAGGTTTAGGGTTATGGAGAGGGTTAGGGTAAGGGTAAGTTTTAGGGTGAGGGTTAGGGTTATGGAGAGGTTTTGTGTTAGATTTAGGGTGAAGGTGAGGGTGAGGGTGTGCCTTAGGGTAAGGATTAGGTTTAGGGTTACGGTTAGGGTTATTGTTAGGGTTATTGTTAGGGTTAAGGTTACTGTGAGGTTGCAGGTGAGGTGAGGTTAAGCGTTAGGGTTAGCGTTCGGGTGAGGATTAGGGTGAGGTTAAGTGTTGGGGTGCAGTTTAGGGTTAAGGTTAGGTTTAGAATGAGGATGAGTTTTAGTTTTAGGGTGAGGGTTAGGTTGAGGGTACGTGGTAGGGTGAGGGTAAGTGTAAGTGTGAGGGTAAGTGTTAGAGTGAGGTTTAGGGTGAGGTAGAGGGTTAGTGTTAGGTTTAGGGTTAGGGTGAGGTTAACGGTTAGTGTGAGGGTTAGGGTGAGGGTGAGGGTTAGGGTTAGGATTAGGTTTAGGGTTAGGTTTAGGCTGAGGATGAAGGTGAGGGTATGGGTGAGGATTAGAATCAGTGTGAGTGTTAGTGTTAGGGTTGGGGTGAGAGTTTGGGTTAGGGTTAAGTTTAGGATGAGGGTTAGGTTGAGGGGTCCGGTTATGGTTAGGGTGAGCATTAGGGTTAGCGGTAGGGTTAGGGATAGGGTTAGGGTTAGGGTGAGGGTTAGGGTGAGGGTAAGGTTTATGGTAAGGGTGAGGGTTAGGGTTAGGGTGAGGGTTAGGGCTAGGTTTAGGGTGAGAGTTAGGGTGAAGGTTCGGGTTAGGTGAAGGTTAAGTTTTGGGTGAGGGTTAGTATTAGGTTGACGGTGAGGGTTAGGGTTAGGCTGAGGGTTACGGTTAGAGTGAGGGTTAGGGTTAGGATTAGGGTTAGGGTGAATGCTAGGGTGTCAGTGAGAGTTAGGGTTAGCGTGACGGTCATGGTTAGGTTTAGGTGTAAGCTGAGGGTTTGGGTGACCTTCAGGTTTAGAAGTACTGTGAGGTTTAGAGTTAGGCTCAGTGTGAGGGTGAGTGTGAGAGTGACTGATAATGTTAGGATTAGGGTGAGGGTTAGGGTGAGGATGAGGTTGAGTGTTATAGTGAGGGTTCGGGTTCGGGAGAGTGTGAGGGTTAGAGTTTGGGTGAGAGTTAGGGTTGGGTGAGTGTTAGGGTTACGGTGAGGGTGAGGGTTGGGGTTGGGTTTAGGGTTAGAGTGAGGGTTAGGGTGAGGGGTATGGTTAGGGTTAGGGTGAGGGTTAGGGTTACTGTGAGGGTTTATGTTAGGTTTAGGCTATAGGGTTAGGTTGAGGGTAAGGGTTATGTTTAGGGTGAGGTTTAGGGTTAGTGTGAGGGTCAGGGCTAGGGTGAGGGTAAGGGTGAGGTTTAGGTTTAGGGTGATGTTTATGGTGAGGGTGAGTGTTAGGGTGAGGGTGAGGGTGAGGGTTAAGTTGAGGGTTTGGGTTAGGGTTAGGGTGAGGTTTAGGGTGAGGGTGAAACTTAGGGTTAGGTTTAGGGTGAGGGTGAGGGTGAGTGTGAGGTTTAGGGATAGGGTTAGGCTTAGGTTTAGGGTTAGGCTTAGGGTGACTGTGAGCGTGAGGGTTAGGGTTAGTGTGAGGGTTAGGGTTAGGGTGAGGGTAAGTGTTGGGTTAAGTGTTAGGGTTAGGGTCAGTGTTAGCGTTAGGGTTAGGGTTAGGGTTGGGTTAGGTTGGAGGTTAGGGTTAGGGTGAGGGTTAGCGTTAGGGATATGGTTATGTTGAAGATGAAGGTGAGGGTTAGGATTAGGTTTAGTGTTAGCCTGAGGGTGAGAGTGAGGGCAAGGGTTAGGGTTAGGGTGAGGGTTAGGCTAAGTGTTAGGGTGAGAGTTAGGTTTAGGTTGATGTTTAGGTTGATGCTGAGAGTTAGGGTGAGGGTGAGTGTTTGGGTTCGGTTTAGGGTTTGGGTTAGGGTTAGTGTGAGGGTGATGGTGAGGTTGAGTGAGAGGGCTAGGTTTAGAGTTAGGATTAGGTTTAGGGTGAGTGTGAGTGTGAGGGTTAGGGTTAGGGTTATTTTTAGGCTTAGGTTTAAGCTGAGGGTGAGGGTGAGTGTGAGGGTTAGGGTTAGAGTTAGATTGAGTGTGAGCATTAGGGTTAGGGTTAGAGTGAAGGTTAGGGTGAGGGTGAGGTTTAGGGTTAGAGTTTAGGATAGGGTAAGGGTTAGGGTGAGGGATAGGGTTAGGGTTAGTTTTAGAGTTCGGGTTAGGGTGACAGGGTTAGGGTTAGGGTTAGGGTTAGGGTTATTGTTAGGGTTAGGGTTAGGGTGAGAGTTAGGGTCAGGATTACGGTTATTGTTAGGGTTAGGGTTACGGGTACATTGAGGGTGAGTGTGAGGGTTAGGGTTAGGGTTATTGCTAGGCTTAAGTTTAAGCTGAGGGTGAGGGGGAGTGTGAGGGTTAGGGTTAGGGTTAGGTTGAGTGTGAGCATTAGGGTTAGGTTTAGACTGAGTGTTAGGGTGAGGGTGAGGTTTAGGGTTAGAGTTTGGGATAGGGTGAGGGTTAGGGTGAGGGATAGGGTTAGGGTTAGTTTTTGAGGTCGGGTTAGGGTGACAGGGTTAGGGTTAGGGTTAGGGTTAGGGTTATTGTTTGGGTTTGGGTTAGGGTCAGGATTAAGGTTATTGTTAGGGTTACGGTTACATTGAGGGTGAGGGTTAGGGTTCTGGTTAGGCTGAGGTTTAGTGTTAGGTTTAGGGTTAGGGTTAGGTGAGGTTTAGGGGTAGAGTTAGGGTTAGGGTGAGGATTAGGTTGAGGGTTAGGGTTAAGGTGCAGGTTAGGGTGTGGGTGACGGTAAGGGTAATGGTGAGGGTTAGGTTGACAGTGAGGGTTATGGTAAGGGTGACGGTTAGGGTTAGGGTGAGTGGTAGTGTTTCGGTTAGGGTGAGGGTGAGGTTTAGATTGAGGATTAGTGTTAGGGTTAGTGTGAGGTTTTTGGTGAGGATGAGGGTTAGGGTTAGGGTGGGGGCTAGGTTGAGGGTGAGGGTTATGGTTTATGTTAGGGTGAGGTTTAGGGTTAGGGTGATGGTTAGGGTTAGTGTGACCGTTAGTGTTAACATTAGGGTTAGTTTTAGGGTGAGGGTAAGTGTTAGTGTGAGGTTTAGTGTTAGGGTGAATGTTATGTTTAGGGTTACATTTAGGGTTATTGTTAGGTTTGGGGTTAGGGTTAGAGTTTGGTTTATGGTGAGGATGAGATTTAGGGTTAGAGTTAGGGTTAGTGTTAGGGTTATGGTTAGGCTTAGCCTTAGGCTGAGTGTGAGGGTGGGTGTGAGGATTTGAGTTAGGGTTAGTGTTAGGTTTATGGTTAGGGTTATTGTTAGTGTTATGGCCAGGGTTAAGTTTGCGATGAGGGTGAGGCTGAGGGTGAGGGTTATGTTTAGGGTTAGGGTTAGGGTTAGTGTTAGTATTATTGTTAGTGTTAGGGTTAGAGTTACAGTGATGTTGAGGGTGAGGGTGAAGTTTAGGGTTAGGGTGAGGTTTTGGTTTAGGGTTAGGGTTAGGGTTAGGGTGAGGGTGAGGTTTATGGTTAGAGTTAGGTTTAGGGGGAGGGTTAGGGTGAGGTTTAGGCTTAGGGTTAGTGTTAGGGTTAGGGTGAGGGTGAGGGTAAGGTTGAGGTTTAGGGATAGGTTTAGGTTTAGGATTAGGGTTAGGTTGAGTGTGAGTGTGAGGGTTAGGGTGAAGGTTAGGCTTAGGCTTAATGGTAGGCTGAGAGTGAGGGTGGGGGTGAGGATTAGGGTTAGGGGGATGGTTCGGGTTAGTGTTAGTGTTATTGTTAGGGTTAGTGTTAGAGTTCCGGGGAGGGTGAGGGTGCAGGTGAGGGTTAGATTTAGTTTTAGGGTGTGGTTTAGGGTTAGGGTCAGGGTTAGGGATAGGGTGAGGGCGAGGTTTAGGGTTAGATATAGGGTTAGGGGGAGGGATAGGTTGAGGGTTAAGGTTAGGGTGAGTGTTAGGGTTAGTTTGAGGGTGAGGGTTAGGTTGAGGTTTAGGGTTAGGGTTAGGGTTAGTGTGAGGGTTAGTGTTAGGTTTAGGGTTAGGGTGAAGGTTAGGATTAAGTTTAGGTTTATTGTGAAGGTTAGGTTCAGGGTTAAGGTTACTCTGAGGGTGAGGGTGAGGGTTAGGGTTAGGTTTAGGGTGAGGTTTAAGGTTTGGGTTAGGGTTAGAGTTAGGGTTAGGGTGAGGATGAGGTTTAGGGTTAGAGTTCGGTTAGGGTGTGGGTTAGATTGAGGGTTAGATTTAGAGTTAGTGTTTGGGTTAGGGTTAGGGTGAGAGTTAGGGGGAGGGTTATGGTTAGGGTTAGGGTTAGGGATAGGATTAGTGTTAGGGTGTGGGTGAGTATGTGTGTTAGGGTTAGGTTTATGGTTAGGATTAGGGTTAGGCTAAGGTTGAGGTTGAGGGTGAGGGTTAGGTTTAGGGGGAGGGTTAGGATGAGGTTTAGTTTTAGGATTAGGATTAGGGTAAGTGCTAGGGTGAGGGTGAGGTTTAGGGTTAGGGTTAGGGTGAGGAGTAGGGTTAGTGATAGGGTTAGGGTGAGGGTGAGGGTGATGTTTAGGGTTAGAGAAGGTTAGGATGAGGCTGATTTTGAGGTTTAGGTTTATGGTTAGTGTTAGGTTTAATGTTAGTGTTAGGGTGACGATTATGGTGAGGGTGAGGGTTAAGGTTAGTGTTAGGATTAGGATTAGGTTTAGGATTAGTGTGATTGTGAGGGTTAGGGTTAGGGTTAGGTTTAATCTTAGTTTTAGGCGGAGGATGAGGGTGAGGGTGAGGTAGAGGCTTAGGGTTAGGGTGAGGGTTAGGGTTATGGGGAGGGTTAGGATGAGGGTTAGGGTGAGTTGTAGGGTATGGGTTAGGGTGAGTGTGAGGGTTAGGTTTAGGGTTACGGTTAGGCTTAGGGTTAGGCTGAGGGTGAGGGTTAGGGTTAGGGTGAGGTTAAGGGTTAGGGTTAGGGTGAGAGTTAGGGTTCGGTTAAGTTTAGGGTTAGGGTGAGATTTAGGGTTATGGTTTCAGTGAGCGTGAGCGTGAGGGTTAGGTTTAGGTTGAGGGTTAGCATTTGGGTTAGGTTTAGGGTTAGGCTTAGGGTTAAGCTGAGGGTGAGGTTCAGGTTGAGGTTTAAGGTTAGGATGAGGGTTAGGCATAGGTTATGGTGAGAGTTAGGGTTCGGTTGAAATTTAGGGTTAGGGTGAGTTTTAGGGTTAGTGTTAGGGTGAGGGTTAGGATGAGGGTTAGGATTAGGGTTAGGGTGAGGGCTAGGGTGAGGTTGAGGTTTAGGGTTAGGGTTAGGGTGAGAGTTAGGGTTACGGTTAGGGTGTGGGTGATATTTAGCATTAGAGTTAGGGTAAGGGTGAGGCTGAGGTTGCTGGTTAGATTTAGGGTTAGTGTTAGAGTTAGAGTTAGGGTGAGGTTTAGGGTGAGGGTGAGGGTTAGGCTTAGGGTTCGGATTAGGATTAGGGTAAGGGTTAGGATGAGTATGAGGGTTAGGGTTAGGGTTAGGCTTAGGGTTAGGCTGAGGGTGAGGGATTAGGCTTAGGGTGAGGGTAAGTGCTGGTTTAGGGTGAGTTAGGGTTCGCTTAAGTTTAGGGTTAGGGTGAGAGTTAGTGTTAGGGTTACGGTGAGTGTGAGGGTTAGGATTAGGTTGAGGCTTAGTGTTAGGGTTAGGGTGTGGGTTAGGTTTAGGGTTAGGGTGAGGGTTAGGTTTAGGGTTAGGGTGAGGGTTAGGATGAGGATTAGGGTTACGATTAGGGTTAGGGTGAGGGCTAGGGTGAGGATTAGGTTTAGTGTTAGGGTAAGGTTAAGGGTTACCTTTAGGGTTAGGGTGAGGGTTAGGATGAGGGTTAGGGTTATGGTGAGGGTGAGGGTTACATTAGGGTGGGGGTTAGGGTTAGGGTGAGGGTGAGTGTTAGCATTAGGGTGAGGGTTAGGGTGAGGGTTAGGATTAGTTTTATTTTTAGGGTTAGCGTTAGAATTATGGTGAGGGTGAGGGTTAGGGTGAGGGTTAGGGTTAGGGTGAGGGTGAGGTTAACGGTTAGGGTGAGGTTTAGGGTGAGGGTGAGGCTTAGGATTAGGATTAGGGTTAGGGTTAAGTTTAGGCTGAGAATGATGGTGAGGATGTGGGTGAGGATTAGAGTTAGGGTGAGTGTTAGGGTTAGGGTTAGGTTGAGGGTTTGGGTTAGGGTTATGTTTTGGATGAGGTTTACGTTGAGGAGTATGGTTACAGTTAGGTTGAGCGTTAGGGTTAGCATTAGGGTTAGGGCTAGGATTAGGGTTAGGTTGAGGGTTAGGTTGAGGGTAAGGTTTAGGGTTAGGGTGAGAGTTAGGCTTAGGGTTAGGCTTAGGGTGAGGGTTAGGGTGAAGGTTAGGGTTAGGGTGAAGGTTAGGGTTAGGGTGAGGGTGAGTGTTAGGGTGAGGGTTAGGGTTAGGGTGAGGTTTAGGGTTAGGATTAAGGTTAGGGTGAATGCTAGGGTGTCGGTGAGGGTTAGGGTTAGGGTAAGGGTGATGGTTAGGTTTAGGGTTAAGCTGAGGGTTTGGGTGACTTTTAGGCTTAGGAGTACTGTTAGGTTTAGAGTTAGGCTGAGGGTGTGGGTGAGTGTGAGGGTGACTGATAGGGTTAGGGTTAGGGTGAAGGTTAGGTTGAGGATGAGGGTGAGTGTTAGAGTGAGGGTGAGGGTTCAGGAGAGTGTGAGGGTTAGGGTTTGTGTGAGAGTTAGGGTTGGGTGAGTGTTAGGGTGACGGTGAGGTTGAGGGTAAAGGTTGGGTTTAGGGTTAGAGTGAGGGTTAGGGTGAGGTGCATGGTTAGGGTTAGGGTGATGGTTAGGTTTACTGTGAGGGTTTATGTTAGGTTTAGGCTTAGGGTTAGGTTGAGGGTATAGGTTAGGTTGAGGGTTAGTTTAAGGGTGAGGTTTAGGGTTAGTGTGAGGTTTATGGCTAGTGTGAGGGTAAGGGTGAGGTTTGGGGTTAGGGTGATGTTTAGGGTGAGGGTGAGAGCGTGAGGGTGAGGGTTCAGTTGAGGGTTTGGGTTAGGGTTAGGGTGAGGTTTAGGGTGAGGGTGAAACTTAGGGTTATGTTTAGGGTGAGGGTGAAGGTGAGTGTGAGGGTTAGGGATAGGGTTAAGCTTAGGTTTAGGGTTAGGCTTTTAGGGTGACTGTGAGCGTGAGGGTTAGGTTTAGGGTGAGGGTTAGGGTAAGGGTTAGGGTCATTGTTAGCATTAGGGTTAGAGTGAGTGTTAGGGTTTGGTTGGAGGTTAGGGTTAGGGTGACGGTTAGCGTTAGGGATTGGGTTAGGTTGAGGGTAAGGGTGAGGGTTAGGATTAGGTTTAGGGTTAGCCTGAGGGTGAGGGTGAGGGTGAGGGTTATGGTTAGGGTGAGGGTTAGGCGAAGTGTTAGGGTGAGGATTAGGTTTAGGGTGATGTTTAGGTTGATGGTGAGAGTTAGGGTGTGGGTGAGTGTTCGGGTTCAGTTGTGGTTTTGGGTTATGGTTAGGGTGAGGGTGAGGGTGAGGTTGAGTGAGAGGGCTAGGTTTGTGCTTAGGATTAGGTTTAGGGTGAGGGTGAGTGTGAGGGTTACGGTTAGGTTTATTTTTAGGCTTAGGTTTAAGCTGAGGGTGAGGGTGAGTGTGAGGGTTATGGTTAGAGTTAGGTTGAGTGTGAGCCTTAGGGTTAGGGTTAGGATCAGGGTAAGGTTTGAGTTTGGGTTTGAGTTTGGGTTAGGGTTAGGGTTAGGGATAGGGTTAGGGTGAGGTATACCGTTAGGGTTAGTGTTAGAGTTCTGGTTAGGGTGACAGGGTTAGGCTTAGGGTTAGGGTTTCTGTTAATGTTAGGGTTAGGGTTAGGGTGAGAGTTAGGGTCAGGATTAGGGTTATGGTTAGTGTTAGGGTTACGGTTATCGTGAGGGTGAGGGTTTTAGGTTTAGGGATGGGGTTAGGGTGAGGTTAGTGTTAGGGTTAGGGTTAGAATTAGGGTTAGGGTTAGGGTTAGGGTGAGGTTTAGGGGTAGAGTTAGTGCTAGGGTGAGGATTACAGTGAGGGTTAGGGTTAAGGTTCGGGTTTGGTGTAGGTGACGGTAAGGGTAAAGGTGAGGTTTAGGCTGATGGTGAGGGTTACGGTAAGGTGAGGGTTAGGGTTAGGGTGAGGGTTAGTGATTGGGTTAGGGTGAGGGTGAAGTTTAGATTGCGGATTAGTGTTAGGGTTAGTGTGAGGTTTATGGTGAGGATGAGGTTTAGGGTTAGATTGAGGGCTAGGGTGAGGGTGAGCGTTAGGGTTCGTGTTATGGTGATTTTTAGGGTTAGGGTAATGGTTAGGGTTAGTGTGAGTGTTAGTGTTAGCATTAGGGTTAGTTTTAGGGTGAGGGTAAGTGTTAGTGTGAGAGTTAGTGTTAGGGTGAGTGTTATGGTTAGGGTTACGTTTAGGGTTATTGATAGGTTTGGGGTTATGTTTAGAGTTCGGGTTAGGGTGATGGTGAGATTTAGGGTTATAGTTAGGGTTAGTATTAGGGTTAGGGTTAGCGTGAGTGTTAGGGTTAGTGTTAGGTTTAGGGTTAGGTTTAGGCTTAGGCTGAGTGTGAGGGTGGGTGTGAGGATTAGTGTTAGGGTTAGTGTTAGCCTTAGGGTTAGGGTTATTGCTGGTATTATGTCTAGGGTTAAGTTTGCGGTGAGGGTGAGGCTGAGGTTGAGGGTTTTGGTTATGGTTATGGTTAGTGTTAGGGTTAGTATTATTGTTAGGGTTAGTGTTAGATTTATGGTGAGGTTGAGCGTGAGGGTGAAGGTTAGGGTTAGGGTAAGGTTTCGGGTTAGGTTTAGTGTTAGGGTTAGGGTGAGGGTGAGGTTTATGGTTAGAGTTAGGTTTAGGGGGAGGGTTAGGGTGAGGTTTAGGCTTAGGGTTAGTGTTAGGGTTAGGGTGAGGGTGAGGGTTAGGTTGACGTTTAGGGATAGGGTTAGGTTTAGGCTTAGGGTTAGGGTGAGGGTGAGTGTGAGGGTTAGGGTGAGGGTTAGGCTTAGGCTTAATGGTAGGCTGAGGGTGAGGGTGGGGGTGAGGATTAGGGTTAGGCTGATGGTTCGGGTTAGTGTTAGTGTTATTGTTAGGGTTAGTGTTAGAGGTACTGTGAGGGTGAGTTTGCGATTGAGGGTTAGGTTTAGGGTTAGGGTGGGGTTTAGGATTGAGGTCAGGTTTAGGGTTAGGTTGAGGGTGAGGGTTAGGTTGAGGTTTAGGGTTAGGGTTAGGGTTAGTGTGAGGGTTAGTGTTAAGGTTAGGGTTAGTGTTAGGGTGAGAGTAAGTGTTAGGGTGAGGTAATGGTTTAGGTTGAGGGTTATGGTTAGGGTGAGGTTTAGGATTAGAGTTAGGGTTATTGTTAGGGTTAGGTTCAGGGTTAAGGTAACTGTGCGGGTGAGGGTGAGGGTTAGGGTTAGGGTTAGAGTGAGGTTTAAGGTTTGGGTTAGGGTTAGAGTTAGGGTTAGGGTGAGGGTGAGGTTTAGGGTTAGAGTTAGGGTTAGGGTGTGGGGTAGGTTAGATTTAAGGTTAGTGTCAGGGTTAGGGTTAGGGTGAGAGTTTGGTGGAGGGTTAGGGTTAGGGTTTTGATAGGATTAGTGTTAGGATGAGGGCGTGTGTGTGTGTGTGTGTGTGTGTGTGTGTGTGTGTGTGTGTGTGTGTGTGTGTGTGTGTGTGTGTTAGGGTTAAGTTTAGGTTTAGGGTTAGGGTGAGAGTTAGGGTTTGGGTTATGGTAAGTTTGAGGGTTAGGGTCAGGTTGAGGGTTAGTTTTTGGGTTAGGTTTAGGGTTAGGCTTAAGGTTACACTGAGGGTGATGTTCAGGGTGAGTGTTAGGGTTAGGGTGAGGGTTAGGGATAGGGTTAGGGTGAGAGTTAGGGTTTGGTTAAGTTTAAGGTTTGGGTGAGAGTTAGGGTTAGGGTTATGGTGAGTGTGAGTGTTAGGGTTAGGTTGAGGGTTAGCATTTTGTTTAGGTTTAGGGTTAGGCTTAGGGTTACACTGAGGGTGAGGTTCAGTGTGAGTGTTATGTTTAGGGTGAGGGTTAGGGATAGGGTTAGGGTGAGTGTTCAGGATCGGGTCAAGTTTACGGTGAGGGTGAGTGTTAGGGTTAGTGTTAGGGTGAGGGTTAGGATGAGGGTGGTATGAGGGTGAGGTTTGGGGTGAGGGATAGGGTTAGGGTGAGGGTTAAATTTAAGGTGAGGGTTAGGGGTAGGGGTAGGGTTACAGTTATGGTGAGTATTAGGGTTAATGTGAGGGTTAGTGTTAGGGTGAGGATAAAGTAAGTGTGAGGGTTAGGTTGAGGGTGAGGTTACTGTTAGAGTGAGGGTTAGGGTTAGTTTTAGTGTTAAGGTAAGGGTGAGGGTGAGGGTTAGGGTTAGGCTTAGGTTTAAGGAGAGGGTGAGGGTTAGGGTTAGGATTAGGGTTAGGGTGAACGTTAGGGTTAGGGTGGAGGTTAGGATTAGGGTTAGGGTGAGGGTTAAGGTGTGGCTTAGGCTGAGGGTGAGGGTTAGGATTAGGGTGAGGTTTAGGGTGAGGGTGAGGGTTAGTTTTAGAGTGAGGGTTAGGGTTAGGATTAAGGTTAGGGTCAGGGTTAGGGTGACTGTGAGATTTAGGGTGAGCTTTAGGTTGAGGGTTAGGTTTAGGGTTAAGGTGAGTGTTAGGGTAAGGGGTAGGGTTACGGTTAGGGTGAGGGCTAGGTTTAGTGTGAGAGTTAAGGTTAGGGTTAGGGTTAGGATTAGTGTGAGGGAAAGAATTAGGGTGATTTTTAGGATGAGGGTGAGGTTTAGGTTTAGGAATAGGGATAGGGTTAGTGTTACGCTGAGGGTGAGGATGAGGGTGAGGGTGAGCGTTAGGTTTAGGGTTAGGGTGAGTGCTAGGGTGAAGATTAGGTTTAGAGTGAGGGCTATGTTTAGGGTGAGGGTTAGGTTTAGTTTTAGTTTGAGGGTGATATGAGGTTGAGGTTTAGTGTGAGGCTTTGGGTTAGGGTGAGGGCTAGGTTGAGGGTGAACTTTAGGGCTATGATGAGGGTTAGGGTTAGGTTTAGGGTAAGGGTTAGGTTTAGTGTGACATTTACGGTTGAGGTTAGTGTGAGGGTGAGGGTTAGGACTATGGTGAGGTTTTGGGTGAGGGTAAGGGTTAGGGTTATGATTAGAGATAGGGTTACGTTTAGGCTGAGGATGAGGGTGAGGTTTAGGGTTAGGGTTAGGGTGAGGGTGAGGGCTAAGATGAGGGTGAGTGTTAGGGTGAAGGTGAGGTTGAGGTTGAGGGTGAGGGTGAGGGTTTGGGTTAGGGTAAGGGTTAGGGTGTGGGTGAGGATTAAGATTAGGGTTAGGGTTATTGTTAGGGTTAGAATGAGGGTTACAATTCAGTTTAGGATGAGGGTGAAAGTGAGGGTTATGGTTAGGGTTACGGTGATGTTTAGGGTTAGGTTTAGGGTTAGTGTTAAGATGAAGTTTAGGGTGAGGGGTAGGGTTAGGGTTAGGGTGAGGGTTAGAGTTAGTGTGAGGGTTAGGGTGAGGGTTAGGTTTAGGGTTAGGGTGAGGGATAGTTTGAGGGTTAGGGTTTTGGTTAGGGTTAAGTTGAGGGTGAGGGTTAGGTTGAGGATTAGATTTAGGGTTATGGTTAGGTTGAGGGTTAGGTTTAGGTTTAGGGTTAGGTTTACACTGAGGGTGAGGGTTAGGGTTAGGGTTATGGTAAGGGTTAAGGTGAGGGTGAGGTTTAGGATTCGGATTAGGGTTAGGGTTAGGGTGAGGGTGAGAGTTAGGTTTAGGGTTAGGGTTACAGTGAGGGTGAGGTTTAGGTTTAGGGTGAGATTTAGGGTTAGGGTTAAGGTTAGGGTGTGGGTTTTGGTTAGGATTAGAGTTAGGGTTGGTGTTATTGTTAGGGTTAGGATTAGGGTTATGGTTAGGTTTAGGGTGAGGGTGAGGGTTACGGTTAGTGTTAGGTTTAGGGTTAGTGTTAGGATTAGCGTAGAGGGTGAAGGTGTGGGTTAGGGTTATGTTTAGGGTTAGGGTGAGGGTTAGTGTGAGTGTTAGGGTTAGGGTGAGGGTGAGGGTGAGGTTGAGGGTGAGTGTTAGGGTTAGTATGAGGTTTAGGGTTAGGGTTAAGGTTAGGTTTGGGGTGAGCATAGGGTTAGTGTGAAGGTTAGGTTTAGGATTATGGTGAGTGTAAGGATTAGGGTGAGGCTTAGGGTGAGGTTTAGTTTTAGGTTTAGGTTTAGGGTGAGGGTTAGGGTTAGGGTTAGTGTTACTGTGAGGGTGAGGGTTAGGGTGAGGGTGAGGGTTAGGGTTAGGGTGAGGGTTAGTGAAAGGGTTAGGGTTAGGGTTAGGGTTAGATTGAGGGTGGTATGAGGGTGAGGTTTGGGGTGAGGGTTAGGGTGAAGGTTAGGGTTAAAGTTAGGGTGAGGGTTAGAGTTAGGGGTAGGGTTACAGTTATGGTGAGTATTAGGGTTAATGTCAGGGTTAGGTTTAGGGTGAGGATAAAGTAAGGGTGAGGGTTAGGGTGAAGGTGAGGTTGAGGGTTACTGTTAGAGTGAGGGTTAGTGTTAGGTTTAGTGTTAAGGTAAGGGTGAGGGTAAGGCTTAGGGTTACGCTTAGGGTTAAGGAGAGGGTGAGGGTGAGCGTGAGGGTTAGTGTTAGCGTTAGGGTTAGGGTGAACGTTAGGGTTAGGGTGGAGGTTAGGATTAGGGTAAGGGTGAGGGTTAGGGTGTGGGTTAGGCTGAGGTTTAGGGTTAGGATTAGGGTGAGGTTTAGGGTGAGGATTAGGGTGAGGGTGAGGGTTAGGTTTAGAATGAGGGTTAGGATTAGGATTAGGGTGAGGGTCAGGGATAAGGTGACTGTGAGGTTTAGGGTGAGGGTTAGGGTGAGGGTTAGTTTTAGGGTTAAGGTGAGGGTTAGGGTAAGGGGTAGGGTTACGGTTAGGGTGAGGGTTAGGTTTAGTGTGAGAGTTAAGGTTAGTGTTAGGGTTAGGATTAGTGTAAGGGAAAGAATTAGGTTGATGGTTAGGGTGAGGTTGAGGTTTAGGTTTAGGAATAGGAATAGGGTTAGTGTTACGCTGAGGGTGAGGATGAGGGTGAGGGTGAGTGTTAGGTTTAGCGTTAGGATGAGAGGTATGGTGAAGGTTAGGTTTAGGGTGAGGTCTAGGTTTAGGGCGAGGGGTTAGGTTTAATTTTAGTTTGAGGGTGGTTTGAGGTTGAGGTTTAGGGTGAGGGTTTGGGTTAGGGTGAGGGCTAGGTTGAGGGTGAACTTCAGGGTTATGATGAGGTTTAGGGTTAGGTTTAGGGTGAGGGTTAGGTTTAGTGTGAGGTTTATGGTTAAGGTTAGGGTGAGGGTGAGGGTAAGGGTTATGGTGAGGTTTTGGGTGAGGGTGAAGGTTAGGGTTATGATTAGAGATAGTGTTAGGTTTAGGCTGAGGGTGACGGTGAGGTTTAGGTTAGGGTTAGGGTGAGGGTGTGGGCTAGTTTGAGGGTGAGGGTTAGGATAAAGGTGAATTTGAGGGTGAGGCTGAGGGTTAGGGTGAGGGTGAGGGTTTGGGTTAGGGTTAGGGTTAGGGTGAGGGTGAGGATTAAGTTTAGGGTTAGGGTTATTGTTAGGGTTACAGTGATGGTTACAGTTCAGTTAAGGGTGAGGGTGAAGGTGAGGGTTACGGTTATTGTTACGGTGAGGTTTAGGGTTAGGGTTAGGGTTAGCGTTAAGATGAAGTTTAGAGTGAGGGGTAGGGTTAGGGTTAGGGTGAGGGTTAAGGTTTGTGTGAGGGTTAGGGTTAGGCTTAGGGTGAGGGTTAGGTTGAGGGTTAGGGTTTTGGTTAGGGTTAAGGTGAGGGTGAGGGTTAGGGTGAGGTTTAGGGTTAGGGTTAAGTTCAGGGTGAGGGTTAGGGTTAGGGTGGACTTTAGGATTCATGTTAGGGTTATGGTTAGGTTGAGGGTTAGGTTTAAGGTTAGGGTTAGTTTTACTCTGAGGGTGAGGTTTAGGATTAGGGTGAGGGTTAGGGTTAGGGTTAGGGTTAAGGTGAGGGTGAGGTTTAGGATTAGGATTAGAGTTAGGGTTAGGGTGAGGGTGAGGTTTAGGGTTAGGGTCAGGGTTACAGTGCGGGTGAGGGTTAGGTTTAGGGTGAGGTTTAGGGTTAGGGTTAGGGTGTGGGTTTGGGTTAGGGTTAGAGTTAGGCTTAGGGTTATTGTTAGGGTTAGGGTTAGGGTTATGCTTAGGTTTAGGGTGAGGGTGAGGTTTACAGTTAGGGTTAGGGTTAGGGTTAGAGTTAGGATTAGCGTAGAGGGTGAGGGTGTGGGTTAGGGTTAGGGTGAGAGTTAGGTTGAGTGTTAGGGTTAGCATGAGGGTGAGGGTGAGGTTGAGTGTGAGTGTAAGGGTTAGTATGAAGTTTAGGGTTAGGCTTAATGTTAGGGTTAGGGTCAGGGTTTGGGTTAGGGTTAAGGTTACTGTGAGGTTGAGGGTTAGGTTTAGGGTGAGGGTTAGTGTTAGGGTTAGGGTTAGGGTTATTGTTAGGGTCAGGGTTAGGGTTATGGTTAGGTTTAGTGTGAGGTTGAAGGATACGGTTAGGGTTAGGATGAGGTTTAAGTTTAGGGCTAGGGTTAGGGTGAGGTTTAGGTTGAGGGTTAGGTTTTAGTTTATGGTTAGGGTGACTGTAAGGTTTAGGCTGAGGTTTAGGTTAGGCTTAGTGTTAGGATTAGGGTGAGGTTAAGGTTTAGAGTGAGGGTTAGGTTTAGGGTTAAGGTGAGGGTTAAGATGAGGGTTAGGGTTACAGTCAGGGTCAAAGTTAGAGTTAGGGTGAGGGTTAGGGTTAGGATTATGGTTAGGGTGAGGGTGATGGTTAGGATTAGGGTTAGTGTTATTGTAAGTGTTATGGTTAGGGTTTCATTTGCAGTGAGGGTGAGGCTGAGAGTGAAGGTTAGGGTTAGGTTTAGGGTTAGTTTTAGGGTTAAGATTAGTGTTAATGTTAGGGTTAGGGTTAGAGTTACCGTTTGGTTGCGGGTGAGGGTGAGAGTTAGGGTTAGTGTTAGGGTGAGGTTTAGGGTTAACGTTAGGATTAGGGATAGGCTGAAGGTGAGTTTTAGAGTTAGAGTTAGATTGAGGGAGAGGGTTAGGGTGAGGGTTAGGCTTAGGGTTAGTTTTAGGGTTAAAGTTAGGGTTAGGTTGAGGGTTAGGTTGAGGTTTAGGGTTAGGCTTATGGTTAGGATTAGGGTTAGCATGAAGGTGAGTGTGGGGGTTAGGGTTAGGTTTAGGCTTAGGCTTAGGGTTAGGCTGAGGGTGATGATGGTGAGGATTAGGCTTAGGGGGATGGTTAGCCTTAGGTTTAGTGTGAGGGTTAGGATGAGGGTTAGGGGAAGGATTAGGGTTAGTGTGAGGGCTAGGGTGAGGGTGTAGGTTGGGGTTAGGGTTAGGCTTAGGCATATGGTTAGGATGAAGGTGATGGTGAGGGTGGGGTTAAGGTTATGGTGATGGATAGGGTTAGGGTAGGGAAAGGGTTAGGATGAGGGTTCGGGTTAGGGTTCGGGTTAGGATGAACGTGACGGTAAGTGTAAAGGTGAGGGTGAGGCTGAGGGTCAGGGTTACGGTAAGGGTGAGGGTTAGGGTTAAGGTGACGGTTAGGGTAATTGTTAGGGTTAGGGTTAGATTGAGGATTAGGGTTAGGGTTAGTGTGAGGTTTAGGGTGAGGATGAGGGTTTTGGTTAGGGTTAGGGTTATGTTGAGGGTAAGGTTGAGGGTTAGGGTGAGTGTTAGGGTGACGGTGAGGGTGAGGGTTAGGGTTGGGGTTAGGGTTAGCGTGAGGGTTAGGGTAAGGGGTAGGGTTAGGGTGAGGGTAAGGATTATGGATAGTGTGAGGGTTAGGGTTACAGTGAGGGTAAGGGTTAGGGTGAGCGTTAGGGTTAGGTTGAGGGTTAGCGTTGGGGTTAGGGTGAGGGTTAGTGTTACGTTGGAGGTTAGGTTTAGTTTGAGGGTTAGTGTGAGTGTTAGGGTTAGTGTGAGTGATAGGGTTAGGGTTAGGGTGAGGGTTATGGTTAGGGTGATGTGTAGAATGAGGGTTAGTTTTAGGGAGAGGGTTAAGGTAACAGTGAGGGTTAGGGTGAGGGTGAGTGTAAGGGTTAGGATTAGGGTGAGGGTTAGGGTTAGAGTTAGAGTGAGGGGTAGGGTTAGGGTTAGGGTGAGGGTTAGGGCTACTATGAGGGTTAGCGTTACTCTGAGGGTTCAAGTTAGTGTTAGGCTTAGTGTTAGAGTGAGGGTAAGGGTTAGGCTTAGGGTGAGGGTGATTGTGAGGGTTAGGGTTAGGGTTATTGTTAGGCTTAGGTTTAAGCTGAGGGTTAATGTGAGGTTAATGCTGAGGTTAATGTGAGGGTTAGGATTAGGGTGAGGTTTAGGGTGAGGGTTAGGGTTAGGTTGATGTTTAGGGTGAGGGTGAGGGTTAGGGTGAGGGTGAGGGTGAAGATTCGGTTGAGTGTTTGGGTTAGGGTTAGGGTGAGGTTGAGGGTGAGGGTGAGGCTAAGGGTTAGTTTTAGGGTAAGGGTGAGTGTGAGGGTTAGGGATAGGGTTAGGCTTAGGCTGAGGGTGAGGATGTGGGTGAGGTTCAGGGTTAGGGTTAGGGTTAGCGTTAGGGTTATGGTGAGGCTTAGGGTTAGGTTGGAGGTTAAGGTTACGTTGAGGGTTAGGGTTAGGGAAAAGTTTAGGTTGAGTGTGAGGGTGAGGGTTAGGGTTAGGATTAGTGTTAGGGTGAGCCTGAGGGTGAGGGTGAGTGTGTGGGTTAGGGTTAGGGTGAGCGTTAGGCTAAGGGTTAGAGTGAGGGTTAGTTTTAGGGTGATATTTAGGTTGAGGGTGAGGGTTAGGGTGAGGTTGAGTGTGAGGGTTCGATTGAGGGTTTGAGTTTGGGATATGGTGTCGGTGAGGGTGAGGGTTAGGTTTAGGGTTAGGGTTAGGCTTAGGGTGAGGGTGATTGTGAGGGTTAGGGTTAGGGTTATTGTTAGGCTTAGGTTTAAGCTGAGGGTGAGGGTGTGTGTGAGGGTTAGGTTTAGGGTGAGTGTGAGCGTTAGGGTTTCTGTTAGGGATAGACTGAGGGTTAGATGAGGGTGAGGCTTAGGGTTAAGGCGAGTGTCAGGCTTAGGGTTCGGGTGAGGGTTAGGGATAGTTTGATGGTTAGGGTGAGGTTTAGAGTTAGGTTGAGGGTGAGGGTGAGCGTGACTTTTAGGGTGCAGGTGAGGTTTAGGGTTAGGGTTTGGATTTAGAGTTAGGGTTAGGATGATGGTTAGGATGAGGGGTAGTGTTAGGGTTAGATTGAGGTTCAGGGTTACTTTAAGGGTTACCGTTAGCGTTAGGGTTAGGGTGAGGTTTAAGGTGAGGGTTAGGGTTAGGTTTAGGGTTAGGGTGAGGGTTAGGGTAAGTGTGAGGTTAGGGTTATAGTGAGGGTTAGGGTTATGGAGAGGTTTACGGTTAGATTTAGGGTGAAGGTGAGGGTGAGGTTGTGGGTTAGGGTAAGGATTAGGTTTAAGGTTAGGGTTAGTGTTATTGTTAGGGTTCGGGTTATGGTTAGGGATACGGTGAGGTTGCTGGTGAGTTGAGGTTTAGCGTTAGGGTTAGCGTTAGGGTGAGGGTAAGTGTTGGGGTGAGAGTTATTGTTAGGGTGAGGTTTAGGGTGAGATTGAGTGTTAGTTTTAGGGTTAGGGTTAGGGTGAGGTTAACGGTTAGGGTTAGGGTTACGGTGAGGGTTAGGGTTAGCACTAGGGTTAGGTTGAGGGCTAGGTTTAGGGATAGGGTTAGATTAGGGTGAGGGTTAGAGTTAGGGTGAGGATTAGGGTGAGGGTAAGAATAAGGGTAAGGGTGAGGGTTAGGGTGAGTTTGAGGGTTAGGATAAGAGTGAAGGTTATGGTGAGGATGAGGATTAGGGTTAGGGTGAGGGTGAGGTTGAGGTTTAGGGTGAGGGTTAGGGTTAGGCTTAGGGTGCGGGTTAGATGAGGTTGAGGGTTAGGGTTAGGTTGAGGGTTAGGTTTAGGGTGAGGGTGAGGGTTAGTATTAGGGTTAATGTGAGGGGTAGGGTGAGGGAGAGGTTTAGGGTTAGGTTTAGGGTGATGGTTAGGGTTATGGTGAGGTTAAGGGTTAGTGTGAGTGTTAGTGTTAGGGTTAGGCCTAGTGTTAGGGTTAGTGTAAGTGTTAGGTTGAGGGTTAGGATTAGGTTGAGGGTTAGGGTTAGGGTGAGGGTGAGGGTTATGCTGAGGATTAGGGTGAGGGTTACGGTTAGGCTGATGTTTAGGATGAGGGTGAGGGTTAGTGTGAGGGTGAGTATAAAGGTTGGTTTGAGGGTATTGGGTTAGGTTTAGGGTGAGGTTGAGGGTGAGTTTGAGGCTTAGGGTTAGGGTTAGTGTGATGGTGACTGTGAGGGTTAGGGTTAGGGTTAATGATAGGGTGGTTAAGGATGAGGGTTAGTGTGAGAGTTAGTGTTAGGGTTAGGCTTAGTGTTATGGTGAGTGTAAGGGGTAGGTTGAGTGTTAGGGTGAGGGGAAGTTTAGGGTTAGGGTGAGGGTTAGGGTGAGGTTGAAGGTGACGGTGAGGCTTAGGGTTAGGATTAAGATGAGGGTGAGTGTGAGGGTTAGGGTTAGGGTTAGGGTTAGGGTTAGGCTGAGGCTGACGGAGAGGGTGAGACTGAGGGTTAGGGTGTGGGTGAGGGTTCGGTTTAATGTAAGTTTAAGGGTAACAGTGAGTGTTAAGGTGCAGGTGAGGTTTAGGGTTAGTATCAAGGTTAGGTTTAGGGTTAGGTTGAGAGTTAGGATGAGGGCTAGGGTTAGGGTTGGGTGAGGGTTAGGGTGAGTTTGAGGGTTAGGGTTAGGGATAGGGTGAGGGTTAGGATGAGGTTTAGTGTGAGGTTAAGGTTTAGGGTGAGGGTTAGAATGATTGTGAGGTTTAGGGTTAGGGTTAGTGTTAGGGTGAGGGTAAGTGTTAGGGTTTTGTATAGGTTTACATAGAGGGTGAGGGTTAGGTTTAGGGTGAGGGTTAGGGTTAGGGTTAGGGTGAGGGTACGGGTTAGGATAAATGTTAGGGTTATGGTTATTTTTAGGGTTATGTTTAGGTTTATGGTTACGTTGAGGGTGAAGGTTAGGGTTAGGGTGAGGTTTAGGAATAGAGTTAGGTTTAGAGTAATATTTAGGATGAGGTTTAGGGTGAGTGTTAGGGTTAAGGTTAGGGTGAGGGTTAGGGTTAGTTTGAGGGTTAGGGTGAGGGTTAGGATGAGGGTTAGAGTGAGGTCAAGGTTTAGGGTGAGGGTTAGAGTGAGTGTGAAGGTTAGGGTTAGGGTTAGTGTTAGGGTGAGGGCAAGTGTTAGGGTTAGGATTAGGTTTAAGATGAGGCTGAGGTTTAGGTTTAGGGTGAGGGTTAGGGTTAGGGTTAGGGTTAGGGTGAGGGTGAGGGTTAGGATAAAGTTTAAGGTTAGGGTTATTCGTAGGGTTATGTTTAGTTTTATGGTTTTGTTGAGGGTGAGGGTTAGGGTTAGGGTGAGGTTTAGGATTAGGTTTAGGTTTAGGGTTAGGAAGAGGTTTAGGTTGAATGGTAGGGTTAAGGTTAGGGTGAGGGTTAGGGTTAGAGTGAATGTTAGGGTTAGGGTTAGGGTGAGGGTTAGGTTTAGTGTTGGAGTTAGGGTTAGGGTTAGGATGAGGGTTTCGGTTCGGGTTAGGGTTAGGGTTAGGTTGAGGGTTGTGGTGAGAGTGAGGGTTAGGGTTAGTGTTAGGTTTATCATGTGGGTGAGTGATAGTGTGAGGGTTAGGGTGAGTGTTAGAGTTAGCATTAGGGTTAGGGTGAAGGTTAGGGTGAGGGTTAGGTTTAGTGTGAGTGTGAGGGTTAGGGTTAGGTTTAGGATTAGTGTGAAGGTACGGATTAGGTTTAACGTTAGGGTGAGGCTGAGGTTTCGGCTTTTGATTTGTGTTGTAGTTAGTGTTATGCTGAGGGTGATGTTGAGGGTGAGGGTGAGTGTGAGTTTTAGGCTTAGGTTTAGGGTGAGGGCTAGGGTGAGGGTTAGGGTTAGGGTGAGGGTTATTGTTAGGGTGACGGTTATGTTTAGGGTTAGTTTGAGGGTTGTATGAGGGTTAGATTTAGGGTCAGGTTTAGGGTTAGGGTTAGGGTTAAAGTTAGGGTGAGGGTTAGGGTTCGGGGTAGGGTTACGCTTATGGTGAGTATTAGGGTTAATGTGAGGATTAGCGTTAGGGTGAGGATGAAGTAAGGGTGAGGGTTAGGGTGAGGGTGAAGTTCAGGGTTACTGTTAGAGTGTGGGTTAGGGTTAGGTTTAGTGTTAACGTAAGGGTGAGGGTGAGGGTTAGGGTTAGGCTTAGGGTTAAGGAGAGCGTGAGGGTGAGTGTGAGGGTTAGGGTTAGTGTGAAAGTTAGGCTTAGGGTGGAGGTTAAGATTAGGGTAAGGGTGAGTGTTAGTGTGTGGGTTAGGCTGCGTGTTAGGGTTAGGATTAGGGTGAGTTTAGGGTGAGATTTAGGGGGAGGGTGAGTGTTAAGTTTAGAGTGAGGGTTAGGTTTAGGATTAGGGTTAGGGTCAGGATTAGGGTGACTGTGAGGTTTAGGGTGAGGTTTAGGGTGAGGATTAGGTTTAGGGTTAAGGTGAGTGTTAGGGTTAGTTGTAGGGTTACGGTTAGGGTGAGGGTTAGGTTTAGTGTGAGAGTTAAGGTAAGGGTTAGGGTTAGGGTTAGGATTAGTGTGAGGGAAAGAATTAGGGTGATGGTTAGGGTGAGGATGAGGTTTAGGTTTAGGTTTTGGTTTAGGAATAGGGATAGGGTTAGTGTTACACTGAGGAGAGGATCAGGGTGAGGGTGAGCATTAGGTTTAGGGTTAGGATGAGGGCTAGGGTGAGGGTTAGAGTTAGTTTTAGTTTGAGGTTGGTGTGAGGCTGAGGTTTAGGGTGAGGTTTAGGGTGCGGGTTAGGTTTAGTGTGAGGTTTACGGTTAAGGTTAGGGTGAGGGTGAGGGTAAGGGTTATGGTGAGGGTTCGGGTGAGGGTTAGGGTTACGGTTATGATTAGAGGTAGGGTTAGGTTTAGGCTCAGGGTGAGAGTGAGGATGCAGGTGAGGTTTAGGGCTAGGGTTAGGGTGAGGGCTAGGGTGAGGGTTAAGGTTAGGGTAAGGGTTAAGGTGAGGGTGAGGTTTAGGATTAGGATTAGGGTTATGGTTAGGGTGAGGGTGAGGGTTAGGGTTAGGGTTAGGGTTACAGTGAGGGTGAGGGTTAGGTTTAGGTTGAGGTTTAGGGTTAGGTTTAGGGTGTGGGTTTGGGTTAGGATTAGAGTTAGGGTTAGGGTTATTGTTAGGGTTAGGGTTAGGTTTAGGGTGAGGTTGAGGGTTACCGTAAGTGTTAAGTTTAGGGTTAGGGTTAGGATTAGCGTGAGGGTGAGGGTGTGGGTTAGGGTTATGTTTAGGGTTAGTGTGAGGGTTAGTGTGAGGTTTAGGGTTAGGGTGAGGGTGAGGGTGAGGTTGAGGGTGAGTGTTAGGGTTAGTTTTATGTTTAGGATTAGGGTTAAGTTTAGGGTTAGGGTGAGGGTTTGGGTTAGGTTTAGGGTTAGGATGAGGGTTAGGCTGAGTGGTATGGTTAGGTTTTGGGTGAGCTTTAAGTTTAGTGTGAAGGTTAGGATTAGAGTTAGGGTGAGGTTAAGGATTAGGGTGAGGGTTAGGATGAGAGTTATTGTTAGGTTTAGGTTTAGGGTGAGGGTTAGGGTTAGGGTTAGGTTTACTGTGAGGGTGAGGGTTAGGTTTAGGGTGAGGGTTAGGGTTAGGGTTAGCGTTAGGGTGTGGGAGGGGTTAGGATTAGAGTTAGGGTTAGGGTTATTATTAGGGTTAGGTTTAGAGTTAGGTTTAGGGTAAGGGAGAATGATACGGTTAGGGTTAGGGTGAGGTTTAAGGTTAGGGTTAGGGTTAGGGTGAGTGTTAGGTTGAGGGTTAGGTTTTGGGTTACGGATAGGGTAAGGATGAGGGTTAGGGTGAGGTTTAGGTTAGGCTTAGTGTTAGGATTAGGGTGAGGTTAAGGGTTAGAGTGAGGGTTAGTGTTAGGATTAGGATGAGGGTTAAGATGAGAGTTAGGATTACAGTGAGGGTCAGGGTTACGGTTAGGGTGAGGGTTAGGGTTAGGATTAGGGTTAGGGTGAGGGTGATGGTTAGGATTAGGGTTAGTGTTCTTGTAAGTGTTATGGTTAGGGTTAATTTTGCAGTGAGGTTGAGGCTGAAGAAGGTTAGGGTTAGGGTTAGGGTTAGTTTTAGGGTTAAGATTAGTGTCAATATTAGGGTTAAGGTTAGAGTTACTGTTTGGGTGAGGGTGAGGGTGAGATTTATTGTTAGTGTTAGGGTGAGGTTTAGGGTAAAGGTTAGGATTAGGGATAGGGTGAGGGTTAGTTTTAGAGTTAGAGTTAGGTTGAAGGGGAGGGTTAGGGTGAGGGTTAGGGTTAGGCTTAGTGTTAGGCTTAAGGTTAGGCTTAGGGTGATGGTTAGCCTTAGGGTTAGGGTGAGGTTTAGGATGAGGTTTAAGGTTAGGATTAGGGTAAGGGTGAGGGCTAGGGTGAGGGTGTAGGTTAGGGTTAGGGTTAGGCTTAGGCAAAGGGTTAGGATGAGGGTGATGGTGTGGGTGTGGGTTAAGGTTATGGTGATGGATAGTGTTAGGGTAGGTTAAGGGTTAGGATGAGGGTTCGGGTTAGGGTGAGGGTTAGGATGAGCGTGACGTTAAGTGCAAAGGTGAGGGTGAGGCTGAGTGTGAGGGTTACGATAAGGGTGAGGGTTAAGGTTAGGGTGAGTGTTAGAGTAAGGGTTAGGGTTAGGGTTAGATTGAGGATTAGGGTTAGGGTTAGTGTGAGGTTTAGGGTCAGGATGAGGGTTAGGGTTAGAATTAGGGTTAAGTGGAGGGCTAGCGTGAAGGTGAGGGGTAGGGTTAGGGTTAAGTTTAGGTTGAGGGTTATGTTGAGGAGTAAGGTTATGTTTAGGGTGAGGGTTAGGTTTAGTGTGAGGGTTACGGTTAGGGTGAGGGTGAGGGTTAGGGTTAGGATTAGGGATAGGTTTAGGGTTACCCTGTGGGTGAGGGTGAGGGTGATGTTTAGGGTTAGGGTTATGGTTATGGTTAGGGTGAGGGCTAGGGTGAGGATGAGGGTTAGGGTGAAGTTGAGGGTTAGGTTGACACTCTTGGTTATGTAATGTTTAGGTTTAAGATGAGGATTACGTGAGGTTTAGGGTGAGGGTGACCTTGAGGGTTATGGTGTGGGTGAGGATAAGGGTTAGGGTGAGGGTTCGCGTGATGGTGAGGGTTAGGGTGACGTTGAAGTTTAGGGTTAGGGTTAGGTGAGGGTTAAGGTTAGGGTTAGGGATAGGGTGAGGGTGAGTGTTAGGATTAGGTTTTGGGTTAGGGTGAGGTTTAGACTGAGGGTGAGGTTTAAGTTTAGGGTAGGTTTGTGGTGGTGGTAAATGATAGCATGAGGGTTAGGGTGAGTGTTAGAGTAAGCATTAGTGTTAGGGTGAGGGTTAGGGTGAGGGTGCAGGTGAGAGTGAGGGTTAGGGTGAGGATTAGGGTGAGTTTTAGGGTTAGGGTGAGGGTTAGGGTTAGGGTGAGTGTTACAGTGAGGGTGAGGGTTAGGGTTATTCTTAGGGTTAAGTTGAGGATTAGGCTGAGGGTTAGGCTTAGGATTAGGGTGAGGGTTAGGGTGAGGGTGAGGGTTAGGGTTCTGGTGAGGGTTACGGTTATTATTACGGTAAGGGCCAGGTTTAGGGTGATTGTGAGGTTTAGGGTGAGGGTTGGGGTGAGGGTTAGGGTTAGGGTTAAGGTGAGGGTTAGGATAAGGGGGAGGGTTACGGTTCGGTTGAGGGTTAGGTTTAGTGTGAGAGTCAGGGTTAGGATTAGTGTGAGGGTAAGAATTAGGGTGATGGTTAGGGTGAGGATGAGGTTTAGGGTAAGGAATAGTGATAGGGTTACTGTTACGCTGAGGGTGAGTGTGAGGGTGAGGGTGAGCATAAAGGTTGGTTTGAGGGTATTGGGTTAGGTTTAGGGTGAGGTTGAGGGTGAGTTTGAGGCTTAGGGTTAGGGTTAGTGTGATGGTGACTGTGAGGGTTAGGGTTAGGGTTAATGATAGGGTGGTTAAGGATGAGGGTTAGTGTGAGAGTTAGTGTTAGGGTTAGGCTTAGTGTTATGGTGAGTGTAAGGGGTAGGTTGAGTGTTAGGGTGAGGGGAAGTTTAGGTTTAGGGTGAGGGTTAGGGTGAGGTTGAAGGTGACGGTGAGGCTTAGGGTTAGGGTTAAGGTGAGGGTGAGTGTTTGGGTTAGGGTTAGGGTGAGCTTGAGGGTGAGTGTGAGGCTTAGGGTTAGTTTTAGGGTAAGGGTGAGTGTGAGGGTTAAGGATAGGGTTAGGCTTAGGCTGAGGGTGAGAGTTAGGGTGAGGTTTAGGGTTAGCGTTAGGATTATGGTGAGGGTTAGGGTTAGGTTGGAGGTTACGGTTAGGGTGAGGGTTAGGGTTAGGGATAGGTTTAGGTTGAGGGTGAGGGTGAGGGTTAGGGTTAGGATTTGGGGTAGGGTGAGCCTGAAGGTGAGGGTAAGGTTTAGGGTTAGGGTTAGGGTTAGGGTGAGTGTTAGGCTAAGATTTAGAGTGAGGGTTAGGTTTAGGGTGATGTTTAGGTTGAGGGCGAGGGTTAGGGTGAGGTTGAGTGAGAGGAGAGGGTTCGGTTGAGGCTTTGGGTTAGGGTTAGGGTGAGGGTGAGGGTTAGGTTTAGGGTTAGGTTTAGGCTTAGGGTGAGGGTGAATGTGTGGGTTAGGGTTAGGGTTATTGTAAGGCTTAGGTTTAAGCTGATGGTGAGGGTGTGTGTGAGGGTTAGGTTTAGGGTGATTGTGAGCGTTAGGGTTAGTGTTAGGGATAGACTGAAGGTTCGATTAGGGTGAGGCTTAGAGTTAGGGCGAGTGTTAGGCTTAGGGTTAGGGTGAGGGTTAGGGATAGTTTGTTGGTTAGGGTGAGGTTTAGAGTTAGGGTGAGGGTGAGGGTGAACGTGACTGTTAGGGTGCAGGTGAGTTTTAGGGTTAGGTTTAGGGTTAAGGTGTGTGTTTAGAGTTAGGGTTAGGATGATGGTTAGGATGAGGGGTAGGGTTAGGGTTAGGGTGAGGTTCAGGGTTAGTTTAAGGGTTACCTTTAGGGTTAGGGTTTGGGTGAGGCTTAAGGTGAGGTTTAGGGTTAGGTTTAGGATTAGGGTGAGGATAAGTTTTAGGGTGAGGGTTACGGTGTGAGGTTAGGGTTAGGGTGAGTGTTAGGGTTATGGAGAGGTTTAGGGTTAGATTTAGGGTGAAGGTGAGGGTGAGGTTGTGGGTTAGGGTAAGGATTAGATTCAGGTTAGGGTTAGTGTTATTGTTAGGGTTCGGGTTAGGGTTAGGGTTTCGTGAGGTTGCTGGTGAGGTGAGGTTTAGCGTTAGTGTTAGCGTTTGGGTGAGGGTTATGGTGAGGGTCAGTGTTGGGGTGAGGGTTAGGGTTAGGGTGAGGTTTAGGGTGAGGTTGAGGGTTAATTTTACGGTCAGGGTTAAGGTGAGATGAAAGGTTAAGGTTAGGGTTAGGGTGAGGTTTAGGGTTACCATTAGGGTTAGGTTGAGGGCTATGGTGAGGGTTAGGGTTAGGTTAGGGTGAGGGTTAGGGTTAGGGTGAGGATTAGGGTGAGGGTAAGGATAAGGGTAAGGGTGAGGGTTAGGGTGAGTTTGTGGGTTAGGGTAAGAGTGAAGGTTATGGTGAGGGTGAGGTTTAGGGTGAAGGTTAGGGTTAGGGTGAGGGTGAGGTTGAGGGTTAGGGTGAGTATTAGGGTGAGGGTGACATGAAGTTGAGGGGTAGGTTTAGGGTGAGGGTTAGGGTTAGTATTAGGGTTAGTGTAAGGGGTAGTGTTAGGGAGAGGGTTAGGGTTAGGTTTAGGGTGAGGGTTAATGTTATGGTGAGGTTAAGGTTTAGTGTGACAGGGTTAGGCCTACTGTTAGGGTTATGGTAAGGGTTAGGTTGAGGGTTAGGTTTAGGTTGAGGGTTAGGTTTAGGTTGAGGGTTAAGGGTAGGGTGAGGGTTAGGCTTATGCTGAGGATTAGGGTGAAGGTTAGGTTTAGGCTGATGTTTAGGATGAGGGTGAGGGTTAGTGTGAGGGTGAGCATAAAGGTTGGTTTGAGGGTTTGGGTTAGGTTTAGGGTGAGGTTGAGGGTGAGTTTGAGGCATAGGGTTAGGGTTAGTGTGAGGATGACAGTGAGGGTTAGGGTTAGGGTTAATGATAGGGTGGTTTAGGATGAGGGTTAGTGTGAGAGTTAGTGTTAGGTTTAGGCTTAGTGTTATGATGAGTGTAAGGGTTAGCTTGAGTGTTAGGTAAGGGGGGGTTAGTGTTAGGGTGAGTGTTAGGGTTAGGTTGAGGGTTATAGTGAAGCTTAGGGTTAGGGTTAGGGTGAGGGTGAGTGTGAGGGTTAGGGATAGGGTTAGGGTTAGGCTTTGGGTTAGGCTGAGGCTGACAGAGAGAGTGAGACTGAGGGTTAGGTTGTGGGTGAGGGTTAGGTTTAATGTAAGGTTTAGGGTGACAGTGAGTGTTAGGTTGCAGGTGAGGTTTAGGGTTAGGGTTAGGGTTAGTATCAGGGTTAGGTTTAGGGTTAGGTTGAGAGTTAGGATGAGGGGTAGGGTTAGGGTTGGGTGAGGGTTAGGGTTAGTTTGAGGGTTAGGGTTAGGGATAGGGTGAGGGTTAGGATGAGGTTTAGGGTGAGGTTAAGGTTTAGGGTGAGGGTTAGAGTGAGTGTGAGGTTTAGGGTTAGGGTTAGTGTTAGGGTGAGGGTAAGTGTTAGGGTTTTGTATAGGTTTACGGTGAGGGTGAGTGTTAGGTTTAGGGTGAGGGTTAGGGTTAGGGTTAGGGTGAGGGTGAGGGTGAGTGTTAGGATAAAGTTTAGTGTTAGGGTTAGGTTTACGATGAGGGTGAGGGCTAGGTTTAGGGTGAGGGTTAGGGTTAGGGTTAGGGTGAGGGTGAGGGTTAGGATAAAGTTTAGAGTTAGGGTTAATTGTAGGGTTATGTTTAGGTTTATGGTTACATTGAGGGTGAAGGTTAGGGTTAGGGTGAATTTTAGGCTTAGGGTTTGGTTTAGGGTTAGGGTTAGGATGAAGTTTAGGGTGAGAGGGTGAGAGATAGGGCTAAGGTTAGGGTGAAGGTTTGGGTTAGAGTGAAGGTTAGGTTTAGGGTTAGAGTTAGGGTGAGGGTTAGGATTAGTGTTAGAATTAGGGTTTGGGTTAGGATGAGTGTTTCAGGTTAGGGTTAGGGTTAGGGTTAGGTTGAGGGTTGTGGTGAGGGTGAGGGTTAGGGTTAGGTTTAGGTTTATCAGGTGGGTGATTGATTGCGGGAGGGTTAGGGTGAGTGTTAGAGTTACCATTAGTTTTAGTGTGAAGGTTAGGGTGAGGGTTAAGTTTAGTGTGAGTGTGAGGGTTAGGGTTAGGTTTAGGATTAGTATGAAGGTAAGAATTAGGGTGACGGTTAGGGTGAGGTTGAGGTTTGGGTTAGGATTTGGGTTATTGTTAGTGTTAAGCTGAGGGTGATGGTGAGGGTGAGGGTGAGTGTGATTTTTAGGGTTGGTGTTAGAGTGAGGGCTAGGGTGAGGGTTAGGGTTAGGGTGAGTTTTAGGGTTAGGGTGAGGTTTAGGGTAAGGGTTAGTTTGATGGTGGTATGAGGGTGAGATTTAGGCTGACGTTTAGGGTTAGTGTTAGCGTTAATGTTAGGGTGTAGTATAGGGATATGGGTAGAGTTAAGGTTATGGTGAGTATTAGGGTTAATGTGAGGGTTAGGGTTAGGGTGAGGATAAAGTAAGGGTGAGGGTTAGGGTGAGGGTGAGGTTTAGGGTTACTGTTAGAATGAGGGTTAGGGTTAGGTTTAGTGTAAAGGTAAGGGTGAGGGTGAGGGTTAGGATTAAGCTTAGGGTTAAGGAGAGGGTGAGGGTGAGTGTGAGGGTTAGGGTTAGGGTTAGGGTGAAAGTTAGGGTTAGGGTGGAGATTAGGATTAGGGTTAGGGTGAGGGTTAGGGTATGGGTTAGGCTGAGGATTATGGTTAGGATTAGGGTGAGGTTTAGGGTGGGGTTTAGGTTGAGGGTGAGGTTTAGGTTTAGAGTGAGGGTTAGCGTTAAGATTAGGGTTAGGGTCAGGGTTAGGTTGACTGTGAGGTTTATGGTGAGGTTTAGGGTGAGCGTTAGGTTTAGTGTTAAGGTGAGGGTTAGGGTAAGGGGTTAGGGTTACGGTTAGGGTGAGGGTTAGGTTTAGTGTGAGTTAAGGTTACGGTTAGGGTTAGGATTAGTGTGAGGGAAAGAATTAGGGTTATTTTTAGGATGAGGGTGAGGTTTAGGTTTAGGAATTTAGATAGGGTTAGTGTTACACTGAGGGTGAGGATGAGGGTGAGGGTGAGCTTGAGGTTTAGGGATAGGGTGAGGGTTAGTGTTAGGTTGAGGGCTAGGGTTAGGGTGGGGGTTAGGATTAGTTTTAATTTGAATGTGGTGTGAGGGTGATGTTTAGGGTGAGGCTTTGGGTTAGGGTGAGGGCAAGGTTGAGGGTGAACTTTAGGATTATGATGAGGGTTATGGTTAGGTTTAGGGTGAGGGTTAGGTTTAGTGTGAGGTTTACGGATAAGATTATGGTGAGGGTGAGGGTAAGGTTTATGGTGAGTGTTCGGTTGAGGGTGAGGGTTAGGGTTATGATTAGAGATAGGGTAAGGTTTAGGCTGAGGGTGATAGTGAGGATGCAGGTGAGGTTTAGGGTTAGGGTTAGGGTGAGGGTGAGGGCTAGGGTGAGGGTGAGGTTGAGGATGATGCTGAGGTTTAGGGTGAGGTTGAGGATTTGGGTTAGGGTTAGGGTTAGCATGAGGGTGAGGGTTAAGATTAACTTTAGGTTTATTGTTAGGGTTAGAGTGAGGGTTACAGTTCAATTTAGGGTGAGGGTTATGTTTACGGTTAGGTTGAGGTTTTGGGTTAGGGCTAGGGTTAGTGTTAAGATGAAGTTTAGGGTGAGGGGTAGGGTTAGGGTTAGGGTGAGGTTTAGGGATAGTGTGAGGGTTAGGATTAGGGTTAGGGTGAAGGTAAGGTTGAGGGTTAGGGTTTTGGTTAGTGTTAAGTTGAGGGTGAGGGTTAGGGTGAGGTTTAGGGTTAGGGTTAGTGTTAGGGTGAGGGTGAGGATTAGGGTTACCGTTAGGGTAAGGGTTTAGGTGAGGGTGAGGTTTAAGATTAGGATTAGGGTTAGGGTTAGGGTAAGGGTGAGGGTTAGGGTTCGGGTTAGGGTTACAGTGAGGGTGAAGTTTAGGTTTAGGTTGAGGTTTTTGTTTAGAATTAGGGTTAGGGTATGAGTTTGGGTTAGGATTAGAGTTAGGGTTAGGGTTATTGTTAGGGTTAGGGTTAGGGTTATGGTTAGGTTTTGGGTGAGGGTGAGGGTTACGGTAAGGGTTAGTTTTGGTGTTAGGCTTAGGATTAGCGTGAGGGTGAGGGTGTGGGTTAGGGTTATGTTTAGGGTTAGGGTGAGGGTTCGTGTGAGGATTAGGGTTAGGGTGAGGTGAGAGTGATGGTTAGGATTAGGATTAGGGTTAGGGTTAGGCTGAGGGTGAGGGTAAATGTTAGGGTTAGGTTTAGGGTGAGAGTTAGGTTTAGGGTGATGTTTGGCATGAGGGTGAGGGATGAGGTTTCGGGAAAGGCTGAGAGTTAGGGTGGGGGTGAGGGTTAGGTTTAGAATTAAAGTTATTATTAGGGTTAGCCTGACGGTGATGATGAAGGTGAGGGTGAAGGTTAGGGTTAGGTTGAGGGTTAGGATTAGGGTTAGGGTAAGAGTTAGGGTTAGGGTATCTTTAGCATGAAGGTGAGGATTAGGGTCAGGGTGGGGGTGAATGTTAGGTTGTCGGTGAGGATTAGGGTGTCTGTGAGGTTTAGGGTGAGGGTGAGGGTTACGGTGAGTTTTAGGGTTAGGGTGAGTGTTAGGGTAAAGTTGAGGGTGAGGGTTAGGGTTAGGATTAGGGTTAGGGTTAGGGATAGGCTGAGGGTGAGGGTGAGGGTTAGGGTTAGGGTGAGGGTTCGTGTTAGGTTTAGGCATAAGCTGAGGATAAGGGTGAGGGTGAGGGTTAGGGTGAGGGTAAGGGTTAGTGTTAGGGTTAAGGTTAGGCTGAGGGTTATGGTGAGGGTTATGTTTAGGTTTAGGTTTAGGTTGAAGGTGAGTGTTAGGGCTAGTGTGTGGGTGAGGGTTAGGGGGAATATTAGGGTTAGGTTTAGGGTGATGGTGAGGGTGAGGGTTACGGTTGGGTTAGGTTGAGAGTTAGGGTGAGGGTTAGGGTGAGGGTGAGGGTTAAGGTTACGGTTAGGTTGAGGGTGAGGGTGAGGTTCAGTGTTAGGATTAGGGTTAGGGTTAGGGTTAGGCTAAGGGTGAGTCTGAGGGTTAGTGTTAGTGTTATGTTTAGGGTTAGGGTGAGGTTTAGGTTTAGGTTTAGGTTTAGGATGAGGATTAGGCTGAGGGCTGGTGTTAGGGTTTGGGTTAAGCTGAGGGTTTGGGTTAGGGATAGGGTTATTGTTAGCGTTACGGTTAGGGTTAGGATGAGAGTGAGTGTGAGGGTGAGGGTTAGGTTTAGGGTTAGGGATAGGGTTATTTTTAGGGTTAGGCTTAGAGTGAGGGAGAGGGTTAGAGTTACGGTTAGGATGAGGGTGAGGGTTAGGCTTAGGATTAGGGTTAGGGTGAGGGCTAGGCTCAGGATGAGGGTTAGGGTTAGGTTTTGGGTGAGGGTTAAGTTTAGGTTGAGGGTGAGGGTTAGGCTAATAGTTACGGTTAGGGTGAGGGTTAGGGTTAGGTTTATTTTTAGGGTTAGTGTGAGGATTAAGGTTAGGGTTAGGGTAAGGGTTAGGTTTAGGGTTAGGATGAGGGTTAAGCTGATGGGTAGGGTTAGGGTTAGGGTGAGGGTTAGAGTTAGTGTGAGAGTTAGGGTTAGGTTTAAGTTTAGGGTTAGGGTGAGGGTAAGGGTTAGGGTTAAGGTGAATTTGAGGTTTAGGTTTAGGGTGAGGATTAGGCTGACGGTTAGGGTTAGGGTGAGGTTTAAGGTTAGAGTTAGGGTTAGGGTTAGGGTGAGGTTGAGGGTGACAGTGAGGTTTAGTGTTAGGTTTAGAGTTAGGGTTATTGTTAGGGTTAGGGTTAGGGTGAGGGTGAGGGTTATTGTAAGGTTTAGCTTTAGGGTTAGGGTGAGGGTGAGGGCGAGGGTTATGGTTAGGGTTAGGGTGAGGGTGAGGGAGAGGGGTAGGTTTAAGATTAGGTTTAGGGTTTGGGTTAGTCTTAGGGTGAGGGTGATGTTGAGGGTGAGGTTTAGGGTGAGGTTGAGGTTTAGGGTGAGGTTTAGGTTTATTGTGAAGTTTAGGGCTAGTGTTAGGGTTAGGGTAAGGTTTAGTGTTAGGGTTAGGGTGAGAGTAAGGTTTAGGTTTAGTGTGAGTTTTAGGGTTAGGGTTAGGGTTATTGTTAGGTTTATGGTTAGGGATAGGGTAATGGTGAGGGTGACGGTTAGGGTTGGGTTTAGCATTAGGTTTAGTATGAGGGTGAGGGAGAGGGCTAGGTTTAGGATTAGGGATAGGTTTAGGGTTAGGCTTAGGGTGAGGATGATGGTGAGGGTGAGGCTTAGGGTGAGGGTTAGGGTTAGGGTTAGGGTGAGGGTTAGGGTTAGGGAAATATTTAGGGTGAGGTTGAGGTTTAGGGTGAGGGTGAGGGTTAGGGTGAGTTTAAAAGTTACAGTGTGTGTGAGGGTTAGGATGAGGGTGAGGTTTAGGGTTAGGGTTAGCATTAGGGTGTGGGTTAGGGTTAGGGTTAGGGTTAGGATTAGGGTGAGTGTGAGGGTGAGGGTTAGGGTTAGGGTGAGGGTGAGGTTTAGGGTAAGGGTTAGGGTGAGGGTTAGGGTTAGCATGAGGGTGAGGGAGAGGTTTAGGTTTACGATTAGAGTTAGGTTTAGGATTAGGCTTAGGGTGAGGGTGAGGGTGAGGCTTAGGGTGAAGGTTAGGGTTAGGGTTAGGTTGAGGGTTAGGGTTAGGATGATATTTAGGGTGTGGGTGGGGGTTAGGGTGAGGGTGAGGGATAGGGTGAGTGTGAGGGTTAGTCTGTGGGTGAGGGTTAGGCTGATGGTGAGAGTTAGGGTGAGGGCGAGTGTTAGGGTTTGGTTTAGCATTAGGGTGAGGGTTATGGTTAGGGTTAGGGTGAGCGTGATGGTTAGGTTGAGGGTTAAGCTGAGGGTTAGGGTTAGGGTTAGGGTGAGGGTATGTGTTAGGATGAGGGTTAGGGTGAGGGTTACGTTTAGGGTGAGGTTTAGTGATAGGGTTATGGTTAGGGTTAGGGTGAGGTTGAGGGTGAGGTTCAGGGTTAGGATTAGGGTTAGGGTTATGGTTAGGGTGAGGTTGAGGGTGAGAGTGAGAGTGAGTGAGGGTAAGGCTTAGGTTTATGTTGAGGGTTAGGGTGAGGTTTATGTTTAGGTTTAGAATGAGGATTAGGCTGAGGGGTGGGGTTAGGATTAGGGTTACTGTGAGGTTTGAGTTAGGGATATGTTTAATGTTAGCGTTACCGTTAAGGTTAGGTTGAGGATGAGGGTGACAGTGAGGGTTAGGTTTAGGGTGAGGGATAGGGTTATTGCTAGGGTTAGGGTTAGGGTTAGGGTAAGGGTGAGGGTTACGGTTTGGGTTAGTGTTAGAGTTGGCTTGAGGGTGAGTAAGAGTGTTAACTTTAGGATGAGGGTTAGGTTTAGGGTTAGGCTTTGGGTGAGGTTGATGTTGAGGTTGAGACATAGGGTGAGGTTTAGGGTTAGGATTAGGGTGAGGGTTAGTGTTAGGGTGATATTTAGGGTGTGGGTGAGGATTAGGGTGAGGGTGAGGTTTAGGGTGAGTGTGAGGGTTAGGGTGTGGGTGAGGGTTAGGATGAAGGTGAGGGTGAGGGTTAGGTGTAGGGTTAGCATTAGGGTGAGTGTTAGGGTTAGGGTTAGGATGAGGGTGAGTGTGAGTGTGAGGGTTTGGATTAGGTTTCCTGTGAGTGTTAGGTGAGAGTTAGGTTTATTGTTAGGGTTAGGGTGAGGGTTAATGTTAGGGTTAGAGAGAGGGTTAGGGTTAGGGTTAGTGTTGGAGTGAGGGTGAGGTTTAGGGTGAGGGTGAGGGTTAGGGTGAGGTTTAGGGTTAGGTTTAGTGTGAGGTTTAGGGTTAGGGTTAGGGTTAAGGTGAGGGTTAGGGTTAGGGTGAGGATATGTTGTAGGGTGAGGTTTAGGTTTAGGGTTAGGGTTAGGGTGAGGGTGAGTGTGAGGTTTAGGGTTAGGGTTAGGGTGAGGATGAGGGTGAGGTTCAGGGTTAGGTTTAGGGTTAAGGTTAGGGTTAGGCTGAGGGTGAGGGTGAGGGTGAGGTTAAGGGTTAGTTTTAGGTTGATGTTTAGGGTTAGGGTGAGTTTTAGGTTTAGGTTTAGGTTTAGAATGAAGATTAGGATGAGGGGTGGTTTATGGTTAGGGTTAGGGTGAGGGTTAGGTTTAGGGTTATTGTTAGGATTACGGTTAGGTTTAGGGTGAGGTGAGGGTCAGGCTGAGGGTTAGGTTTATGGTTAGGGATAGGGTTATTGTTAGGGTTAGTGTGAGGGTGAGGGTTAGGTTTAGGGTTAAGGTTAGGGTTATTGTTAGAATAAGGGTTAGGGTTAGGTTGAGGGTTAGGTTTAGTGTGAGGGTTAGGTTTAGGGTTAGGGGTAGGGTGAGGGTAAAGTTTAGGTTGAGGGTTAGGTTGAGGGTTAGGTTTAAGGGTTAGGATTAGGGTGAGGATTAGGGTGAGGGTGAGAGTTAGGGTGAGGTTAGGATTAGGGTGAGGGTTAGGGTGAGGGTGAGGCTTAGGGTTAGGTTTAGGGTTAGGGTGATGGTTAATGTGAGGGTTAGGGTTAGAGTTAATGTGAGGATTAGTGTGAGGATGAGGGTTAGGGTGAGGGTTAATTTTAGGGTGATTGTTAGGGTGAGGGGGAGGGTTAGGTTTCGGGTAAGGATGAAGATTAGGGTGAGGGGTAGGATTATGTTTAAGGTTAGGGTTAGGGTGAGGTTGAGGGTGAGGTTTAGGGTTAGTATTAGGGTTAGGGCTAGGGTTAGGCTGAGGGTGAGTATGAGGTTGAGGGTTAGAGTTAAGATTAGGGTTAGGATGAGGGTGAGGGTTAGAATGAGTGTTAGTGTGAGGGTGAGGGATATGGTGATTATGAGGGATTGGAGAGGGTGAGTGTTAGAGTCTGGGTGAGGGTTAGGGTGACGGTGAGGCTAGGGTGACGGTGAGTGTTAGGGTGCCAGTGAGTGTTAGGGTGATTGTGAGTGTTAGGGTTAGGGTTCGTGTTTAGGTGAGCGTTAGGTTTAGGGTTAGGGTTAGGGTGAGGGTGAGGGAGACGGATAGGTTTATGATTAGAGTGAGGGTTATGGTTAGTGTGAGGGTTAGGGTTAGGTTTAGGTTTAGGGTGAGGGTAAGTGTTAGGGTAAGGGCTAGGCTGAGGGTGAGGGTTCGGGTTAGGTTTAGGGTAAGGATGAGGGTTCGTATGAGGGTTAGGTTACCGTTAGGGTTAGGGTTAGCGTTAAGTTTAGTGTTAGGTTGAGGGTGAGATTTAGGGTTAGGTTGAGGGTTAGGGTTAGGGTTAGGATGAGGGTGAGGGTGAGGGTGAGGGTTAGGGTTAGGTTTAGGATGAGGGTGAGGGTGAGGGCTAAGGTGAGGGTGAGGGTTATGTTTAGGGTTAGGGGTGGGTAGGCTTAGTGTGAGGATTAATATTAGGGTTAGCTTTAGGGTGAGGGTAAGGTTTAGAGTTAGGGTTAGTGTGAGGGTTGGGGTTAGTCTGAGAGTAAGAGTTAGGATGAGGGTAAGGGTTTGGGTGAGGGTTTGGGTGAGCGTTAGTGTGAGGGGTAGGGTTAGTGTTAGGGTGATGGTTAAGGTTGGTGTGAGGGTAAGTTTAGGTTTAGGGTTAGGGTCAGTGTAAGGGATGCGGTTAGGGTTAGTGTGAAGGATAGGGTTAGTGTTAGGTTTAGGGTTAGGGTTAGGGTGAGGGTAAGGGATAGGGTGAGTGTTAGGGTGAGGGTGATGGTTAGGGTTATGTTTGGGGTTAGGGTGAGTGTTAGGGTGAGGGTGAGGGTTAGTGTTAGATTTTGTGTTATTGTGTGGTTTAGGGTGAGGATTAGAGTTTGGGTAAGGATTATGGTTAGGGTGAGAGTAAGGGTTAGAGGTAGGGTTAGGATGAGGGTGAGGGTGAGGGCTTGGTTTACGGTTAGGTTTAGGGTGAAGGTATGTGTGAGGGTTAGGGTTAGGATTAGGGTTAGGGTTGGGGTTAGGCTGAGGGTGAGAGTAAGGGTGAGGTTGAGGGTTAGAGATAGGGTTAGGGTTAGTGTGAGGGCTAGGTTGAACGTGAGGGTTTTCATGAAGGTGAGGGTAAGGGTTAGGGTAAGTTTTAGGGTTAGGGTTAGGGTTAGGATTAAGGTGAGGGTGAAGGTTAGGGTGATGTTTAGGGTTAGGGTGAGTGTCAGGGTTAGGGTTAGGATGAGGTTAGGGTTAGGGTGATGTTTAGGGTGAGGGTGAGTGTTTGGGTGTGGTTGAGTGTGAGCTTTAGGGTGAGGGTTAGGGTGACGTTGGGCTTTATGGTGAGGGTGAGGTTTAGGGTTTAGGGTTAGGGTGAGGGTGAAGGTGATGGTTAGTGTTAGGATTAGGGTTAGGGTTAGGGATAGGCTGAGTGTGAGGGTGAGGGTTAGGGTGAGGGTTAGGGTGAGGGTGAGGGTTAAGGTTAGGCTGAGGGTTATGGTGAGGGTTAGGGTTAGGTTTAGGGTTAGGGTGAGGGTGAGTGTTAGGGCTAGGGTGTGGGTTAGGGTTAGGGTGACTATTAGGGTTATGTTTAGGGTGATGGTTAGGGTGAGGGTGAGCATGATGATTAGGGTTGGGTTAGCGTGAGAGTTAGGGTGAGGGTTAGGGTGAGGGTGAGGTCTAGGGTTAGGGTTAGGTTGAGGGTGAGTGTGAGTTTCAGGGTTAGGCTGAGGGTGAGGGTGAGGCTGAGGCTGAGGGTTAGTGTTAGGTTGATGTTCAGGATTAGGGTGAGGTTTAGGTTTAGGTTTAGTATGAGGATTAGGCTGAGGGGTGGGGTTAGTGTTTGGGTTAGGATGAGGTTTTCGGTTAGGGCTAGGTTTATTGTTAGGGTTAGGGTTAGGGTTAGGGTATGGGTGAGGGTGACAGTGAGGGTTAGGTTTAGGGTTAGGGATAGGGTTATTTTTAAGGTTAGGTTAGGTTTAAAGTGAGGGTGAGGGTTAGGTTTAGGGTTAGGGTTAGGGTGAGGGTCAGGGTTAGGCTTAGGATTAGGGTTAGGGAGAGGGCTAGGCTAAGGATGAAGGTTAGGGTTAGGTTTTGGGTGAGGTTTAGGTTTAGGGTGAGGGCGAGGGTTAGGCTGACAGTTAGGGTTAGGGTGAGGGTTAGGGGTAGGGTTAGGATTAGGGTTAGTGCGAGGATGAAAGTTAGGGTTATGGTAAGGGTGAGGTTTAGGGTTAGCATGAGGGTTAGGCTGAAGGGTAGGGTTAGGGTTAGCGTGAAGTTTAGGGTTAGTTTGAGGATTATGTTTGGGATTAAGTTTATTGTTAGGGTGAGGTTTAGGGTGAGGGTAAGGGTTAGGATGAGGGTTAGGGTGAGGGTTAGGTTTAGCGTTAAGGTGATGTTGCGGGTTAGGTTTATTGTGGGGATTAGGCTGATGGTTATGTTTAGGGTGAGGGTTAAGTTTAGAGTTAGGGTTAGGGTTAGGGTGAGGTTTAGGGTAAGGGTGAGTTTTAGGGTTAGGGTTAGGGTTAGGGTTAGGGTTATTGTTAGGGTTAGGGTGAGGTTGAGGGTTATTGTAAGGGTTAGCTTTAGGGTTAGGGTGAGTGTGAGGGTGAGGGTTATGGTTAGGGTTAAGGTGAGGGTTAGGGTGAGGGAGAGGGCGAGGGTTAGGTTTAAGATTAAGTTTAGGGTATGGGTAAGGCTTAGGGTGAGGGTGAGGTTTATGGTGAGGTTTAGGTTTAGGATTAGGGTGAGGGTTAAGTTTAATGTGATGTGTAGGGTGAGGTTGAGGGTTAGGGTGAGGTTTAGGTTTAGTGTGAAGTTTAGGGTTAGGGTTAGGGTTATTGTTAGGGTTAGGGTTAGGGTGAGAGTGAGGTTAGGTTTAGTGTGAGTTTTAGGGTTAGGGTTAAGGTTAGGGTTATTGTTAGGGTTAGGGTTAGGGATAGGATAGGGGTGAGGGTGACTGTTAGGGTTGGGTTTAGCATTAGGTTTAGCATGAGGGTGAGGGAGAGGGCAAGTTTTAGGATTAGGGATAGGGATAGGTTTCGGGTTAGGCTTATGTTGAGGGTGATGGTGAAGGTGAGGCTTAGGGTGAGGGTTAGGGTTAGGGTTAGGGTGAGGGTTAGGATTAGGGTGATATTTAGGGTGAGGGTGAGGTTTAGGGTGAGGGTGAGGGTTAGGGTGAGGGTAAAGGTTAAGGTGTGTGTGAGGGTTAGTGTGACTGTGAGGGTTAGAATGAGGGTGAGGTTTACGGTTAGGGTTAGCATTAGGGTGAGGGTTAGGGTTAGGGTTAGGATTAGGGTGAGGGTTAGGGTGAAGATTAGGGTTAGGGTGAGGGTGAGGGTTAGGGTGAGGGTTAGGGTTAGTGTAAGGGTTAGGGTTAGCATGAGGGTGAGGGAGAGGGTTAGGTGTTAGGTTAAGGATTATCCTTAGGGTGAGGGTGAGGGTGAGGGTGAGGCTTAGGGTGAAAGGGTTAGGGTTAGGTTGAGGGTTAGGGTTAGGTTGAGGGTTAGGGTTAGGATGATATTTAGCGTGTGGGTGAGGGATAGAGTGAGTGTGAGTGTTAGGATGTGTGTGAGCATTAGACTGATGGTGAGGGTTAGGATGAGGGTGAGGGTTAGGGTTAGGTTTAGCATTAGGGTGATGGTTATGGTTAGGGTTATGGTGAGGGTGAGGGTTACGTTGAGGGTTAGGGATAGGTTTAGGGTTAGGGTTAGGGTGAGGGCGAGGGTGAGGGTAATGTTAGGGTTATGTTGAGGGTGAGGTTGAGGTTCAGGTTTAGGATTAGGGTTAGGGTTAGGGTTAGGATGAGGGTGAGGGTGAGGGTTAGGGTTAGGGTTACATTTAGGGTTAGGGTGAGGTTTAGGATTAGGTTTAGGTTTACAATGAAGATTAGGCTGAGTGGTGGGGTTAGGGTTAGGGTTAGGGTGAGGGTTTGGTTAGGGATACGTTTATTGCTAGGTTTAGGGTTAGGGTTAGGGTGAGGATGAGGGTGACGGTGAGGGTTAGTTTTAGGGTTAGGGATAGGTTTATTGTTAGGGATAGGGTTAGGGTTAGGGTGAGGGTGAAGGTTAGGTTAGGGTTAGTGTTAGTGTTAGGGTTAGGGTTAGGTTGAGGCTTAGGTTTAGTTTGAGGGTTAGGTATAGGGTAAGGGTGAGGTTGATGGTGAGAGAGAGGATTAGAGTGAGGGTTAGGGTTAGGATTAGTGTAAGGGTTAGGGTTAGAGTGATGTATAAGGTGAGAGTGAGCGTTAGGGTGATGTTGAGGGTTAGGGTGAGGGTTAGGGTGGGAGTTAGGGTTAGGGTTATTCTGAGGGTTAAGTTTAGTGTGAGGGTTAGAGTTAGGGTTATGATTAGGCTTAAGGTTCAGGTAAGGTTTAGGGTGAGGGTTAGGGTGAGAGTGAGGGTTAGGTTTCGTGTGAGTGTTCTGGTGAGTGTTAGTTTGAGGGTTAAGTTTATTGTTAGGGTTAGGGTGAGGATGAGGGTTAAGGTTAGGGTTAGGGAGAGGGTTAGGGTTAGGGTTAGGGTTAGGGTGAGGATGAGGGTTAGGGTTAGAGTTACGGTTATTTTTAGGGTTAGGGTTAGGATTAGCATAAGGGTGATGGTTAGGGTTTGGGTTAGTGTTACGGTTAGCTTGAGGGTAGGAGTGTTCGGTTTGGGATTAGGGTTAGGTTTATGGTAAGGCTTAGGGTGAGGGTGATGTTGAGAGTGAGGCTTAGGTGAGGGTTAGGGTTAGGATTAATGTGAGGGTTAGGGTTAGGGTTATATTTGGTGTGTTGGTGAGGATTAGGGTTAAGATGAGGGTTAGGGTGAGTGTAAGGGTTAGGGTGTGGGTGATTGTTAGGGTGACGATAAGGGTGAGGGTTAGGTTTAGGGTTAACATTAGGGTTATGTTTAGGGTTAGGGTGAGGGTTAGGGTTAGGGTTAGTGTGAGAATTAGGGTTAGGGTTAGGGTTAGGTTGAGGCTATGGTTTAGGGTGAGGTTTAGGTTGAGAGTGAGGTTTAAGGAGAGGATTAGTGTTAGGGTGAGAGTTAGGGTCGGGTAATGGTTAGGGTTAGGGTGAGCGTATGTGTTAGGGTTAGTGTTAGGGTGAGGGTTAGGGTTAGGGTGAGGTTTGGGATAGGGTGAGGGTTTAATTGAGGTTTAGGGTGAAGTTCAGGGTTAGGATTAGGGTTAGGGTTAGGCTTAGGCTGATGGCGAGGGTGAGTGTGAAGGTAAGGGTTAGGTTTAGGGTGATGTTTAGGGTTAGGATGAAGGTTAGTTTTAGGTTTAGGTTTAGGATGAAGATTATTCTGATTGGTGGGTTGAGGGTTAGGTTTAGGGTTAGGGTTAGGGTTAGGGTTAGGGTTATTGTTAGGGTTAGGGTTAGGGTTAGGGTGAGGGTTAGGTTTAGTGTGAGCGTTAGGTTTAGGGTTAGGGTTATGGTGAGGGTAAGGGTTAGGGTGAGGGTTAGGGAAAGGGTGAGGATTATGGTTAGCATTAGGTTTAGGGTTAGGGTTAGGGTGAGGGTTAGGTTTAGTGTGAGTGTTATGTTTAGGGTTAGGGATAGGGTGAGGGTAAGGGTTAGCGTGATGTTTAGGGTTAGGGTGAGGTTTAGTTTTAGGTTTAGGTTTAGGATAAAGATTATTCTGAGGGGTGGGTGGGTTTAGGGTTCGGGTTAAGGTGAGGGTTTGGGTTAGGGTTAGGGTCATTGTTAGGGTTAGAGTTAGGGTTAGGATGAGGGTGAGGGTTAGGTTTAGGGTTAGGGGTAGGTTTATTGTTAGCATTAGAGTTAGGGTTAGGGTGAGGGTTAGGTTTAGTGTGAGGGGTAGTTTTAGGGTTAGGGTCAGGGTGAGGGTAAGTGTTAGGGTGAGGGTTAGGGGAAGGGTGAGGCTTAGGGTTAGCATTAGGGTTAGGGTTAGGTTACAGTGAGGGTTAGGTTTAGTGTGAGTGTTATGTTTAGGGTTAGGGATAGGATGAGTGTAAGGGTTAGGGTGAGGGTTAGGGTTAGGGTGAGGGTTAGGGTTAACATTAGGCTTAGGGTTAGTGTGAGTGTTAGGGTTACGTTTAGGGTTAGGGTGAGGTTGAGGGAGAGGGTTAGGTTTAAGATTAGGTTTTGGGATAGGGTTAGGCTTAGGGTGAGGGTGATGGTTAGGGAGAGGGTTAGGGTGAGGGTTAGTGTTAGGATTAGGGTGAGGGTTAGGGTAAGGTTGATGTTTAGCATGAGGGTGAGGGCTAGAGAGAGGGTTAGGGTTAGTGTGAGGGTTAATGGTGACAGGGTTAGGGTTATTTTGAGGGTTAGATTTAGTGTGAGGGTTAGGGTTAGGGTTAGGATTAGGCTTAGGGTTAGGGTAAGGTGTAGTGTGAGCTTTACGGTGAGAGTGAGGGTTCGTTTTAGTTTGAGTGTTAGGTTGAGTGTTAGGGTGAGTGTTAGGTTTACTGTTAGTGTTAGGTTGAAGGTGAGGGTTAGGGTTAGGATTAGTGTGAGGGTTTCGGTGAGGGTTAGGGTTAGGGTGAGGGTGAGGATTAGGGTTACTGTTAGTGTTAGGGTTAGGGTTATTGTTTGGGATAGGGTTAGGGTTAGGGTTAGGGTGAGCATGAGGGTTAGGGGTAGGTTTAGAGTTAGGGTTAGCATGAGGTTGAGGGAGAGATTAGGCTTAGGGTTAGGGTTAGGGTTAGGGTTAGGGTGATATTGAGGGTGAGGATGAGGTTTAGGGTGAGTGTGAAGGTGAGGGTGAGTGTGAGGTTAGGTTGTGGGTGAGGGTTTGGGTGACGGTGAGGTTTAGGGTGAGGGTGATTGTTAGGGTTAGCATTAGCGTGAGGGTTAGGGTTCAGGTTAGTGTGAGGGTGAGGGTGAGGGTTAGACTGAGGGTTAGATTCAGCATTAGGTTTAGTGTGAGGATTAGGGTTAGGGTTAGGGTGAGGGTAAGGTTTAGGGTTAGGGTTAGGGTAAGGTTTAGGGTGAGGCTTAGCTTGAGAGTGAGGGTTAGCTTTAGTGTTAGGGTTAGGGTGAGAGTGAGGGTTAGGGTTAGGGTGAGGGTTAGGGTTAGTGTTAGGGTTATTGTTAGGGTTAGGGTTAGGGTTAGCATGAGGGTGAGGGTTAGGGTTAGGGTTAGGTTTAGGGTGAAGGTGAGTAAGAGGGTTAGGTTTAGGATTAGGTTTAGGTTTAGGATTAGGCTTAGCTTGAGGGTAAGTGTTAGGTTTAGGGTTAGGGTAAGGTTTAGGGTGAGAGGTTGAGAGTGAGGGTTAGCTTTAGTATTAGGGTTAGGGTGAGGGTGAGGGTTAGTGTTAGGGTTAGGGTGAGGGTTAGGGTTAGGTTTAGGGTTAGGGTGAGGGTGAGGGTTAGGGTTAGGGTGAGGGTTATTGTTAGGTTTAGGGTTAGCATGTGGGTGAGGGTTAGGGTTAGGGTTAGGTTTAGGGTGAGGGTGAGGGTGAGTAAGAGTGTAAGGTTTAGGATTAGGTTTAGGTTTAGGATTAAACTTAGGGTGAGGGTGATTGTGAGGGTGAGGCTTAGGGTGAGGGTTAGGGTTAGAGTCAGGGTTAGGGTGAGGGTGAGGGTTAATGTTAGGGTTAGGGTTATTGTTAGGGTTAGGGTTAGCCTGAGGGTGAGGGTGAGGCTTAGGGTTAGGGTTAGGGTTAGGGTTAGGATGACGGTTAGACTTAGGGTGATATTTAGGGTGAGGTTTAGGGTTAGGGTGAGTTTGAGGTTTAGGGTGATTGTGAGGTTAGGGTGCGGGTGAGGGTTTGGATGACGGTGAGGGTTAGGGTGAGGATGATTGTTAGGGTTAGCATTAGCGTGAGGGTTAGGGTTAGGGTGAGGGTGAGGGTTAGAGTGAGGGTTAGAGTTAGGGTTAGGTATAGTGTGAGGATTAGGGTTAGGGTTAGGGTTAGGGTGAGGGTAAAGGGTTAGGGTTAGGGTAATGTTTAGTGTGAGGGTTAGGTTGAGAGTGAGGGTTAGCTTTAGTGTTAGGATTAGGGTGAGGGTGTGGGTTTAGGTTAGCGTAAGGGTGAGGGTTAGGGTTAGGGTTAGGGTTAAGGTGAGGGTGAGGTTGAGGGTTACAGTTAGTGTTATTGTTAGGGTTAGGGTTAGGGTTAGCATGAGGGTGAGGGTTAGGGTTAGGGTTAGGTTTAGGGAGAGGATGAGGGTGAGTAAGAGGGTTAGGTTTAGGATTAGGTTTAGGTTTAGGATTAGGCTTAGGGTGAGGGTAAGTGTTAGGGTTAGGGTTAGGGTAAGGTTTAGGGTAAGGGTTAGGATGAGAGTGAGGGTTAGCTTTAGTGTTAGCGTTAGGGTGAGGGTGAGGGTTAGGGTTAGGGTTAGGGTGAGGGTTATGGTTAGGTTTAGGGTTAGGGTGAGGGTGAGTGTGAGCGTTAGTGTTATGGTTAGGGTTATTGTTTGGGTTAGGGTTGGCATGCGGGTGAAGGTTAGGTTTAGGGTTAGGTTTAGGGGGAGTGTGAGGGTGAGTAAGAGGGTTAGGTTTAGGATTAGGTTTAGGTTTAGGATTAGGCTTAGGGTGAGGGTGATTGTCAGGGTGAGGATTAGGGTGAGGGTTAGGGTTAGGGTTAGGTTTAGGGTGAGGGTGAGGATTAGGGTTAGGGTTAGGGTTATTGATAGGTTTAGGGTTAGCATGAGGGTGAGGGTTTGGGTTAGGGTTAGGTTTAGGGTGAGGGTGAGGGTGAATAAGAGGGTTAGCTTTAGTATTAGGTTTAGGTTTAAGATTAGGCTTAGGGTGAGGGTGATTTTGAGGGTGAGGCTTAGGGTGAGGTTTAGGGTTAAGGTTAGGGTGAGGGTTATTGTTAGGGTGATATTTAGTGTGTGGGTGAGGATTAGGGTGAGGGTGAGTGTTAAGGTGAGTGTGAGGGTTTGGGTGTGGGTGAGGGTTAGGGTGAAGGTGAGGGTTAGGGTGAGGGTTAGTGTTAGGGTTATGGTTAGCATTAGGGTGAGCGTTATCGTTAGGGTTAGGGTAGGGGTGAGGTTTAGGGTGAGGGTTAGGGTTAGGGTTAGGGATAGTGTGAGGATTAGGGTTAGGGTTAGGGTGAGGGTAAGGTTTAGGGTGAGGTTTAGGGTGAGGGTGACGTTTAGGGAGAGGGTTAGGGTGAGGGTGAGGGTTAGGTTTAGGGTGAGGGTTAGGGATAGGCTTAGTTTTAGGGTGAGGGTGAGGGTGAGGGTTAAGGTTAGGTTTAGGTTGAGGGTGAGGATGAGGTTCAGGGTTTGGATTAGGGTTAGGGTTAGGGATAGGGTGAGGGTTAGGGTGAGGGTGACGGTTAGGCTTAGGGTTAGGGTGATGTTTAGGGTTAGGTTGAGTTTTAGGTTTAGGTTTAGGTTTAGGATGAAGATTAGGCTGAGGGGTGGGGTTAGGTTTAGGGTTAGGGTGAGGGTTAGCTTTAGGGTTAGGGTTATTGTTAATGTGAGGGTTATGGTTAGGTTTAGGGTAAAGTTGAGGGTGAGGTTGAGGGTAAGGTTTATGGTTAGGGTTAGGGGTATTGTTAGGGATAGGGTTATGGTTAGGTTGAGGGTGACGGTTAGGTTTAGCGTGAGGGTTAGGGTTCGGGTTAGGGTGCAGGTTAGGGTTAGGGTGAGGGTAAGGTTTAGTGTGAGGGTTATGTTTAGGGTTAGGGTGAGGGTGAGGGTAAGGCTTAGGGTGAGGTTTAGGGTTAAGGTGAATATTAGGGTGAGGGTTAGTGTGAGGTTAAGGATTAGGGTAACGGTTAGGGTATGGTGTAGGTTGAGGCTTAGGTTGAGAGCGATGATTAGATTTAGAGTGAGTGTTAGCATGAGGGTGAGGATTATGGTTAGGTTTAGTGTTAGGGTTAGCGGGAGGGTGAGTATAAGTTTTAGGTTAAGGATTAGGGTTAGGTTTAAGTTTAGGCTTAGGGTGAGGTTGATGGTGAGGCTGAAGCTTAGGGTGAGGTTTTGTGTTAGGGTTAGGGTGAGGGTTAGGGTTAGGGTGATATTTAGGATGTGGGTGAGGATTAGGGTGAGGGTAAGGGTTAGGGTTACGTTGAGGGTGAGGGTTAGGGTTAGGGTTAGCATTAGGGTGAGGGTTATGTTTAGGGTTAGGGGGAGGGAAAGAGTTAGGTTGAGGGTTAAAGTTAGGTTTAGGTTTAAGGTTAGAGTTAGTGTGAGGATTAGGGTTACTTTTAGGGTTAGGGTTTGGGTGAGGGTAAGGGTTAGAGTGAGGATTAGTGTGAGGGTGAGGTTTAGGGAGAGGGTTAGGGTTAGGGTGAGTGTTAGGGTGAGGGTTATGGTTAGGGTGGGGTGAGGGTATGTGTTAGGCTGAGGGTGAGGGTGAGGGTTAACTTTAGGGTGAGGGTTAGGGATAGGGTTGGGGTTAGAGTGAGTTTGAGGGTGAGGGTTAGGTTTAGCTTTAGGTTGAGGGTGAGGTTGAGGTTCAGGGTTAGGATTAGGATTAGGGTTAGGGTTAAGCTGAGGGTGAGGGGAGAGGGTGAGGGTTAATGTTAGGGTGATGTTTATGGTTAGGGGGAGTCTTAGGTTTAGGTTTAGGTTTAGGATGAAGATTAGTCTGAGGGGTGGGGTTAGGGTTAGGGTTAGGGTGAGGGTTAGGGTTAGGGTTAGGGTTATTGTTAGGGTTAGGGTTAGGGTTACAGTTAGGTTGAGGTTGAGGGATAGGGTTAGGTTTATTGTTATGGATAGGGTTTTTGTTAGGGTTAGGTGAGGGTGAGGGTTAGGTTTAGGTTCAGGATTATTGTTATTGGTAGCTTTAGGTTTAGGGTTAGGGTGAGGGTTAGAATTAGTGTGAGGGTTAGGTTTAGAGTTAGGGTTAGGATGAGGGTAAGGGTTAGGATGAGGGTTAGGGTAAGGGTGAGGGTTAGGGTTAGCATTAGGGTTAGGGTTAGGGTTAGGTTGAGAGTTAGGGTTAGGGTTAGGGTGAGGATAAGCGCTAGGGTGAGGGTTAGGGTTAGGGTGAGATTTAGGTTTAGTGTGAGAGTTATGTTTAGGGTTAGTGTTAGGGTGAGGGTAAGGGTTAGGGGGAGGGGGAGGGTTAGGGTGAGATTTAGGGTGAGGGTAGGGGTTAGAGTGAGGGTTAGTGTGAGAATTATGTTTAGGGTTAGAGTTAGGGTGATGGTTAGGGTTAGGTTTAGGGTGAGGTTAAGGATTATAGTGAGGGTTAGGGTGAGGGTGAATGTTAGGGTTAGCATTAGCATTAGGGTGAAGGTGAGGGTTAGGCTTAGGATTAGCGTTAGAGGGAGGGCTAGGCTCAGTATGAGGGTTAGGGTTAGGGTTAGGGTTAGGGTTTGGGTGAGGTTGAGGATGAGGTTGAGGATTAGGTTTAGGGTTAGGGTGTTGTTTCGGGTTAGGGTTAGGGTTAGGTTTAGGGTGAGGGTGAGGGTGAGGATGAGGGTGAGGGTTAGTGTTAGGGTGAGGATTAGGATTATTGTTAGGTTTAGGGTTAGGGTGAGGGTGAGGGTATTGTTAGCGTTAGGGTTACGGTGAGGGGGAGGGGGAGGGTTAGGTTTAGGGTTAGGGTTAATGTGAGGATGAGGGAGAGGTTTAGGTTTAGGAATAGATTTAAGATTAGGGTTAAGCTTAGGGTGAGATTAATGGAGAGGGCAAGGTTCAAGATGAGGGTTAGCGTTAGGGTTAGGGTAAGGGTTAGGGTTTGGGTGAGGGTTAGTGTGAGGATCAGGGTGAGAGTCAGGGTGAGGGTGAAGGTTAGGGTTAGTGTGAGGGTTAGGGTGAAAGTGAGGGTAAGGGTTAGGGTGAGGGTTATGGTGAGGCTGAGGGTTCGGGTTATTGTTAGTGTTATGATGAGGTTTAGGGTGAGGGTTAGGTTTAGACTTAGGGTTATGGTGGGGGTTAGGGTGAGGGTTGGGGTTAGGGTTAAGTTTACGGTGAGGGTTATGGTTAGGCTGAGGGTGAGGGTTATTGTTAGGGTTAGGGTGAGGGTTAGGGTGAGGGTGAGGGTTAGGCTTAGGGTGAGTGTTAGGCTTAGGTTTAGGGTTAGTGTGAGGTCTGGGGTGAGGGTTAGGTTTGTGGTTCGAGTTAGGTTGAGGGTTTGGGTTAGAGTGAGGGTTCGGGTGAAGGGTAGGTTTAGGGTTAGGGTGAGTGTTAGGTTTAGTGTGAGGGTTAGGGTTAGGGTTAGGGTAAGCTTTAGGTTGAGGATTAGGGTGAGAGAGAGGGTTACGTTTAGCGTGAGTATTAAGGTGAGTGTTAAGGTGAGGATTAGGGTTAGGATTAGGGTGAGGGAGAGGTTAGGGTTAGGGTTCCGGTGAGGGTGAGGGTGAGTTTTAGGGTTATGGTTAGAGGTTGGCTACGGTCAGGGTGAGGGAGAGGGTTAGGTTCATGTTTAGGGTTAGGTTTAGGGTTAGGCTTAGGGTGAGGATTAAGGTTAGGGTTAGGAGGAGGGTTATTATTAGAGTTAGGGTTAGGTTTAGGGTGAGTCTGAGGGTTGGGATTAGGTTGAGAGTGAGGGTTAGGGTTAGGGTTAGCATTAGGTTTAATGTGAGGGTGAGGGAGAGGGTTAGGTTTCGGATTAGGTTTAGGTTTAGTGTTAGGCTTAGGGTGAGAGTGATGGTGAGGGTGAGGCTTAGGGCGAGTGTTAGGGTTAGGTTTAGGGTGAGGGTTAGTGTTAGGGTGATATTTAGGGTGAGGGTGAGGGTTAAGGTGAAGGTGAGGTTTAGGGTGAGTGTGAGGGTTAGGGAGTGGGTGAGAGTTAGGGTGAGGGTTAGGTTTAGGGTTAGGTTGAGGGTAAGGGTTAGGGTGACCATGAGGGTTAGGCTTAGGGTTAGTGTGAGGATTATGGTTAGCATTAGGGTTATGGTGAGAGTGAGGGTTAGGCTTAAGGTTAGAGTTAGGTTGAGGGCTAGGCTAAGGGTGAGGGTTAGGGTTAGGTTTAGGGTGAGTGTTAGTGTTAGGGTGAGTGTGGGGGTTAGGATGATGGTTAGGGTGAGGTTTAGGGTTAGGGTTAGTGTGAGGGTGAGAGTTAGGTTTAGGATGAGTTTAAGGTTTACCATGAGGGTTAGGGTGATGGTGAAGGTTAGGGTTAATTTAGGGTTAGGGTGAGAGTGAGGTTTAGGCTTAAGGTTAGAGTTAGGTTGAGGGCTAGGCTGAATGTGACGGTTAGGGTTAGAGTGAGGGTGATGGTTAGGGTTAGGGGGAGTGTGAGGGTTAGGGTTAGGGTTTGGGTGAGTGTTAGGGTTAGGGTTAGGGTGAGGATGAGGGTTAGGGTTAGGATTAGGGTGAGGGTGAGGATGATGGTGAGGGTTAGGGTTAGGGTTAGGGTTAGGGTTATTGTTAGGGTTACGGATAGGGTAAGGTTGAGGTTTATTGTTAGGGTTAGGGTTAGGGTTAGGATGAGGGTGATGGAGAGTGTTAGGTTTAAGATTAGGTTTAGGGTTAGGGTTAGGCTTAGGTTGAGAGTGATGGTGAGGGTGAGGCTTAGGGCAAAAGTTAGGGTTAGGTTTAGGGTGAGGGTTAGTGTTAGGGTGATATTTATGGTGAGGGTGAGGGTTAGGGTGAAGTTGAGAGTTAGGGCGAGTGTGAGGGTTAGGGTTTGGGTGAGAGTTAAGGTGAGGGTTAGGATTAGGGTTAGGTTGAGGGTAAGGGTTAGGGTGACCATGAGGGTTAGGCTTAGGGTTAGTGTGAGGATTAGGGTTAGCATTAGGGTTATGGTGAGAGTGAGGGTTAGGTTTAAGGTTAGAGTTAGGTTGAGGGCTAGGCTGAGGGTGAGGGTTAGGGTTAGGGTTAGGTTTAGGTTGAGTGTTAGTGTTAGGGTGAGTGTGGGGGTTAGGATGATGGTTAGGGTGAGGTTTAGGGTTAGGGTTAGTGTGAGGGTTAGAGTTAGGTTTAGGATGAGTTTAAGGTTTCCAGTGAGGGTTAGGGTGATGGTGAAGGTTAGGGTTACTTTAGGGTTAGTGTGAGAGTGAGGTTTAGGCTTAAGGTTAGAGTTAGGTTGAGGGCTAGGCTGAATGTGACGGTTAGGGTTAGAGTGAGGGTGATGGTTAGGGTTAGGCGGAGTGTGAGGGTTAGAGTTAGGGTTTGGGTGAGTGTTAGGGTTAGGGTTAGGGTGAGGATGAGGGTTAGGGTTAGGATTAGGGTGAGGGTGAGGGTTAGGGTTAGGGTTAGGGTTAGGGTTACGGATAGGGTGAGGTTGAGGTTTATTGTTAGGGTTAGGGTTAGGGTTAGGATGAGGGTGATGGAAAGTGTTAGGTTTAAGATTAGGTTTAGGGTTAGGGTTAGGCTTAGGGTGAGTGTGATGGAGAGGGTGAGTGTTAGGGTGAGGGTTAGGCTTAGGATTAGGGTGAGGGTTAGGGTTAGGTTGATGTTTAGGGGGAGGGTGAACATTAGGGTGAGGGATAGGGTTAGGGTAAGGGTTAGGTTGAGGGTGAGGATTAGGGTTAGTGTGAGGTTAGGGTGTTGAAGAGAGTTAGGGTGACTCGAAGGCTAGGGTGAGGGTGAGGGTTATGGTTAGGGTTAGCATTAGGGTGAGGGTTAGGTTTAGGGTTTGAGTGAGGGAGAGGGTTAGGGTGAGTGTTATGGTTAAGGTTAGGCTTAGGGTTAGTGTGAGGATTAGGGTTAGGGTTAGTGTAAGTGTTAGGCTGAGGGCAAGGGTTAGGGTGAGTTTTAGGGTGAAGGTGAGGTTTAGGGACAGGGTTAGGTTTAAGGTGATTGTTAGGGTGAGGGTTAGGGTTAGGGTTATGGTTAGGGTATTTGTTAGGGTGAGGGTTAAGGTTAGGTTGAGGGATAGGTATAGGGTTAGGGTTAGTGTTAGGGTGAGGGTGAGGGTGAGGTTTCGGGTCAGTGTTTGGTTGATTGTGAGGGTGAGGTTCAGGCTTAGGATTAGGCTTAGGGTTAGGGTTAGGCTGAGGTTGAGAGTGAGGTTGAGGTGAGGGTTAGGGTTAGGGTAAGGGAGAGGGTGAAGTTGAGGTTTAGGGTTAGGATTAGGGTTAGGATTAGAGTAAGGATGGGGGTTAGGTTAGGGTTAGGTTGAGGTTTAATGTTAGTGTGAGGGTTGGGTGAGCGTGAGGGTAAGGGTTAGGGTGAGGGTGAGAGTTAGGTTTAGGGTTATGGTTAGGTTGAGGGTTAGTGTGAGGGTTAGGTATAGGGTTAATGTGAGGATTATGGTTAGGGTTAGGGTTAGGGTGAGGGGTAGGATTAGTGTGAGGGGTAGGGTGACAGTGAGGGTAAGGGTTAGGGTGAGGGTTATGGTGAGGCTGAGGGTAAGGGTTATTGTTAGTGTTAGGGTAGGGTTAGGGTTAGGTTTAGGGTTGTGATGGGGGTTAGGCTTATGGTTGGGTTTAGGGTTAGTGTTATGGCTAGGATGAGGATTAGAATTAGTGTGAGGGTTAGGGTGATGGTGAGGGTTAGGGTGAGGGTGAGGGTTAGGGTTATGGTGAGGGTTAGGGTTAGGATTAGGGTTAGGATGAGCGCTAGGGTGAGGGTGAGGGTTAGTGTTAGGGTTAGGGTTAGGGTGAGGGTTAGGGTGAGGGTAAGGTTTAGGGTGAGGTTTGGGGTGAGGGTGAGGTTTAGGGTGAGGGTGAGCTTTAGGGTGAGGGTTAGGTTTAGGGTGAGGGTTAGGGTTTAGGTAAGGGTGAGGGTATTTGTTAGGGTGAGGGTCAGGGTGAGGGTTAGGGATAGGTTTAGGGTTAGGGTAAGGATGAGGGTGAAGGTGAGGTTTAGGGTTAGGGTTAGGTTGAGGTTGAGGGTGAGGTTCAGGGTTAGGAGTAGGGTTACGGTTAGGGTTTTGCTGAGAGTGTGGGTGAGAGAGAGGATGAGCCTTAGGATTAGGGTAAGGGTGAGGTTTAGCGTTAGTTTAAGAATGAGGGTTAGTGTTAGGGTTAGGGTTAGGTTAAGCTTTAGAGTGAGGTTTAGGGTGAGAGAGAGGGTTACATTTAGCATGAGTGTTAGGGTGAGTGTTAAGTTGAGGGTTAGGGTTAGGGTTAGGATTTGGGTGAGGGTTAGGGTTAGGTTTAGGGTGAGGGTGAGGGTGAGTGTTAAGGTTAAAGTTAGTGTTTGGGCTACGGTGAAGTTGAGAGAGAGTGTTAGGTTTAGGATTAGGGTTAGGTTTAGTGTTAGGCTTATGGTGAGAGTTAGGGTTAGGGTTAGGGTGAGGGTTATTATTAGGGTGATATTTAGGGTGAGGTTGAGGTTTAGGGTGAGGGTGATTGTTCGGGTGAGTGTGAGGGTTAGGGTGTGTGTGACGGTTAGAGTGATGGTGAGGATTAGGGTGTCAATGAGGGTTCGGGTTCGGGTGAGGGTTAGAGTTAGGTTGAGGGATAGAGTTAGGGTGATATTGAGGTTGAGGGTTAGGGTGAGGTTTAGGGATAGGGTTAGGGTTAGTGTGAGGATTAGCGTTAGTGTTAAGGTTAGAGTTAGGGTGAGGGTAAGGATTAGGGTCAGGTATATGTTGAGGGTGAGGATTAGAGAGAGGGTTAGGGCTAGGGTAAGTTTTAGGGTGAGGGTTAGGTGGGAGAGTAAGGGTTAGGATGAGTGTGAAGGTGAGGGTTAGGGTTAGAGTGAGTATGAGGTTTAGATTTAGTGTGACTTGAAGGTTTACAGTGAGGGTTAGGGTGAGGGTGAAAGTTAAGGTTAGCATTAGGGTTAGGATTAGGTTTAGGGTAAGGTTTAGTGTTAGGGTTAGGGTGAGGGTGAGGGAGAGGGATAAGTTTAAAATTAGGTATAGTGTTATGGTTAAGCTTAGGGTGAGGGTGATGGTGAGGGTGAGAGTTAGGGTGAGGGTTAGAGTTAGGGTTAGGGTGAGGGTGAGGGTTAGGTTTAGGGTGAGTTTAAGGTTTAGAGTGAGGGTTAGGCTGTGGGTGAAGGTTACGGTTAGCATTAGGGTTAGGGTGAGAGTGAGGGTTATGCTTAAGGTTAGATTTAGGTTGAGGGCTAGGCTGAGGGTGAGTGTTAGGTTTAGTTTTAGGGTGAGCATTAGGGTTAGGGTGAGTGTGAGGGTTATTATGAGGGTTAGTGTTAGGTATAGTGTGAAGGTGAGGGTTAGGTTTAGAATGAGATCAAGGTTTAGGGTGAGGGTAAAAGTGAGGGTGAAGGTTATGTTTAGCATTAGGGTTAGGGTGAGGGTGAGGGTTAGGCTTAAGGTTAGAGTTAGGTTGAGGGCTAGGCTGAGGTTTAGGGTTAGGTTTAGAGTGAGGGTGAGGGTTAGGGTTAGGGTGAGTGTGAGGGTAAGAGTTAGGGTTTGGGTGAGGGTTAAGGTTAGGCTTAGTGTGAGGGTGAGGTTTAGGCTGACGGTTAGGGTTAAGGTGAGGGTTAGGGTTAGGGTTATGTTAGGGTGAGGGTGAGGGTCAGGGTCAGGGTTAGGGTTAGGGTTAGGTTATTTTTTGGGTTACGGTTAGGGTGAGGTTGAGGTTATTGTTAAGGTTAGGGTTAGGGTTAGGATGAGGGTGAGGGAGAGGGTTAGGTTTAAGATTAGGTTTAGGGTTAGGGTTAGGCTTAGTTTGAGGGTGATGGTGATGGTTAGGTTTAGGGTGAGGGTTAGGGTTAAGATTAGGGTGAGGGTTAGGATTAAGGTGATGTTTAGGGGGAGGGTGAAGGTTAGGATGAGGGATAGCGTTAGGGTGAGAGGGTGAGGGTGAAGCTTACGTTTAGTGTGAGGTTTAGGGTGTGAAAGAGGGTTAGGGTGACTCTGAGGGTTAGTGTGAGGGTGAGGTTTAGGGTTAGGGTTAGCATTACGGTGAGGGTTAGGGTTAGGGTGAGGGTGAGGGTTAGGGTGAGGTTCAGCATTAGGGTGAGTGTTAGGGTTATGTTTAGTGTGAGGATTATGGTTAGGGTTAGGGTGAGTGTTAGGGTGAGTATAAAGGTTAGGGTGAGGTTTAGGGTGAGGTTGAGGTTTAGGGACAGGGTTAGTATTAAGGTGAGGGTTAGGGTGATTGTTATGGTTAGGGTTATGGTGAGGGTATATGTAGGGTGAGGGTTAGGGTGAGGGATAAGTTTAGGGTGAGGGATAGGTATAGGTTTAGGGTTAGGGTGAGGGTTAGATTTAGTGTTACGTTGAGGGTGAGGGTGAGGTTCAGGCTTAGGATTAGGGTTAGGGTTAGGGTTAGGCTGAGGCTGAGTGTGAGGGTGAAGGTGAGGGTTAGGGTTTGGGTGATATTTAGGTCTAGGGTGAGGTGTAATTTTAGGTTTAGCTTTAGGATGAGGATTAGGCTGAGGGGTGGGGTTAGGGTTAGGCTGAGGGTGAGGGTGAGGATGAGGGTTAGGATTAGGGTTAGGGATAGGTTTATTGTTATGGTTAGGGTTAGGGTGAGGGTAAGGGTGAGGGTTAGGTTTAGAGTTAGGTTTAGGGTTATTGTTAGTGTTAGGTTTAGTGATAAGGTGCAGGTTAAGTTTAGTGTGAGGGTTAGATTTAGGGTTAGGGTTAGAGTGAGAGTAAGGGTTAGGGTGATGGTTAGGGTAAGGGTGAGCATTAGGGTTAGCATTAGGGTTAGGTTTAGGGTTAGGGTGAGGGTTACGGTTAGGGTTAGGTTTAGGTTGAAGGTGAGGGTGAGGGTTAAGTTTAAGGTTACGGTGTGGTTTATGTTTAGTTTGAGGGTTATGGTTAAGGTTAGGGTTAGGATGAGGGTGAGGGTGAGGGTTAGGGTGAGGGTGAGTTTGAGGGTGAGGGTTAGGTTTAGGGTAAGTTAGAGGGTGAAGATGAGGTTCAGGGATAGGATTAGGGTTATGGTTAGAGTGAGGGTGGGGGTTAGGTTTAGGGTTAGGTTGAGCTTTATTGTTACTGTGAGGGTTGGGTGAGCGTGAGGGTAAGGGTTAGGGTGAGGGTGAGAGTTAGGGTTAGGGTTAGGTTTAGGGTGAGGTTTAGTGTGAGGGTTAGGTTTAGTTTTAGTGTGAGGATTATGGTTATGGTGAGGTAGAGGGTTAGGGTTAGTTTGAGGGGTAGGGTGATGGTGAGGGTAAGGTTTAGGGTTTGGGTTAGGGTGATGCTGAGGGTTAGGTTTATTGTTAGTGTTAGGGTGAGGGTTAGGGTTAGGTTTGGGGTTATGTTGGGGTTAGGGTGAGGATTGGGGTTAGGTTTAGGGTTATGGCTAGGATGAGGGTTAGGGTTGGGTGAGGGATAGAGTGATGGTGAGGGTTTGGGTGAGGGTGAGGGTTAGGGTTATGGTGAGGGTTAGGGTTAGGATTAGGGCTAGAATGAGGGCTAGGGTGAGGGTGAGGGTTAGTGTTAGGGTTAGGGTTAAGGTGAGGGTTAGGGTTTGGGTGAGGTTTGGTGTGAGGTTGAGGTTTAGGGAGAGGGTAACGGTTAGGGTGAGGGTTAGGGTGAGTGTTACGGTTATGGTAAGTGTGCAGGTATTTGTTAAGGTGAAGGTTAGTGTTAGTGAGAGGGTTAGGGTCTAGGGTTAGGGTTAGGTTTAGGATTTGGTTTAGGGTGAGTGTGAGGGTGAGGTTAAGGTTTAGGATTAGGTTTAGGGTTAGGGTTAGGCTGAGGGTGAGGGTGAGGGTGAGGGTGAGGATGAGCCTTAGGATTAGGATGAGGTTTAGGGTTAGGGTTACCATGAGCGTTAGCGTTAGGGTGATATTTAGGGTGAGGTTCAGGGCTAGGGTGAAGGTGATTGTTCGAATTAGTGTGCAGGTTAGGGTGTGGGTGTGTGTTAGTGTCAGGGTGACTGTGAGGGTTAGGGTGACGGTGAGGGTTAGGGTGACGGTGAGGGTTAGGGAGAGGGTTAGGTTTAGGTTGAGGGTTAGGGCAAGGGTTAGTGTGAGGGTGAGGGTAAGGGTGAGGATTAATGTGAGGGTTAGTTTTAGGATGAGGGTTAGGTATAGGGTTAGGGTGAGGGTGAGGGTGAGAGTTAGGTTTATGGTTAGGGTGAGGGTGAGGGTGAGAGTTAGGGTTATGGTTAGGGTGAGGGTGAGGTTGAGGGTTAGGATTAGGTTTAGGATTAGGGTTAGGCTGAGGATGAGGGTTAGGGTGAAGGGGAGGGTTAGAGTTAGGGTGACGTTTAGGGTTAAGGTTAGGGTTAGGGTGAGGGTTAGTGTAAGGTTTAGGGTTAGGATGAGGGTTAGGCTGAGGGGTAGGTTTAGGGTTAGGATGAGTGTTAGGGTTAGTGTGAGTGTTAGGGTTAGGTTGCGGGTGAGGGGTAGGGTTAGTTTTATAGTTACCATGAAGGATAGGGTGAGGGTTAGCGATAGGGTTAGTGTTAGTGTTAGGGTTAGGGTGAGGGTTAGGGTGAGGGTTACGGTCAGGGTTAGGGTTAGAGTGAGGTTTAGGTTGAGGGTTAGGGTTAGGGTGATGGTGAGGGTTAGGTTTAGGGTGAGGTTAAGTTTTAGTGTGAGGGTTAGGGTGAGGGTTAATGTTAGGGTTAGCATTAGTGTTAGGGTGAGGGTGAGGTTTAGGGTGAGGGTTAGGGTTAGGGTTAGGGTGAGGGTGAGGATTAGGGTTAGGGTTAGGGTTAGAGTGAGGCTAAGGGATAGGGTGAGGTTTAGTATGAGGGTGAGAGTTAGGCTGACGGTTAGGGTTAGGTTGAGGGGTAGGGTTAGTGTTAGGGTGAGGGTGAGGTTTAGGATTTGTGTGAGGTTAAGGGTTAGAGTGAGGGTTACAGTGAGGATGAAGCTTAGGGTTAGCATTAGCGTTAGGGTGAGGGTGAGGTTTGGCCTTAGGGTTAGGGTTAGGGTGAGGGCTAGGCTGAAGGTGAGGGTTAGGGTTAGGGTTAGTATGATGCTTAGGGTTAGGGTTAGGGTGAAGGTGAGGGTTAGGGTTTGGGTGAGGGTTAGGGTTAGTGTTAGGGAGAGGGTTAGGGTTAGTGTTAGGGTTATTTTTAGGGTTAGGATTAGGGTTAGTTTTAGGATGAAGGTGAGTTTGAGGGTGTGGGTTAGGTTTAGGTTTAGGGTTAGGGGTATTGTTAGGGTGAGGGTTATTGTTAGGGTTAGGGTTAGGGTGAGGGTGAGGGTGAGGGTTAGTGTTAGCGTTAGGTTTAGGTTAAGGATGAGGGTGAGGGTGAGGTTTAGGTTTAGGATTAGGTTTAGTTTTAGGTTTATGCTTAGGGTGAGAGTGAGGGTTAGGGTGAGGGTTAGGGTTAGGATTAGGTTGAGGGCGTGGGTTAAGGTGATGTTTTTGGTGAGGGTGAGGGTTACTGTGAGGGTAAGGTTTAGGGTGAGGGTTAAGGTGAGGATTAGGGTTAGAGTTATTGTGAAGGTTAGGTTTAGTGTGAGGGTTAGTGTTAGGGTTAGGTTTAGGGTAAGGGTAAGGTTTATGGTGAGGTTTAGGGTGAGAGTGAGGGTTAGGTTTATCGTGAGGGTTAGGGTGAGTGTTCACATCGGGGGTTAGGTTTAGGGTTAGGGTTAGGGTTAGGTTCAGGGTGAGGGTTAGGTTTAGGGTTAGAGTAAGGTTTAGGATGAGGGTGAGAGAGAGGGTTAGGTTTAGGATTAGGGTTCGATTTAGGGTTAGGCTTAGGGTGAATGTGATGGTGAGGCTGAGGATTAGGGTGAGGGTTAGGGTTAGGGTTACCATGAGGATTAGTGTTAGGGTGATATTTACGGTGAGGTTGAGGTTTAGGGTGAGGGTGATTTTTTGGATTATGTGAGGTTTAAGGTGTGGGTGAGGGTTAGGTTTAGGGTTAGGGTTAGGGTTAGGGTTAGGCTGAGGGTTAGGGTTAGGGTTCGGATGAGTATTAGGCTGAAGGGTACGGTTAGGGTTAGGGTAAGTGTTAGGGTTAGTGTGAGGGTTACGGTGAGGGTTAGCATGAGGGTAAGGGTTAGGGTGAGGGTTAGTGTGAGGGTGAGCGGTAGGGTTAGGGTTTGTGTTAGCGTGAGGATTAGGGTGAGGGTTAGGGTGAGGGTTACTGTTAGGGATAAGGTTAGGGTGAGGGTTAGGTTGAGGGGTAGGTTTAGGATTTGGGAGAGTTTTAGGGTGAGGGTTAGGGTTAGGGTGAGGGTTAGGGTGAGGGTTATGTTTAGGTTTAGAGACAGCATAAGGGTTAGTGTGAGGGTGAGGGTGAGGGTTAGGTTTAGTGTTAGGGTTAGGGTGAGGGTGAGTGTTAGGGTTAGGGTTAGTGTGAGGGTTAGGTTTAGGGTTAGGGTGAGGGTGAGGGTTAGGGTTAGGGTTAGGGTTTTGTTATTGATAGTGTTTGGGTTAGGGTTAGGTTTAGGGTGAACATTAGGGGTAGGTTTAGTGTTATGGTTAGCGTGAGATTGAGGGTTGGGGCTAGGTTTAGGATTAGGTTTAGGTTAAAGGTTAGGCTTAGGGTGAGGGTGATGGTGAGGGTGAGGCTTAGGGTAAGGTTTAGGGATTGGGTTACGGTGAGGGTTAGTGTTAGGGTGATATTTAGGGTGAGGGTGAAGGTTAGGGTGAGGGTGAGTTTTAGGGTGAGTGTGAGGTTTAGGGTGTGGATGACGTTTTTGGTGACACTGAGGGTTTGGGTGAGGGTGAGTGTTAGGGTTAGGGTAAGCATTAGGGTGAGGGTTAGGATTAGGGTTAGGGTGAGGGTGAGGGTTAGAGTTAGGGTTAGGGTGAAGGTGAGGGTTAGGGTTAGGGTTAGGGTTAGTGTGAGGATTAGGGTTAGGGTTAGATTTAGGGTTTGGGTGAGTGTAAGCGTTAGGGTTAGGGTTAGGTTTAGGGTGAGGTTAAGGATTAGTGTGAGGGTTGTGGTGAGGGTGAATGTTAGGGTTAGCATTAGCTTTAGGGTGAGGGTGAGGGTTAGGCTTAGGATTAGGTTTAGGGTGAGGGCAATGCTCAGGATGAGGGTTAGGGTTAGGGTTAGAGATAGAGTGAGGGTGACGGTTAGGGTTAGGGTTTGGGATAGGGTTAGGGTTAGGGTTAGATTTAGAGTGAGGGTGAGGTTTAGGCTGACGGTTAGGGTTAGGGTGAGGGTTAGGTTTAGGGTTTGGGTGAGGTTGAGGGTGAGGGTGAGAGTGAGGGTTAGGGTTAGGTTTAGCATTAGGGTTAGCATTAGGGTAGGATGAGGGTGAGGGTGAGGGGGAAGGTGAGGTTTATTCTTAGGGTTAGGATTAGGATTATGGTTAGGTTTAGCTTTAGGGTGAGGGTGAGGGTTATTGTTAGGGTTATGGTTAGGTTGAGGGTCATGAGGATGGTTAGGGTTAGGGTTAGGTTTAGGGTGAGGGTGAGGGATAGGGTTAGCTTTAGGATTAGGTTTAAGGTTAGGTTTAAGTTTAGGGTGAGATTGATGGTGAAAGCAAGGCTCAGGATGAGTGTTAGGGTTAGGGTGAGGGATAGGGTTAGGGTGAGGGTTAGGGTGACAGTGAGGGTAAGGGTTAAGGTGAGGGTTATGGTGAGGCTGAGGGTTAGTTTTATTGTTAGGGTTAGGGTGAGGGTTAGGGTGACGGTTGGGTTTAGGGTTATGGTTAGGATGAGGGTTAAGTTTAGAGTGAGGGTTAGGGTGAGGGTGAGGTTTAGGGTATGGGTAAGGTTTAGGCTTAGGTTTAGGGCTAGGGTGAGGTCTGGGGTGAGGGTTAGGGTTGGGGTTAGTGTTAGGTTGAGTGTTAGGTTTAGTGCGAGGGTTAGGGTTAGGGTTAGGGTAAGCTTTAGGGTGAAGGTTAGTGTGAGAGAGAGGGTTACGTTTAGCATGAGTGTTAGGATGAGTGTCAAGGTGAGGGTTAGGCTTAGGGTTAGGATTAGGGTGAGGGTGAGGGTTAGGGTTAGTGTGCGGTTGAGGGTGAGGGTTAGGGTTTGGGTTAGTGTTTTGGCTACGGTTAGGGTGAGGGAGAGGTTTAGGTTTAGGATTAGGGTTAGTGTTAGGGTGAGTGTGAGGGTTAGTGTTAGGGTTTGGGTGAGGGTTAGGGTGAGGGTTAGGTTTAGGATTAGGTTTATTGTTAGGTTTAGGGTTAGGGTAATGGTGAGGGTTATTGTTAGGGTTAGGATTAGGGTGAGGGTGAGGAGGAGGGTTAGGTTTAGGGTTAGGTTTTGGATGAGGGTGAGGGATAGGCTTAGGTTTAGGATTAGGATTAAGGTTAGGGTTAAGTTTAGGGGGAGGTTGATGTTTAGGGCAAGGCTCGGGATGGGGGTTAGGGTTAGGGTGAGGGCTAGTGTGAGGATCAGGATTAGAGTTAGGGTTAGGGTGAGGGTTAGGGTTAGTGAGAGGGTTAGCGTGACAGTGAGGATAAGAGTTAGGGTGAGGGTTATGGTGAGGCTGAGGGTTAGGTTTATTGTTAGGGATAGCATGAGGGTTAGGGTGAGGGTTAGGCTTAGGCTTAAGGTTATGGTCGGGGTTAGCGTGAGGGTTGGGGTTAGGGTTTTGGTTAGGATGAGGGTTAAGTTTAGGGTTAGGGTTATGGTGAGGGTGAGGGTTAGGCTTAGGGTGAGTGTTAGGCTTAGGTTTACGGTTATGGTGAGGTCTGGGGTGAGGGTTAGGGATGGGGTTAGAGTATGTTGAGGTTTACGGTTAGGGTGAGGTTCGTGTTAAGGGTAGGTTTAGGGTTAGGGTGAGTGTTAGGTTTAGTGTGAGGGTTAGGGTTAGGGTGAGGGTTAGGGTAAGCTTTAGGGTGAGGGTTAGGCTGAGAGAGAAGGTTACGTTTAGCATGAGTGATAGGGTGAGTGTTAAGGTGAGGGTTAGGTTTAGGGTTAGGATTAGGGTGAGGGTGAGGGTTAGGGTTAGGGTTAGGGTTAGGGTGAGGGTGAGGGTTAGGGTTAGGGTTAGTGTTTGGGCTACGGTGTGGGTGAGGGAGAGTGTTAGGTTCAGGATTAGGGTTAGGTTTAGGTTTAGGCTTAGGGTGAGTGTTAGGGTTAGGGTTAGAGTGAGGGTTAGTATTAGGGTGATATTTAGGGTGAGGTTGAGGATTAGGGTGAGAATGATTGTTCGGGTGAGTGTGAGGTTTAGGGTGTGTGTGAGGGTTAGAGTGACGGTGAGGATTAGGGTGTCAGTGAGTGTTAGGGTGAGGGTGAGGTTTAGGGTTAGGTTGAGGGATAGAGTTAGGGTGAGGGTGAGGTTGAAGTTTAGGGTGAGGGTTAGGGTTATGATTAGGGTAATTGTGAGGATTGGCGTTAGTGTTAGGGTTAGGGTGAGGGTGAGGGTAAGGATTAGGGTCAGGTATATGTTGAGGTTGAGAATTAGGGAGAGTGTTAGGGTTAGGGTAAGTTTTAGCGTGAGGGTTAGGTGGGAGAGTAAGGGTTAGGATGAGGGTTAGGGTGAGGGTTAGGGTTAGGGTTAGGTATAGGGTGAGTTTAAGGTTTAGGGTGAGGGTTAGGGTGAGGGTGAAGTTTAGTGTGAGCATTAGGGTAAGGTTGAGAGTGAGGGTTTGGCTTAAGGTTAGAGTTCGGTTGAGGGCTAGGCTGAGGCTGAGGGTTAGGTTTAGGTTTAGGATGAGGATTAGTGTTAGGGTGAGTGTGAGGGTTAGGATGAGAGTTAGAGTGAGGGTTAGGGTTAGGGTTAGGTTGAAGGTGAGGGTTAGGTTTAGAATGAGTTTAAGGTTTACAGTGAGGGTGAGTGTGAGGGTGAAGGTTAGGGTTAGCATTAGGGTTAGGGTGAGAGTGAGGGTTAGGCTTAAGGTTAAAGTTAAGTTGAGGGCTAAGCTGAGGGTGAGGGATAGTGTTAGACTGAGGATTAGGGTTATGGTTAGGGTGAGTGTGAGGATTAGGGTTAGGGTTTGGGTGAGGGTTAGGGTTAGGTTTAGGGTGAGGGTGAGTTTTAGGCTGACGGTTAGGTTTAGAGTGAGGGTTCGGGTAAGGGTGTGGGTGAGGCTGAGAGTGAGGGTGAGGGTTAGGGTTAGGGTTCGGGTGTTGGTTAGGGTTAGCATTAGGGTTAGGGTGAATGTGAGGGTGAGGGTGAGGGTCAGGAGGAGGGGTAGGGGTAGGGTTAATGTTAGGGTGAGTGTGAGGTATAGGGTTAGGTTTAGGATTAGGTTTAAGGTTAGGGTTAAGTTTAGGGTGAGGTTGATGGTGAGGACAAGGTTCAGGATGAGGGTTAGGGTTATTGTGAGGGTTAGGGTTAGGGTGAGGGTTAGTGTGAGGATCAGGATTAGAGTTAGGGTTAGGGTGAGGGTTAGGGTTAGTGTCAGGTTTAGGGTGACAGTGAGGGTAAGGTTAAGGGTGAGGGTTATGGTGAGGCTGAGGGTTAGGTTTATTGTTAGCGTTAGGGTGAGGGTTAGGGTGAGGGTTAGGGTTAGGGTTAGGGTTATGGTGGGGGTTAGGGTGCAGTTTGGGGTTAGGGTTATGGTTAGGATGAGGGTTAAGTTTAGGGTGAGTGTTGGGGTGAGGGTGAAGGTTAGGCTTAAGTTGAGTGTTAGGCTTATGTCTGGGGTGAGGTTTAGGGTTGGGGTTAGAGTTATGTTGAGGTTTAGGGTTAGGGTGAGGGTTCAGGTGAAGGGTAGGGTTAGGGTTAGGGTGAGTGTTAGTTTTAGTGTGAGGGTTAGGGTTAGGTTTAGGGTTAGGGTAAGCTTTAGCGTGAAAGTTAGGGTGAGAGGGATGGTTACGTTTAGCGTGAGTTTTAAGGTGCGTGTTAAGGTGAGGGTTAGGGTTAGGGTTAGGATTAGCGTGAGGGTGAGGGTTAGATTTAGAATGAGGGTGAGGGTGAGGGTTAGAGTTAGGTTTAGTTTTTGGGCTACGGTGAGGGTGAGGGAGAGGGTTAGGTTTAGGATTAGGGTTAGGTTTAGGCTTAGGCTTAGGGTGAGTGTTAGGGTTAGGGTTAGGATGAGGGTTAGTATTAAGGTTATATTTAGGGTGAGGTTGAGGGTTAGGGTGAGGGTGATTGTTCGGGTGAGTGTGAGGGTTAGGGTGTGGGTGAGGTTTAGAGTGACGGTGAGGATTAGGGTGTCAGTGAGTTTTAGGGTGAGGGTGAGGATTAGGGTTATGTTGAGGGATAGAGTTAGGGTGAGGGTGAGGTTGAGGGTTAGGGTGAGGGTTAGGGTTATGGTTAGGGTACGTGTGAGGATTGGCGTTAGAGTTAGGGTTAGGGTTCAGGTGAGGGTAAGGGTTAGGGTCAGGTATATGTTGAGGGTGAGGATTAGGGAGAGGGTTAGGGTTAGGGTAAGTTGTAGGGTGAGGGATAGGTGGGAGAGTAAGGGTTAAGATGAGTGTTAGGGTGAGGGTTAGGATTAGGGTTAGGGTGAGGGTGAAGGTTAGATTTAGGGTGAGTTTGAGGTTTAGAGTGTGGGTTAGGGTGAAGTTGAAGGTTAGGGTTAGCATTAGGGTTAGGGTGAGAGTGAAGGTTAGGCTTAAGGTTAGAGTTAGGTTGAGGGCTAGGCTGAGGGTGAGGTTTAGATTTAGAGTGAGGATGAGGGTTAGGGTTAGGGTGAGTGTGAGGGTTAGGGTTAGGGTTTTGGTGAGGGTTAGGGTTAGGGTTAAGGTGAGGGTAAGCGTTAGGGTTAGCGTGAATGTGAGGGTGAGGGTGAGGGTGAGGAGGAGGGTTAGGGTTAGGGTTTGGGTTAGGGTGAGGGTGAGGGATTGGGTTAGGTTTAGGATTAGGTTCAAGTTTAGGGTTAAGTTTAGGGTGAGTTTGATGGTGAGGTTTAGGCTGACGGTTAGGTTTAGGGTGAGGGTTAGTGTGAGTATTAGTGTTAGGGTTAGGGTGAGGGTTTGGGTGAGGGTAAGGGTTAGAGTAAGGTTTAGGGTGAAGCTGAGGTTTAGGGACAGGGTTAGGGTTCAGGTAAAGGTTAGGGTGAAGGTTAGGGTTAGGGTTAGGATGAGGTTATGTGTTAGGTTGAGGTCTAGGGTGAGGGTTAAGTTTAGGGTGAGGGATAGGTATAGGGTTAGGGTTAGGGTTACGGTGAGGGTGAGGGTTAGGATGAGGTTTAGCATTAGGGTGAGGGTTAGGGTTAGGTTTAGTGTGAGGATTATGGTTAAGGATAGGAGGAGGGTTAGGTAGAGGCTAAGGTTTAGGGTGACGTTTAGGGTGAGGGTGAGGTTTAGGGACAGGTTTAGGGTTAAGGTGAGGGTGAGGGTGAGGGATAGGGTTAGGGTTATGGTGAGGGTATGTGTTAGGGTGGGGGTTAGGGTGAGGGTTAAGGTTAGGGTATGGGATAGGTATAGGGTTAGGGTTAGGATTAAGGTTAGGGTGAGGGTTAGGGTTAGTGTTAGGTTGAGGTTGAGGGTGAGGTTCAGGCTTAGGGTTAGTGTTAAGTTAAGGTTAGGCTGAGGGTGAGGGTGAGGGTGAAGATGAGGGTTAGGGTTAGGGTGATGTTTAGGTCTAACGTGAGGTTTAGTTTTAGGTTTAAGTTTAGGATGAGGATTGGGCTGATGGGTGGGGTTAGGCTTAGGGTTAGGGTGAGGGTTAGGGTTAGGGTTATGGTTATTGTTAGGGATACGGGTGAGGGTTATTGTTAGGGTTAGGGTTAAGGTCAGGGTGAGGGTGAGGGTTAGGGTTAGGGTTTGGGTGTGGGTTAGTTTTAGGGTTAGGGTGAGTATGAGCGTTAGGCTGATGGTTAGGATTAGGGTGAGGGTGAGGTTTAGGGTTAGTATTAGGGTTAGGGTTTTGGTTAGGGTGAGTGTTAGGGTTAGGGTTAGGGTTAGGGAGAGGGTTAGTATTAAATTTAGGGTCAGGGTTAGGTTTAGGGTGAGGGTTAGCGTTAGGGTAAGGGTTAGGTTTTGGGTGAGGGTGAGGGCTAGGGTTAGGGTGAGGGTTAGATTTAGGGTGAAGGTGATGGTTATGGTGAGGGTTACGGTTAGGATTAGGTTTAGTTATAGGGTTAGGCTGAGGTTGAGTGTGAGGTTAAGGTTGAGGGCTGGGTTATTTTTATGGTTAGGATTAGGGTGAGGGCTAGGCTGAGGGTGAGGTATAGGGTGAAGTGTGAGTGTGAGGGTGACGGTTTGGTTTAGGTAAGGTTTAGGGTGAGCATTAGGGTGAGGGTGAGGGTTAGTGTTAGGGTGAGGGTTAGGGTGAGTGTGAGGGTTAGGGTTAGGGTTAGGTTCAGGGTGAGGTTAAGGGTCACGGTGAGGATTAGGGTGAGTGCGAGTGTGAGGGTTAAGGTTAGGGTTAGAGTTCTAGATAAGGTGAGAGTGCGTGTGAGGGTTAGGGATAGGATTAGGTTAGGTTTAAGGTTAAGCTGAGGGAGAGGGTGAGGGTGAGGTTTAGGTTTAGGGTTAGGGTTAAGATGAGTGTTAGGGTGAGATGTAGGTTTAGGGTTAGGGTGAGGTTTATTGGTAGTATGAGCGTTAAGTTTAGGCTTAGGGTTAAGGTGAGGGTAAGCCTTAGAGTGAGGGTTAGGGTGAGGGTGAGGGTTAGTGTTATAGTTATGGTTAGGGTGAGAGGGAGGGTTAAGGTTAGCGTGAGTGTTAGGGTGAGGGTTAGAGTTAGGTTAAGGGTTAGGATTAGTGTTAGGTTTAGGGTTAGGGTTAGGGTGAGGGTTAGGGTGACTGTGAGGGTGAGGCTGATGGTGAGGGTTAGGGTTAGGGTGAGGGTTAGGGTTGGGGTTAGGGTGAGGGGTAGGTTTAGGGTAAGGGTGTGGGTTAGGCTTAGTGTGTGGGTTAGGGCTAGGTTTAGGTTTAGAGTGAGTTTAAGTGTTACTGTGGAGGTTAAGTGTGAGGGTGAGGGTGAGGTTTCGGTTTGGGGTTAGTGTTAGGGTGAGAGTGAGGATGAGGGTTAGGATTAGGATTAGGTTAGGTTTAGGCTTAGGCTTAGGCTGAGCGTGAGGGTGAAGGTGAGGGTTAGGTTTAGGCTTAGGGTTAGGGTTAGGATGAGGTTTAGGGTGAGGGGTAGGGTTAGGGTTAGGGTGACAGTTAGGGATCGTGTGAGGGTTAGGGTTAGGCTTAAGGTTAGGGTGAGGGTTAGTATTAGGTTTAGGCTGAGGGTGAGTGTGAGGGTGAGGGTGAAGCTTAGCGTTAGGATTAGGGTGAGGGTGAGGGTTATGGTTAGAGTGAGGGTGTGGGTGACGGTTAAGTTTAGGATTAGGTTTAGGATTAGGTTTAGGCTGAGGGTGTAGATAAGGGATGAGTGTGAGGGTGAGGGTCAGTGTTAGGGTGAGGGTGAGGGTTAGGGTTAGGGTTAGGGTTGGTTTTAGGGATAGGTTTAGGCTGAGGCTGAGGGTGAGGGTGAGGGTGAGGGCTTTGTTAATGTTATGGTTAGGATTAGGGTGAGGGCTAGGAGGGTGAGGGCTAGGGTGAGAGTGAGGGTTAGGGTGACGGTGAGTGTGTGGGTGAGGGTTAGGGTTAGGGTGAGGGTTATGTTGACTGTGAGGGTGAGGGTTAGAGTTAGGGTTAGGTGACGGTGAGGGCTAGATTTAGGATTAGGGTTAGGGTTACAATTAGGCTTAGGGTGAGGGTGAGGGTAAGGATTAGGGTGAGGGTTAGGGTTAGGCTTAGGGTTAGGGTTAGGGTGAGGTTTAGGGTGAGGGGTAGGTTTAGGGTTAGGGTTAGGGTTAGGGATCGTGTGAGGGTTAGGGTTAGGCTTGGGGTTAGGGTGAGGGTTAGTATTAGGTTTAGGCTGAGGGTGAGGGTGAGGGTGAGGCTTAGCGTTAGGATAAGGGTGTGGGTGAGGGTTATGGTTAAAGTGAGGGTGGGGGTGACGGTTAGGTTTAGGATTATGGTTAGGATTAGGTTTAGGCTGAGGGTGAAGATAAGGGATGAGTGTGAGGGTTATGGTAAGTGTTAGGGTGAGGGTGAGGGTGAGGGTTAGGCTTAGGGTTAGGGTTAGGTTTAGGGACAGGTTTAGGCTGAGGCTGAGCGTGAGGGTGAGGGTGAGGGCTTTGTTAATGTTATGGTTAGGATTAGGGTGAGAGCTAGGGTGAGAGTGAGGGTTAGGGTGACGGTGAGTGTGTGGGTGAGGGTTAGGGTTAGGGTGAGGGTTATGTTGACTGTGAGGGTGAGGGTTAGAGTTAGGGTTAGGTGAAGGTGAGGGCTAGATTTAGGATTAGGGTTAGGGTTACAATTAGGCTTAGGGTGAGGGTGAGGGTAAGGATTATGGTGAGGGTTAGGGTTAGGCTTAGGGTTAGGGTTAGGGTGAGGTTTAGGGTGAGGGGTAGGGTTGGAGTTAGGGTTAGGGTTAGGGATCGTGTGAGGGTTAGGGTTAGGCTTAGGGTTAGGGTGAGGGTTAGTATTAGGTTTAGGCTTAGGGTGAGGGTGAGGGTGAGGCTTAGCGTTAGGATAAGGGTGAGGGTGAGGGTTATGGTTAGAGTGAGGGTGTGGGTGATGGTTAGGTTTAGGATTAGGGTTAGGATTAGGTTTAGGCTGAGGGTGAAGATAAGGGATGAGGGTGAGGGTTAGGGTCAGTGTTAGGGTGAGGGTTAAGTTTAGTGTGAGGTTAGGGTTAGCGTTAGGATGAGGTTAAAGGTTAGGGTGAGGGTGAGGGTAAGGATTAGGGTGAAGGTGAGGGTGAGGGTGAGTGTTAGGGCTAGGATTCGGTTTGGGGATAGGTTTAGGCTGAGGCTGAGGGTGAGGGTGAGGGTGAGGGCTGGGTTAATATTATGGTTAGGGCTAGGGTGAGAGTGAGGGTTAGGGTGAGGGTGAGGGTGTGGGTGAGGGTTAAGGTTAGGTTGAGGGTTATGGTGACGGTGAGGGTGAGGGTGAGGGTTAGGGTTAGGTGACGGTGAGGATTTGATTTTGGATTAGGGTTAGGGTTACAGTTAGACTTAGGGTGAGGGTGAGGGTTAGGATTAGGGTAAGGGTTAGAGTAAGTTTGAGCTTTAGGGTTAGCATTAGGGTTAGGGTTAGGGTTAGGGTGAGGGTTAGGGTTAGGGTTAGGTTGAGGCTTAGGGTGAGGGTTATGGTTAGAGTGAGGGTGTGGGTGACGGTTAGTGTTAGGATTAGGGTTAGGATTAGGTTTAGGCTGAGGATGAAGATAAGGGATGAGGGCTAGCGTTAGGGTGAGGTTAAAGGTTAGGGTGAGGATGAGGGTAAGGATTAGGGTGAAGGTGAGGGTGAGGGTGAGGGTTAGGTTTAGGATTAGGTTTAGGGATAGGTTTAGGCTGAGGCTGAGGGTGAGGGTGAGGGTGAGGGCTTTGTTAATGTTATGGTTAGGATTAGGGTGAGGGCTAGGGTGAGAGTGAGGGTTAGGGTGAGGGTGTGGGTGAGGGTTAGGGTTAGGGTGAGGGTTATGGTGACGGTGAGGGTGAGGGTTAGGGTTAGGGTTAGGTGACGGGGAGGGTTAGATTTAGGATTAGGGTTAGGGTTACAATTAGGCTCAGGGTGAGGGTGAGGGTTAGGATTAGGTGAAGGTTAGGGTTAGGTTTAGGGTGAGGGTTAGGTTTAGCGTTTGGGTTAGGGTTAGGGTGATGTTTAGGGTGAGGGTGAGTGTTAGGGTTAGTGTGTGGGTTAGGGTTAGGGTTAGCGTTAGGGTGAAGGAAATAGGTAAGTGAGGGTTAGGGTGAGGGTGAGGATGAGGTTTAAGGTTAGGGTTAGGGTTAGGGTTAGAGTGAGCTTGAGGGTTAGGGTTAGGAATTGGTTTGGTTTAGGTTTAGGCTGAGGGTGAGGGTGAGGTTGAAGGTGAGGGTTAGAGTTAGGGTTAGGGTTAGGATGAGGGTTAGGGTGATGGGTAGGTTTAGGGTTAGGGTGAGGGTAAGGGATAGTGTGAGAGTTATGGTTAGGGTTAGGGTTAGGGTGAGGGTTAAGGTGAGAGTTAAGGATAGTATGAGGGTTAGGGTTAGGGTTAGGTTTAGGGTGAGGGTAAGCGTTAGGGTGAGGGTTATGGTGAAGGTGAGGTTTAGGTTTTGGGTTAGTGTTAGGGTGAGGGTTAGGTTGAGGTTTAGAGATAGGGTTAGGGTTAAGGTGAGGTTTAGGGTTAGGGTGAGGTTTAGGGTCATTTTGAGGGTTAGGTGAGGGTGAGGGTTAGGGTGAGGGTTAGGGTGAGGGTTATGTTTAGGGTTAGGGTTGGGGTGAGGGTGTGGGTAAGGGTGAGGGTGAGGGTTAGGGTAAGGGTTAGGGTTAGGGATAGGGTGAAGATGAGGTTTAGGGTTAGGATGAGGTTTAGTGTTATGGTGAGGCTGATGGTTAGGTTTAGGGTGAGGGTGATGGTTAGGTTTAGTGTTAGGTTGAGGTTTAGGGTTAGGGTGAGGGTTGGGTGAGCATGAGGTTAAGGGTGAGGGTGAGGGTTAGGTTGAGGTTGAGGGTTAGGTATAGCGTTAGAGTGAGGGTTAGTGTGAGGTTTTGTGTTAGGTTTAGGTTTAGGATTAGTGTGAGGATTACGGTTAGGGTTAGGATTAGGATGAGGGTTAGGGTTACTGTGAAGGTTAGGTTGATGGTGAGGGTAAGGGTTAGGGTGAGGGTTATGGTGAGGCTGAGGCTGAGGGTTATTGTTAGGGTTAGGGTGAGGTTTAGGTTAAGGGTTATGGTTAGGCTTAGGGTTATGGTGGGGGTTAGGGGGAGGCTTGGGTTTAGGGTTATGTTTAGGATGAGGGTAAGGGTTAGGGTGAGTATTAGGGTGAGGGTGAGTGTTGGGTGAGTGTTTGGGTTAGGGTGAGGGTTAGGGTTAGGTTTAGGGTTAGGGTTAGGGTGAGGGATGTGTGATGGTGAGGATTAGGGTTAGGGTTAGGGTTTGGGTTAGGATGAGGGTTAGGATTAGGGTGAGGGTTCGGGTGAGGGGAAGGGTTAGGTTTAGGTTGAGGTTTAGGATTAGAGTGAGGGTTAGGGTTACGGTTAGGGTAAGTTTTAGGGTGAGGTTTAGGGTGAGAAAGAGTGTTACATTTAGGGTGAGTGTTAGGTTGAGTGTTAGGGTGAGGGTTTGTGTTAGGTTGAGGTTAAGGGTCAGGGCTAGGGTTAGGTTTAGGGTTAAGGTGAGGGTGATGGAAAGGGTTAGGGTGAGGGTGAGGGTGAGTGTTAGGGTTAGGGTTAGGGTACGGTTTAGACTGAGTGTTAGGGTGAGAGAGAGGGTTACGTTTAGCGTCAGTGTTAGGGTGAGTGTTAGGGTGAGGGTGACGTTTAGGGTTAGGGTTAGGGTGAGGGTGAGGGTAGGGTTAGGGTTAGGGTTAGGGTTAGAATTAGGGTGAGGGTGAGTGTGAGGGTTAGGGGTAGGATTTGCATTAGGGTTACAGTGAGGGTGAGGGAGAGGGTTAGGTTTACGATTAGGGTTAGGTTTAGGCTTAAGTTTAGGGTGAGGGTGATGGTTAGGGTGAGGCTTAGGGTGAGGGTTAGGGTTAGGGTTAAGGTGAGGTTTAGTGTTAGGGTGATATTTTGTGTGAGGTTGAGGGTTAGGCTGAGGGTGATTGTTCGGGTTAGTGTGAGGGTTAGGGTGTGGGTGAGGGTTAGAGTGACGGTGAGGTTTAGGGTGACGGTGAAGGCTAGCTTTCGGGTGAGAGAAAGGATTAGGGTGAGGTTTAGGGTGAGGGTGAGGATTAGGGAGAAGGTTAGCGTAAGGATGAGGGTTAGGGAGAGGGTGAGGTTGAGGGTTAGTGTGAGGGTTAGGGTTAAGGTGAGAGTTAGAGATAGGATTAGGTTGAGAGTGAGGGTGAGCGTTAGGTTTAGGGTTATGGTTAGTGTGAGGGTGAGGGTGAGGTTTAGGATTAGGGTTAGGACTAGGGTTCGGGTGAGTGTGAGTGTGAGGGTTAGGGTTAGGGTTAGGGTGACATTTAAGGTTAGAGTTAGGGTTAGGTTTAGATTTAGGTATAGGGTTAGGATGAGGGTTAGACTGAGGGGTACGGTTAGGGTTAGGATGACGGTTAGGGTTAGTGTGATGTTTAGGGTTAGGGTTAGGTTTAGGGTTAGGGTGAGGGTTATGGTTAGGGTGAGAGTGAGTTTTAGGCTGACGGTTAGTGTTTCGGTGAGCGTTAGGGTTCGGGTGAGGGTTCGGGTGAGGGTGAGGGTTAGGCTTAGGGCTAGGGTTCGGATTATTGTTAGGGATAGGGTTAGGGTGAGAGTGAGGGTTATTGTTAGGGTTAGGGTTGAGGTCAGGGTGAGTGTTCGGGTTCAGGTTAGGGTTAGGGTGAGCGTGAGGGAGATGGTCAGTTTTAGGATTAGGTTTAGGGTTAGGGTTAGGTTTGTCTTGTGGTTGATGGTGAGGGTGAGGGTTAGGGTTGAGGGTTAGGGTTATTGTTAGTGTTAGGGTTAGGGTGATGGTGAGGATTATTCTTAAGTTTGAGGTTAGGTTTAGGGTGAGGGTGAAGGTGAGGGTTAGGGATAGGGTTAGGGTGAGGGTGAGGTTGAGGATTAGGTTTAGGGTTACTGTGACCTTTAGGGATAGGGTTAGTGTGAGGGTTAGGTTTAGGTTTAGGGTTAGGATGAGGGGTAGGTTGAGGGGTAGGGTTAGGGTGAGGGTGAGGGTTAGGTTGAGGGTTAGGGTTAGGTTTTGGTTGAGGGTTAGGTTTAGGGATAGGTTGAATTTGAGCGTTAGGCTGATGGTTAGGTTTAGGGTGAGGGTTAAGGTTAGTGTTAGGATTATTGTTAGGGTTAGGTATAGGGTGAGGGTGAGGGTTATTGATAGGGTTAGGGTTAGGGTGAGGGTGACGGTGAGGGAGAGGGTTAGGTTTAGGATTAGGTTTATGATTTGGGTTAGGTTTACGGAGAGGGTGATTGTGGAGGTGAAGGTTAGGGTGAGGGTTAGGGTTAGGATTGTGGTTAGGGTTAAGGTTAGGTTGATATTTAGGATGAGGGTGAGTGTTAGGTTTAGGTTTAGGGTTAGGGTGAGGGTAAGGGTTAGGGTGAGCGTTATTGTACAGCTGAGGGATAGGGTTAGCATTAGGGTTAGGGTTATGGTTAGGGTGAGTGTTAGGGTTAGGGTTAGGGTTAGGATGAGGGTTAGTGTTAAATTTAGGGTCAGGGTTAGTGTTAGGGTGAGGGTTAGGTTTAGGGTTAGAGTTAAGGTGAGGGTGAGGGTGAGGGTGAGTGTTAGGGTGAGGGTAAGGGTGAAGGTGAGTGTTAGGGAGTGTGTGAAGATGAGGTTTAGGGTTAGGATTAGTGTTAGGGTTATGGTGAGGGTGAGGTTTAGTGTTAGGGTGAGGGTGAGGGTTAGTGTTAGTGTTAGGTTGAGGTGTAGGGTTAGTTTGAGCCTTGGGTGAGCATGAGGTTAAGGGTTAGGGTGAGTGTGAGTGTTACTTTTATCGTTAGTGTGAGGTTGAGGGTTATTGATAGTGTTAGGTTTAGGGTTACGGTGAGGGTGAGGGAGAGGGTGAGGGTGAGGGATAGGGTTATGGTGATGTTTAGGGTTAGGGTTAGGGTTAGATTTAAGGTTAGGATGAAGGTTAGGCTGAGGAGTAGTGTTAGGTTTAGGGTGAGGGTGAGATTTAGTGTGAGGGTTAGTGTTAGGTTTAGGATTTAGGGTTAGGGTTAGGGTGAGTGTGAGGGTTAGGTTTTGGGTGAGGTTATGTGTAAGTGTGAGGGTTAGGGTTAGGTTTATGGTTAGGGATATTTTTAGGGTTAGGTTGAGGTTGAGCATGAGGGTTAGGGTTAGGATTAGGGTGAGGGTGAGGGTGAGGTTGAGGTTTAGGATTAGGTTTAGGGTCATGTTTAGGCTGAGGGTGAGGGTTATGGTGAGTCTGATGGTTAGGGTTATTGTTAGGTTTAGGGTGAGGTTTAGGGTGAGGGTTAGGGTTAGGTTTACGGTTAGGTTTATGGTTATGGTGGGGGTTAGTGTGAAGGTTGGGGTTAGGGTTATGGTTAGGATGCGGGTTAGGGTGAGGGTGAGGGAGAGGGCTGGGTGAGGGTTAGGGTTAGGTTTGGGGTGAGAGTGAGGTTGAGAGTTATGTTTAGGGTGAGGGTTAGGGATAAGGTTAGGGTTAGGGTGACGGTGAGGATGAAGGTTAGGGTTAGGGTTACTGGGAGGGTGAGAGTGTGGATAAGGTTTAGGATTAAGGTTAGGGTTAAGATTAGGGTGAGGGTGAGGGTGAGGGTAAGGGTTATGGTGACATTTAGAGTTAGGGTGAGGTTTAACTTGAGGTTTAGGATGAGGATTAGGCTAATGGGTGGGGTTAGGGTTAGGTTTAGGGTGACAGTTAGGGTTAGGGTTCAGGTTATTGTTATGGTTAGGATTAGGGTTAGGGTTAGAGTGAGGGTGAGGGTGAGGGTTAGATTTAGGGTTAGTCATAGGATTATTTTTAGGGATAAGTTTAGGGTTAGGTAGAGGGTGAGGGTAAGGTTTAGGGTAAAGGTTAGGGTTAGGGTTAGGGTGTGGGTTATGTTTAGTGTGAAGGTTAGGTTTAGGGTTTGGGTTAGGGTGATGTTAAGGGTCAGGGTGACATTTAGGGTGAGGGTGAGGGTTAGGGATAAGTTTAGAGTTAGGGTGAGGATTAGGGTTAGGTTTATGGTTAAAGTGAGGGCTGGGGTCAGGATGAGGGTTAGAGTTAGGGGTAGGGTTAGGGGTAGGGTTCGTTTAGGGTTAGGTTGAGGGTTAGGGTTTGGGTGAGGGTTAGTGTTAGGGTTTGGGTGAGTGTTAGCGTTAGGGTTAGGGTTAGGGTTAGCATCAGGGAGAGAGTTAGGGTTAGAATTAGGGTGAGGGTTATTGTCAGGGTTAGAGTGAGGGTTAGGGTTAGGGTGAGGATTAGGGTTAGGGTGAGGATTAGCGTTAGGGTTAGAGTTAGTGTGAAGATTCGGGTTAGGGTTAGGGTTAGGGTGAGGTTAAGAGTTAGGGTGAGGATTAAGGTGTGGATGAGGTTTAGGGAGAGGGCTAGGGATAGGTTGAGGTTTAGGGTGAGGGTTAGGGTTAGGGCGAGGTGAGGGTTATGCTGAGGGTTAGTGTGATGATTAGGGTTAGGGTGAGGGTTAGGGTTAGGGTTGGGGTTAGGTTGAAGGTGAGGATGAGGGTTAGGGTTAGGTTTGGGTGAGGGTGAGTTTGAGGGTTAGGATAAGGATTAAGGTTAGGGTTAGGCTGAGGGTGAGGGCGAGGGTGAGGGTTAGGGTTGGGGTGACCTTTAGGTTTAGGGCGAGGGTTAGGTTTAGGTTTAGGGTTAGGATGTGGATTAGGCTGAGGGTTAGGGTTGGGGTTAGGGTGAGTTTTTTAGGGTTAGTGTGAGTGTGAGGGTTAGGGTTAGGTTGAGGGTGAGTGTAAGGTTTAGGGTGAGGGTTAGCGTGAGGGTGAGGGGTCGGGTTAGGGTTAGGATTGGCCTGAGGGTTAGGGTGATGGCTAAGGTTAAGGTTATTGTTAGGGATAGGTTTAGGGTGAGGCGTAGGATTAGGGTTAGTGTGAGTGTGAGGGTTAGGGTTAGGGTGTGGGTTAGGGTGAGGGTGTGGGTTAGTGTTAGAGTGAGGGTTATGGTTAGGGTGAGGGTGAGCGTTAGGGTAAGGGTGAGGGGGAGGCGGAGGGATTAAGATTAGGGTTAGGGTTAGTCTGAGGGTGAGGATGAGGGTGAGGGTGAGGGTTAAGTTTAGGGTGATGTTTAGGGTTAGGGTGAGGTTTAGGTTGAGTTTTAGTGTTAGTATGAGGATTAGGCTGAGGGGTAGGGTTAGGATTAGGGTGAGGGTTAGGGTTAGTGTGAGTGTTAGGTTTACGGTGATGGTGAGGTTAAGGGATAGGGTGAAGGTTACTGTGAGGGTGAGGGATAGGGTTAGGGTCAGGTTTAGCGTGAGGTTTAGGGTGAGGGTTTAGGTTAGTGTTAGGGATAGGGTTAGCGTAAGGTTAAGGGTTAGAGCGAGGGTTAGGGTTTGGGTGAAGGTTAGGGTTAGCATTAGGCTTAGGGTGAGGGTGAGTTTGAGGCTTAGGGTTAGGTTTAGGGTGTGGGCTAGTCTGAGGGTGAGGGTTAGTGTTAGGTTTAGGGTGGGTGACCGTTAGGGTTAGGGTTTGGGTGAGAGTTAGGGTTAGGGTTATGGTTAGGGTGAGAGTGAAGTTTAGGGTTAGGGTTAGGGTTAGGGTTATTGTTAGGGTTACTGTTAGGGTTAGGGTTAGGGTGAGGGTGAGGGTGAGGGTTAGCTTTAGGGTTAGGTTTAGGGTTATTGTTAGCGATACAGTTAGGTTTGGGGTGAGTGTGAGGGTAATTCTAAGGGTTAAGATTAGGGTTAGGGTGAGTGTGAGGGCTAGGGTTGGGGTTAGTGTTAGGGTTAAGGTGAAGGTGAGGCAAATGTTTAGGTTTAGGATTCGGTTTAGGGTTAGGGTTACGGTGAGGGTTAGGGTTAGTGTGGGTTAGGGTGAGAGTGAGTGTTAGGGTCATCGTGAGTGTTAGGGTGAGGGTTAGGGTGAGGGTGAGGGTTAGGATTAGAGTTAGGGTAAGGGCTAGGTTGAGGGTAAGGTTTAGGGTTAGGTTTAGGGTTAGGTTTAGGGTGAGGGTTAGGGTTCGGGTTAGGTTTTGGGTTAGGGTTCGGGTTAGGGTTAGGGTTAGGGTGAGGGTTAGGTTGAGTGTGAGGTTTAGGGTTAGGATTAGGGTTAGGGTACGGCCTAGGTTGAGGTTGACGGTTAGTGTTAGGGTTAGGTTTAGGGTGAGGTTTAGGGTTCAGTTTCGGGTTAGGGGTAGGGTTAGTTTGAGGGTGAGCATGAGGGTTAGGGTGAGGGTGAGGGTTAGAATTAGGGTTAGGGTAAGGGCTATGTTGAGAGGGTTAGGGTTAGGGTTCGGTTTAGGGTGAGGGTTAGGTTTTGGGTTAGGGTGAGTGTTATTGTGAGGGGTAGGGTTAGGGTTAACGTCAGGGTTAGGTTGAGTGTGAGGGTTAGGGTTAGGGTGAGGGTAAGGGTTAGGGTGAGATTGAGGTTTAGGTTTAGCGTTAGGTTAGTGTGAGTGTTAGGTTGAGGGTTAGGGTTAAGCTTAGGATTAGGGTGAGGGTTAGGGTTAGTGTTAGGGTGATGGTGAGGTTAAGGGTTAGGGTAAGGTGAGGGTTAGGGTGACGGTGAGGGTTAGGTTAGTGTTAGGATTAGGGTTAGGTTAAAGGTTAGGGTGAGGGTTAGGGTTAGGGGTAGGGTTAGTGCTAGGGTGAGGTTTAGGGTGAGGCTTGGCGTTAGGATGAGGGTTAGGGAGAGGGTGAGGGTGAGGTTTAGGATGAGCATAAGTTTTAGAATGAGGGTTAAGGTGAGTGTAAAGGCTAGGTTTAGCATTACTCTTAAGGTGAAGGTGAGGCTTCAAGTGACGTTTAGGTTTAGTGTGAGGGTGAGGATTACGGGTAGGAATAGGGTTATTGTTAGGGTGAGGCTAAAGGTTAGGCTGAGGTTTAAGGTGAGGGTGAGGGTTAGGGTTAGGATTAGGCTGAGGTTTAGGTTTAGGGTGATTTTAAGGGTTAGAGTGAGGGTTCCGGTGATGTGAAGGTTAGGGTTAGCATTAGGGTTAGGGTGAGGGTGTGGGTTAGGCTTAGGGTGAGGGCTATGCTGAGGGTGAGAGTTAGTTTTAGGGTTAGGGTTCGGGTGAGGATTAGGGTTCGGGTTTGGGTGAGGGTTAGGGTTAGGATTAGGGTTCGTTTTAGGGTGAGGGAAAGGGTTAGAGTTAGGGTTAGGGTTATTGTTAAGGTTAGGGTTAGGGTGAGGATGAGGGTTATTGTTAGGGTTAGGGTTAGGGTTAGGGTGAGCATGAGTGTGAGGTTTAGGGTTAGGGTTAAGGTTTGGGTGAGGGTGAGGGTGAGGGAGAATTTTAGATTTAGGATTCGGTTAAGGGTTAGGGTTAGGCTTAGGTTGAGGATGATGGTGAGGGTGAGGTTTAGGGTGAGAGTGAGGGTTAGGTTTAGCGTGAGAGTTGGGTGAGTGCTAGGGTGAGGTTTAGGTTTAGTGTGAGTGTTAGAGTGAGAGTTAGTTTTAGGGTTAGGTTTAGGGTGAGGGTTAGGGTTAGGGTTATGTTGAGGGTTAGGGTTTGATTTATGTTGAGGGTTAGGGTGAGGGAGAGGATTAGGGTTAGGGTTAGTGTTATTGTTAGGGTTAGGGTTTGGGTGAGGATGAGGGTTATTGTTAGGGTTAGGGTGAGGATGAGGGTGAGGGTTAGGTTTAGGGTTAAGGTTAGGGTGAGGGTGAGGGTGAGGGAGAGTTTTAGGTTTCGGATTAGGTTTAGTGTTAGGGTTAGGCTTAGGGTGAAGATGATGGTGAGGGTGAGGTTTAAGGTGAGGGTGAGGGTTAGGTTTAGCGTGAGAGTTAGGTGGGTGCTAGGGTGAGGTTTAGGTTGAGTGTGAGGGTAAGGGTGAGGCTTAGGTTTAGGGTTAGGTTTAGGGTGAGGGTTAGGGTTAGGGTTAGGGTGAGGGTGAGGGTTTGGGTGAGAGTAGGGTGAGATTGAGTTATAGGTTTAGCGTTAGGTTTAGCCTGAGGGATAGTGTGAGCGTTAGGGTTAGGGTTTGGATTAGGGTGAGGGTTAGTTTTAGTGTTAGGGTGAGGGTGAGTTTGAGGGTTAGGGTGTGGGTGAGGGTTAGGGTGACAGTTAGGGTTAGGGTAGTGTTAGGGTTAGGGTTATGGTGAGCGTAATTTTTTGCGTGAGGGTTAGGGTAAGGGTGAATATTAGGGTTAGCATTATTATTAAGGTAAGGGTGAGGCTTAGGTTGAGGGTTAGGGTTAGGGTTAGGATGAGAGTGATTATTAGTGTTAGGGATAGGGTTAGGGTTAGGGTGAGGGTAAGGGTAAGGTTGAGGTTTAGTGTGAGGTTGAGGTTAAGGGTTAGGGTTAGGGTTAGGGTGAGTGTGAGTGTTAAGGTGAGGGTTAGGGTGAGTGTTAGGGTTAGGGTGAGGTTTAGGGATAGGGTTGGTTTAGGGTGAGGGTTAGGTTTCAGCTTAGGTTGAGGGTTAAGTTTGTGTGTGAGTGTTCGGTTTAGGTTTAGGGTTAGGGTGGGGGTAAGGGTTAGGGTGAGGTTTGGGTGAATTGAGGTTTAGGTTTAGCGTTAGGGTTAGTGTGAGGGTTAGGGTAAGGGTTAGTGTGAGGTTTAGGTTAGGGTCAGGTTAAGGGTTAGAGTGAGGTTTACGGTGAGGGTGATGGTTACGGTTAGCATTAGGGTTAGGGTTAGGCTTAGTGTGAGGGTTAGGCTGAGGGTGAGGGTTAGTTTTAGCGTTAGTGTGAGAGTTAGGATTAGGTTTAGGGTTAGGGTTAGACTGAGGGTGAGTGTGAGGGTGAGGCTGAGGGTGAGGGTTAGAATTAGGATGATGTTTCGGTTTAGGGTTAGGGTTAGGGTGAAGGTTAGGGTTAGGTTTACTGTTAGGATGAGGCTTAGGCTGAGGGCTAGTGTTAGGGTGAGGGTGAGGGTTAGGTTTAATGTGGGGGCTTGGGTTAGGGTTAGTTTTAGTGTTAGAGTTAGGGTTAGGGTTAGGTTTAGGGTGAGGATTAGGGTTAGGGTGAGGTTTAGGGTGAGGGTTAGGTTTAGGTTTAGGGTGAGGGTAAGGGTTATGGTGAGGGTTAGGGTGAGGTTGAAGGTTAGGGTTAGGAATAGGTTTAGGGTGAGGGTGAGGGTTAGGCTTAGTCTTAGGGTTAGGTTGAGGGCTAGGCTGAGAGTTAGGGTTTGGGTTAGGTTTAGGGATAGGGTGAGGATTAGGTTTAGGGTTAGGGTTAGGTTGAGCATTAGGCTGACGTGTTGGGTTAGGGTTAGGGTGAGGGTTAGGGTTAGTGTGAGGGTTAGGGCTAGGGTGTGTGTGAGGGTAAGTGTGAGGGTTAGCCTGAGGGTGAGTGATAGGGTTAGGGTTAGCCTGAGGCTTAGGTTTAGGGTTAGGATTACTGTTAGTGTTAGGGATATGGTTAGGGTGAGTGTTATGGTGAGGATGATGGTGAAGTTTAGGTTTAGGGTAAGGGCTAGGTTAAGCATGAGAGTTAGGGTGAGGGTTAGGTTGACTGTTAGGGTTAGGGTTAGGTTTAGGGTGAGGGTAAGGGTTAGGGATAGGGTTAGGTTGAGGTTGAGGTTTAGGTTTAGCATTAGGGTTAGTGTGAGGGTTGGGGTGAGGGTTAGGGTTAAGGTTAGGTTTAGGGTGAGGGTAAGGGTTTGGGTGAGAATAGGGTGAGATTGAAGTTTAGGTTTAGCGTTAGGGTTAGCATGAGGGATAGTGTATGGTTTGGGGATAGGGTTTGGATTTGGTTGAGGGTAAAGTTTAGTGTTAGGGTGAGGGTGAGGTTGAGGGTTAGGGTGTGGGTGATGGTTAAGTTGACATTGAGGGTTAGGGTTAGTGTTAGGTTTAGGGTTATGTTGAGCGTAAGTTTTAGCGTGAGGGTGAGGGTGAGGTTGAATATTAGGGTTAGCATTATTGTTAAGGTAAAGGTGAGGCTTAGGATGAGGGTTAGGGTTAGGGTTAGGATGAGGGTGAGGATTAGGGTTAGGGATGGTGTTAGGGTTAGGGTGAAGGTAAGGGTAAGGCTGAGGTTTAGGGTGAGGTAGAGGTTAAGTGTTAGGGTTAGGTTTAGGGTGAGGTTTAGATTTAGGGTGAGGTTAAGGGTTAGAGTGAGGGTCACGGTGAGGGTGTTGGTTAGGGTTAGAATTAGGGTTAGGGTGAGGGTGAGGGTTAAGCTTAGCTTTTGGGTTAGGGGTGTGGGCTAGTCTGAGGGTGAGGGTTAGTGTTAGGTTTAGCGTGAGGGTTAGGGTTAGGGTGAGGGTGAGGGTTAGGCTTAGGATTTGGGTGAGTGTTAAGAATAGGGTTAGGGTTATGGTGAGGGTGAGGTTTAGGGTTAAGTTTAGTGTTAGGGTTATTGTTATGGTTAGGGTTAAGGTGAAGGTGAGGGTGAGGGTGAGTGTTAGGTTTAGGTTTAGGGTTAGGTTTATTGTTAGCATTAGGTTTAGGCTTAGGGTGAGGGTTAGGGTGAGGATTAGCGTTAGGGTAATGGTTTGTGGAGGGTGATGGTGAGGTTTAGGCTTAGGGTTAGTTTTACGGTTAGGGTGAGGTTTAGGGTGAGGGTGAGGGTTAGGGTTAGGGTGTGGGTTTGGTTTAGGGTGTGGTTTAGGGTTAGGGTGAGGGTGAAGGTGAGGGTGAGGGTGAGGGTTAGGTTTAGGTTTGGGGTTAGGGTTATTGTTAGCGTTTGTGTTAGGGTTAGTGTGAGGGAGAGTGTTATTGTTAGGGTTAGGGTTAGGGTTAGTGTGAGGGTGAGGGTGATGGTTAGGGTTAGGTTTAGTGTTAGGGTTATGGTGAGGGTGAGAGAGAGGTTTAAGTTTAGGATTAGGGTTAGGGTTAGGCTTAGGGTGAGGATGTTTTTGAGGGTGAGGGTTAGGCTGAGTGTTAGGGTTAGGATTATGGTGAGGGTTACAGTTAGGGTGATGTTTAGTGTGAGGCTGAGGGTTAGGGTGAGGGTTAGGGTTAGGGTGAGTGTAAGGGTTAGGGTGAGGGATAGGGTGAGACTGAGGTTTAGGTTTAGCGTTTGGGTTAGGGTGAGTGTTAGGGTTAGGATTAGCGTTAGGGTAAGGGATAGGGTTAGGTTTAGGGTGAGGGTGAGGGTTAGGGTTAGGGTGAGAATTAGAGTTAGGGTGAGGGTTAGGGTTAGGGTAAATGTTAGGGTGAGGGTTAGGTATAGCTTTAGGGTTAGGGTTAAGGTGAATGTGAGGGTGAGGGTGAGGTTTAGGGTTAGGATTAGGTTTAGGGATAGGGTTAGGCTTAGGGTGAGGTTGAGGGTGAGGGTGAGCGCTGGGATAGGTTTATGGTTAGGGTTAGGGTGAGGTCTAGGGTAAGGGTGAGGGTTAGGGTGAGGGTGAGAATGAGGGTGAGGTTTTTGGTTAGGTAAATATTAGGTTAGTTTTAGGGTGAGGGTGAGGGTATTTGTGAGGGTTATGGTTAGGGTGAGGTTTAGGCTTATGGTTTGGGTGAGGGTTAGGGTTAGGGTGATGTTTAGAGTGAGGGTGATAGTTAGGGTTAGGGTGTGGGTGAGGGTTAGGGATCTGGTTAGGTTTATGGTTAGGGTGAGTGTTACCTTTAGCATGAGGTTTAGGTTTAGGGTTAGGGTTAGGCAGAGAATAAGGTTTAGAATTAGAATGAGTGTGAGTGTTAGTATTAGGATTAGGGTTAGGCTGAGGTTGAGGGTGAGGTTGAGGGTGAGGGCTAGGCTGAGGGTGAGGGTTAGGGTTAGGGTTAGGGTTAGGATTCGGGTGAGGATTAGGGTTAGTGTGAGCCTTAGGGTTAGGGTTAGGGTTAGTTTGAGAGTATGTGTTAGGGTGAGCGTTAGGGTGAGGGTGAAGGTGAGGGTTAGCATGAGGTTTAGGGTTAGAATTAAGGTGAGGGTTAGGGTTAGGTGTAGGTTTAGGGTGAGGGTGAGGGTTAGGGTTAGGGTTAGAGTTAGGGTGAGAATTTGGGTGCGGGTTAGGCTTTGGTTTAGGTTTAGGGTTAGTGTGAGGATTAGGGTTAGTGTGAGGCTTAGGGTGAGGGTAAGGGTTATGGTGAGGTTTATGGTGAGATTGAGTGTTAGGGTGAAGTTTAGGGTTTGGGTGAGCGTTAGTTTCAGGGTTAGGGTTAGGGTTAGGGTGAGGGTTAGGGTTAGGGTGAGGGTGAGGGTTAGGGTTAGTGTTAGGGTGAGGGTTAGGGTTAGGGTTAGGTTTAGGCTGAGGGTGAGTGTTAGGTTTAGGGTTAGGGTTATTTTTACAGTTAGTGTTAGGGTTAAGGTTAGGGTGAGGTTGAGGGTGAGGGTTCGGTTTATGGTTAGGGCTAAGGTTTGGGTTACGGATATTGTTAGGGTTAGGTTTAATATGAGTGTGAGAGTGAGGGTTAGTGTTAAGGTTTGGGTGAGTGTTAGGGTTAGTGTTGGGTTAGGGTGAGGATTAAGGTGAGGGTGAGTTTTAGGGTGAGTTTTAGGATTAGGGGAAGGTTAGGGTTAGGATTAGGTTTAAGTTAAGGTGAGAGTTTGTGTTAGGGTTAGGGTGAGGGGTAGGATTAGGGTTAGGGTGAGGGTTAGCGTGAGGGGTAGGGTTAGGGTTAGGCTGAGGGTTAGGTTTAGTGTGAGGGTTAGGGTTAGGGTGAGGGTAAGTTTTTGGGTGAGGGTTAGGGTGAGAATGAAGTTTAGGGTTAACATGAGTGTTAGGGTGAGTTTTAGGGTGAGGGTTAGTGTTAGGGTTAGGGTAACAGTTAGGGAGAGGATGAGGGTTAGGTTTAGGGTTAGGGTGAGTGTTAGGGTTAGGTTTAGAGTGAGGCTTAGGTTTAGTGTGAGGTTTAGGGTTAGGTTTATGGTTAGAGTGAGGTTAAGCTTTAGCGTGAGGGTGAGGGTTTGTGAGAAGGTTAGTGTTAGGGTTAGGAATAGGGTGAGGAAAAGTGTTAGGGTAAGGTTTAGGGTGAGGGTGAGTATTAGGGTTAGGGTGCGGTGATGGTTAGGTTTAGGATTAGGGTTAGGGTTAGCTTTAGGGATAGGTTGACAATTAGGGTTAGGGTTAGGGTTAGGGTGAGGGTGAGAGTTAGGGTTATGTTTAGGGTTATGTTTAGTGTGAGGGTGTGAGAGTTAGGGTGAGGGTTAGGGTGAGGTGTAGGTTTAGGGATACTGTGACTATTAGGTTTAGTGTGAGTGTTAGGGTTAGTGTAAGGTTTACGGTGAAATTGCGGGTTAGGGTTAGCGTTAGTGTTATTGTGAGGTTTAGGTTGAGGGTAAGGCTCAGGGTCAGGGTGAAGGTTAGTGTGAGTGTGAGGGTTAGGTTTAGGTTTAGGGTGAGGGCTAGGGTTAGGTTTAGTGTTAGGGTTAGGTTGAGGGTTAGGGTTAGGATTAGGGTTATTGTGAGGGTGAGGATGAGGGTTAGGGTTAAGTTTATGGTGAGGGTGAGGGTGAGGATTAGGGTTAGAATTAAGGTTAGCGTTAGGGTTAACCTGAATTTGAGTGTGAGGGTGAGGGTGAGTGTTAGTGTTAGGGTTAGAGTGAGGTTTAGGCTGAGGGGTTGGGTTAGGGTTAGTGTGAGGATTAGGGTTAGTGTGAGGGTTAGGGTAACGTTTAGAATTATGGTTAGATTGAGGGTGAGGGTGAGGGTGAGGTTTAGGGTTAGTGTGAGGGTTAGGGTTAGGGTGAGGCTGAGGCTGAGTGTAAAAATGAGGGTGAGGGTAAGCGTTAGGGTTAGGGTGAAGGTTAGGGTTACAGTTAGTGTTAGTTTTAGGGTGAGGTTTAGGGTTAGGGTTAGGGTTAGGATGAGGTTTAGGCTGAGGGGTTGTGTTAGGGTTAGTGTGAGGATTAGGTTTAGTGTGAGGGTTAGGGTGAGATTTATGGATAAGGTTAGATTGAGGGTTAGGGTTAGGGTTTTGTTTAGGGTGAGATTGAGGTTTAGGGTGAGTGTCCGTTTTCGGGTGCTGTGAAGGTGAAATTGAGGGTGATGTTTAGGGTTAGGGTGAGTATTAGGATTAGGGTTAGGGTGAAGGTTAAGGAGAGGGTTAGGGTCAGGTTTAGGATGAGGGTTCGGGTTAGGGTTAGGTTTAGGTTTAGGGATAGGGTGAGGTTTAGGGTTTCGGTTAGGGTTAGGGAGAAGGTTATGGTTAGGGTGATTTTAAGTGTGAGGGTTAGGGTGAGGGTTAGTATTTGGGTGAGGGTGAGGGTTAGGGTGAGGGTGAGGGTTATGGTTAGGGTAGGGTTAGCGTTAGGGTGAGGTTGACTGTTAGGGTTAGGGTTAGGGTGAGGTTGAGGGTCAGGGTAAGGTTTAGGGTGAGGGTTAGAGTTAGGGTTAGGTTTAGGGTGGGGGTTAGGATAAGGCTGATGGTTAGGGTGAGGGGTAGGGTTAGGGTTATGGGGAGGGTTAGGGTTAGTGTGATGTTTAGTGTTTGGGTTAGGTTTAGGGTGAGGGAAAGGGTTAGGGTGAGGGTTAGGGTTTGTGTGAGGGTTAGTGTTAGGATTAGGGATAGGGTGAGGAAAAGGTTTAGTGTGAGGGTTAGGGTGAGTGTGAGGATTAGGGTGAGGGTGAGGTGAGGGTTACGTTTAGGATTAGGGTTAGGGTTAGCTTTAGGGATAGGTTGACAGTTAGGGTGAGGGTTAGGGTGAAGGTGAGGGAGAGTGTTGGGGTTAGGATTAGGGTTCGGGTTTGGGTGAGGGTGAAGTTTAGGGTTAGGCATAGGGTGAGGCTTAGGGTGAGGGTTAGGGTGAGGTTTAGGGTGAGATTTAGGGTTAGTGTGAGGTTTAGGGTTAGGGTTAGTGTTAGGGTGAAGGTAAGGTTTAGGGTGAGGGTGAGGGTTTGTGTGAGGGTTAGTGTTAGGTTTAGGCATAGGTTGAGGAAAAGGGTTAGAATGAGGGCTAGGATGAGGGTGAGGATTAGGGTGAGGGTGAGGTGAGGGTTAGGTTTAGGATTAGGGTTAGGGTTAGCTTTAGGGATAGGATGACAATTAGGGTTAGGGGTAGGGTTAGGATGAGGGTGAGGGTTAAGTTTATGTTTAGGGTTAGGGTTAGTGTGAAGGTTATGGTTAGGGTTAGGGTTAGTGTGAAGGTTAGGGTGAGGGTTAGGGTGAGGTGTAGGGTTACTGTTACTGTGACTGTTAGTTTTAGTGTGAGGGTTAGGGTTAGGGTGAGGGTAAGGGTTAGGGTGAGGTTTAGGGTGAAAGTGAGGGCTAGGATTAGTGTTAGTGTTAGGGTTAGGTTTAGGTTGAGGGTTAGGCTAAGGGTCTGGGTTAGGTTTAGTGTGAGGCTGAGGGTTAGGATTAGGGTTAGGATGAGGGCTAGGGTTAGGGTGAGGTTTAGAGTTAGGGTTAGGTTTAGGGTGAGGGTGAGGTGAGGGTTAGGTTTGGGATTGGGGTTAGGGTTAGCTTTAGGGATAGGGTGACAGGGTGAGGGTTAGTGTTGGGATAAGGATTAGGGTTTTGCTTAGTGTTAAGGTGAGGTTTAGGGTTAGGATTAGGGTTAGGGTTAGTGTGAGGGTGAGGGTTAGGGTTAGGGTTAGGGTGAAGGTTAGGGTGAGGTTTAGGTTAGGGTTAGGATCAGGGTTAGGGTTAGGGTGAGGTATAGAGTTAGGGTTAGGGTTAGGGTGAGGATGGGTTTGAGGGTTAGGGTTAGGGTTCCAGTTAGGATGAATGTGAGTGAGAGCGTTAGTTTTAGAATAAGGGTTAGGGTTAGGGCTAGGTTTAGTGTGAGGGTGAGTGTGAGGGTGAGGTTTAGGTTGAGTGTGAGAATTAGGGTTAGGGTTAGGTATAAGGTGAGGATTAGGGTGAGTGTTAGGGTTAGGGTGATGTTTAGGGTGAGGGTGAGGGTTAGGGTTAGTGTTTGGGTTGGGTTTAGGATAAGGGTTCCATTTAGGTTTAGGGTTAGGTTTAGGGATAGGGAGAGGTTTAGGGTTTGGGTTAGGGTTAGGGAGAGGGTTAAGGTTAGGGTTATGTTGAGGGTGAGGGTGAGGGTCAGGGTCAGGGTGAGAGTTAGGGTTACGGTGAGGGTTAGGGTAAGGGTTGGGTTATGTTGAGGAGTAGGGTGAGGGTGAGTGTTAGGGTTAGCATTAGGGTTAGGGTTAGGATTAGGCTGAAGGTCAGGTTTAGGGTTAGTGTTAGGGTGAGGGTGAGGGCTAGCGTTCGGGTGAGCATTAGAGATAGGATTACAGTTAGGGTGAGGGTGTGGGTTAGGGTGAAGATGAGGTTGAGGGTGAGGTGTAGGGTTAGGGTTGGATTAGTGTGAGGGTGTGGGTTAGGGTTAGGATTACATTCATGGTGAGGCTGAATATGAGGGTTAGGTTAGGGTTAGGCTGAGGGTGAGGGTGAGTGTGAGGGTGGGGGTTAGGATTAGGGTTAGGGTTAGGCTGAGGGTGAGGGTGTGGGTGAGGGTGAGGTTTAGGGTTAGGGTGAGGGTTAAGGTGACGGTTAGGGTTAGGGTTAGGTTTAGTGTGAGGGTTAGGGTTAGGTTTATGGTTAGGGTGAGGGTTGCTGTTAGGGTTAGGGTGAGGCTGAGGGTGAGGGTTAAGTTTAGTCTAAGGTTTAGGGTTAGGGTTAGGCTGAGATGAGGGTGAGGGTAAGGGTGAGGGTTAGGGTTAGGCTTAGGGTTACGGTGAGGCTGACAGTGAGTGTTTCAGCTAGGTAAGGGTTAAGGTTAGGGTTAGGGGTTCGGTTATGTTTAGGGTGATGATTAGGGTGAGGGTGAGGGTTTGGGTTAGAGTGAGGGTTCGGGTTAGGGTTAGAGTTAGGATTAAGGTTAGACAGAGGAATAATGTTAGGGTTAGAATGAGGGTTAGGTTAGGGTTAGGGTTAGTGTGCGGGTGAGGTTTAGGGTTAGGGTTATTGTAAGGGTTAGGGTTAAGTTTATGTTGAGGGTTAGGGTTAGTATTAGGGTTAGGGTTAGGTTTAAGGTTAGGGTTAGGGTTAGGTTGAGGATTATGGTGAGGGTGAGGTTTAGGGTGAGGGTTAGGGTAAGGCTGTGCGTTAGGGTGAGGTTGAATGTGAGGTTTAGGTTTAGGGTTAGGATTAGAGTGAGGATGAGGGCTAGGGTTATGGTTAGGCTGAGGGTGTGGGTGAGGGTGAGGGTTAGGGTTGGGGTAAGGTTTAGGGTTAGGGTGATGTTTCTGGTGAGGGTGAGGGTTAGGGTGAGGGTGAGGGTTAGGGTTAGGGTTAGGGTGAGGATTATGGTGAGGGTGATGTATAGGTTGAGGGTTAGGGTGAGGGTGAGTGTTCGGATTGAGTTTAGGATGAGGGTTCCGTTTATGTTTAGGGTTAGGTTTAGGGATAGGGTGAGGTTTAGAGTTTAGGTTAGAGTTAGGGAGAGGGTTAAGTTTAGGCTTATGTTAAGGGTGAGGTTTAGGGTGAGGGTGAGGGTGAGTGTGAGTGTTAGGGTGAGAGTGACGGTTAGGGTTAGGGGGAGGGTTAGGGTTAAGTTTAGGGTTAGGGTGAGGTTTAATGTGAGGGTTAGTGTTAGGGAGATGTTTAGGTTGAGGGTTAGGTTGATGGTGAGTGTTCGTGTGAAGGTGAGCGTGATGGTTAGGGTTAGGGTGAGGGTTAGGGTCAGGATTAGGGTTAGGGTTAGGGTGAGTGTTAGGGTGAGGGTAAGGGTTAGGATGAGGGTTAGGGTGAGGGTGAGGGTTAGGGTTAGGTTGAGTGTAAGTGTTAGTGTGAGGGTTAGGGTGAAAGTGAGGTTTAGGGTTAGCATTAAGGTTGGGTGAGGGTGAAGGTTAGGGTTATATTTAGGGTGAGGGTGAGTGCTAGGGTGAGGGTGAGGGTGAGAGTTTGTGTTAGGGTTAGGGATAGGGTGAGGATTAGGGTTAGTGTTATTGTTAGGGTTAGGGTTAGGCTGAGGTGTAGGGTTAGGATTTGGCTGAGGGTAAGGGTTTCGGTTAGGGTTATGGTGAGGGTCAGGGTGAGGGTTAGGATTAGGGTTAGGGCTAGGGTGAGTGTCAGGGTTATATTTGGAGATAGAGTGAGGATTAGGGTTAGACTTAGGGTTACAGTGAGGGTAAGGTTTAGGGTGAGGGTTTTGGTGAGGCTTAGTGTTAGCATTAGGGTTAGAGATAGGCTGAGGGTTAGGTTTTGGGTTAGTCTTAGGGTGAGGGTGAGGGTGATGGTTAGGGTTAGGTTCAGGGTGAATTTTAGGGTTAGGGTGACGGTCAGGGTTAGGGTTAGGGATAGGGTTAGTGTGAGGGTGAAGGTTAGGGTGAGGGTGACAGCGAGGGTGAGGGACAGTTTTAGGGTACGTGTTAGGGTGTGGTTGAGGGTGACTGTTAAGTTTAGGATTAGGGTTTGGGTTAGGTTTAGCCTGAGGGTGAGGGTATGGGTGAGGGTTAGGGTTAGGGTGAGGGTAAGGGTTAGTGTGAGGATTAGTGTGTGGGTGAGGGTGAGGGTGAGGGTTAGGTTTAGGTTTTGGGTGAGGGTGAGGTTGAGGATGATGTTAGGATTCAGGTTAGGGTTAGGGTTAGCCTGACGTTGAGGATGAGGGTGAGGGTGAGGGTTAGGGTTAGAGTTAGTGTGAGGGTGAGGGTTAGGATTAGGGTTAGGGTTAGGGTTAGGATTAGGGTTATGGTTAGGGTTAGGGTGAGGGTGAGGGTTAGGGTGAGGGTTAGGGTTAGGTTTTGGGTGAGGGTGAGGGTGAGGATGAGGGTTAGGTTTAGGGTTAGGGTTAGTGTTAGGGTTAGCCTGAAGTTGAGGGTGAGGGTTAGGGTTAGGGTTAGGGTTAGCGTTAGGGTGAGGTAAGGGTTAGAGTGAGGTTAAGTTTGAGGCTTAGGGTTTCCGTTAGGTTTTGTGTTAGTTTGCGGGCGAGGCTTAGGGTTAGGTTTATGTATAGCGTGAGGATTAGGGTAAGGTTTAGGGTTAAGGTGAGTGTTTGGGAGAGGGTTGGGGTTAGGGCTAGGGTGAAGGTTAAGGTTAGTGTGAGGTTTAGGGTTAGGGTTATGGTTAGGGTGAGGTTGAGGGTTTGTGTGAGGGTTAGTTTTAGGGTTAGGGATAGGGTGAGGAAAAGAGTTAGGGTGAGGGTTAGGGTGAGGGTGAGGATTAGGGTGAGGGTGAGGTGTCGGTTAGATTTGGGATTAGGGAAAGGGTTAGCTTTAGGGATAGGGTGACATTTAGGGTGAGGGTTAGGGTTAGGGTTAGGGTGAGGGTGAGGTTTAGGTTTAGGTTTAGGGTTAGGGTGAGGGTTAGGTTTAGTTTTAGGGTGAGGGTGAGTGTGAGTGTGAGGGTTATAGTTAGGGTTAAGTTTAGGGTTAGGGTGAGGGTGAGGGTGAGGGTTAGGTTTAGGAATAGGATTAGGGTTAGGGTTAGGTTTAGGATTAGGCTAAGGTGAGGTTGAGGGTTAGGGTTAGGGTTCGGCTGAGGGTTAGGTTTTGTGTGAGGTTTAGGGATACGGTTAGGGAGAGGGTGAGTGTTATGGTGAGGTTTAGGGTGAGATTTTGGATTAGGGTTAGATTTAGGGTTCGGCTTAGGGTGAGGGTTAGGGTGAGTGTGAGGGTGGGGGTGAGGGTAAGGGTTATGTTTAGGGTTAGGTTTAGGGCTAGTGTGAGGGTTAGGGAGAGGATTAGGGTTAGGGTTAGGGTGAGAGTGAGGGTTAGGGTTAGGGTTAAGGTGAGGGTTAGTGTTAGGGTGGGGTTAAGGGTGTGGGTGAGGGTGAGGCTTTGTGTGAGTTTTAGTGATAGGGTTAGGGATAGGCTGAGGAAAAAGGTTAGGGTGAGGGTTAGTGTGAGGGTGAGGGTTGGGGTGAGGGTAAGGTGAGGGTTAGGTTTAGTATTAGGTTTAGGGTAAGCATTAGGGATAGGGTGAGGGTTAGGATTAGGGTTAGGTTGAAGGTGCATGTTAGGGTTAGGGTTAGGGTTAGGGATAGGGTTAGTTTTAGGGTTAGGTTTAGGGTGAGGGTTAGGGTTTGGATTAGGGTTATTGTGAGGGTGAGGGTGAGGGTTAAGGTTAGGTTTAGGGTGAGGGTGAGGGTGAGGATGAGGGTTAGAATTAGCGTTAGGGTTAACCTGAAGTTGAGGTTTAGTGTGAGGGTGATTGTTAGGGTTAGGGTTATGGTTAGGGTGAGTGTTAGGGTGAGGGTTAGGTTTAGTGTTAGGGTTAGGGTGAGGTAAGGGTTAGAGTTAGGTTTAGTTTGAGGCTTAAGTTTACCGTTAAGGTTAGGGTGAGGTTTAGGGTGAGGGATAGGTTTAGTGTTAGGGTAAGGTTGAGGGTGAGGGTTAGAGGTAGGGTGAGGGTTAGGGTTAGGGTTATGATGAGGTTTAGGCTGAGGGGTTGCCTTAGGGTTAGGGTGAGGATTACCGTTAGTGTGAAGGTTAGGGTGAGGTTTCGGGATATGGTTAGATTGAGGGAGAGAGTGAGTGTGAGGGTTAGGGTTATGATTAGGGTTAGCATTAGAGTGAGGCTGAGGCTGAGGGTAAAATTGAGGGTGAGGGTTAGGGTGAAGGTTAGTGTGAGGGTTAGGGTTAGGTTTAGGGTGAGGTTTAGGGTTAGGGTTAGGGTTAGGATGAGGTTTAGGCTGAGGAGTTGGGTTTTATGTTAGTGTGAATGTTAGGGTTAGAGTTAGGGTGAGGGTTAGGATTAGGGTGAGGGTGAAAGTTAGATTGAGGTGTAGGGTGAGGGTTAGAGTTAGTGTGAGGGTAAGGGTTAGGGTGAGGTAAAGGTGAGTGTGAGAGTTTGGATTAGGATTAAGGTTAGTGTGAATGTGAGGGTTAGGGTTTGATTGAGGCTTAGGGTGAGTTCTAGGGTGAGGGTGAGAGTTAGGTTTAGGGTTATGGTGAGAGTTAAGGTCAGTGTGAGGGTTAGAGTTAGGGGTATGGTGAGGGTTAGGGTGACGATGAGGGTTAGGTTGAGGTTGAGAGAGAGGGTTAGGTTTATATATAGGGTGAGGATTAGGGTGAGAGTTAGGGTTAGGGTGAGGGTTAGGGTTAGGGTGAGGTTTAGGGTTAGGGTTAGGTTTAGGGTGAGGGTAAATGTTAGGGTGAGGATTTGGGTGAGGGTGGGGGTTAGGGTTAGCATTAGGGTTAGGGTTTGGCTGAGGTTTAGGTTTAGGGTTAGTGTTAGGTTGAGGGTGAGTGTGAGGGTTAGGTTGAATTTTAGGGTTAGAGTGAGGGTTAGGGTTAGGGTTAGGGTGAAATTTAGTGTGAGGGTTAGGGTGAGGTTTAGGGATATGGTTAGATTAAGGTTGAGGGTGAGGGTGAGGGTTAGGGTTAGGGTCAATGTTAGTGTGAGGGTTAGGGTAAGGGTTAGGGATATGTTTAGATTGAGGGTTAGGGTTAGGGTGATGTTTAGGGTGAGATTTAGGGTTAGGGTGAGTGTCCGGGTTCGGGTGCCGTGAGGTTAAAATGAGGGTGAGGTTTAGGGTTAGTGTGAGGGTTAGGTTTAGGGTGAGGGTTAGGTTTAGGGATAAGGTGAGGTTTAGGGTTTGGGTTAGGGTTAGGGAGAGGGTTAGGGTTAGGGTGATGTTAAGGGTGAGGGTTAGGGTTAGGGTAAGGGTTAGGGTTAGGTTTAGGGTTACGGTTAGGGTGAAGGTGAGTGTTAGGTATAGGATTAGGATGAGGGGGAGTGTTATGGTGAGGTTCAGGTTTAGGTTTTGGATTCGGGTTAGGGTTAGGGTTAGGCTAAGGGTGAGGGTGAGGTTGAGGGTGAGGGTAAAGTTTAGGGTGAGGGTTAGAGTTAGGGTTAGGGTTAGGGTGAGGGTGAGATTTAGGGTGAGGGTGAGGTGAGGGTTAGGTTTAGGATTAGGGTCAGGGTTACTTTTAGGGTTAGGTTGACAATTAAGGTGAGGGTGAGGGTGAGGTTTATGGTTATGTTTAGAGTTAATGTTAGTGTGAGGGTCAGGGTGAGGGTTAGGGTTAAGGTTAGAGTTACGGTGATTTTGAGGGTGAGGGTTAGGGTTAGGGTTAGGCTGAGGGTGAAGGTGAGAGCTAGGGTTAGGGTGAGAGTTTGGGTTTGGCTTAGGTTTAGGGTTAGGGTTAGGGTGAGAGTTAGGGTTAGGATTAGGGTTATTGTGAGGGTGAGGGTGAGGGATAGGGTTAGGCTTAGGGTTAGGGTGAGGGTGACAGTGAGGGTTTCAGTTACGTAAGGGTTAAGGTTAGGGTTAGGGTGAGGGTTCGGTTTAGGGTGATGTTTAGGGTGAGGGTGAGGGTATGGGTAAGAGTGAGGGCGAGGGTTAGGGTTAGGGTTAGGATGAAGGTTAGACAGAGAGGTAGGGTTAGGGTTAGAGTGAGGGTTAGGGTGAGGGTGAGGGTTAGGGTTAGGGTTATTGTAAGGATTAGAGTTAAGTTTAGGTTGAGGGTTAGGGTTAGGTTTAGTATTCGGGTTAGGTTAATGGTTATGGTTAGGGTTATGGTTAGAGTGAGGATTATGGTGAGGGTGAGGTTTAGGGTGAGGGTTAGTGTTAGGGTTAGGCTGAGGGTGATGGTGAGTGTGAGGGTGAGAGTTAGGATTAGGGTGAGGGTAGGGGTTAGGGTTAAGGTTTGGCTGAGGGTGAGGGTGAGGGTTATGGTTAGTGTGAGGGTGAGGGTGAGGGTTAGGGTTAGGGTTAGGTTTAGTGTGAGGGTTAGGTTTAGGTTTATGGTTAGGGTGAGGGTTACTGTTAGGGTTAGGGTTAGGGTGTGGCTGAGGGTGAGGGTTAGGGTTAGTATAAGTTTTAGGGTTAGGGTTAGGCTGAGGGTGAGGGTGAGTGTTAGGGTTAGACTTAGGGTTAGGGTGAGGGTGACGGTGAGGTTTTCATTTAGTTAAGTGTTAAGGTGAGGATTTGGGTGAAGGTTGGGTTTAGGATGTTTAGCGTGAGGGTGAGGGTTTGGGTTAGAGTGAGGGTGAGGGTTAGGGATAGGGTTAGGGTTAGGATGAAGTTTAGAGAGATTGGTAGGGTTAGGGATAGAGTGAGGGTTAGGGTGAGGGTGAGGGTTAGGGTTAGGGTTATTGTAAGGTTTAGGGTTACTTTTAGGATTAGGTTTAGTGTTAGGGTTAGTATTAGGGTTAGGGTTAGGGTTAGGGTTAGTGTTTGGGTGAGGATTATGATGAGGGTTAGGTTTAGGGTGAGGGTTAGGGTTATGGTTAGGCTGAGGGTGAGGGTGAGGGTTAGGGTTGGAGTGAGGCTTAGGGTTAGGGTGAGGGTTTGGGTTAGTGTGAGGGTTCGGGTTAGGGTTATGGTTAAGATGAAGGTTAGCCAGAGGGGTAGGGTTAGGGTGAGAGTGAGGGTTAGGGTTAGGGTGAGGGTTAGGGTGAGGGTGAGGGTGAGGATTAGGGTTAAGATTGCTGTTAGGGTTAGGTTGAGGTTGAGGGTTAGGGTTATGGTTAGTATTAGGGTTAGGTTTAGGGTTGGGGTTAGGCTGTGGTTGAGGGTGAGGGTGAATTTGAGGTTTAGGGTTAGGTTTAGGATTAGGGTGAGGTTGAGTGCTAGTGTTATGGTTAGGCTGAGGGTGAGGGTGAGGGTGAGGGTTAGGGTTGGGTGAGTGTTAGGGTTAGGGTGATGTTTAGGGTGAGGATGAGGGTTAGGGTGAGTGTTCAGTTGACGGTGAGGGTGAGGGTTAGTGTGAGGGTGAGGGTTAGGGTTAGGGTTAGGGTTTGGATGAGGGTCAGGTTTAGGGTGTTGTTTAGGGTGAGGTTGTGGGTTATTGTGAGGGTTCGGGTAAGAGTGAGAGCGCGGGTTCAGGTTAGGGTTAGTGTGAGTGTTATGGTGTGGGTCAGGTTTAGGGTGACGGTGAGGGTTAGGGTTAGGGCGAGGATTAGGGTTAGGATTAGTGTTAGGGTGAGGGCTAGGGTGAAGGTGAGGGTTAGGTTTAGGTTTAGGGTTATGGTTAGTGTTAGGGTGAGTGTTAGCGTTAGGTTTAGGGTTATATTTATGGTTAGTCTTAGGTTTATTGTGAGGGTGAGGGTGAGGGTGAGGGTTAGGTTTAGGGTTAGGGTTAGGCTGAGAGTAAGGGCTAGGGATAGGATTAGGGTTAGGGTTAGGGTTAGGGTGAGGCTGAGAGTGAGGGTGAGGGTAAGTGTTAGGGTGAGGTTTAGGGTTAGGATTAGGGTTAGTGTTAGGTTGAGGGTTAGGTTTAGGGTTAGTGTTAGAATGAGGGTTAGGGTGAGGGGTAGAGTTAGAGTTAAGATGAGGATTAGGGGTAATGTTAGGGTTAGAGTTAGGTTAAGGGTTAGGTTAGGTTTATGTTGAGGGGTAATGGATTGGTTGAGGGTGAGGGTGAGTGTGAGGATTTGGTTTAGGATTAGGGTTAGGCTTAGGATTAGGCTTATGGTGAGGTTTAGGGTGAGGGTTAGCTTTAGGGTTAGGATTAGGTTTAGTGTGAGCGTGATGTTTAGGGTGAGGGTGAGGGTTCAGGTGAGGGTCATCTTTAGGGTGTGTGTGTGGTTTAGGGTTAGGGTGAGGGTTAGGGTGAGGTTAGGGTGAGGGTTAGGTTTAGTGTTATGGATAGGGTGAGTTTGAGGGTGAGGGTTTGGTTTAGGATTAGGGTTAGGGTTAGGATTAGGCTTATCGTGAGGGTGAGGGTTAGGTTTAGGGTGAGTGTTAGTTTTAGGGTTAGGGTTAGTGTGAAGGTTAGGTTTAGTGTTAGGGTTAGGGTGAGGTAAGCGTTAGAGTGAGGTTTAGTTTGAGGCTTAGGGTTTCCGTTAGGGTTAGGGTGAGTTTTATTGTGAGGGTAAGGGTTAGTGTTACTGATAGGGTGAGGGTAAGGGTTAGGGGTATGGTGAGGGTTAAGGTTAGGGTTAGTATTAGGGTTAGGTTTAGGGTTAGGCTCTGGGTGAGGGTGAGGGTGAATTTGAGGTTTAGGGTTACGTTTAGGATTAGGGTGAGGTTGAGGGCTAGTGTTATGGTTAGGCTGAGGGTGAGGGTGAGGGTGAGGTTTAGGGTTGGGTTGAGGGTTAGTGTTAGGGTGATGTTTAGGGTGAGGATGAGGGTTAGGGTGAGTGTTCGGGTTAGGGTGAGGGTGAGGGTGAGAGTGAGGGTTAGGGTGAGGGTTAGGTTGATGGTTAGGCTGAGTGTTATGGTTAGGTTTAGTGTGAGGGTTACGTTTACTGTGAGGGTTAGTGTTTTGGTTAGGTTTAGGGTAACAGTGAGGAATAGGGTTAGTCTGAGTTTTAGGGTGAGGTTGAGGGTTAGGGTTAGCATTAGTGTTAGGGCTAGGGTTACGCTGAGGCTTAGCGTTAGAGTGCGGTTGAGAGTGAGGTTTAGGTTTAGGGTTAAGATGAGGGTTAGGGTTAGGTTTAGGGTAAAGGTTACGGTGAGGGTGAGGGTGAGGGTTAATGTGAGGGTTAGTGTTAGGGTGAGGGTGAGGGTGAGGATGAGGATTAGGGTTAGTGTGAGTCTAAGTGTTAGGATGAGTGTTTGGGTGAGGGTGAGGGTTAAGGTTAGCATTAAGTTTAGGGTGAGGATGAGGTTTATTGTTAAGTTTAGGGATAGGATGAGGGCTAGGGTGAGGGTGAGGGTGAGAGTTTGGGTTATGGATAGCGTGAGGATTAGATTTAGGGTTATTGTTTGGGTAAGGTTTAGGCTGATGTGTAGGTTTATGGTTAGTTTGAGGTTAAGAGTTATGGTTAGGGTTATGGTGAGGGTGAGGGTTAGGGTTAGGTTTAGGATTAGGGCTACGGTGAGGTTCAGGTTTATGTTTAGGGATAGAGTGAGGATTAGGTTTAGGGTTAGGTTTAGGGTGAGGGTTAGGCTCAGGGATAGGGGTAGGGGTAGGTTGAGGGTTAGGTTTAGGGTGAGGATTAGGGTTAGGGTTAGGGTTACAGTGAGGGTAAGGGTTCGGGTGAGGGTTTTGGTGAGCGTTAGGGTTAGCATTATGGTTAGGGTTAGGCTGAGGGTGAGGTTTAGGGTTAGTGTTAGGGTGAGGGAGAGGGTAAGGGTGAGGGTTAAGGTTAGGTTTAGGGTGAGTTTTAGTGTTAGGGTGAGGATCAGGGTTAGGGTTAGCAATAGGGTGAGGGTGAGGGTGAGGGTAAGGGTGAGGGTGACGGCGAAGTTGAGGGTTAGTGTTAGGTTAAGTGTTAGGGTGAGGGTGAGGGTAAGTGTTAGGTTTAGGATTAGGGTTAGGGTTAGGGTTAGTCTCAGGGTGAGGGTGAGTGTGAGGGTTAGGGTGAGGTTTAGGGTTAGGGTTACTGTGACTGTTAGGTTTAGTGTGAGGGTTAAGGTTAGGGTGAAGTTTAGGGTGAGGGTTAGAGTTAGGGTCAGGGTTAGGGTTAGTGTGAGGGTGAGGGTTAGGTTTAGGGTTAGGGTGAGAGTTAGGGTTAGGTTTAGGGTAGGGATTGGGGTGAGGGTTAAGGTTAGGATTAATGTTATCATTAGGGTTAGGGTGGGGGTGAAGGTGAGGATGAGGGTTAAGTTTAGTGTGAGGGTGAGGGTGAGGATGAGGGTTAGGATTAGGGTTAGAGTTAGTTTTAGGCTGAAATTGTGTGTGAGGGTGAGGGTGAGGGTTAGGGTTAGGGTTCGGTTTCGGGTGTGTGTTAGTGTGAGGGTTAGGGTTAGGGTTAGGGTTAGGGTGAGGTAAGGGTTAGAGTGAGTTTTAGTTTGAGGCTTAGGGTTTCCATTAGGGTTAGGGTGAGGTTTAGGGTGAGGGTTAGGGTTAGTGTTACGGATAGGGTGAGGGTGAGGGTTAGGGGTAGGGTGAGGGTAAGGGTTAGGGTTAGGGTTAGGGTTAGGTTTAGGTTGAGGGTTAGGGTTACTGTTAGGATGAGGGTGAGGGTGAGTGTGAGTGTTAGGGTTAGTGTTAGGTTTAAGCTTAGGGTGAGGGTTAGGTTGAGGGCTAGGGTGAGAGTCAGGGTTAGGATTAGGATTAGTGTTAGGGTGAAGGTGAGGGTGAGGGTTAGGATTTGTTTTAAGGTTAGCGTGAGGGCTAGGGTGAGGGTGAGAGTTAGGGTTAAGGTTAGGGTGAGAGTTAGGATGAGGGTGAGGTTTAGAGTTAGGGTTAGGGTGAGGGTTAGGGTGACAGTGAGGGTTAGGTTGAGGGTGAGATTTAGGGTTAGGTTTATGTATAGCGCGAGGATTAGGGTGAGGGTTAGGGTTAAGGTGATGGTTAGGGTGAGGTTTAGGGTTAGGGTTACCGTGAGGGTTAAGGTTAGTGTGAGGTTTAGGGTTAGGGATAGTGTTAGGCTGAGGGTGAGAGTGAGGGTTAGTTTTAGGGTTAGGCTTAGGGTGAGGTTTGGGATTAGGGTTAGGGGGAGGGTTAGGTTGAGGGTGATGATTAGGGTGAGTGTGAGGTTTATGGTTAGGGTTAGGGTTAGGGTTATTGTTAGGGTTAGGGTTAGGGTTAGTTGGAGGGTGAGGGTGTGGCTTAGGGTTATTATTAGGGTTAGCGTTAGGGTTAGGCTGAGAGTGAGGGTGAGGGTGAGGGTGAGGTTTAGGTTTACGGTTAGGATTAGGGTTAGTTGAGGGCTAGGGTTAGGGTTCGGCTGAGGGTGAGGGTGGGGGTTAGGTTTAGGGTTAGGGTTACAGTTAGGGTTAGGGTTAGGGTGATGTTTACAGTGAGGGTGAGGTTTAGGCTGAAGGTGGGATTTCGGTTTTGGGTGAGGGTGAGGTTGAGGGTTAGGTTGAGGGTGAAGGTTAGCATTAGGGTTAGGTTTAGGGTTAGGGTGAGGGCTAGGGTTAGGGTTAATATCAGGGTTCAGGTTAAGGTTAGGCTTAGGTTTAGGGTTAGGGTAAGGGTGAGGGTTAGGTTTAGGATGATGTTTAGGGTGAGAATGAGTGTTAGGGTGAGTGTTCGGGTTTGGGTGAGAGTGAGAGTTAGGGTTAGGGTGAGGGTTAAGGTTAGGGTAAGTGTTAGTGTTAGGGTGAGGGTAAGGGTTAGTGTTAGCGTTAGGGTGAGGCTGAGTTTTAGGGTTAGGGTTAGGTTTAGGGATTGTGTGAGGGCTAGGGTGAGGGTCAGGGATCTGTTTAAGTATAGGGTGAGGATTAGGATTACGGTTAGGGTAGGGTGATGGTTAGGATGACTGTTGTGGTTAGGGTTAGGGTGACGGTTAGGTTTATTGTGAGGATTATTGTTAGGGTTAGGGTTAGGTTAACGGTGAGGTATAGGGTTAGACTGAGGGTTAGGGTGAGGGTGAGATTTCGGCTTAGCATTAGTGTTAGGGCTAGGGCTAGGCTGAGGGTTTGTGTTAGAATGAGGTTGAGGGTGAGGGTTATTTTTAGGGTTAGGATGAGGGTTAAGGTTAGAGTGAGTGTTAGGATTAGGGTAATGGTTAAGGTGAGGGTGAGAGTGAGGGTTAGCTTGAGGGTGAGGGTGAGGGTTAGTGTGAGGGTTAGGGTTAGGGTGAGGGTGAGGGTTAGGGTTAGGATTAGGGTTAGGGTTAGCTTTAGGCTGAGGGTGAGGGTGAGGGTGAGGTTTAGGGTGAGGGTGAGGGTAAGGTTTAGAGTGAGCGTGAGGTTTAGGGTTATGGTTGGGGTTATGGTGAGGATTAAGGTGAGGGTTAGGGTTAGGGTTAGGGTTAGGGTTAGAGTTTCGGTTAGGCTGAAGGTGAGTGTTAGGGTTAGTGTGAGGTTTAGGGTTAGTGTTAGGGTTATTGTTAGGGTTAGGGTGAGGGTGAGGGTTAGGTTTAGGGTTAGGGTAAGGGACAGGGTGAGGATTAGGGTTAGGGTCAGGGATAGGGTGAGGGGTAGGGTCAGGGGTAGGGTTAGGGTTAGGGTGAAGTTTAGGGTGAGGATTAGTGTGAGGGTTAGGGTGAGGGTTAGGATTTGTGTGAGCGTTAAAGTTAGGGTAAGGGTGAGGAAAAATGTTAGGGTAAGGGTTATGGTGAGGGTGAGGGTGAGGGTTAGGTTTGGGATTAAGGTCAGGTTTAGCTTTAGGTTTAGGGTGAGGGTAAGGGTGAGGGTTAATGTTAGCATTAGGATTAGTGTGAGGGTTAGGGTTAGCGTGAGGGTGAGGGGTATGTTTAATGTGAGGGTTAGTGTTAGTGCTAGGGTTAGGATTAGGGTAAAGGTGAGGGATATGGTTAGGCTGAGGGTTAGGATGAGGGTTAGGGTTAGGGTTAGCATTAGGGTTATGGTTAGGTTTAGACTGAGGGTTAGGGTTAGGGTTAGTTTTTGGGTGAGGGTGAAGGTGAGGGTTAGGTTTAGGGTTAGGATGAGGGTTAAGATTAGGATGAAGGTTAGGGTTAGGTTTAGGGTTTGGTTGAGGGTTAGGTTTAGGGTGAGGATTAGGGTGATGGTGAGGATTAGGTTGAGGGTGAGGGTTAGGGTCAGGTTTAGGGTTAGGTTGCGGGTAAGGGTTAAGGTTAGGGTTAGGGTGAGGTTTAGGGTTTAGGGTATGGTTAGGGTGAGGGCTAGTTTGAGGGTCAGAATTAGGGTTAGGGATAGTGTGAGGATTAGGTTTAGGGTTAGGGTTAAGGTGATGGTTAGGCTGAGGTGTAGCCTTAAGGTTAGGATGTGGGTTAAGTTTAGTGTGAGGGTTAGCGTTACTGTTAGGGTTAGGGTTAGGGTGAGGGTAAGGGTTAGGTTTCGTGTTCGGGTGAGAGTGAGGGTTAGGATTAGCATTAGGGTTTGGCTGAGGGTTAGGGTTAGGTTCTGTGTTAGGGTGAGTGTGAGTTTGAGGGTTTTGTTTAGGGTTAGGGTGATGTTTAGGGTTAGGGTGAGGGTTAGGGATAGGGTTAGGTTGAGAGTGAGGATGAGGGTAAAGGTGAGGGTTAGAGAAATTTTTAGAGTTAGGGTGAGTTTGAGGGTGAGGGTGAGGGTTAGGGTTAGTATTAGGGTTAGGGTGAGGGCTAGGGTGAAGGTGAGGGTTAGGATTATGGATAGTGTTAGGGTGAGGGTTAGTGTTAGGGTTAGGGTGAGGGTTAATGTGAGGGGTAGGGTTAGGGTTAGGGTGAGGGTTACATTTACGCTGAGGGTTAGGGTTATGGTTAAGGTTACGGTTATGGTGAGGGTTAGGGTGAGAGTGAGGGTTAGGGTTAATTTAAGTGGTAGGGTGAGGGTTAGAATTAGGGTTAGGGTTAAGGTTAGCTTGAGGGTGAGGTTTTGGTGTAGGGTGATGTTTAGGATGCGGGTGAGGGTTAGGGTGAGTCTTCATGTGAGGGTTCAGGATCCGGTTTGGGTGAGGTTTAGGGTTTTGGTGAGCATTTGGGTTATTTTTATCATTAGGGTGAAAGTTAGTGTTCGGGTTAGGGTTAGGGTGAAGGTTACGGTGTGGTTTACAGTTAGGGGTAGGGTTAGTATGAGGATTAGGGTTAGGGTTAGGGTTAGAGTTAGTGTGAGGGTGAGGGTGAGGGTTAGGTTTAGGGTTAGGGTGAGGGTTCAGGTGAGCGTGATGTTTAGGGTAAGTGTTTGGGTTCCGCTGAGGGTTAAGGTTTGGGTGTGGGTGAGGCTTACTGTTATGGTGTTGGTTAGGGTGATGGTGAGGGTTAGAGTGAGGGTGAGGTTTAGGGTGATGGTTAAGGTGAGGGTTAGGTTTAGGGTTAGGGTTAGAATTAGGGTGAGAGTAAGGGTTAGTGTGATGGTTAGTGTGAGGGCAGGGTTTGGGTTAGCGTTAGCCTGAGGGTTAGGGTTAGGGTGAGGTTTAGAGTTAGCGTTAGGGTTAGAATGAGGGTTAGGGTGAGGGGTAGATTTAGAGTTAGGATGAGGGTTAGGGGTAATGTTAGGGTTACGGTTAGGTTTAGGGTTTGGTTTAGGTTTAGGTTGAGGGTAAGTGATTGGTTGAGGGTTAGGGTGAGGGTGAGGTTTAGGGTTAGGGTTAGCATTAGGGTGAAAGTTAAGTTTAGGGTTAGGGTTCGGGTGAAGGTTAGGGGGAGGTTTAGGGTTAGGGTTAGGGTGAGCGTGATGGTTAGGGTGAAGGTAAGGGTTAGGGTGAGGGCTAGCGTTAGGGTGAGGGTGAGGGTAAGGGTTAGTTTTAGGGTGAGTGTAATGGTGAGGGTTAGGGTTGGTGTTCGGTTTAGGGTTAGGGTGAGGGTTAGGGTTAGGATTAGGTTTAGTGTGAGGGTTAAGGTTAGGGTAAGGGTTAGGGTGAGGGTGAGGGTTAGGGTTAGGGTGAGGTTTAGGATTAGTGTGAGGTTTAGGGTTAGGTTTAGGTTTAGGGTGATGATTAGGGTGAGGGTTAGGGTTAGGGTTAGGGTTAGGGTTAGGGTGAGGGTGAGGGTGAGGGTGAGGGTTTGGTTTAGGATTAGATTTAGGATTAGTATTAGGCTAATGGTGTGGTTGAGGGTGAGAGTTAGGTTTAGGGTGAGGGTTAGCTTTAGGGTTTGGGTTAGTGTTTGAGTGAGGGTGATGTTTACGGTGAGGGTGAGGGTAAGGGTGATGGTTAGGTTTAGGGTGGGGGTGTCGCTTAGGTTTAGGATGAGGGTTAGGGAGACAGTGAGGGTTAGGATGAGGGTGAGATTTAGGGTGAGGTTTAAGGTAATGGTTATTTTTAGGGTTAGGGTTAGTGTGAGGGTTAGATTTAGTGTTAGGGTTCAGGTGATATTAAGGGTTAGAGTGAGGGTTAGGGTGATGTTGAGGGTTAGGGTTAGGGTTAGGTTAGTGTGAGGGTTAGGCATAGGGCTAGGGTGAGGGTTAGGGTGAGGGTTAGTGTTATGGTGTGATTTAGGGTGACTGTGAGGGTTAGAGTTAGGGTTAGGGTTAGGGTTAGGGTGAGGGTTAGGGTTAGGGTTAGTGTGAGGGTTAGGGTTAGGGTGAGGTTGAGGGTTAGGGTCAGGGTGAGGCTGAAGGTGAGGGTGAGGGTGAGGGTTAGGTTTAGGATTAGGGTAAGTGTTAGTGTTAGGGTTAGGGTAAGGGTTAGGGTGAGCATGATGTTTAGGGTAAGGGTGAGGGCTCCGGTGAGGGTTAGGGTTTGGGTGTGGGTGAGGCTTAGTGTTATGGTGAGGGTTAGGGTGAGGGTGAGGGTTAGGGTGATGGTTAAGGTGTGGGTTAAGGTTAGGGTTAGGGTTAGGTGAGAGTAAGGGTTAGGGTGAGGGTTAGGTTGAGGGCCTGGTTTGGGTTAGCTTTAGCCTGAGGGTTAGGGTTAGGGTGAGGGTTAGTGTTAGGGTACAGGTTAGGGTGAGGGTGAGGGTTAGGGTTAGGTTTAGAGTTAGGGTGAGTGTGAGGGTGAGGGCTAGATTTAGGGTTAGGTTGAGGGTTAGGTTAAGGTTAGGGTTAGAATGAATGTTATGGTGAGGTCTAGATTTAGAGTTAGGATGAGGGTTAGAGGTAATGTTAGGGTTAGGCATAGGTTTAGGGTTAGGTTTAGGTTTAGGTTGAGGGTAAGGGATTGGTTGAGAGTTAGGGTGAGGGTGATGTTTAGGGTTAGGGTGAGTGTGAGGTTATGGTGAGAGTTAAGGTTAGGGTTAGTGTGAGGGTTAGGGTGAGGTTTAGGGTTAGGGTTAGGTTGAGCGTGATGGTTAGGGTGAGGGTAATGGTTAGGGTGAGGTTTAGGGTGAGGGTGAGGGTTAGGGTTAGGTTTAGGGTGAGGGGTATGTTGAGGGTTAGGGTTAGTGTTAGGTTTAGGGTTAGGGTGAGGATTAGGTTTAGTGTGAGGGTTAAGGTTAGGGTGAGGTTTAGGGTGAGGGTGAGGGTTAGGGTTAGGGTTAGGGTGAGGTTTAGGATTAGTGTGAGGTTTAGTGTTAGGGTTAGGGTTAGTGTCAGGGTGATGGTGAGGGTGAGGGTTAGTTTTAGGGTTAGGGTTAGGGTGAGGGTGAGGGTGAGAGTTTGGTTTAGGATTAGGTTTAGGGTTAGGATTAGGCTTATGGTGAGGTTGAGGGTGAGAGTTAGGTTTAGGGTGAGGGTTAGCTTAAGGGTTTGGGTTAGTGTTTGAGTGAGGGTGATGTTTAGGGTGAGGGTGAGGGTACGGGTGAAGGTTAGGTTTAGGGTGGGGGTTTTGCGTAGGGTTAGGGTGAGGGTTAGGGAGACAGTGAGGGTTAGGGTGAGGGTGAGGTTGAGAGGAGGTTTAAGGTAAGGGTTAGTTTTAGGGTTAGGGTTAGTGTGAGTGTTAGATTTAGTGTTAGGGTTAGGGTGAGATTAAGGGTTAGGGTGAGGGTTAGGTTGATGTTGAGGGTTAGGGTTAGGGTTAGGTTAGTGTGAGGGTTAGGGTTAGGGCTAGGGTGAGGGTTAGGTTGAGAGTTAGTGTTATGGTGAGATTTAGGGTGACTGTTAGGGTTAGGGTTAGGTTTAGGGTAAGGGTGAGGCTTAGGGTGAGGGTTAGGTTTAAGGTTAGTGTAAGGGTTAGCGTTAGGGTGAGGGTGAGGGTTAGGGTGAGTGTGAGGGTGAGGTTGAGGTTGAGGGTGATGGTTAGGTTTAGGATTAGGGTAAGAGTTAGCGTTAGGGTTAGGTTGAGGGTTAGGGTTACTGTGAGGGTTAGGGTGAGGGTTAGGTTTAGGATTAGGGTAAGTTTTAGGGTGAGGGTGAGGGTTAGTTTTAGTGTGAGTGTTAGTGTTAGTGTTAGGTTTAGGGTTAGGGTAACCATGACATTAGGTTTAGGCTGAGGGTTAGGGTGAGGGTGAGGGTTAGGGTTAGCATTAGGGTTAGGTTTAGGGTTAGGCTGAGGGCTAGGGTTAGGGTTAGTGTTAGGGTGAGGGTGAGAGTGAGGTTTAGGTTTACTGTTAGGATGAGGTTTAGCGTTAGGGTGAGGGTTAGGGATAGGGTTAGGTTGAGGTTTAGCTTTAGCATGAGGGTTAGGGTGATGGTGAATATTAGGGTGAGGGTGAGGGTTAGAGGGAGATTTATGGTTAGGGTGAGGGTAAGGATTAGGGTTAGGGTTAGGGTGAGTGTTAGGTTGAGGTTGAGGGTTAGAGTTAGGGTTTGGGTGAGGGACAGTTTGAGGGTAAGGGTTAGGGTTAGGGATAGTGTGAGGATTAGGGTTAGGGTTAGGGTGAGGGTTAGGCTGAGGTGTAGCGTTAGGGATAGGATGAGGGTTAAGTTTAGCGTGGGGGTTAGTTTTAGTTTTAGGGTTAGGGTTAGGGTGAGGGTAAGTGTGAGGCTGAGGGTTAGGGTGAGAGTGAGGGTTAGTGTTATCATTAGGGTTAGGCTGAGGTTTAGGGTTAAGTTCAGTGTTAGGGTGAGTGTGAGGTTGAGGGTTTGGTTTATTTTTAGGTTGAGGGTGAGGGTTAGGGATAGGGTGAGGTTTAGGGTGAGGGTGAGGGTGAGGTTTGGTGTTAGGGTTAGGTTTATGGTAAGGGTTAGGCTCAGGGTGAGTGTGAGGGTGAGGTTTAGTGTGAGAGTTAAGGTTAGGGTAAGGGTAAGGGTTAGGGTGAGTATGAGGGTTAGGGTGAGGGTTAGGATGACGGTGAGGGTTATGGTGAGGGTGAGGGTTAGGGTTAGTATTAGGGATAGTGTGAGGGATAGGGTGAAGGTGAGGGTTAGGGCTAAGGTGAAAGTGAGGGTTAGGTTTAGGATTAGGTTTAAGGTTAGGGTGAGGGTGAGGGGTTGTGTGAGGGGTAGGGTTACGGTTAGGGTGAGGATTACATTTACTCTGAGGGTTAGGGTTAGGCTTAGGCTAGGTGTGAGGGTTAGGGTGAGAGTGAGAGTTAGGGTTAGTAAAAGTGTTAGGGAGAGGATTAGAGTTAGGGTTATGGTTAAGGTTAGGGTGAGGGTGAGGGTTAAGTTTAGGGTGATGTTTAGGTTGAGGGTTCGCATGAGGGTTCGGGTGAGGTTTAGGGTGTGTTTTGGGGTTAGGGTGAGGGTTAGGGTTAGGCATAGTGTTAGGGTGAGCATTAGTGTTAGGGTTACTGTTTGAATGAGGTTGAGGGTTAGGATTAGGATTAGGTTTAGGCTTAGGGTTAGGGTGAGGGTTAGGGTTAGGGTGATGTTTAGCGTGAGGGTGAGTGTTAGGGTGAGTGTTCGGGTTTGGGTGAGGGTGAGGGTGAAAGTCAGAGTGAGGGTTAGGCTTAGGGTGAGGGTGAGGTTTAGGAAGTCAGAGTGAGGGTTAGGGTTAGGGTGAGGGTGAGGGTTAGGGTTAGTGTGATGGTTAGGGTGAGGTTTAAGGTTGGGTTTAGGATGAGGGTTCCGTTTACGGTTAGGGGTAGCTTTAGGGTTAGGGTAAGGTTTAGGGTTTGGGTTAGGGTTAGGGAGAGGTTTGGGGTTGGGGTTATGTTAAGGGTTAGGTTTAGGGTGAGGGTGAGTGATCGGGTTTGGTTGAGTGTGAGAGTGAGGGTGACAGTTAGGGTGAGGGTGAGGGTTAGGTTTAGGTTTACGGTTAGGGTTAGGGTGAGGTTTAATGTGAGGGTTAGTGTTAGGGTTAGTGTTAGGGTGAGGGTAAGGGTTAGGAGAGGTTTAGGTTGTGGGTGAGGTTTAGGGTTAGGGTGAGTGTAAGTGTTAGGGTGAGGGTTAGGGTAGGGTGAGGGTTAGGTTTAGCATTAAGGTTATGGTGAAGGTGAGAGTTATTGTTATGGTTAGGGTTAGGGTGAGGGCTAGGGTGAGGGTGAGGGTGAGAGTTGGGGTTAGGGTTATGGATAGGGTGAGGATTAGGGTTAGGGTTATTTTTAGGGTTAGCGTTTGGGTGAGGGTAAGTGTTACGGTTAGGGTTATGGTGAGGTGAGGTTTAGGGTTTGGGTTAAGGTTATGGCTAGGGTGAGGGTCAGGGTTATGTTTAGGGATAGGGTGAGGATTAAGGTTAGGGTTAGGCTTAGGGTGAGGTTTAGGTTCAGGGTTAGGGGTAGGATTAGGCTGAGGTTTAGGTTTAGGGTGAGGATTAGGGTTAGGGTTAGGGTTACAGTGAGGGTAAGGATTAGGGTGAGGGTTTTGGTGAGGGTTACGGTTAGCCTTATGGTTAGGGTTAGGCTGAGGGTGAGGGTGAAAGTGAGGGGGAGGTTGGGGGTGAGGTTAAGGGTTAGGGAGAGGGTTAGGGTTAGGGTTAGGATGAGGGTTAGGGTTAGGATTAGGGTGAGGTTTAGGGTGAGGGTTAGTTTTAGTGTGAGGTTTAGGGTTAGGGTTAGGGTTAGGGTGAGGTTAAGGGTTAGGGTCAGTGAAAGGGTTTGTGTGAGGGTTAGTGTTAGGGTTAGGGATAGGGTGAGGAAAAGGGTTAGGGTGAGGGTTAGGGTGAGGGTGAGGGTTAGGGTGAGAGTTAGGATTAGGGTTAGGGTGATGTTGAGGGTTAGGTTTAGGTTTAGCATTAGGGTTAGGGTCAGGGTGAGGGTTAGGTTTAGGGTTATGATGAGGGTGTGGGTGAGTGTGAGGGTTAGGATTAGTGTTAGGTTGTAGGCTTAGGGTGAGGGTTATGGTCAGGGCTAGGGTGAGGGTGAGGGTTAGGTTTAGGTGTAGGGTGAGGATTAGGGTTAGGCTCAGGCTGAGTGTGAGGGTTAGGCTCAGGCGTAGTTTTACGCTTAGAGTGAATGTTAGGGTTAGGGTGAGGTTTAGGGTTAGGGTTAGTTTTACGGTGAGGGTAAGGGTTAGGGTGAGGGTTTGGGTGAGGGTGAGTGTTAGGGTTAGTATTAGGGTTAGGGTTAGGCTGGGGGTTAGGGTTAGGGTTAGTGTTAGTTTGAGGGTCAGGGTGAGGGTTAGGGTAAGTTTTAGGGTTAGAGTGAGGTTTAGGGTTAGGGTTAGTGTTAGGCATAGGGTGAGAGTAAGGGTTATGGTGAGGTCTAAGGTGATGGTGAAGGTTAGGGTTAAGGTTAGGGTTAGTGTGTGGGTTAGGGTTAGGGTTAGGTTGAGGGTTAGTTTGAGGGTTAGGGTTATGGTGAGGTTTAGGATGAGGGTGAAGATTAGGGTTAGGTTTAGGGTGAGGGTTAGATTTAGGTTTAGGGTTATGGTTAGGTTTAGGTTGAGTGTGAGGGATAGGTTTAGTGTGAGGGTTAGTGTTAGGTTTAGGGTAACGGTGAGGGTAGGTTTAGGCTGAGGGATAGGGTGAGGGTGAGGGTTATGGTTAGCATTAGGATTAGGGTTAGGGTTAGTCTGAGGGTTAGGTTTAGAGTTAGTGTTAGGGTGAGGGTGAGGGTGAGGGTTAGGTTTAGGGTTAGGATGAGGGTTAGAGATAGGGTTAGGTTGAGGGTTAAGGTTAGGGTGAGGGTTAGGATGAAGGTGAGGATTAGGGTGAGGGTGAGGTTTAGAGTGAGGTTTAGCGTCAAGGTGAGTGTAAGTATTAGGCTTAGTGTTAGGGTCAAGGTTAGGTTGTGGTTTATGATTAGGTTTAGGGTTAGGGTAAGTGCTAATTAGAGGTTCAGGATTAGCGTTAGGGGTAGTGTGAGCATTAGGTTTAGGGTTAGGGTTAGGTTGAGGGTTAGGCTGAGGTGTAGAGTTAGGGTTAGGGTCAGGGTTAGCTTTACTGTGAGGGTTAGTTTTAGGGTTAGGGTTAGGGTTAGTTTTAGGGTTAGGGTTAGGGTTAGGGTTAGGGTAAGGATTAGGGTGAGTGTTAGGGTGAGAGTGAGGTTTATTGTTAGCATTAGGGATAGGCTGTGGGTTAGGATTAGTTTCAGTGTTAGGGTGAGTGTGATGTTGAAGGTTTGGTTTAGGGTTAGGGTGAGGGTTAGGGTTAGGGTGAGGGTGAGGATAAGGGTAAGGGTAAGTGTTAGGGTGAGAGTGAGGTTTAGTGTTAGCATTAGGGTTAGGCTGTGGGTTAGGGTTAGGTTCAGTGTTAGGGTGAGTGTGAGCTTGAAGGTTTGGTTTAGGGTTAGGGTGAGGGTTAGGATTAGGGTGAGGGTGAGGGTATGGGCTATGGTGAGGGTTAGGGTGAGGCTGAGCCTGAGGGTTAGGGTTAGGATGAGGGTTAGGGTTAGGCTGAGGGTGAGTGTGAGGGTGAGGGTGAGGGTGAGAGATAGGGTTAAGGTAAGGGTAAGTTTTATGGTGAGTGTGAGAGTTAGGGTGAGGTTTTGGATGAGGGTGAGGGTTAGGGTGATGGTGAGGGTGAGGGTTAGTACTAGGTTTAAGGTAAGAATTAGGGAGAAGGTGAGGGTTAGGGTTAGGGTTAGGTTGAGGTTTAGGGTTAGTGTGAGGGTGAGGATGAGGGTTAGGGTTAGGAATAGTGTTAGGGTGAGTTTTAGGGTTAGGATTAGGGTTAGGGTTAGGGTTAGGGTGAAGGTTAGGGTTAGGGTTAGGGTGAGTGTTAGCATGACGGGTATGGTTAGGGTTAGTGTGAGGGTTACATTTACTGTGAGTGTTAGGGTTAGGCTTTGGGTTAAGGTGAGAGTTAGCGTGAGAGTGAGGGTTAGGGTTAGTGTGTAAGTGTTAGGGTGAGGGATAGGGTTAGGGTTAGGATTAAGGTTAGGGTGAGGGTGAGGGTTAGGTTTAGGGTGATATTTAGGCTGAGGGTGAGGGTTAGGGTGAGGGTGAGGGTTAGGGTGAGGGTGCGGTTTCGGGTTAGGGTGAGTGTTAGCGTTAGGGTTAGGGTTAGAATAAGGGTTCGGGTTAGGATTAGGGTTCAGTTTGGGGTTAGGGTTAGGGTTAGGGTTAGCATTAGGGTGATGTTTCGGGTGAGGGTGAGGGTTAGGGTGAGTGTTCGGGTTCAGATGAGGGTGTGGGTGAAAGTGAGGGTGAGGTTAAGCGTTAGGGTGAGTGTTAGGGCTATGGTTAGGGTGAGGGTTAGGGTGAGGGTTAGGGTTGGGTTTAGGGTGAGGGATCGGGTTAGGGTTAGGGTGAGGTTTTGGGTTAGTGTGAGGATTAGTGTTAGGGTTAGGGTTAGGGTGAGTTTTAGAGTTAGGGTTATGGTTAGGCTGAGGGTGAGGGTGTGGTTGAGGTTGATGGTTAGGCTTAGGGTCTGGGTGAGGTTTGGGGTAAGTGTGTGGTTTAGGGTGAGTGTGAGGTTTTGGGTTATGGTTATGGTTTGGGTGAGGGTGAGGGTGAGGGTATGTTTAGGACTAAGGTGAGGGTGAGGGTTAGGGTTAGGGTGAGGTTTAAGATTACGGTGAGGGTTAGGATGAGGTTTAGTGTTAGTGTGAGTTTTAGGGTTAGAGTGAGGGTTAGGGTGAGGGTTAGGGTAGGGTTAGGGTGAGATTAAGGGTTAGTGTGAGGGTTAGAGTTAGGCTTAGTGTTAGGTTGAGTTGTAGGGTTAGGGTTAGGCTTAGGCTGAGGGTAAGGGTGTGGGTGAGGGTGATGGTTATGGTTAGTGTGAGAGTTAGGGTGAGAGTAAGGGTTAAGGTTAGGGTTAGGGTTAGGGTGAGGGTTAGGGTGAGGGTATGTTTGGGATTAATGTGAGGGTGAGGGTTAGGGTTAGGGTTAGGTTTAAGGTGAGGGTGAGTGTTAGGGTTACGATGAGGGTGAGGGTTCCGCTTCCGGTGAGGGTGATAGGTTGTGGGTGTGGGTTAGGGTTAAGTTGAGTGTTAGCGTGAAGGTGAGGGTTTGGATGTGTGTGAGGGTTATGGTTAGGTTTAGGGTGAGGGTTAGTGTTAGGTTTAGCGTTATGGTGAGGGTGAGGGTTAGGGTGAGGTTAGCGTTGGGGTTAGGGTGAGGGTGAGGGTTAGGGTTAGGGTGAGGGTTAGGTTTAGGGTGAGGTTTAGGGTGAGGATTAGTGTTAGTGAGAGGGTTAGTGTTTGGCTGAGGGTGAGGGTGTGGGTGAGGGTGAGGGTTAGTTTTAGGGTTAGGGTTAGGTTGAGGTTTAGGGTGAGGGGTAGGGATAGGATTAGGGTGATGGTTAGGGTTAGTGTGAGGGCTAGGGTTAGGGTTAATGTAAGGATAAGGTTTAGGGTGAGGGTTAAGGTGATGGTGATTGTTAGGGTTAGCATTAGGGTTAGGGTGAGGGTTAGGTTGAGGGTTAGGGTTAGTGTGAGGGTGAGGATGAGGGTTAGGGTTAGGAATAGTGTTAGGGTGAGTTTTAGGGTTAGGATTAGGGTTAGGGTTAGGGTTAGGGTGAAGGTTAGGGTTAGGGTTAGGGTGAGTGTTAGCATGACGGGTATGGTTAGGGTTAGTGTGAGGGTTACATTTACTGTGAGTGTTAGGGTTAGGCTTTGGGTTAAGGTGAGAGTTAGCGTGAGAGTGAGGGTTAGGGTTAGTGTGTAAGTGTTAGGGTGAGGGATAGGGTTAGGGTTAGGATTAAGGTTAGGGTGAGGGTGAGGGTTAGGTTTAGGGTGATATTTAGGCTGAGGGTGAGGGTTAGGGTGAGGGTGAGGGTTAGGGTGAGGGTGCGGTTTCGGGTTAGGGTGAGTGTTAGCGTTAGGGTTAGGGTTAGAATAAGGGTTCGGGTTAGGATTAGGGTTCAGTTTGGGGTTAGGGTTAGGGTTAGGGTTAGCATTAGGGTGATGTTTCGGGTGAGGGTGAGGGTTAGGGTGAGTGTTCGGGTTCAGATGAGGGTGTGGGTGAAAGTGAGGGTGAGGTTAAGCGTTAGGGTGAGTGTTAGGGCTATGGTTAGGGTGAGGGTTAGGGTGAGGGTTAGGGTTGGGTTTAGGGTGAGGGATCGGGTTAGGGTTAGGGTGAGGTTTTGGGTTAGTGTGAGGATTAGTGTTAGGGTTAGGGTTAGGGTGAGTTTTAGAGTTAGGGTTATGGTTAGGCTGAGGGTGAGGGTGTGGTTGAGGTTGATGGTTAGGCTTAGGGTCTGGGTGAGGTTTGGGGTAAGTGTGTGGTTTAGGGTGAGTGTGAGGTTTTGGGTTATGGTTATGGTTTGGGTGAGGGTGAGGGTGAGGGTATGTTTAGGACTAAGGTGAGGGTGAGGGTTAGGGTTAGGGTGAGGTTTAAGATTACGGTGAGGGTTAGGATGAGGTTTAGTGTTAGTGTGAGTTTTAGGGTTAGAGTGAGGGTTAGGGTGAGGGTTAGGGTAGGGTTAGGGTGAGATTAAGGGTTAGTGTGAGGGTTAGAGTTAGGCTTAGTGTTAGGTTGAGTTGTAGGGTTAGGGTTAGGCTTAGGCTGAGGGTAAGGGTGTGGGTGAGGGTGATGGTTATGGTTAGTGTGAGAGTTAGGGTGAGAGTAAGGGTTAAGGTTAGGGTTAGGGTTAGGGTGAGGGTTAGGGTGAGGGTATGTTTGGGATTAATGTGAGGGTGAGGGTTAGGGTTAGGGTTAGGTTTAAGGTGAGGGTGAGTGTTAGGGTTACGATGAGGGTGAGGGTTCCGCTTCCGGTGAGGGTGATAGGTTGTGGGTGTGGGTTAGGGTTAAGTTGAGTGTTAGCGTGAAGGTGAGGGTTTGGATGTGTGTGAGGGTTATGGTTAGGTTTAGGGTGAGGGTTAGTGTTAGGTTTAGCGTTATGGTGAGGGTGAGGGTTAGGGTGAGGTTAGCGTTGGGGTTAGGGTGAGGGTGAGGGTTAGGGTTAGGGTGAGGGTTAGGTTTAGGGTGAGGTTTAGGGTGAGGATTAGTGTTAGTGAGAGGGTTAGTGTTTGGCTGAGGGTGAGGGTGTGGGTGAGGGTGAGGGTTAGTTTTAGGGTTAGGGTTAGGTTGAGGTTTAGGGTGAGGGGTAGGGATAGGATTAGGGTGATGGTTAGGGTTAGTGTGAGGGCTAGGGTTAGGGTTAATGTAAGGATAAGGTTTAGGGTGAGGGTTAAGGTGATGGTGATTGTTAGGGTTAGCATTAGGGTTAGGGTGAGGGTTAGGTTGAGGGTTAGGGTTAGGGTGTGGGTTCGGGTTAGGGTTAGGATGAGGGTTAGAGTTAAGGTGATGTTTTGGTTGAGGGGGTGGGTGACGGTGAGTGTGAGGGTGAGGGTGAGGTTTAGGGTAAAGATGAGGGTGAGGGTGAGAGCAAGGGTTAGGTTTAGCATTAGGGTAAGTGTGAGGGTGAGTGTGAGGGTTAGGGTTCCGAATAGGGATAGGGTTATGGTTAGGTTGAACATGAGGGTGAGTGTGAGGGTGAGGGTTAGTGTTAGGGTTAGGTTGAGGGTTAGGGTTAGTGTGAGGGTTAGGGTGATTTTGAGGGTGAAGGTTAGGGTTAGAATTAGGATTAGCGTTGGCATTAGGGTTAGGGTTATTGTTAAGGTTAGGGTTAGGGTTAGGGTGAGGGTGAGGGTGAGGGTTAGTGTTAGGGTTAGGGTTAGGGTTAGGTTGAGGTTTGGGGTGAGTTTTAGTGTTAGGGTTAAGGTTAGGGTTAAGTTTAGGCTGAGGTGGAGGGGCAGGATGAGGGGGAGTTTAAAGTTTAGCATTAGGGTTCGGGTGAGGGTGAGGTTTAGGGTGAGTGTGAGGGTTAGGGTTAGCGTTAGGGTTAGGGTGAGGTTTAGGGTGAGGGATAGGGTTACGGTTATGATGAGGGTTAGGGTTAAGTTTTAGGGTTGGGGTTAGTGTGAGGGTTAGGGTGAGGTTTAGGGTTAGGTTTAGGGTTAGGGTGAAGGTGAGGTTTAGGTTTAGGGATAGGGTGAGGTTTAGGGTTAGGGTGAGGGCTAGGGTGGGGGTGAGGGTAAGGGTTTCGGTTAGCTAAGGGTTAGGGTTAGGTTTAGGGTGAGGATTAGGGTGAGGGTGAGTGTTAGGTTGAGGGTTAGGGTTAGGGTGAGGGTTTGGGTTAGGGTTAGGGTTAGGATTAGGGTTAAGGTGAAAGTTAGGGTTAGGAATAGGGTTAGGGTTAGGGTTAGTTTTATTGTTAGGGTTAAGGTTAGGCTTAGGGTGAGGGTGAGGGTTAGGGTGAGGGTGAGCATGAGGGTTAGGGTGAGGGTATCTGTGACAGAGAGGGTTAGGGTTAGGATTAAGTTTAGGGTGAATTTTAGGGGTATGTTTAGGCATAGGATTTGTGTGAGTGTTAGGTTAGGATTAAGGTTATGTTTAGGTTTAGGGATAGGCTTAGGGTTAGGGTGAGGGTTAGGGGTAGTGTGAGGATTAGGGTTAGGGTTAAGGTTAGGGTGAGTTTTAGGGTTACGGTTAGGGTTAGGCTGAGTTTGAGGGTGTGAGTGAGGTTGATGGTTAGGCTTAGGGTTAGGGTGAGGGTTAGGGTTAGTGTGAGGGTTAGGGTGAGTGTGAGGGTTTGGGTTAGGGTGCGGATTAGGGTGAGAATTAATGTTAGTGTGAGGATTAGGGTTATGGTAAGTGTTAGGGTGAGGGTTAGGGTAGGGTTAGGGTGAGGTTTAGTGTTAGTGTGAAGATTAGAGTTAGGGTTAGGATTAGGGTGAGTTTTAGGGTTAGGGTTAGGGTTAGACTGAGGGTGAGGGTGTTGGTGAGGGTGAGGGTTAGGCTTAGGTTTAGGGTGAGGTTTAGGGTTAGGCATAGTGTTATGGTGAGGGTGAGGGTTAGTGGGAAGGGTAAGGTTAGTGTTAGGGTGAGGGTTAAGGTCATTGTGAGGGTTAGGGTTAGGGTTAGGTTTAGTGTTAGTGTGAAGATAAGGGTTAGGGTGAGGGTTAGGGTGAGGGTGAGGGTTAGGGTTAGCGTTATGGTTAGGGTGAGGGTTAGGTTAAGGGTTAGCTGTAGGTTTAGGTTTAGGGTGAGGGTTAGGGTTAGTGTTAGGGTTAGGGTTAGGGTAAGTTTTAGTGTTAGGGTGAGGGCTAGGGTTAAGGTTAGGGTTAGTATGAGGGTTAGGGTGATGGTTAGGTTTAGGATTATTGTTAGGTAGAGGGTTACGGTGAGGGTGAGGTTTAGGTTTAGGATTAGGTTTAGGGTTAGGGTTAGTCTTAGGGTGAGGGTTACAGTGTGTGTGAGGGTTAGACTTAGGGTGAGGGTGAGGGTCAGGTTTAGGATTAGGGTTAGGTTGAGTTTTAGGGTTAGGTTTAGGGTTAGGGATAGGGTGAGGTTTAGGGTGAGGGTTAGGGTTAGGATTAGGTTTAGGTTTAGGGTTAGGGTTAGGGTTAGGTTGAGGGTTACGTTTAGTTTGAGGGTTAGGGTTATGGTTAGTTTTAGGTTTAGGTTTAGGCTGAGGGTTAGGTTGAGGGTGAGGGTGAAGTTTAGGGTTAGGGTTAAGGTTAGGGTGAGGGTTAGGGTTAGGGGTAGGTTTAGGGTTAGGCTGAGGGTTAGGGTTAGTGTGAGGAATAGGGTTAGGTTTAGGATTAGTGTGAGATTAAGGGTTAGGGTGAGGTTAGTGTGAGTGTGGGGATTAGGGTTAGCGTTAGGGTTAGTGTGAGGGTTATGGTGAGGGTTAGGTGTAGGTTTAGGTTTAGGGTGAAGGGTAGGGGTTTGGTAAGTGTTAGAGTGAGGGTGAATATTAGCTTTAGGGTGAGGGTTAGCGTGACAGTTAGGTTTAGAGTGAGGGTGAGGCATACTTTTAGTGTGAGTATTAGGGTTAGGGTGAGGGTTAGGGTGAGGGATAGGTTTCGGGTTAGGGTTAGGGTTCGGGTTAGGGTGAGAGTTAGGGTTAGGGTTAGGGATAGGGTGAGGTTGAGGCTGAGGGTTAATGTTAGGTTTAGAGTTAGTGTTAGGTTTAGGCTGAGTGTGAGGTTGAGGATGAGGGTGAGGGTTAGGGTTAGTGTTAGTTTTAATGTGAGTTAGAGTTAGGGTAAGGATTATGGTGAGGTTAAGGTTTAGTGAGATGTTTAGGGTGAGGGAGAAGGTTATGGTGAGGGTGAGGGTTTAGTTTAGGTTTAGGTACAGGGTTAGGGTTAGAGTTAGGGTTAGGGTGAGGGCTAGGGTGAGGGGTAGGGTTAGGGTGATGATTAGGGTGAGGGTGAGGATTAGGGTGACGGTGAGGGTTAGGGTTAGGGTTAGGGTTAGGGTTAGGGTGAGTGTAAGTGTTAAGGTTAGGATTAGGTTTACGGTTAGGGTGAGGGTTAGGATTAGGGTTAGGGTGAGGGTTTGTATTCGGGTGAGGGTTAGATTGAGGGTTAGGGTGTGGCTGAGGGTTAGGGTTAAGTATAGGGTGCGGGTTAGGTTTAGGGTTAGGGTTAGGGTTAAGGTATGGGGTAGGGTTAGGGTTAGGGTGAGGGTTAGGGTTAGGGATAGTGTGGGGATAAGGGTTAGGGTGAGGTTTAGGGTTAGTATGAGGGTTAGGGTTAGGGTGAGGTTAGGTTTAGGATTAGGGTTAGGGTTAGGGTTAGGCTGAGGGTGAGGGTGAGGGTGAGTGTGAGGGTTTGGGTTAGGGTTAGGGTGAGTTTAAGGGTTTGGGTTAGGGTTAGGGTTAGGTTTTGGGTTCGGATTTGTATTACGGTTAGGGTTAGGGTTAGATTTATTGTTACCGTTAAATTGAGGGTTAGTGTGAGTGTGAGTGTGAGTGTTAGCGTTAGGGTTAGGGTTATGGTTAGGTTGAGGTTGGGGGTGAGGGTTAGTTTTAGGATTGCGTTAGGGTTAAGGTTACGCTGAGGGGGAGGGGGAGGGTTAGGGTTAGTGTGAGAGTCAGGGTTAGGGTTAGGGTTTTTGTGAGGGAAGGGTTAGGGTGATGGTTAGGGTGTGTGTGAGGGTTGGGGTTATCATTAGTGTTAGGGTGAGGGTTAGTGTTAGGGTTAGGCTTTGGCTCAGGGTGAGGGTGAGAGTTAGCGTTAGAGTTAAGGTTAGGGTGAGGGTGAGGGTTAGGGTTTGGGTTACGGTGAGGTTTAGGGTTAGGTTAGGGCTAGCGGGAGGGTGAGGGTAAGGGTGAGGGTGAGGGTGAGGGGTTCGGTTAGGTAAGGGTTAGGGTTAGGATGAGGGTTCGGGTTCATGTTCGGTTTCGGGTTCGGGTGAGGTTGTGGGTGGGGATTATGTTTAGGGTGATGGTTAGCGTGATGGTGAGTGTTACAGTGTGGATGATGGTTAGATTTAGGTTTAGGGTGAGTTTTAGTGTTAGGGTGAGGGTGAGGGGGAGGGGGAGGGGTAGGGTTAGGGTTAGGGTGAGGGTTAGGGTCAGGGTGAGGTTTAGGGTCAGGGTTATGTTTTAGGGTAAGGGTTAGGGTTAGGTTGACGGTTAGGGTGAGGGTTAGGTTCATGGTGAGGGTGAGGTTTAGGGTTAGTTTTAGGTTGAGGATTAGGGTGAGGGTGAAGGTTATGTTTAGGATTAGGGTTAGGGTTAGGGTTAGGCTTAGGGTGAGGGTTAGGGTATGGGAGATGGTTAGACTTACGGTGAGGGTTAGGGTTAGGATTAGGGTTAGGGTGAGTTTTAGGGTTAGCGTTTGGGTTAGGGTTTTGGTGAGGCTTAGGGTTAGGATTAGGTTTAGGGTTAGCGTTAGGGTGAGGGTTAGGGTTAGGTTTAGGTTTAGGCTAAGGATTGGCTGTGGGTGAGGGTGGTGGTTAGGCGTAGGGTTAGGGTGAGGGTTTAGGTTAGAATGAGGGTTATGGTGAGGGTGAGGGTGACGGTTAGGTTTAGTGTTAAGGTTATGGTTAGGGTTAGGATTAGGATTAGTGTAAGGATAAGGGTTAGGGTGAGGGTTAGGTTGAGTGTGGGGGTTAGGGTTAGCTTTAGGGTTAGGGTGAGGTTTAGGGTGACGTTAGGTGTAGGGTTAGGTTTAGGGTGAAGGTTAGGGTTAGGGTTAGGATTAGTGTGAAGTTTAGAGTTAGGGTTAGTCTTAGAGAGAGGGTTAGGGTCTGGGTGAGGATTAGGCTTAGGGTGAACAATAGGGTGACATTGCAGGTTAGAGTGAGGGTGAGGGTTAAGTTTAGGGTTAGGGTTAGGTTTATGTTTAGGGTTAGGCTTAGGGTGAGGGTTAGGGTGTGGGTGAGGTTTAGGCTTAAGGTGAGGGTTAGGGTGACAGTGAGGTTTAAGTATGAGGGTAATGTTTAGCGTTAGGGTTAGCGTTCGTGTGATCTTAAGGCTTAGGTTGAGGGTTAGGCAAGAGTGAGGGTTAAGTTTCGGTTCAGGGTAGAGTTAGGGTGAGGGTGAGTGTGAGGTTTAGGGTTAGGATGAGGGTTAGGTTTAGGGTTTGACTGAGGGTGATGGTGATTGTGAGGGTGAGGGTTAGTTTTAGGGTTAGGGTGAGGGCTAGGGTGAGGTTGAGGGTGATGGTTTCGGTTAGGCAAGTTTTAGGGTTAGGGTGAATATTAGGGTGAGGTTGATGTTTAGGGTTAGGCTTAGGGTGAGTTTTAGGGTTAGGGTTAGGTTTACACTGAGAGTGAGGGTGTGGGTGAGGGTGATGGTTAGGCTTAGGGTTAGGATGAGGTTTAGGGTTAGTGTGAGGGTTAGGGTGAGAGTGAGGGTTATGGTTAGGATTTGGGTGAGGGTGAGGGTGAGGGTATGTTTAGGATTAAGTTGAGGGTGAGGGTTAGGGTTAGGGTGAGGTTTAGAGTGAGGATTAGTGTTAGTGTGAGGGTTAGGGTTATGGTGAGGGTTAGGGTGATGGTTAGGGTAGGGTAAGGGTGAGGTTTAGGGTTAGTGTGAGGATTAGGGTTAGTGTTAGGGTGAGTTTTAGGGTTATGGGTAGGGTTAGGCTAGGGTGAGGGTGTGGGTGAGGGGGATGGTTACGCTTAGGGTTAGGGTGAGGTTTAGGGTGAGGGTTAGGGTGAGGGTGAGGGTTAGGGTGAGGGGTAGGGTTACGGTTAGGGTGAGGGTTAAGGTTAGTGTGAGGGTTAGGGTTAGGTTTAGGTTAGGGTTAGTGTGAAGATAAGGGTTAGGGTGATGTTTAGGGTGAGGGTGAGCGTTAGGGTTAGCGTTAGGATTAGGGTGAGTGTTAGGTTGAGAGTTAGGTATAGGTTTAGGGTTAGGGTGAGGGTTGGGGTTAGGGTTAGGGTAAGGGTGAGGCTGAAGGTGAGGGTATTTTTAGGATTAAGGTGAGGGTGAGGGTGAGGGTGAGGGTTAGGCTGAGGGTGAGGGTTAGGGTTAGGGTTAGGATGAGTGTAAGCATTAAGGTTAGGATGAGGGTTAGGGTTAGGGTGAGGGTTAGGGTTACGGTTAGGGTGAGGGTTAGGTTTAGGGTGAGGGTTCGGGTGAGTGTTAGCCTGAGGGATAGGTTTTTGCTTAGGGTAAGGGTTAAGTATAGGGTGTGGATTAGGGTTAGGTTTAGGGTTAGGATTAGGGTTAGGGTGAGGGTTAGGGTTAGGGTTAGTTTGAGGGTTAGGGTTAGGGATAGTGTGAGGATAAGGGTTAGGGTGAGGCTTAGGGTTAGTATGATGGTTAGGTTTAGCATTAGGGTGAGGGTGAAGGTGAGTTTGAGGGTTAGGCTTAGGGTTAGGGTGAGTTTAAGCGTTTGGATTAGGGTTAGGTTTAGGGTTAGAGTTCGGGTTCGGATTTGTATTAGGGTTAGTGTTAGTGTTAGATTTATTGTTAGGGTTAGGGTGAGGGTGAGTGTGAGTGTGAGCGTTCAGGTTAGGGTTATGGTTAGGGTGAGGGTGGGGGTGAGGTTTAGGTTTAGGAATAGGGTTAGGGTTAAGGTTAGGCTGAGGGGGAGAGGGAGGGTTAGGGTTAGTGTGAGTGTTAGGGTTAGGGTTTGGGTGAGGGAAGGGTTAGGTTGATGGTTAGGGTGTGGGTGATGGTTGGGGTTAGCATTAGTGTTAGGGTGATGGTTAGGGTGAGGGTTATGGTTCGGGTTAGGCTTTGGCTAAGGGTGAGGGTGAGGGTTAGGGTTAGTGTTAAGGTTAGGGTGAGGGTGAGAGTGAGGGTTAGCATTCGGTTTAGGGTGAAGTTTAGGGTTAGGGTTAGGGCTAGGGTGAGGGTTAGGGTAAAGCTGAGGTTGAGAGTGAGGGCTTCGGTTGGGTAAGGCTTAGTGTTAGGATTCGGATGAGCGAGAGGGTTCAGGTTCGGGTGAAGGTGAGGGTTAGGTTGTGGGTGAGGGTTAGGTTTAGGGTGAGGGTTAGTGTGATGTTGAGTGTTACAGTGTGGGTGATGGTTAGATTTCGATTTTGGGTGAGGGTTAGTGTTAGGGTGAGTGTGAGGGTTAGGGTAAAGGGTATGATTAGGGTTAGGGTTAGGGTGAGTTTTATGGTTAGGGTTAGGTTTAGGCTGAGGGTGAGTGTGTGGTTGAGGGTGATGGTTAGGCTTAAGGTTAGGGTGAGGGTTAGGGTTAGTGTGAGCATTAGGGTGAGGGTGAGGGTTTGGGTTATGGTTAGGGTTTGGGTGAGGGTGAGGGTCAGTGTATGTTTAGGATTAAGGTGAGGGTGAGGGTTAGGGTTAGGGTGAGTTTTAGGGTTAAGGTTAGGGTTAGGCTGAGGGTGAGGGTGTGGGTGAGTGTGATGGTTAGGCTTAGGGTTAGGGTGAGGGTTACGGTTAGTGTGAGGGTTAGGGTGAGAGTGAGGGTTAGAGTTAGGGTTAGGGTTAGGGTGAGGGTGAGTGTGAGGGTGAGGGTATGTTTAGGATTAAGGTGAGGGTGAGAGTTAGAGTTAGGGTTAGGGTTAGGCTGAGAGTGAGGGTGTGGGTGAGGGTGATTGTTTGTCTTAGGGTTAGATTGAGGGTTAGGGTTAGCGTGAGGGTTAGGGTGAGAGTGAGGGTTAGGGTTAGGGTTAGGGTTAGGCTGAGGCTGAGGGTGAGGGTATGTTTAGGATTAAGGCGAGGGTGAGGGATAGGGTGAGGTGAGGGTTAGGTTTAAGTTTAGGGTGAGGGTTAGTTTGTGGGTGAGGGTTAGGGTTAGGGTGAGGGTTAGGGTTAGGGTTAGTGTTAGGGTTAGTTTGAGGATAAGGGTTCGGGTGAGGGTTAATGTGTGGGTGAGGGTTAGGGTTAGGTTTAAGGTGAGCGTTAGAGTTAGGGTTAGGGTTCGGGTGAGGGGTAGGGTGAGGGGTAGGGTTAGGATTAGGGTGAGGGTTATGTTTAGTGTGAGGGTTAGAGTTAGGGTTAGGGTTACTGTGAGGATAAGGGTTAGGGTGAGGGTTATTTTGAGGGTTAGCATTAGGGTTGGGGTGAGGGTTAGGTTTAGGGTTAGTGTGAGGGTTAGGGTTAGTGTGAGGATTAGGCTTAGGGTGAGGGTTAGGGTGACAGTGAGGTTTAGGGTGAGCGTGAGGGTTAGTGTTAGTGTGAGTATTAGGGTTAGGGTGAGGGTTAGGGTGAAGGATAGGTTCGGGTTAGGGTTAGAGTGAGGGTTCGGGTGAGAGTTAGGGTAAGGGTGTGGATGAGGCAGAGGGTTACTGTTAAGATTAGGGTTAGGGTTAGGGTTAGGCTGAGGGTGAGGGTGAGGGTTAGTGTTAGTGTTAGTTTTAATGTGAGTTAGAGTTAGGGTAAAGACTATGGTGAGGGTAAGGATTTGGGTGATGGTTAGGTTGAGGGTGAGGGTTAGGTTTAGGTTTAGGTTCAGGGTTAGGGTTAGTATTAGGGGTAGGGTGAGGGCTAGGGTGAGGGGTAGGCTTTGGGTGATGACTGGGTGAGGGTGAGGGTTAAGCTGAGGGTGAGGTTTAGGGTTAGGTTTAGGGTTAGGGTGAGTGTAAGCTTCAAGGTTATGATTTGGGTTAGGGTTAGGGTGAGGGTTAGGATTAAGTATAGGGTGAGGGTTAGGGTTAGGGTGAAGGTGAGGGTAAGGCTTCGGTGAGGGTGAGGTTTGGGGTGAGGGTTAGAGTGAGGATTAGGGTGTGGCTGAGGGTTAAGTTTAAGTATAGGGTGTGGGTTAGGATTAGGTTTAGGGTTAGGGTTAATGGTTAGTGTGAGGGGTAGGGTTAGGGTTAGGGTGAGGGTTATGGTTAGTTTGAGGTTTAGGGGTAGGGATAGTGTGAGGATAAGGGTTAGGTTGAGGGTTAGGGTTAGTATGAGGGTTAGGGTTAGCGTTAGGGTTAGGGTTAGGGTTCGGTTTAAGATTAGGTTTAGGGTTAGTTTTAGGCTGAGGGTGAGGTTGAGGGTGGGTTTGAGGGTTAGGGTTAGGGTGAGGGTGAGTTTAAGGGTTTGGGTTAGAGTTAGGTTTAGTGTTCGGGATTGGGTTTGTATTAGGTTTAGGGTTAGGGTTAGATTTATTGTTAGGGGTAGGGTGAGGGTGAGTGTGAGTTTTAGCGTTAGCTTTAGGGTTATGGTGAGGGTGAGGGTGGGGGTGAGGGTTAGGTTTAGAATTAGGGTTAGGGTTAAGTTTAGGCTGAGGGGGACGGTGAGGGTTAGGGTTAGTGTGAGGTTTAGGGTTAGGGTTAGGGTTTGGGTGAGGGAAGGGTTAGGGTGATGGTTAGGTGTGGGTGAGGGTTGGGGTTAGCATTAGTGTTACAGTGAGGGTTAGGTTGAGGTTTAGGTTTCGGGTTAGGGTTCAGGTTAGTCTTTGGCTAAGGGTGAGTGTGAGGGTTAGGGTTAGAGGTAGGGTTAGGGTGAGGGTGAGGGAGAGGGTTTGCGTTCAGGTTAGGGTGAGGTTTAGGGTTAGGGTTAGGGCTAGGGTGAGGGTGAGGTTAAGGGTGAGGGTGAGGGTGAGTGCTTCGGTTAGGTAGGGGTTAGGGTTAGGTTTAGAATGAGGCTGAGGTTTCGGGTTCGGTTTCGGTTCGGGTTAGGTTATGGGTGAGGGTTAGGTTTAGGGTAAGCTTTAGGGTTAGGGTGAGGGTGAGGGTTAGGATGAGGGGTAGGGTTAGGTTTAGGGTGAGGGTTAGGGTTAGTGTGAGGGTTAGGGTTAGGGTAAGTGTTAGTGTGAGGCTAAGTGTTAGGGTAAGGGTTAGGCTGAGGGTGAGGTTTAGGGTTAGCGATAGGGTTAGTGTGATGGTTAGGGTGAGGGTTAGGTGTAGAATTAGGGTTAGGTTGAGGTTTAGGGTGAGGGTGAGGGTGAGGGTGAGGGTGAGTGTTAGGGTGAGGGGTAGGGTTAGGGTTAGGTTGAGCGTTAGGGTTAGTGTGAGGGTTAGGGTTAGGGTTAGGGTTAGTGTGAGGAGAAGTGTTAGGGTGAGGGTTAGGGTGAGGGTGAAGTTTTGGTTTAGCGTTAGGGTTAGTGTGAGGGTTAGGGTGAGGTTTAGGTGTAGGATTAGGGTGAGGGTGAGGGTTAGGGTGAGGTTTATGATGCGGTTTAGGGTGAGGGTGAGGGTTAGGGTTAGGTTGAGGGTTAAGATGAGCGTGAGGGTTAGGTTTAGGATTAGGGTTAGGGTTAGGGTTAGCCTTAGGGTGAGTGTTAGGGTGTAGGTGAGGGTTAGATTTAGGTTGAGGGTTACTGTGAAGGTGAGGGTTAGGATTAGGGTTAGGGTGAGTTTTACGTTTAGGTTTAGGGTTAGGGTTTTGGTGAGGGTTAGGGTTAGGATTAGGCTTAGGGTAAGGGTTAGCGTGATGGTGATGGTGAGGATTAGGTTTAGGATAAGTTTTAGTGTTATGGTTAGGATTTGGGTTTTGGTGAGGGTTAGGGTTAGGATTAGGTTTAGGGTTAGGGTTAGGGTTAGGGTTAGGGTGAGGGTTAGGGTGAGGGTTAGGGTTAAATTTAGGTTTAGGCTGAGGTTTAGGGTATGGGTGAGGGTAATGGTTAGTCGTAGAATTAGGGTGAAGGTTCAGGTTAGTGTAAGGGTTAGGGTGAGTGTGAGGGTGAGGGTTAGGGTTAGTGTTAAGTTTAGGGTTAGGGTTAGGGTTAAGATTAGTGTGAGGATAAGTGTTAGGATGAGGGTTAGGGTGAGTGTGGGGGTAAGGGTTAGTGTTAGGGTTAGGGTGAGTATTAGGGTGATGGTTAGGTGTAGGGTTAGGTTTAGGGTGAACGTTAGGGTTAGGGTTAGTTTTAGTGTGAGGGTTAGGGTTAGGGTTAGGCTTGGGAGCGTTTTAGGGTGTGAGGGAGGGTTAGGCTTAAGGTGAACTTTAGGGTGACAGTGAAGGTTAGGGTGAGGGTGAGGGTTAAGTTTAGGGTTGGGGTTAGGATTATGTTTAAGGTTAGGCTTAGAGTGAGGCTTAGGGTGTCTGTGAGGTTTAGGCTTAGGGTGAGGGTTAGGGTGACAGTGAGGGTTAAGTGTGAGTGTAATGGTTAGGGTTAGTGTTAGCGTTAGTGTGAGGTTAAGGGTAAGGTTGAGGGTTAGGCAAGGGTGAGTGTTAAGGTTAGGGTTAGGGTACGGTTAGGGTGAGAGTGGTGTGAGGTTTAGGGTTAGGATTAAGGTTAGGTTCAGGGTTAGACTGAGGGTGAGGGTGATTTTGAGGGTGAGGGTTAGGGTTAGGGTTAGGGTGAGTGCGAGGGTGAGGGTTTCGGTTAGGCAAGTTTTAATGTTAGGGTGAGGATTAGGGTGAGGTTGAGGGTTTGGTTAGGGTTACGGTTAGGGTGAGTGTTAGCGTTAGGGTGAGTTTTAGGGTTAGGGTGATATTAAGGGTGTGGGTGAGTGTTAGGGTGAGGTTGAGGTTTCCTGTGAGGGTGAGGGTTACATTATGAGTGAGGGTTAGGTTTAAGGTGAGTTTTAGGGTGATGGTTAGTGTTAATGTGAGATTTAGCGTTAGGGTTAGGTTTAGGGTGAAGGTTAAGGGTTAGGGTTAGGGATAGGTTGAGGCGTAGGGTGAGGGACAGGGTTAGGTTTAGCGTGAGGTTTAGGGTTAGTATGAGAGTTAGGGTTAGGGTTAGTGTGAGGATAAGTTTTAGGGTGAGGGTTAGGTTTAGGTTGAGGGTTAGGTTCAGGGTTAGGGTTAGGGTGAGTGTTAGGGTTAGGATTAGAGTGAGGATTAGGTTTAAGGTGATGTTTAGGGTGAGGGTTTGTGTGAGGGTGAAGGTTAGGGTGAGGGTGAGGGTTAGTGTGCGGGTGAGGGTGAGGGTGAGAGTTGGGTTTAGCGTTAGGGTTAGGGTGAGTGTGAGGGTGAGGGTTTGTGTAAGGATTAGGGTTTGGGTTAGGCTGAGGGTGAGGGTGAGGGTTAGGGTGAGTGTGGGTGTTAGGGTTAGCCTTAGGTTTAGGGTGAGGGTTAGGTGTAGGGTTAGGGTTAGGGTGAAGTTTAGGTTTAGGGTTAGTGTTAGGGTAAGTTTTAGGGTGAGGGTGAAGGTTAGGTTTACGATTAAGATTAGGGTTATGGTGACGGTTAGGGTTAGGGTTAGGGTTAGTGTGAGGGTTAGGGATAGGGTTAGGCTTAGGGTGAGGGTTAGGGTGTGGGTGAGGGTTAGGCTTAGGGTGAGGGTTAGGGTGACAGTGAAAGTTAGGGTGAGGGTGAAGGTTAGGGTTAGTGTTAGGGTTAGGTTTAGGGTTAGGCTTAGCGTGAGGGCTAGGGTGTGGTTGAGCTTTAGGCTTAGGGTGAGGATTAGGGTGACAGTGAGGTTTAGGGTGAGGGATAGGGTTAGGGTTAGTATGAGGATTAGGGTTAGGGTGAGGGTTAAGGTGAGGGTAAGGGTGAGGGTTAGGTTTAGGGTGAGGGTGTGGTTTATGGTTAGGGATACGGTGAGGTTTACGGTTAGGGTGAGGGCTAGTGTGAGGGTGAGTTCGGGTGATGTTTAGGTTGAGGGTGAGGCTTAGGGTGAGGGTGAGGGTTAGGGTTAGGATTAGGGTTAGGGTGAGATTTAGGGTTAGGGTTAGGTTTAGGGTTAAGGTGAAGGTTAGGGTTAGGAATAGGGTTAGTGTTAATGTTAGGGATATTGTTAGGCTTAGGGTGAGTGTGAGGGTAAGGGTGAGGATGAGGGTTAGGGTGAGGGTATTGGTGACACTGAGGGTTAGTGTTAGGATTAAGGTTAGGGTGAGTTTTAGGGTTAGGGTTAGGCTTAGATTTAGGGTGAGTGTTAGGTTAGGATTAGGGTTAGGTTTAGATTTAGGGTTAGGGTTATGGTTAGGGTGAGGGTTAGGGTTAGACTTAGGGTGACGATTACGGTGAGGGTGAGGGTTAGGATTAGAGTTAGGGTGAGTTTTAGGTTTTAGGTTTAGGGTTAGGGTTAGGGGTTTGGTGAGGATTAGGTTTAGGATTAGGCTTAGGGTTAAGGTTAGGTTGAGGATTAGGATGAGTGTGAGTGTTAGGGTGAGTTTTAGGTTAGGGTTAGGGTTAGGGTTTTGGTGAGGGTTAGGTTTAGGATTAGGCTTAGGTTAAGGTTAAGGTGAGGGTTAGGTTGAGAGTGAGGGTTACGGTGAGTTTTAGGGTTAGGTTTAGGGTAAGGGTTTTGGTGAGTGTTAGGGATAGCATTAGGTTTAGGTTTAGGGTTAGGGTTAGTGTTAGTGTGAGGGTGAGGGTTAGGGTTAGGGTTAGGGTGTGGGTGAGGGTGATGGTTAGGCGTAGTTTTAGGGTGAGGGTTAGGGTTAGTGTGAGGATTAGGGTGAGGGTGAGTGTGAGGGTTTGGGTTAGTTTTAAGCTTAGGGTTAGGGTTAGGGTTAGGATTAGTGTGAGGATAAAGGGTTAGGGTGAGGGTTAGGGTGAGTGTGGGGTTTAGGGTTAGCATTAGGTTTAGGGTGAGGGTTAGGTTGAGGGTTAGGTGTAGGTTTAGGGTTAGGGTGAAGGTTAGGGTTAGGGTTAGGTTTTGTGTGAGGGTTAGGGTTAGGGTTAGGCTTAGGGAGAGGGTTAAGTTGTGGGTGAGGGTTAGGCTTTGGGTGAGGGTTAGGGTGACAGTGAAGGTTAGGGTGAGGTTGAGAGTTATGTTTAGGGTAAGGGTTAGGTTTATGTTTAGGGTTAGGCTTAGGATGAGGATTAGGGTTTGCGTGAGGGGTAGGCTTAAGGTGAGGGTTATGGTGACAGTGAGGGTTAAGTGTGAGGGTGATGGTTAGCGTTAGGGTTAGCGTTATTGTGAGGTGAAGGGATAGGCTGAGGGTTAGGCATGGGTAAGGTTAAGTTTAGGGTGAGGGTAGGGTTAGGGTGAGGTTGAGTGTTAGGTTTAGGATTAGGGTTAGGGTTAGTGTGAGGGTAAGTATTAGGTTGAGTGTTAGGTTGAGGGTTAGCGTTAGGGTTAGGGTTTGAGTTAGGTTGAGGGTTCGGATTCGGGTGGCGGTTAGGGTGTGGATGTGGGATAGGCTGTGGGTGAGGGTTAGGGTGACCTTCAGGGTTAGGATGGGGGTGAGGGTTAGCTTTATTGTGAGGGTGTGGGTTAGGGTAAGTGTTAGTGGGAGGGTGAGGGTTAGGGTGAGGTTAGGTTTAGGGCTAGGGTGAGGGTTAGGTTTAGTGTGAGGGTTACGGTTAGGGTTAGGGTTAGGGTTAGTGTGAGGATAAGGGTTAGAGTGAGGGTTAGGCTGAGGTTGAGGGTTAGGGTTAGCGTTAGGGTTAAGGTGAAGTTTAGGGTGAGGGTAGGGTTAGGGTTAGGGTTAGATTGAGGTTGCTGCTTAGGGTTAGGGTTATGGTGAGGGTTAGGGTTTGGGTGAGGTTTAGGGTTAGGGACAAGTTTAGTTTGAGGGTGAGGGTTAGGTTTAGGATTAGGGTTAGTGTTAGGCTTAGGGAGAGGTTTAGGGTGAGGGTTCCTGTGAGGGTGAGGGTTAGGGTGTGGGTGAGGGTTAGGGTTGGGTGAGGGTTAGGCTGATGGTGAGTGTTAGGGTGAGGGTGAGGGTGAGTGTTAGCGTTAGGATTAGGGTTAGGGTTAGCGTTTGGCTGAGGTTGAGGGTGAGGGTGAGATTTAGGGTTAGGGTTTGGGTTACGGTTAGGGTCAGGGTTGGGGTGAGGGTTAGTGTTAGGGTGATATTTGCGGTGAGGTGAGTTTTAGGGTGAGGTTTAGGTTTCAGGTGAGGTTGGGGGTTAGGGTGTGGGTGATGGATAAGGTTAGGGTGAGGGTTAGGTTTAGGGTGAGGGTTAGGGTGAGGGTGAGGGTTAGGGTCAGGTTTAGGTTGAGGGTTAGTGTTAGGGTTAGAGTTAGGTTGAGGGTTAGGTTTAGGTTTATGGTGAGGTTTAGGGAGAGGTTTAGGTTTAGGGTTAGGTTTTGGGTGTGGATGAGGGTTAGGGTTAGGGTTAGGGTGAAGTTTAGGGTTAGTGTCAGGGCTCGGGTGAGGGTAAGGTTGAGGGTCAGAGTCAGCGATTTGGTTAGGTAAGGGTTTGGGATCGCTTTAGGATGAGGATTAGGGTGAGTGTGAGTGTTAGGTTGAGGGTTAGTGTTAGGGTGATGGTTAGGGTTATGGTTAGGGTGAGGGTTAGGGTTAGGGTGATCTTTATCTTGAGGGTTGGTTTTCGGGTGAGGATGAGGATTAGGGTTATGATTAGTGTGAGATTGAGATTTAGGGTTAAGGTTACGGTGAGGGTTTGGTCTAGGATTAGGGTTAGGTATAGGGTAAGGTTATTGTTAAGGTTAGGGTTAGGGTTAGGGTGAGGGTGAGGGTCAGGGTTACTGTGAGGTTTATGGTTAGCATTAGGGTGAGAGTGACGGTGAGGGTGAGGGTTAGGGTTAGGCTTAGGGTTAGGGTGGAGGGAAGGGTTAGTGAGAGGGTTAGGCTGAGGGTGACTGTTAGGGTTAGGGTGATGATGAGGGTTAGTGTTAGGGTTAGAATTAGGGTGAGGGAGACTTTTAGGGTTAGGGTTAGGGTTAGGGTTAGGGTGAGGGTGAGGGTTAGGGTTATTGTTAGAGTTAGGGTTAGGGTTAGGTTGAGGGTGAGGGTTAGCGTTAGTGTTAGGGTTCGTGTTAGGGTGAGGGTTAAGTTTAGTGTGAGGGTTAGAGCTAGGGTAAGGAATAGGGTGAGGGTAAGGTTTAGGGTGAGGGTTAGGTTGAGAGTTAGGGTTAGGGTTAGCGTAAGTGTTAGGGTGAGGGTTAGGGTTAGTTTTAGGGTTAGGATCCGGGAAAGGGTGAAGTTTAGGGTGAGGTTTCGGGTGAGTGTTAGGGTTAGGGTTAGGGTTAGGTGAGGGTTAGGATTAGAGTTAGGGTTAGGATTAGGTTTACTTTTAGGGTTAGGTTTAGGGTGAGGGTTAGAGTGAGGGTGAGGGTGAGGGACAGGGTTATGTTTAGGGTTAGGGTGAGCATGAGGGTGAGGGTTAGGGTTAGAATTAGGTTTAGGTTTAGGGTTAGGCTGAAGGTGAGCATGAGGGTGAGGATGAGGGAGGTGATTAGGGTGAGGGTTAGGCTTAGAGTGATGTTTAGAGATAGGGTGAGGTTTAGGGTAAGGATGAGGGTGAGGGTGAGACTGAAGGTTAGGGTGTCAGTGAGGGTTAGGTTTAGGTTGTGGGTTAGGGTGACGTTTAGGGTTAGGGTATGGGGGAGGGTTAGGTTTAGGGTAAGGGTGAGGGTTAGGGTTACGGTTAGGATAAGGGTTATTATGAGGGGTAGGGTTAGGGTTAGGGTGAGGGTGAGGGTGAGGGTTAGTGTGAGGGTTAGCATTAGGGTTAGGGTTAGGGTGAGGGTTAGAATTAGGGTTAGGGTAAAAGTGAGGGTTAGGGTTAGGGTTAGGTTTAAGGTGAGGGTTAGGGTGAGGCTAAGGGTTAGGGTGAGTTTTAGTGTGAGGGTGAGGGTTAGGGTTAGGGTTAGTGTTAAGGTGAAGGTTAGGGTGAGGGTTAGGGTTAGGGTTAAGGTTAGGTTGAGGGTTAAGGTGAGGGTTAGGGTAAGATTTAAGGTTAGGGTTAGGGTTAGGGTGAGGGTGTGGTTTGGGGTTAGGGTGATGGTTAGGGTTAGGGTAAGGGTGGGTGTTAGGATTAGGGGTAGGTTGAGGGCTACGGTGAGGGTGAGGGTTAGGTGAGTTTTAGCGTGGGGGTTTTGGTTAGGTAAGGGTTAGGGTTAGGGTGAATGTTAGGTTTAGAGTTAGGATGATGGTGAGGACTAGGGTGAAGGTCAGAGTTAAGTTGTGGGTGAGGGTTAGGGTTAGGGTGAGTGTTAGGGTGTCAGTGAAGGTCATGGTGAGGGTGAAGTTTAGTGTTAGGGTCAGGGTGATGGTTAGAATTAGGGTGAGGGTTAGGGTGAGGGTTAGTATGAGGGGTAGGGTTAGGTTTAGGGTGACGGTTAGGTTTAATGTGAGTGTTTTGGATAGGGTTAGGGTTAGGGTGAGGGTAAGGGTTAGGGTGAAGTTTAGGGTTAGATTGAGGGTTAGGTTTAGCCTTAGGGTTAGTGTGAGAGTTAGGGTGAGGATTAGGATTAGGGTTAAGTTTAGGTTTAAGATGAGTGTGAGGGTCAGGGTTAGGGATAGGGTGAGGGTTAGGGTGAGGTTTAGGGTTAGTGTGAGGGTTAGGGTTAGGGTTAGGAGGAGGTTTACGTTGAGGCTAATGCTTAGGGTGAGGCTAAGGTTAGGTTTAGGGTTAGGGTGAGAGTGAGTGTTAGGATTAGAGTTAGGTTGAGGCTGAGCATTAGGGTTAGGATTAGTGTTTGGGTTATGGTTAGGCTGAGGGTGAAGCTGAGGGTGAGGGTTAGGGTTAGAGTGAGGGTTAGGGTTAGGTTTAGGTTTAGGATGAGGGTGAGGATGAGGGTTAGTCTTAGGATTAAGGTTGGGTTTAGGGTTAGGCTGAGGTTGAGTGTGAGGGTGAGGGTGAGGGTGAGGAATAGTGTTAGGATGAGGGTTAGGTTTCGGGTAAGGCTGAGGGTGAGGGTGAGGGTGAGGTTTCGGTTTAGGTTTAGAGTGAGGAGTAGCTTGAGGTTTAGGTTTATGGTTAGGGTTAGGGTGAGGGTTATGGTAATTGTTACTGTTAGGTTGAGGGTTAGGGTGAGGTTGACGGTTAGTGCCAGTTTTAGGGTTAGTGTGAGGGTTAGGGTGACGGTTAGGGTTAGGGTTAGGTTTAGGTTTAGGTTTAGGATGAGGGTAAGGGTTAGGGTTAGGTTTAGTGTGAGAGTTAGGGTTAGGGTTATGTTGAGCATTATTGTGAGGGTTAGGGATAGGCTTATGGTTAGGGTGAGGGTAGGGTGAGGCTAAGTGTTAGGGTGATGGTAATGGTTACGGTGAGGGTTAAGGTGAGAATGCGAGTTAGGGTTATCATGAGTGTTAGAGTGAGGGTTAGGGTGAGGGTTATGGTTATGTTTAGGGTTAGGGTGAGGTTTAGGGTTAGGGTGAGGGTGAAGGATAGGGTAGGGTGAGTGTGAGGTTGATGTTCAGGGTGAGGGTTAGGGTTAGGTTTAGCCTGAGGGTGAGGGTGAGGTTTATGATTAGGTTTAGGGTTAGAGTTAGGTGAGGGTGAGTGTGAGGGTGAGGGTTAGGGCTAGGGTTAGGGTGAGGGTTAGCTTGAGGTTTAGGGTTATGGTTAGGGTTAGGGTGAGGGTTATGGTTAGTGTTACTGTTAGGGTGAGGGTTAGGGTGAGGTTGAGGGTTAGGGCTAGTTTTAGGGTTAGTGGGAGGGTTAGGGTGATGGTTAGGGTTAGGGTTAGGTTTAGGTTTAGGATGAGGGTAAGGGTTAGGGTTAGGTTTAGTGTGAGGGTTAGGGTTAGGTTTATGTTGAGCATTAGGGTGAAGGTTAGGGATAGGCTTAGGGTTAGGGTGAGGGTTAGGGTGAGGCTAAGTTTTAGGGTGATGGTAATGATTACGGTGAGGGTTAAGGTGAGATGCAAGTTAGGGTTATCATGAGTGTTAGAGTGAGGGTTAGGGTGAGGGTTATGGTTATGTTTAGGGTTAGGGTGAGGTTTAGGGTTAGGGTGAGGGTGAAGGATAGGGTAGGGTGGGCATGAGGGTGAGGTTCAGGGTGAGGGTTAGGGTTAGGTTTAGCCTGAGGGTGAGGGTGAGGTTTAGGATTAGGTTTAGGGTTAGGGTTAGATGAGGGTGAGTGTGAAGCTGAGGGTTAGGGTTAGGGTGAGGTTGAGGGCTAGGGTGAGGGTGATGGTTACGGTGAGGGTGAGGTTGAGGGTGAGGGTTTCATTTATGTAAGGTTTAGGGTTAGGTTGAGGGTAAGGGTTATGTTTAGGGTAAGGGTTAGTGTTAGGTTTAGGGTTATGGTGAGGTTAAGGGTTAGGGTGAGGGTTAGGGTGAGAGTGAGGTTTAGGGTTAGCCTTAGGGAGAGTGTGAGGGTAAGGGTGAGGGTTCGGGTTAGGTTTAGGATGAGGGTGAGGGTTAGGGTGAGCATTAGGGTGAGTGTGAGGATTAGGGTTAGAGTTAGGTTTAGGGTGAGGGTAAGGGATAGGTTGAGGGTTAGGGTGAGAATGAGTGTTAGGGTTATCGTGTTAGGGTGAGGGTTAGGGTTAGGGTTAGGGCTAGGGTTAGGGCTAGGGTTAGGGTTAGGGTGATGGTTAGCGGGAGGGTAAGGGTTAGGGTGAGGTTTAGGGTTAGGATGAGGTTTAGGGTAAGGGTGAGGGTTACAGTTAGGGTTAGGGTAAGGGTGAGTTTAAGGGTTAGAATGAGGTTTAGGGTGAGAATTAGCGTTATCATTAGGGTTAGGGTGAGGGTGAGGTGAGGGTTAGGGTTAGGATTAGGGTTAGGTTTAGGGTTAGCCTGAGGGTCATGGTGAGGGTGAGGTTTAGGGTTAGTGTGAGTGTTAGGTTTAGAGTTTGCGTGAGGGTGAGGGTAAGGGTTAGTGTTAGAATTAGGGTTAGGTTTAGGGTTAGGCTGAGGGTGAGGGTGAGGGTGAGCATGAGGGATAGGGTTAGGGTGAGATTTAGGCTTAGGGTGATGTTTTCTGTGAGGGTGAGGGTTTGGGTGAGGATGAGGGTGGGGGTGAGACTGAAGGTTAGGGTGTAGGTGAGGGTTAGGTTTAGGGTGTGGATTAGAGTGATGTTTAGGGTTAGGGTATGGGGGAGGGTTAAGGTTAGGGTAAGGGTGAGGGTTAGGGTTAGGGTTAGGATGAGGGTTAGGATGAGGGGTAGGTTTAGGGTTAGGGTGAGGGTGAGGGTTAGTGTGAGGGTTAGCATTAGGGTTAGTGTTAGGGTGAGGGTTAGAATTAGGGTAAGGGTAAAAGTGAGGGTTAGGGTTAGGGTTAGGGTTAGGGTGAGGGTTAGGGTGAGGCTAAGGGTTAGGGTGAGTTGTAGTGTGAGGGTGAGGGTTAGGGTTAGTGTTAGTGTTAAGGTGAGGGTTAGGGTGAGGGTTAAGGTTAGCGTTAAGTTTAGGTTGAGGGTTAAGGTGAGGATTAGGGTAAGGTTTCAGGTTAGGGTTAGGGTTAGGGTGAGGGTGTGGTTTAGGGTTAGGGTGATGGTTAGGGTTAGGGTAAGGGTGAGTGTTAGGATTAGGGGTAGGGTGAGGGCTACGGTGAGGGTGAGGGTTAGGTGAGTTTTAGTGTGGGGGTTTTGGTTAGGTAAGGGTTAGGGTTAGGGTGAATGTTAGGGTAAGGTTTAGAGTTAGGATGATGGTGAGGGCTAGGGTGTAGGTGAGAGTTAAGTTGTGGGTGAGGGTTAGGGTTAGGGTGAGTGTTAGGGTGTAGGTGAAGGTCATGGTGAGGGTGAAGTTTAGTGTTAGGGTGAGGGTGATGGTTAGTGTTAGGGTGAGGGTTAGGATGAGGGGTAGGGATAGGTTTAGGGTGACGGTTAGGTTTAATGTGAGTGTTTTGCATAGGGTTAGGGTTAGTGTGAGGGTAAGGGTTAGGGTGAAGTTTAGGGTTAGATTGAGGGTTAGGTTTAGCCTTAGGGTTAGTGTGAGAGTTAGGGTGAGGATTAGGGTTAGGGTTAAGTTTAGGTTTAAGATGAGTGTGAGGGTCAGGGTTAGGGATAGGGTGAGGGTTAGGGTGAGGTTTAGGGTTAGTGTGAGGGTTAGGGTTAGGGTTAGGAGGAGGTTTACGGTGAGGCTAATGCTTAGGGTGAGGATTAGGGTGAGGCTAAGGTTAGGGTTAGGGTTAGGGTGAGAGTTTGTGTTAGGATTAGAGTTAGGGTGAGGCTGAGCATTAGGGTTAGGATTAGTGTTTGGGTTATGGTTAGGCTGAGGGTGAAGCTGAGGGTGAGGGTTAGGGTTAGGTTGAGGGTTAGGGTTAGGGTTAGGTTTAGGATGAGGGTGAGGATGAGGGTTAGTCTTAGGATTAAGGTTGGGTTTAGGGTTAGGCTGAGGTTGAGTGTGAGGGTGAGGGTGAGGGTGAGGAATAGTGTTAGGATGAGGGTTAGGTTTCGGGTAAGGCTGAGGGTGAGGGTGAGGGTGAGGTTTCGGTTTAGGTTTAGGGTGAGGGTTAACGTGAGGTTTAGGTTTATGGTTAGGGTTAGGGTGAGGGTTATGGTAAGTGTTACTGTTAGGGTGAGGGTTAGGGTGAGGTTGAGAGTTAGGGCTAGTTTTAGGGTTAGTGTGAGGGTTAGGGTGACGGTTAGGGTTAGGGTTAGGTTTAGGTTTAGCTTTAGGATGAGGGTAAGGGTTAGGGTTAGTTTTAGTGTGAGGGTTAGGGTTAGGGTTATGTTGAGCATTATTGTGAGGGTTAGGGATAGGCTTATGGTTAGGGTGAGGGTAGGGTGAGGCTAAGTGTTAGGGTGATGGTAATGGTTAAGGTGAGAAATAAGGTGAGAATGCGAGTGTGTCTGTGAACATGTTCTAAGATAAAAAATTGTCAGCATGCTGTAACAATTGTGTGAGTTTAAATTTAAAATTCAAAAGGTTATGAGGTTTGGACATTACCAAAAAATTTTAAAAATCTTCACATTGTTTTAAATGGCCTTTTATAAGACTCAGTGATCTGCAAACTGGTTCAAAGCCAGCCTGGGCAGAAAAAGTCCCTGTGAGACTGTCACCTCTATTCAGCCAGCAGAGTACTAGCCCTGGACTAAAGAGTCAGGGGACAGTACTCAAGCCCCAAGCTGGAGACTCACAGTGGCAGAGTACTAGCCCTGGACTGAAGAGTTAGGGGACAGCATTCAAGCCCTGAGTCTGGGACTCAAAGTGGCAGAGTGCTAGCCTTAAGCTGTAGAGCTGAGGGACAGTGCTCAGGCCCCGAGTTCAAGTCCAGCGACCAGCTAAAGGGAAATGCCAATGAGGCATGAGGCATTTATCCCAATGTAGAGAAGACACTCCTGGGACAAAAGCAATGGTGGAGCATCCAGAGGCAGTAAGCCACTGCTTGGATGGCAGAAATGTCAGATCCTAGAGTCATTTGTGCGTGGCCCTTCAAAACTGGTCAGAGCCGGGAGGTCATGGGAAGAGTTTATAAGCAGGCCTAATGTTCATGACTACCTTGTAAGGGACAGGAACTTGCCAGTCCTCTGTGATAGTAAAAAGCTAATGTTATAAAATGTGGGAGATACTTTAAATCTTAACCCCTTTATGTGCCAAAAGCTCTAATTGGCAGTAACTATTGAGCTGACACTAGTTACATGAAATTCATCTTCTCAGGAAAAAGTTTGTAAACCTGAGAGTGTGTTTCTATTGATGTCTGTCTAAAGGCCTGCACAGGTAACTTAGGCATTGTGTTAGGGTCACTAGAGATCACAGAGATCACATTCCTAAGTCATCCAGAAAGATGATTTTGTAAACCAGAGTGCTAAACAAGCTACACTACTGTAGCCGGAGAAAAGGTCTGTGCAGTTGTCAAAAGTTAAATATTGTTCTTAATGACATCTAACCCTGATAGCCTCTTTGTAAAATAAGCTAAGGTTATAGGTTCCTGGCTAGGTAAGATCAACGCCCCTAAAGTCAGCTTGAAGAAGTTACAGAAGATGGACCTTCGCCCTTCTACCCCCCATTTTAAGATCAAGGGTCCGGAGTCAATTTTGGAGAAATGAGGCAAAATAGATAAAATAATTTTAAAAAAGGGCATAAAAAATAGTGTTAACTGTTGTAGGTGTGCAAGGTGTGGAGACTGCATCTGTCAGAGATGGTTACAAGACTAAGCCTTCTGTGTCTATTTAAAAAAAAAAATCTGGTTAGTAAAAAAAAAAAAAAAAGTTATTTTGGTAAATTGTCCTGGGCTATTGTCTAAATGTTCTTAGAAACCAACGGAGTCACGGCCTGCCAAGCCTATGTATTACTTGCATCCTTAACCAGTCTGTGTAGGAATTTGCAGCCCAGCACGAGAGACCCTGTTGCTGCTACTGCTACTGCTGAACACCTTAATGGGTAAAGTTCAACGACGGCCTGACAGTCACCTGGAGGAACTCCTGCTTGATTCCATCACCTGAATCTGCTTCCTGGTTGAAAGCTGCTAAATCTAAGATCTTGTGGGACATTCTTTTGGGTGATATCCAGAAATCCTCTCTATTCCCACAGTGGATATTGGGGACAAGGATATCACTGGCTTGCTTGTCTTAGGCACTTCAGTGCATAGTGACTGAAAATCCACTCTAGGGTCACAGCCTAGTTTGACTCTGATATGGTAATAACCTGAGTGTGTTATCAATAGAGGTAATACTCTTAGCCTTAAAATCTAGCAAGCTTCTGCATCACGGTGGTGCCTTAAGGCTGTTCTAAGATAAAGGTTCCGCAAGCCAAAGGAAAATTGGGCAGTTTTAAACTACAGCCACAAAGATGGTCAAGAGATTGTAAAGAAAGAGGGTGGTAAAGAAAGCCTTGGGAAAGGAATTGTAAAGAAAGAAGGAAGTAAAGAAAGCCTTGGAAAGAGAATTGGGGAAATTTGAAAAGTAAGGATTGTCTTTAAGACAAACCTCAGAAAGTTTAAGTATGTCGCAAATGGTATGAGTATGTCTTAAAATTGGAGCTTACAAGTACAGCTGGTATAAAATTGAGTTAACTGATACACGGAGTCAGGACTGGTGAAAATTAAAAAAAAAAAAAAAAGGGGGCAAATGCCACGCCGACCCCAGTAGAGTCTGCTTAAGCATGGGAAACCATCTATCAGACCATGATAGGGGCCTCGAGACCTATCTCTGAGTTTTGGGACTTCACCGAAGTCTACCTCAGAGAATGGGGCTTTACAGAAACCTATCTCCAAGTTTTGGGACTTCACCGAAGTCTACCTCGGAGAATAGGGCTTCTAAGAGGCCTACTCCTGGGAAAAGGCTGGCAAATCCCTGGAAAAGATGTGTTTCTGCCTATCTTTTCCTCATAAGAGTGCCTATTAATCTTTTACTGTTTCTACTGCTCATTGTACTTACTCATTGTCAACGTTCCCTTATTCAAAGCTCTTTAAGAGTGTTGACGACTCCAATATCTGATGAGTGTCTTAATATGACTAACTCACCAGAGTTAAGTGCTACCCTGAAACCCCTCTTATGGAGGCTAGTAGACAAGTTATAAGTAAATATAAAAGTATTGGGGGTTTCACAAAGTCACTCCAGCAGAAGGAATTGTAAGAAATTTACAAAAAGTTGTAGGCGCGGCTAGAACAGAAAGAATGTATGGCAATTGCTGAGATAACTACTTAGGAGAAAGAACTTCCTCATTTACTAAGAGACTTGCTAAATCTAAGCCTCTGTGGTGCTTACTATTAAAGAAGGAACAGGAAAGATCTTAATGGGACAGTTAAGGCCTCTATAGAATAAAGTAGTGGTTAATTGGTGACAATCATCGAAACCAATTGTATTTCTTAAAAATAGAGGTAAAGCCAGAAACAAGTGCCTATCAGGTGACCAGCTGGTGACCGCCCAAGAATGAAGCCCTGCAGCAAGATTATGTAACCTTTTGCCCTTTCTTATGGAGACTTTTTGCTATAAAAGTTTGTTATCCTCTGCATTAAATCGCACTCAGCACTCAGCACTCTGCATCCACTCCTAATGTGTGTGAGTTGTCTGTTTGCCATCTCCCCGTCCTATTCCAGGTTCCTCCCCTAGGTATCCTCCGTCGTCCCGACAGAACCCGGTCCGCGGCAGAGTGTGAGGGTGAGGGTTAGGGCTAGGGTTAGGGTGAGGGCTAGGGTGAGGGTGAGAGTTACGGTGAGGGTGAGGGTGAGGGTTTTGTTTATGTAAGGGTTAGGGTTAGGGTGAGGTTAAGGGTTAGGTTTAGGGTGAGGGTTAGGGTTAGGGTGATGTTTAGGGTGAGGGTGAGGGTTATGTTTAGGGTGAGGGTTGGGTTTAGTGTGAGGGTTAGGTTTAGGGTTGGTGTTAGGGTGAGGGTTAGGGTTAGGATTAGGGTGAGGGTTAGGGTTAGGGTTAGGATGAGGGTTAGAAAGAGGGATAGTGCTAGGGTTAGTGTGAGGGTTAGGGTTAGTGTGAAGGGTAGGGTTAGGGTTAGGGTGATGGTTAGGGTGAGGCTAAGGCTTAGGGTGAGCATTATTGTGAAGCTAAGTGTTAGGGTGAAGTTTAGGGTGAGGGGTAGGGTGAGGGTTAGTGTGAGGGTTATTGTGTGGGTTAGGTGTAGGTTTAGCCTTAGGGTGATGGTGAGGGTGAGGTTTAGGGTTAGTGTGAGGGTTAGGTTTAGAGTTTGTGTGAGGGTGAGTGTAAGGGTTAGGGTTAGAATTAGGGTTAGGCTGAGGTTGAGGGTGAGGGTAAGCATGAGTGATAGGGTTAGGGTGAGGTTTAGGCTTAGGGTGATGTTTACTGTGAGGGTGAGGGTTTGGGTAAGGGTGAGGTTCGGGTGGGACTGAGGGTTAGGGTATGTGTGAGGGTTAGGTTTAGGGTGAGGGTTAGGGTGACGTTGAGGGTTAGGGTGGGGGTGAGCGTTAGGTTTAGGGTTAGGGTGAGGTGTAGATTTCAGGTTAGGATGAGGGTTAGGATGAGAGGTAGGTTTAAGTTTTAGGGTGAGGTTTTGGGTTAGTGTGAGGGTTAGCGTTAGGGTTAGGGTTAGGGTGACGTTCAGGGTTAGGGTAAGGGTTAGGGTGAGGGTTAGGGTGGGGTGAGGGTTAAGGTTAGGGTTAGTGTTACGATGAGGGTAAGGGTTAGGGTTTGGTTGAGTTTTAGGGTGAAGTTTAGGGTTAGGTTTATGGTTAGGTTTAGGGTTAGGATGAGGGTGTGGGTTAGGGTTAGGGTGAGTGTTAGGTTTAGTGTGAGGGTCAGTTTTTGGATTAGGGGTAGGGTGAGGCCTACGGTGAGGGTGAGGGTTAGGGTTAGGATTAGGGTTAGGGTGAGGGTTACGGTGAGGGTTAGAGTTTGGGTTAGGTTGAGTGTATGGGTTAAAGTGAGGTTAAGGGTGCGAGTGAGGGTTAGGATTATCATGAGTGTTAGGGTGAGGGTTAGGTTGAGGGTAAGGGTAAGGGTGAGGGTTAGGGTCAGAGTGAGAGTTCGATTTAGCCTTAGGGTTAGTGTGAGGGTTAGGGTGACGGTTTGGGTTAGGGTTAGGGTTAGGTTTATGATGAGGGTGAGGGTTAGGTTAGGGTTAGAGTGAGGGTAAGGGTTCGGGTGAGGGTTAGGGTTAGTTTGAGGGTTAGGGTTAGAGTTAGGGTTAGGTTGAGGTTAACAGTTAGTTAGGGTGAGGTTAAGGGTGCGAGTGAGGGTTAGGGTTATCATGAGTGTTAGGGTGTGGGTTAGGTTTAGGGTTAGGGTGAGGGTGAGGGTTAGGTTTAGGGTTAGGGTTACAGTGAGGATTAGGTTGAGGTTTAGGGTTAGGGTTAATGTGAGGTTTAGGGTTAGGGTGAGGGGGATCTTTAGGGTTAGGGTTAGGTTTAGGGTAAGTTTGAGGTTGAGGGTTAGGGTTAAGATTAGGGTGAGGGTTACACTGAAGGTGAGGGTGAGGGTGAGTGTGAGGGTTAGGGTGAAGTTGAAGGTTAGGCTGAGGCTGAAGGGTGAGTGTGAGGGTTAGGATTAGGTTTAGTGTTAGGGTTAGGCTGAGTGTGAGGGTGAGGGTGAGGTCTAGGGTTAGGTCTATGGTTAGGGTGAGGGTTAGTGTGAGGGTGAGGGTTAGGGTGAGGGTGAGGGTGAGGGTTAGATTTTCGGTTAGGTAAGGGTTATGGTTAGGGTGAGGGTTAGGGTAAGGGTTAGGGTTAGGGTGTGGGTTAGGGTGAGTGTTAGGTTTAGGGTTAGGTTTAGAGTTAGGGTGAGTGTGAGGGTGAGGGTTAGGGTTAGGATTAGGTTTAGGACTAGGGCTAGGTTGAGCGTGAGGTTGAGTGTGAAGTTTAGGGTTAGGGTGAGGGTTAGCGTTAGGGTTAGGTTTAGGGTGAGTGTTAGGGTGAGGGTTAGGATTAGAGTTAGGGTTAGGGTGAGAGTTAGGATGAGGGTTTGGGTTAGGTTTAAGGTGAGGGTGAGGGTGAGTGTTGGGGTTAGCATTAGGTGTAGGGTGAGGGATAGGGTTAGGGTAAGGGTTATGGTTAGGGTTAGGGTGAGGGTTATTGTGAGGTTTAGGATTAGGGTTAGGGTTAGGTTGAGGGTGATTGTTAGGGTTAGGTGTAGTGTTAGGTTGAGGGTTAGGTTGAGGGTGAGGGTTAGGGTTAAATTTAGTGTTAGGATGAGGGTTAGGGTGAGTGTTATGGTGAGGGTTATGGTGATGGTTAGGGATAGATTGAGGGCGAGTGTTAGGGTGAGGGTTAGGGAGAGGGTTAGGGTTATGGTGAGGGTGAGTGTTAGGATTTGGGGTAGGGTGTGGGCTAGGCTGAAGGTGAGGGTTAGGGTTAGGGATAGGGTGAGGTTTAGGTTTAGTGTGAGCGTTAGGGTTATGGTTAACTTTAAGGTGAGGGTAAGTGTTAAACTGAGGGTTTAGGGTGAGAGTGAGGCTTAGGGTTAGCATGATTGTTAGGGTGAGTGTTAGGGTGAGAGTTAGGGTTAGGATTAGGTTTAGGGTTAGGGTTAGGCTGAGGGTGAGTTTGAGGGTGAGTGTGTGGGTGAGGGTTAGGGTGAGGGATAGTGTTAAGGTTAGGGTGAGTGTTAGGGTGAGGGTGAGGGTTAGGTTTAGGGTGAGAGTAAGGATTAGGATTAGGGTTAGGGTGAAATTGAGGGTTATGTTTAGGGTTAGCATTAGGGTGAGGTTTAGGGTTAGGGTCAGGGTTAGGGTTAGGGTGAGGACTAGGGTTAAGGTTAGGTTTAGGTTGAGGGTAAGAGTTAGGGTGAGGTTTATGGTTAGGGTTAGGGTTAGGTTGAGGGTGAGGGTTGGGTTTAGGTTTAGTGTTAGGGTGAGGGTTAGGTTGAATTTGAGGATTAAGGTTAAATGTAGTGCTATGTTTAGGTTAAGGGTTATCGTTAGGGTGAGGTTTAGGGTTATGGTTTGGGTTAGGGTTAGATTTAGGGTGAGGGCTAGGGTGAGGATGAGGGTTAGGGTGAGCGTGAGGGTGAGGGTTTGGGTTAGGATTAGGGTTAGGGTTTGGGTTAGACTGAGGGTGAGTGTGACGGTGAGGGTGAGGTTTAGTGGTAGGGTTAGCTTTATGGTGTGGGTGAGGGTAAATATTTGGGTTAGTGTTAGGGTGAGGGTGAGGTTTAGGGTTACGTTTACTGTTAGGGTTAGAGTTAGGGTGAGGGTGAGGTTGAGGGTGAGGGTGAGGGTTAGGGTTACGGTGAATGTGAGGGTTAGGGTGAGGTTGAGGGTTCGGGTGAGACTGAGGGTTAGGATGTGGGTGAGTGTTACGTTTAGGGTGAGGGATAGGGTCACGGTGAATGTGAGGATGCGGCTGAGGATTAGGGTTAGGATAAGGGTGAGTGTTAGGCTTAGGATTAGGGTTAGGGCGAGGGTGAGGTTTAGGGTTAGGGTTAGGTTGAGGGTGAATGCTAGCATTAGGGGTAGGCTGAGGGTTAGGCCGAGGGTGAGGGTATTGGTTAGGCTTAGGGTGAGGGTTAGATTTAGTGTGACGGTTAAGGTGAGGGTTAGAGTGAGCTGTAGGGTTAGGGTTAGGGTTAGGGTGAGGGTTAGATTTATGGTTCGTGTGAGGGTTCTGTTTAGGGTTAGGTTTAGAGTTAGGGTGAGGGTAAGAACTAGAGTGAGGATTAGGGTGAGAGTGAGGTTTAGGGATACCATAAGTATTAAGGTCACAGTTAGGGTGAGGGTTAGGTTTAGGTTTAGGTTGAGGTTGATGGTCAGGGATAGGGTTAGCATTAGGATTAGGATTAGAGTTAGGGTTAGGCTGAGGATGAGGTTGCGGGTGAGGGTGAGGTTTAGGATTAGGGTGAGTTTTCGGCATAAGGTTAGGGTGAGGGTTAGGGTTAGGGTTAGGGTTAGGGTGATGGTTTGGGTGAGGGTGAGGGTTCGGGTGAGATTGAGGGTAAGGGTAAGTGTGAGGGTTAGGGTGAGGGAGAGGGTTAGGGTGAGGTTGAGGGTTAGGGTTAGGGTCAGGGTTTAGTTTAGGGTTAGGTTTAGGGTGAGAGCTAGGGTCAGGATAAGGTTGAGGGTTACGGTTAGGTTTAGGGTTAGGGTTATTGTTAAGCTTAGTTTAGGCTGAGGGTGAGTGTTATTGTTAGATTTAGGGATAAGGTGAAGGTGAGGGTTAGGGTTAGGGTTAGGGTTAGGGTGAGGTTGAGGGAGAGGGTTAGGTTTAGGGTGAGGGTTAGCGTTAGGGTGATATTTAGGGAGAGGGTTAGGGTGAGGGAGAGGGTTATTTTTAGGATTAGGGTTAGGTTTATGTTTAGGCTTACTGTGAGGGTGATGTTGAGGGTGAGGCTTAGCGTGAGGTTTAGGGTTAAGGTTACCATGAGGGTTACTGTTAGGATGATATTTAGGGTGAGGTTGAGGGTTAGGGTGATGGTGATTGTTCGGGTTAGTGTGAGGGTTAGGGTGTGGGAGAGGATTAGTGTGACAATGAGGGCGAGGGTTAGTGTTAGGGTGAGGTTTAGGGTTAGGGTTAGGGTTAGGGTGAGGGTTAGTGTAAGGTTTAGGGTTACTATGAGGGTTAGGCTGAGGTGTAGGTTTAGGGTTATGGTGAGGGTTATGGTTAGTGTGAGTTAGGTTTAGGGTTAGGATTAGGGTGAGGGTTAGGGTGGGGGTCAGGGGTAGGATTAGTGTTATAGTTAGACTGAAGTTTTGGGTAAGGGTTAGCTTTAGGGTTAGTGTTCGGGTTAGGGTTAGGGTGAAGGTTAGAGTGAGTGTTAGGGTTAGGGTTAGGGTTAGGGTAAGGGTTAGGGTTAGGGTGAGCGTGAGGGTTAGGTTTATGTTGAGGGTAAGTTTTAGCGTGGGGGTTAGGTTTAGGGTTAGGGTGAGTGTGAGGATTAGGGTTAGGGTTAGGGTTAGGGTTAGGGTGAGTCTAAGGGTTAGGGTGAGGATTAGTGTGATAGCGAGGGTTAAGCTGACGGTTAGTGTTAAGTTGAGGGTTAGGGTTAAGGTGAGGGTGAGGGTGAGGGTTAGGATTAGGGTGAGGTTAAGGGTTAGTGTGAGGGTTACTGTGAGGATGAAGGTTAGGGTTAACATTAGGGTTAGAGTGAGGGTGAGGGTTAGGCATAGGGTTAGGGTTAGGGTGAGGGCTAGTCTGAACGTGAGGTTTATGGTTAGGGTTAGGATGAGGCTGAGGGTTAGGGTTAGGGTTAGGGTTAGGGAGAGCGTTAGGTTTAGGGTTAGGGTTAGGATTAGTGTTAGGGTTAGGGTGAGGGTTATTGTTAGGGTTAGTTTTAGGATGAGGGTGAGTGTGAAGTTTAGGGTTAGGGTTAGGGTTAGGGTTAGAGTTAGGATTAGTGTGAGGATTAGGGTTAGGGTTAGGGTTAGCGTGAGGGTAAGGTTTAGGGTTAGGGTTAGGGTAGGGTTTACTGTGAGTGTTAGGTTTAGTGTGAGTGTTAGGGTGAGTGTTAGGGTGAGGGTTAGGTTTACTGTTAGGGTTAAGGTGAAGGTGAGAGTTAGGGTTAGGGTGAGGGTGAGGGTTAGGGATAGGGTTATTGTTTGGGTTAGGGGTAGGGTTAGGTTTAGTTAGAGTGACGGTTACCATGAGGATGAAGGTTAGGGTTAACATTAGGGTTAGAGTGAGTGAGGGTTAGGCTTAGGATTAGGGTTAGGGTGAGGGCTAGGCTGAAGTTGAGGGTTGTGGTTAGAGTTAGGATGAGGGTGAAGGTGAGGTTTAGGGTGAGGGTAAGGGTTAGGGTTCTAGTTAGGGTAAGGTTTAGTTTGAGGGTTAGGTATTGAGTGAGGACTAGTTTTAGTTTGAGTGTTAGGGTGAGGGTTAGGTTGAGTGTTAGGGTAAGGGTGAGGGTGAGGGTTAGGGTTAGGGTTAGGTTTAGGGTTAGTATGGGGATTAGGGTTAGGGTTAGGGTGAGGGTAAGGGTTAGGGTGAGGTTTTAGGAGAGGGTTAATGTTACGGTGAGAGTTAGAGTTAGGGTTAGGGTGAGCGTATGTATTAGGGTGAGGGTTAGGGTGAGGGTGAGTGTTAGGATTAGGTTTAGGTTTATGTTGAGGGTGAGGGTTAGGGTTAGGTTTAGGTTTAGGGTGAGGTTTAGGGTGAGAGTGAGATTTAGAGAGAGGGTTAGGGTTAAGGTGAGGGTTAGGGTAAGGGTTAGGGTTAGGGTTAGGGTGAAGGTTAGTTTTAGGGTGAGGATGAGTGTTAGGTTAGCTTGAGGATTAGGGTGAACATTAGGATTAGGTTTAGGGTTATGTTGAGGGTGAGGAGGGTTAGGGTTAGGGTAAGGTTTATGGTGAGGTTTAGGGTGAGAGTGAGATTTAGAGAGAGGTTTAGGGTTAAGGTGAGGGTTAGGGTAAGGGTTAGGGTTAGGGTTAGGGTGAAGGTGAGCTTTAGGGTGAGGGTGAGTGTTAGGTTAGCTTGAGGATTAGGGTGAACATTAGGATTACCGTTAGTGTTAGTGTTAGTGTTAGGGTTAGGATTAGGGTGAGTGTTAGGATGTTGGTTAGGGTGAGGGTGAGTTTTAGGGTGAGGGTGAGGGTTAGGTTTAGAGAGATGTTAAGGATTAGGGTGAGGGTTAGGTGAGATTGAAGGTTAGGTTTAGCATTAGATTTAGGGTGAGGGTGAGGGTTAGGGTTAGGGTGATTGCTAGGCAGAGGGTGAGGGTTAGGATTAGGTTTAGGGATAGGGTGAGGATTAGGGTTAGGGTTAGGGTTAGTGTAGGAGTTAGGCTGAGGGATAGGGTTAGGGTTAGGGTGAGGGTTAAGTTTAGTGTGATTGTTAGTGTTAGGGTGAGGGTGAGGTTAAGGGTTAGAATAAGGGATAGATTGAGGGTGAGTGTTAGAGTTAGCATTAGGGTTAGGGTTAGGGTGAGGGTTAGGGTTGGGATTAGGATTAGGGTGAGGGTGAGTGTTTGGGATAGGGTGAGGTTGAGGGTAGGGTTTAGGGTTAGGATTCGGGTGAGCATTTGGGTGATGGTTATGGTTAGGTTTAGGGTTAGTGTGAATATTAGGGTTAGTTTTAGGATTAGGGTGAGGGTAAGGTATAGGGTGAGTTTTAGGGTGAGGGTGAGTCTTAGACTGACATTTAGGTTTAAGGTGAGGGTTAGAGTTAGGGTTAGGGATATGGTGAGTGTGAGGGTTAGGTTTAGGGTGAGGTTAAGGTTTAGGGTAAGGGTTAGGGTGATGGTGAAGTTTAGGATTAGCATTAAGGTTAGGGTGAGGGTGAGGATTAGGCTTGGGGTTAGGGTTAAGGTCAGGGTTGGGTTTGGGTGAGGGTTATTGTTAGGGTTAGGATTATGGATAGGGGAAGGTTGAGGGTGAGGGTGAGCGTTAGGGTTATTGTTAGGGTCAGGGTAAGGGTGAAGATTAGAGTGAGGGTGAGGGTTAGGGTGAGGGTGAGTTTTAGGGTTAGGGTTAGGGTTAGGGTTAGGATTAGGGTTAGGATGTGGACTAGGGTGAGGATGAGGGTTAGGGTTAGGGTTAGGTTGAGGGTTTGGGTTAGGGTGAGGTTTCGGGTGAGGGGTATGTATAAGGTTAAGGTTAGGGTGAGGGTAAGGATGAGGGTGAGGTTTAGGTTGAGGGTGAGATTTTGGGTGAGGGTTAGGTTGATGGTGAGGGTTAGGTTTAGGATTAGGTTGAGGGTATGTGTTAGGGTGAGTGTTAGGGTGAGGCTTAAGGTTAGGGAGATGGTTAGGGATAGGGTTAGGGTGAGGATTAGGGTGAGGGTGAGGGTGAGGGTTAGGGTATGGGTTAGGTTCACTGTGAGGTTGAGGTTCAGTGTTAGGATTAATGTTAAAGTTAGGGTTAGGCTGAGGGTAAGGGTGAGGGTGAGCATTAGGGTTAGGTTGAGGGTTAGGGATAGGTTTAGGGTTAGGGCGAGGATTAGGGTTAGGGTTTGGGTGAGGGTTAGGGTTAGGGTTATTTTTAGGGTTAGTGTTAGGTTTAGGGTCAGGGTGTGGATTAAGTTTAGGGTTAGAGAGAGAGTGAGGGAGAGGGTTAGGTTTAGGATTAGGATTAGCTTTATGGTTAGGCTGAGGGTGAGGGTGATGGGGAGGGTGAGGGTTAGGGTGAGGGTTAGGGTTAGGGTTACCATGAGGGCTAGTGTTAGGGTTTTTTTTAGGGTGAGGTTGACGGTTAGGGTGAGGGTGATTGTTCCGGTTAGTGTGAGGGTTAGGGTGTGGGTGAGTTTTAGGAAGACAGTGAGGGTTAGGTTAACGGTGAGCGTTAGGTTTAGGTTTAGCGTTAGGGTGAGGGTTAGGATTAGGGTTAGGGTGAGGTGAGGGTTAGGGTGAAGGTTAGGTTTAGAGTTAGGGTTAGTGTGAGGATTAGAGTTAGGGTTAGGGTGAGGGTAAGGATTATGGTGAGGGTGAGGTTTAGGTTTAGGGTTATATTTAGGGTTAATGGTGAGGTTTTGGTTTAGGTTTAGGGTTAGGATGAGGATTAGGCTGAGGGGTAGGTTTAGGGTTAGGGTGAGGGTTAGGGTTAGTGTTCGGGTTAGTGTTCGGGTTAGGGTGAGGGTAAGGTTTAGGTTGAGGGTTAGCGTGAGTATGAGCGATAGGGTTAGGGTTAGCCTGAGGGTTAGAGTTAAGGTTAGTGTTAGGGATAGGGTTAGGGTGAGGGTTAGGTTTAGGGTTAGGGTGAGTTTTAGGGTGAGGGTTAGGGTTAGGGTGTTAGTTAGGGTGAGGGTGGGGGTTAGGTTTAGGGAGAGGGTAAGGGTTAGGATGAGGGTTAGGGTCCGGGTGAAGCTTAGGGTTAGCATTAGGGTTAGGGTTAGGGTGTGCATTAGGTTTAGGGTTAGTGTTAGGGTGAGGGCTAGCCTGAGGGTGAGGGTTAGGGTTAGGTTTAGGGATAGGGTAAGGTTTAGGCTTATGGTTAGGGTTAGGTTGAGCGTTAGGCTGCGGGGTAGGTTTAGGGTTAGGCTGACAGGTAGGTTTAGTTTTAGGGCGAGGGTTAGGTTTAGTGTGAGGTTTAGGTTTAGGGTTAGGGTGAAGGTTAGGCTGAGGGTGAAGGTTAGGCTTAGCATTAGGTTTAGGGTGAGGGTGAAGGTTGGGCTTAAGCTTAGGGTTAGGGTGTTGGCTAGTCTGAGGGGGAGGGTTAGTGTTAGGTTTATGGTGAGGGTTAGGGTTAGGGTGAGGGTGAGATTTATTGTTAGAGTTTAGGTGAGACTTTTGTTTAGGGTTAGGGTTAGGGTGAGGGTGAGGTTTAGGGTTGGGGATAGGGTGAGGGTTATTGTTAGGGTTAGGTTTAGGGTTAGGGGAAGGTTGAGGGTGAAGGTGAGGGTTAGGGTAATTGTTAGGGTCAGGGTTAGGGTGAGGATTAGGGTGAGGGTGAGGGTTAGGGTGTGGGTGAGGGTTAGGGTGAGGGTGAGGGTTAGGGTTAGGATTAGGGTTAGGATGTGGGCTAGGGTGAGGATGAGCGTTAGTGTTAGGGTTTAAGGTGAGGGTTAGGGTTAGGGTGAGGGTTTGGTTGAGGGGTATGTTTAAGGTTAGGTTTAGGGTGAGGGTAAGTGTTAGGGTGAGTTTTAGGGTGAGGGTGAGATTTAGGGGGAGGGTTAGGTTGAGGGTGAGGGTTAGGTTAGGGTTAGGTTGAGGGTATGTGTTAGGGTGAGTGTTAGGGTGAGGATTAAGGTTAGGGAGATGGTTAGGGATAGGGTTAGGGTGAGGTTTAGGGTGAGGGTGATGGTATGGGTTAGGGTATGTGTTAGGTTCAGTGTGAGGGTGAGGTTCAGTGTTAGGATTATTGTTAAAGTTAGGGTTAGGCTGAGGGTAAGGGTGAGGATGTGGGTGAGGGTTAGGTTTAGGTTTAGGATTAGAGTTAGGGTGAGGGTAAGGGTTAGGGTGAGGTTTAGGGTGAGGGTGAGTTTTAGGAAGAGGGTTAGGGTTAGGGTTAGGGTTAGGGTGAGGGTGAGGCAGAGGGTTAAGTTTAGGACTAGGTTTAGGGTTAGGGTTAGGTTTAGGGTGAGGGTGATGTTGAGGGTGAGGTTTAGTGTGAGAGTTATGCTTAGGATTATGGTGAGAGTTAGGGACAGAGTGATGATTAGGGTGAGGGTGAGGGTTAGGGAGAGGGTGAGGGTTAGGATTAGGGTTAGGGTAAGGGCTAGGTTAAGGGTGAGGGTTAGGGTGAGGGTTAGGTTGAGTTTGAGTGTTAGGGTTAGTGTTAGGGTTAGGGTGAGTGTAAGTGTTAGGGTGAGGGTTAGGGTGAGATTGAGGTTTAGGTTTAGCGTTAGGGTTAGTGTGAGGGTTAGGGTGAGGGTTAGGGTTAGGGTTACCTGAGAATTAGGGTTAGGGTTATGGTGAGGGTGAGGGTGAGGTTGAGGGTTAGGGTGTGGGTTAGGCTTAGGGTGACGGTGAGGGTTAGGGTGACCGTGAGGGTTAGGGTGAGGGTTAGGGTTAGGCTTAGGGTTAGGGTGAGGGTTAGGGTGAATTTTAGGGTTAGGGATAGATTTAGGGTTAGTGTGAGGATTAGGGTTAGTGTTAGGGTGGGGGTAAGGGTTAGGGTGAGGGTGGGGTTTATGGTTAGGGTTAGGGTGAGATTGAGGGTGAGGTTTAGTTTTAAATTTGGGTGAGGGTTAGGGGTAGGTTGAGGGTTAGGGTTAGGTTTAGGGTTAGGGTGAGGGTGAGGGTGAGGGTTAGGGTGAGGGTGAGTTTGAGGGTGAGTTATAGGGTTAGGGTAAGGGACAGAGTGAAAATGAGTTTTAGAGTTAGGGTTAGGGTGAGGGTGAGGGTTAGTGTGAGGGTTCGGGTTAGGGTTAGGTTTAGGGTTAGTGTGTGGATTAGGAATAGGGTTAGGGTTAGGTTGAGGGTTAGGGTTAGTGTGTGGGGTAGGGTGATGGTGAGGGTAAGGGTTAGGTTGAGTGTTAGGGTGAGGCTGATGGTTAGGGTTATTGTTAGTGTTAGGGTGAGGGTTACGGTTAGGTTTAGGGTTATGGTGGGGGTTAGGATGAGGGTTGGGTTTAGGGTTAGGTTTAAAGTTAGGATGAGGTTTAGGGTTATATTGAGGTTCATGGTTATGGTGAGTGTTAGGGTGAGGGTGAGGGTTAGGATTAGGATTAGGTTTAGGATGATGGCTTGGTTGAGGGTTAGGGTTAGGGTTAGGTTTAGGGTGAGGATTAGGGTTAGGGTTTGGGTGAGGGTTAAGGTTAGGGTTATTGTTAGGGTTAGTGTCACGGTTTGGGTTAAGTTTAGGGTTAGAGTTAGGGTTAGGGAGAGAGTGAGAGAGAGGGTTAGGTTTAGGATTAGGATTAGCTTTACGGTTAGGCTGAGGGTGAGGGTGATGGGGAGGGTGAGGGTTAGGGTGAGGGTTAGGTTTAGGGTTAGGGTTAGGGTTACGGTGAGGGTTAGTGTTAGGGTTTTATTTAGGGTGAGGTTCACGGTTAGGGTGAGGGTGATTGTTCGGGTTAGTGTGAGGGTTTGGGTGTGGGTGAGTTTTAGGAAGACAGTGAGGGTTAGGTTAACGGTGAGCGTTACGGTTAGGTTTAGCGTTAGGGTGAGGGTTAGGGTTAGGGTTAGGGTGCGGTGAGGGTTAGGGTGAAGTTCAGGTTTAGAGTTAAGGTTAGTGTGAGGATTAGGGTTAGGGTGAGGGTGAGGGTAAGGATTAGGGTGAGGGTGAGGTTTAGGTTTAGAGTTATATTTAGGGTTAATGGTGAGGTTTTGGTTTAGGTTTAGGGTTAGGATGAGGATTAGGCTGAGGGGTAGGTTTAGGGTTAGGGTGAGGGTTAGGGTTAGTGTTCGGGTTAGTGTTCGGGTTAGGGTGAGGGTAAGGTTTAGGGTGAGGTTTAACGTGAGTATGAGCGATAGGTTAGGGTTAGGGTTAGCGTGAGGGTTAGGGTGAGGGTTAGGGTTAGGGTTAGTGTTAGGGATAGGGTTAGGGTGAGGTTTAGGGTGAGGGTTAGGTTTAGGGTTAGGGTGAGTTTTAGGGTGAGACTTAGGGTTAGGGTGTTAGTTAAGGTGAGGGTGAGGGTTAGGTTTAGGGAGAGGGTAAGGGTTAGGATGAGGGTTAGGGTGCGGGTCAAGGTTAGGGTTAGCAATAGGGTTAGGTTGAGGGTGTCTGTTAGGTTTAGGGTTAGTGTTAGGGTGAGAGCTACGCTGAGGGTCAGGGTTATGGTTAGCTTTAGGGATAGGGTAAGGATTAGGTTCAGGGTTAGTGTTAGGTTGAGCATTAGGCTGAGGGGTAGGTTTATGGTTAGGCTGAATTGTAGGTTTAGTGTTAGGGTGAGGGTTATGTTTAGTGTGAGGGTTAGGTTTTGGGTTAGGGTGAAGGTTAGGCTGAGGGTGAAGGTTAGGCTTAGCATTAGGGTTAGGGTGAGGGTGAAGGTTGGGCTTAGGCTTAGGGTTAGGTTGTTGGCTAGTCTGAGCATGAGGTTTAGTGTTAGCTTTAGGGTGAGGGTTAGGGTTAGGGTGATGGTGAGGTTTAGTGTTAGGGTTTAGGTGAGACTTAGGTTTAGGGTTAGGGTTAGGGTGAGGGTGAGGTTTAGGGTTGGGGTTAGGGTGAGGGTTATTAGGGTTAGGGTTAGGGGAAGGTTGAGGGTGAGGGTGAGGGTTAGGGTTATTAGGGTCATGGTTAGGGTGAGGATTAGGGTAAGGGTGAGGGTGAGGGTGAGTTTTAGGAAGAGGGTTAGGGTTAGAGTGAGAGTTAGGGTTAGGGTTAGGGTTAGGGTTGGGTGATGGTGAGGGTTAGGGATAAGGTAAGGGTTAGGGTTAAGGTTATTGTTAGGGTTAGGTTTAGGGTGAGGGTGAGGGTGAGGGTTAGGTTTAGGGTGAGGTTAAGTGTTAGGGTGAGGGTTAGTGTGAGGGTGCAGTTTAGGCTTAGCATTATGGTTAGGGTGATGGTGGGGGTTCGGCTTAGGGTTAGGGTTAGAATGTGGGCTACTCTGAGGGTGAGGGTTAGTGTTAGGTTTAGGGTGAGGGTTAAGGTTAGGGTGAGGCTGAGGGATAGTGTTAGGTTTTAGTTGAAACTTAGGTTTAGGGTTAGGGTTAGGGTGAGGGTGAGGTTTAGGGTTAGGGTTAGTTTTATTGTGAGGGTTACGGTTAGGTTTAGGGTGAGGGTGCGGGTGAGGGTGAGGGTTAGGTTTAGGTTTAGGGTTAGGGTTAGTGTGAGGGGTAAGGTTTAAGTTGAGGTTTAGATTGAGGGTGAGTTCTAGGGAGAGGGTTAGGGTTAGGGAGAGGGTAAGGGTTGGGGTTGGGGTTAGCCTGAGAGTGAGGGAGAGGGTTAGGTTTACGTTTAGGTTTAGGTTTAGGGTTAGGTTTAGGGTGAGGGTGATGTTGAGGTGAGGTTTAGGGTGATGGTTAGTGTTAGGATCATGATGAGGGTTAGGGTTAGGGTGATGTTTAGGGAGAGTGATGGTTAGAGTGAGGGTTAGGATTAGGGTTAGGGTAAGGTTAAGGGTGAGGGTGAGGGTTAGGTTGAGTGTGAGGGTTAGGGATAGGGTGAAGGTAAGGGTTAGGGTTAGGGTTAGGGTGAGATTGAGGTTTAGGTGTAGCATAATGGTGAGTGTGAGGTTTAGGGTGAGTGTTAGGGTTAGGGTTACCTGAGAATTAGTGTTAGGGTTAGGTTGAGGGTGAGGGTGAGGGTGAGGGTTAGGTTGTGGGTGAGGCTTAGGGTGACCATGAGGGTTAGGGTGAAGGTGAGGGGTAGGGTGAGGGTTAGGGTTAGGGATAGCATTAAGGTGAGGGATAAGGTTAGGGTTAGGGTGAGGGTGAGGGTTAGGGTGAGGTTTAGGGTTAGGGTTAGTTTGAGGATTAGGGTTGGGGTTAGTGTGAGGGTAAGGGTTATGTTGAGGATTAGGGTGAGTGTGTGTGTTAGGGAGAGGGTTAGGGTTAGGTTGAGGGAAAGGGTGAGAGAATGGGTTAGGGTTAGGTTGAGGGTGATGGTTCGCGGGAGGTTTACGGTGAGGGTTAGAATTAGGGTGTCGTTTAGGGTTAGGGATAGGATGAGGGTGAGTGTTAAGGTTAGGTTTAGGGTTAGGATGAGGGTTAAGCTGAGGTTCAGGTGAGGGTTAGGGTGAGGGTTAGAATTAGGGTGAGGTTTAGGGTTAGTGATAGGGTGAGGGTGAGTGTTAGGGTTAGGTTCATGGTGGTTAAGATGAGGGTCAGGCTGAGGGTTAGGGTTAGGGTTAGGGTGAAGGTTAGGGTTAGTTTGAGAGTTAGGGTTAGGGTGAGGTTAAGGTTTAGGGTGAGGTTAATGGTGAGGGTGAGGTTTAGGGTTAGGGTTAGGGTTAGCTTGAGGATTAGGGTGAGCGTTAGGATTACAGTTAGTGTTAGTGTTAGGGTTAGGGTTAGGTTTAGAGTTAGGGTGAGGGTTAGGGTTAGGGTGAGCTTTAGGTTGAGCGTGAGGGTTAGGTTTAGGGTGAGGTTAAGGGGTAGGGTGAGCGTGAAGATTAGGTTTATCATTAGGTTTGGGGTGAGGGTGAAGGTTAGGGTTAGGGTTAGCGTTAGGGTGAGAGCTAGGCTGAGGGTGAGGGTTAAGGTTAGGTTTAGGGATTGAGTGAGGTTTAGGGTTAGGGTTAGGGTGAGTTTTAGGCTGAGGGGTATGGTTAGGGTTAGGGTGAGGGTTAGGTTTAGTGAGATTGTTAGTGTTAGGTTTAGGGTGAGGGTAAGGTTTAGGGTGAGGGATAGGGTGAGGGTGAGGGTTAGGGTTAGCATTAGGATTAGGGTTAGTGTTAGGGAGAGGTTAGGGTTAGGTTTAAGATTAGGGTGAGGGTGAGGGTTAGGGCTAGGGTGAGGTTGAGGTTAGGGTTTAGGGTTAGGATTGGGGTGAGGGTTAGGATGAAGGTTATGGTCATGGTTATGTTTAGTGTGATTATTAGGGTTAGGGTTAGGGTTAGGGTGAGGGTAAGTGTTAGGGTCAGGTTTATGGTGAGGTTGAGTGTTAGGCTGACGATTAGCATTAAGGTGTGGGTTAGGGTTAGGTTCAGGGATATGGTGAGGATGAGGTTTATGTTTAGGGTGAGGTTAAGGGTTAGGGTGAGGGTTAGGGTAAGGGTGAAGGTTAGGGTTAGCCTTAGGGTTAGGGCGAGGGTGAGGGTTCGGCTTAGGTTTAGGTTTTGTGTTAGGGTTAGGGTTTGCGTGAGGGTTATGGTCAAGGTTAGGGTTAGGGTGAGGGTGAGGGTTAGGGTTAGGGTTAGGGAGAGGGTTATTGTAAAGATTAGGGTTATGGTTAGTGTCAGGTTGAAGGTGAGGGTGAGGGTTAGGGTTATCGTTAGGGTTAGGGTTAGGGTGAGGGTAAGGGTGAGGGTTAAGGTTAGGGTGAGGGTTATGTTGAGGGAGCAGGAGACGGTTAGGTTTAGGATTAGTTTTAGGGCTAAGGTTAGGCTTAGGGTGAGGGTTAGGTTTTGGGTTAGGGTTAGGATTATTTTGAGCATTTGGGTTAGGGTGATATTTTGGGTGAGGGTGATTGTTAGGGTGTGGGTGGGGTGAGGGTGAGGGTTAGAATTAGGGTTAGGGTTAGGTTTAGGCTGAGGGTAAGGGTGAGGGTGAGGTTTAGGTAAAGCTTTAGGTTGAGGGTAAAGAATAGGGTGAGGGTTAAATTGAATTTGAGGGTTAGGGTTATGGTTAGGGATACGGTGAGTGTTGGGTGAGAGTTAGCGTTAGGGTTAGGGTTAGGGTGAGGTTGTGGATGAGGTTTAGGCATAGGGTTAGAGTTAGGGTTAGGGTGATGGTTAGGGTGAGGATGAGGGTGAGGGTTAGGGTTAGGATTAAGTTTAGGGATAGGGTTAGGCTGAGGGTGAGGGTGAGCATGAGGGCTGGGATAGGGTTATTGTTACGGTTAAGGTGAGGTCAAGGGGGAAGTTGAGGGTTAGGTTGAGGGTGAAGGTGAGGGTGAGGTTTGGGGTTAGGTAAGGGTTTGGTTAAGTTTAGAGTGAGGATTAGGGTGAGGGTGAGGTTAGTGTGAGGGTTAGGTTTAGTGTGAGGTTTAGAGTTAGGGTTAGGGTGAGGGTTAGGTTTAGGGTGATGTTTAGGGTCAGGGTGAGGGTAAGGATGAGGGTGAGGGTGTGGGTGTGGGTGAGGGTTAGGGATAGGGTGAGGATTAGGGTGATGGTGAGGATTAGGGTGAGGTTGAGGGTTAGGGTTAGGGTTAAGTTTAGGCTGAGGATTAGGTTTAGAGTTAGTGTTAGGGTGAGGGTAAGGTTTAAGGTGAGGGTGAGGGTTAGGGTTAGGGTGAGGCTGAGGGTTAGGGTCAGGGTTCAGGTTAGAGTTAGGGTGAGGGTGAAGGTTAGTGGTAGGATTAGGGTTAGGGTTAGGGTTAGGCTGAGGGTGAGTGTGAGGGTTAGGATTAGTGTGAGGGTAGGCATTAGGGTTTGGGTGAGGATGAGAGTGAGGGTTAGGGTTAAGGTTAGGATGACGGTTATGGTGAGGGTTAGTGTTCGGGTTATGGTGAGGGTTAGGGTTAGTGTTACGGTTAGGCTTATGGTTAGTGTCAGAGTGAGGGTATGGGTTTTGGTGAGGGTTAGGGTGAGGGTGAGGGTAAGGGTGAGGTTTAGGGTTAGGGTGAGGTTTTGGGTGGGGGTTAGGGTTAGGGTTAGTGTGAAGATTAGTGTTAGTGTTAGGGTTAGGGTGAGTGTAAGGGTTATGTTTAGGTTTAGGTTGAGGGTGAGGTTTAGGCTGACGTTTAGGGTTAGGGTGAACATTAGGGTGAGGTTTAGGGTGAGGGTTAGGGTGAGGGGTATGGTTAGGGTTACGGTTAGGTTTAGGGTTAGGGTTATTTTAGGGTTAGTGTTAGGGTTAGGTTTAGGGTTAGAGTGAGGGTGAGGGTTATGGTTAGTGTTAGGGTGAAGGTTAGTGGTATTGTTAGGGTTAGGGTGAGGGTTAGGGTGAGGGTTAGGATTAGGATTAGGGTGAGTGTTCAGGTTAGTGTGTGGGTTATTGTTAGTGTTAGGGTGAGGGTAAAAGTTAGGGTGAGGGTTAGGGTGAGGGTGAGGTGAGGGTTATGTTTAGGGTTAAGGTTAGTGTGAGAGTGAGTATGAGGTTTAGGGTTAGGATTAGTTTAGGATTATGGTTCAGCTGAGGGTGAGGTTGAGGTTGAGGGTCAGGTGTATGTTTAGGGTTAGTTGTAGGGTTACTGTTAGTGTTAGGGTGAGGGTTAGGCTTAGGGTTAAGGTGAGGTTTACGGATAGTGGGAGGGATAGGGTGAGGATTAGGGTTAGGAATAGGGTGAGGGTTAGGTTTAGTGTGAGGGTTAGGTTAGGGTTAGGGTGAGGGTAAGGTTTAGGTTGAGGGTTAGGTTTAGGATTAGGTTAGTGTTAGGGTCGGCTGAGGCTGAGGGTGAAGGTGAGTGTGATGTTTAGGGTTAAGGTTAGGTTTTGGGTTGGTATGAGGGTTAGCGTTAGGGTTAGGGTTAGGGTGAGGTAAGGGTTAGGGTGAGGGTTAGGGTGAGGGTGAGGGTTAGGGTTAGGGTTAGGGTGAGTGTTAGGGTGAGGGTTAGGTTTAGGTTTAGAGTTAGGGTGAGGGTGAGTGTAAGGGTTAGGATTAGGGTGAGGGTTAGTGTTAGAGTTAGAGTGAGGGGTAGGGTAAGGGTTAGGGTGAGGGTTAGGTTTAGTGTGAGAGTTAGGGTTAGGGTGAGGGTAAGGGTTACAGTGAGGTTTAGGGTGAGATTGAGGTTTAGCGTTAGCATTAGGGTTAGTGTGATGGTTACTGTGAGGGTTAGGGTTAGGTTTAGGGTGAGGGTGAGGATTAGATTTAGGGTTAGGGTGTGGTTAGGATTAGGGTGAGGGTTAGGGTTAGGGTTAGGGTGAGGGTGAGGGTGAGGGATAGGGCTAGAGTAAGGGTGAGGCTGAGGGTTAGGGTTAGGATTGGGATTAGTGTTAGGTTTAGGCTGAGGGTAAGGTTGAGGGTTAGGGTTAGGGTTAGCGTTAGGGTGAGGTGTAGGGTGAGGGTTAGGTTTATGTTTAGGGATAGGTTGAGGGTGAGGTGTAGGTGAGGGTTAGGGTTAGTGTTAGGGTGAGTTTTAGAGTGAGGTGTAGGGTTAGGGTTAGGGTGAGAGTTCGGTTTAGTGTGAGGGTTAGGGTTAGGGTGAGGGTAAAACTTACGGTGAGGTTTAGGGTGAGATTAAGAGTTACCATAAGGGTTAGTGTGAGGGTTAGTGTGAGGTTTAGTGTTAGTGTTAGGGTTCAGTTTAGGTTGAGGGTGAGGATTAGATTTAGGGTTAGGCTGAGGGTTAGGATTAGGGTGAGGGTTAGAGTTTGTGTTAGGGTGAGGGTTAGAGTTAGGGTGAGGTTGAGGGTGAGGGTTAGGGCTAGATTAAGGGTGAGGCTGAGGGTTAGGGTTAGGATTAGGGTTAGTGTTCGGTTTAGGCTGAGGGTAAGGGTGAGGGTGAGGGTTAGGGATAGTGTTAGGATGAGGGTCAATGTGAGGATTAGGGTTAGTGTGAAGGTTAGTGTTAGGGTTAGGAAGAGTTTAAGGGTTAAGGTGAGTGTTACGTTGAGGTTGAGGTTTAGGTTTAGGTTGAGGGTGAGGTTTAGGATGAGGGTTAGGTTTAGGGATACTTTTAGGCTGAGGCTGAGGGTGAGGGTGAAGGTGAGGGCTGGGTTAGGTTTATGGTTAGGATTAGGGTGAGGGCTAGGGTGAGAGTGAGGGTTAGAGTGAGGGTGAGTTTGTGGGTGAGGGTTAGGGTTAGGGTGAGGGTTATGGTGACGGTGAGGGTGAGGGTTAGGGTTAGTGTGAAGGTTAGGGTGATGGTGAGGGTAAAGGTTAGGGTGAGGGTTATGGTGAGGCTGAGGGTTAGGTTTATTGTTAGGGTTAGGGTGAGGGTTAGCATAAGGGTTAGGTTTAGGCTTAGGGTTATGGTGGGGGTTAGGGTGAGGCTTGGGGTTAGGGTTATATTTATAATGAGGGTTAGGGTGAATGTTAGGATGAGGTTGAGGCTTAGGGTGAGGTTGAAGGTTAGAGTTAGGGTGAGGGTGAGGTTTAGGTTTAGGGTTAGGTTGAGGGCTGGGTGAGGGTGAGGGTTAGGGTTAGGGTTAGGGTTTGGGTTAGGGTGAGGTTTAGGATTAGGGTGAGTTTTCGGGTGACGGGAAGGGTTAGGTTTAGGGTGAGGGTTAGGTTTAGTGTGACCGTTAGGGTCATGGTTAGGGTAAGGTTTAGGGTGAGGTTTAGGGTGAGAGAGAGTGTTACCTTTTGGGTGAGTGTTAGGGTGAGTGTTAAGGTGAGGGTTAAGATTAGGTTTAGGTTTAGGTTGAGGGTGAGGGTTAGGGTTATGTTTAGCGTTAGGGTTAGGGTATGGCTTAGAGCGAGGGTTAGGATGAGAGAGAGGGTTACGTTTAGCGTGAGTGTTAGGGTGTGTGTTAGGGTGAAGGTTACATATCGGGTTAGGGTTAGTGTGAGGGTGAGGATTAGGGTTAGGGTTAGGGTGAAGTTTAGAGTTAGGGTGAGAGTTAGTGTTTGTGTTAGGGTTACAGCGAGGGTGATGGAGAGGGTTAGGTTTATGATTAGGGTAGGTTTAGGCTTAAGCTTAGGGTGAGGGTAATGGTGAGGTTGAGGCTCAGGGTGAGTGTTAAGGTTATGGTTAAGGTGTGGTTTAGTGTTAGGGTGATATTTAAGGTGAGGATGAGGGTTAGAGTGAGGTGATTGTTCGGGTTTTTGTGAGGGTTAGGTTTTGGGTGAGGGTTAGAGTGACGGTGAGGTTTAGGGTGACAGTGAGGGTTAGGGTGAGGGTGAGTGTAAGGGTGAGTGTGACGGTTAGGGTGTGGGTGAGTGTTAGGGTGATGGTGAGGTTTAGGGTGACGGTGAGGGTTAGGGTGAGGGTTAGGTTTAGGGTGAGGTGAGAATTATGGTGAGGGTTAGGGTGATGATTAGGGTTAGGGTGAGGGTTAGGGATAGGGTTGGGTTAGGTTGATGTTGAGGGTGAGGGTTAGGGTTAAGTTTGGGTGAGGGTGAGAGTGAGGGTTAGGATTAGGGTTAGGGTTAGGGTTAGGCTGAGGGTGAGGATCAGGATGAGGTTTAGGGTTAGGGTGAAGTTTAGGGTTAGGGCAAGGGTTAGATTTAGGTTTAGGGTTAGTATGTGGATTGGGCTGAGGTGTAGGTTTAGGGTTAGGGTGAGGGTTAGGGTTTGTGTGAGGGTTTGGGTTAGGGTTAGGGTGAGGGTAAGGGTTAGGGTGAGGGTTAGCATGAGGGTGAGTGGTAAGTTTAGGGTTAGGATTTTCGTGAGGGTTAGGGTGATGGTTAAGGTTAAGGTAATTGTTAGGGATAGGGTTAGGGTGAGGGGTAGGGTGAGGGGTAGGTTTAGGGAGAGAGTAAGTGTTAGGATGACGGTTAGAGTGAGGGTGAAGTTTAGGGTTAGCATTAGGGTTAGGGTGAGGGTGAGGGTGAGGGTGAGGGTTAGGTTTAGGTTTAGGATTAGGGTTATTTTTAGCGTTAGGGTTAGGTAGAATGGAGGGTGAGGGTTGTTGTTAGGGTTAGGGTTAGGGTAAGGGTGAGGGTGAGGTTTAGGTTTAGGTTTAGGGTTACTGTTAAGGTGAAGGTGATTGAGAAGGTTAGGTTGATGTTTAGGGTAAGGGTGAATGTTAGGGTGAGGGTGAGGGTTCGAATTATGGTTAGGGTAAGGGCTAGGTTAAGAGTGAGTGTTAGGGTGAGGGTTAGGTTGAGTGTGAGGGTTAGGGTTAGGGTTAGGGTGAGGGTGAGGCTGAGGGTGAGGGTTAGGATTATGCTTAGGCTGAGGGTGAGGGTGAAGGTGAGGGGTTAAGGTTACAGTGAGGATTAATGTTAAGGTGATATTTAGGGTGAGGTTGAGGGTTAGGATGAGGGTGATTGTTAGGGTGAGTGTGAGGGTTAGCGTATGTGTAAGGGTTAGGTTGATAGTGAGGGTTAGGTCAAGGTGAGGGTTAGGGTTAGCGTTAGCTTTAGGGTGAGGGTTAGGGTTAGGGTTAGGGTGAGGGTGAGTGTTAGAGTGAAGGTTAAGGTTAGGGTTAAGGTTAGGGTTGGTGTGAGGATTATGGTTAGGGTTAGTATTAGGGTTAGTGTGAGGGTAAGGGTTAGGGTGAGGTTTAGGTTGAGGGTGAGTGTTAGGGAGAGGGTTAGGGTTAGGTTGAGTGTTATGTTATGGGTTAGGGTTAGGCTTAGGATGAGGGTGAGGGTTAGGGTGAGGTGTAGTGTTAGGGTGAAGGTTAAGGATAGGGTTGGGGTGAGGGTGAGGGTTAGGATGAGCGTTATTGTGAGGGTGAGGGTGAGGATGAGTGTTAGGAATAGGATTAGGCTGATGGTGAGGGTGAGGGTGAGTGTTAGGGTTAGGTTGATTTTTAGGGTTAGCTTTAAGGTTAGGGTGAGGGTTAGGGATAGGTTTAGGGTAAGGATGAGGGTTAGGCTGAGGGGTAGGGTTAGGGCTAGAGTGAGGGTTAGAATTAGTGTGAGTGTTAGGGTTAGGGTTAGGGTGAGGGTGAGGTTAGGTTTAGCGTGAGTGTTAGGGTGAGTATTAGGGTGAGGGTTAGGTTTGGGCTTAGGGTTAGGATGAGGGTAAGGGTTAGGGTTTGTGTTGAGTGTTACAGTTAGAGTTAGGGTTAGGGTGAGGGTGAGGGTTAGGGTTAGGTGTAGGGTGAGGGTGAGGGTTAGGGTGAGTGTGAGGGTTAGGGTGTGGGTGAGTTTTAGGGTGATTGTGAGGGTTAGAGTGACGATGAGGGTTAGGGTGAGTGTGAGGTTTAGGATGTGGGTGAGTTTTAGGGTGACTCTGAGGGTTAGGGTGACAGTGAGGGTTAGGGTGACAGTGAGGGTTATAGTTAGGTTGAGGGTTTGGGTGAGGGTGACATTTAGGGTTAATGGTGAGGGTTAGGTTTAGGGTTAGGATTAGGATCAGGCTGAGGGGTAGGGTTAAGGTTAGGGTGAGTGTTAGGGTTAGTGTGAGGTTTAGGGTTAACTTTAGGGTGAGGGTAAGGCTTAGGGTGAGGGTTAGTGTAATGGTGAGGTGTAGGGTTCGGGTGAGCATTAGGCTGAGGGGGAGGTTTAGGATTACGGTCAGGGATAGGTTTAGTGTGAGGTTTAGGGTTAGGGTTAGAGTGAGGGTAAGGGTTTGGGTGAGGTATAGGGTGAGGGTGAGTGTTAGGGTTAGCATTAGGTTTAGGGTTAGGGTGTGGGTGAGTGTTAGGGTTAGGTTTAGTGTTAGGCTGAGGTTTAAGTTGAGGGTAAGGTGTAGGGATAGGGTTAGTGTTAGATTGAGGTTTAGGGTTAGGTTTAGGGTGAGGGTGAGTGTTAGGGTGAGATTTAGGTTGAGGGTGAGGGTTAGGCTGACGATAAGAATAGGGTGAGGGTTACGGTTTTGGTTAGGGTGAGGGTGAGGGTTAGGTTTAGGGTGAGGTTGAGTGTTAGGTTGAGGGTTAAGGTGAGGGTGAAGTTTAAGGTTAACATTAGGGTTAGGGTGAGAATGAGTGTTAGGCTTAGCGTTAGGGTTAGGTTTAGGGTAAGGGCTAGGTTTAGGGTGAGGGTTAGGGTTGGGGTTGGTTTAGTATGAGGGTTAGGGTGAGGTTTAGTGTGAGAGTTAGGGTGAGGTGTAGGGTTAGGGTTAGGTTGAGGGTTAGGATGAGTGTGAGGGCTAGGGTTAGGGTTAGGGTTAGAGTGAGGGTAAGGGTTAGGTTGAGGGTTAGTGTGAAATTGAGGTTTATGTTTAGCATTAGGGTTAGTTTGAGGGTTAGGGTGTGGGTTAGGGTTAAGTTTAGGATTAGGGTGAGGGTTAGGGTTAGGTTTAGGCTGAGGGTGAGGGTGCAGTTGAGGGTTAGGGTGTGGGTGAGAGTTAGGGTGAAGGTGAGAGTTAGGGTTAGTGTTAGGTTTTGGGTTAGGGTAAGGTTTAGGGTGAGGGTTAGGTTTAGGTTTAGGGTTAGGGTGAGGTTTAGGGTTAGGGTGAGTGTGACGGTTAGGGTTAGGGTTAGGTTTAGGCTGAGGGTGAGGCTTAGGGTTAGGGTTTGGGTTATTGTTAGGATTAGGGTTTTGGTTAGCATTAGAGTTAGCTTGAGGATTAGGTAGAGGGATAGGGTGAGGGTTAGGGTGAGGGTGAGGGTTAGGTTTATGGTGAGCATAAGTTTTAGTGTGAGGGTTAGGGCGAGGGTGAGGGTTAGGGTTAGCATTAGTGTTAGGGTGATCGTGAGGGTTAGGGTGAGCGTTAAGGTGAGGCCTAGGCTGAGGGTGAGGGTGAGGGTTAGGGTGAGGGTGAGGGTAAACGTGAGGGTGAGGGTTAGTTTTAGGGTTAGGGTGAGGGTTATTGTTAGCGTTAGGGTTAGGGAGAGTTGAAGCTGAGCTTTGTTGTTAGGGTTAGCGTTAGGGTTAGTGTGAGGGTGAGGGTTAGGTTTAGGGTTAGGGTTTGGGCTAAGTTTAGGGTGAGGGAGAGGGTTAGGTTGATGTTTAGGGTGAGGGTGAATGTTAGCGTGAGGGTGAGGGTTAGAATTAGGGTTAAGGTAAGGGCTAGGTTATGGGTGAGGGTTAGGGTGAGGGTTAGGTTGAGTGTGAGGTTTAGGGTTAGGGTTAGGGTGAGGGTGAGGGTTAGGGTGAGGGTGAGGTTTAGGATTATGGTTAGGCTGAGGGTGAGGGAAAGGTGAGGGGTTAGGTTTACAGTGAGGGTTAAGGATAGGATGGTATTTAGGGTGAGGATGAGGGTTAGGATGAGGGTGATTGTTCTGGTGAGTGTGAGGGTTAGAGTGTGGGTGAGGGTTAGGGTGATGGTGAGGGTTATGGTGACAGTGAGGTTTAGGCTTAGCGTGAGTGTTAGGGTGAGTGTTAGGGTGAGGGTTAGGTTTAGGGTTAGGGTTAGGGTGAGAGTTAGGGTTAGGGTGAGTGTGACGGTTAGGGTTAGGGTTAGGTTTAGGCTGAGGGTGAGGCTTAGGGTTAGGGTTTGGGTTATTGTTAGGATTAGGGTTTTGGTTAGCATTAGAGTTAGCTTGAGGATTAGGTAGAGGGATAGTTTAGAATTAGGGTTCGGTATAGGGTTAGGCTTAGGGTGTGGGTGATGGTGAGGTTGAGGCTTAGGGTGAGGGTTTGGGTGACGCTGATGTTTAGGGTGACGGTGAGGGTTAGGTTGAGGTTAGGGTTAGGGTGAGGGTTCGGGTAAGGGGTAGGATTAGGGTTAGGGTTAGGGTGATGTTAAAGGTTAGGGTGAGGTTTAGGGTGAGGGTGAGTTTTAGGGAGAGGGTTAGGGTTAGGCTGAGGGTTAGGGTGAGGGATAGGGTTAGGATTAGGGTGAGGGTATGTGTTAGGGTGAGGGTCAGCGTGAAGGTTAGGGTTGGATGAGGGTTAGAGATAGGGTTAGGTTTAGGGTTGGGGTATCGATGGGGGTGAGGGTTAGTTTTAGGGTTAGGTTCAGGGTGAGGGTGAGGTTCAGGGTTAGGATTAGTGTTAGGGTTAAGGTTAGACTGAGGGTTAGGTTTAGGGTGAGGGTAAGGGTTTTAGGGTTAATTTTAGGGTTAGGTTCAGGGTGAGGGTGAGCTTCAGGGTTAGGATTAGGGTTAGGGTTAGTGTGAGGATTAGGGTTAGGTTTAGGGTGAGGGTAAGGGTTATGGTTAGGTTTAGGGTTAGGGTTAGGGTTAGGTTTACGGTTAGCATGAGAGTGAGGAAGAGTGTTAGGTTTAGGATTAGGGCTAGGATTACGGTTAGGCTTAGTGTGAGGATCATGGTGAGGGTGAGGCGTAGGGTGAGGGTTGGGGTTAGGGTTAGGGTGAGGGTTAGGGTTAGGGTGATATTTACGGTGAGGGTGAGGGTTAGGGTGAGGGTGAGGGTAACGGTGAGTGTGAGCGCTGAGGTGTGGGTGAGGGTTAGGGTGACGGTGAGTGTTAGGGTGACGGTGAGGGTTAGGGTTAGGGTTAGGGTAAGGGTGAGGGTTAGGATGAGGGTTAGGGTTAGGGTTAGGTTTAGGGTTAGTGTGAGGATTAGGGTTCAGGTTCGGGTTAACCTGAGGGTAAGGTGTAGGGTTAGGTTTAGGGTAAGTTTTAGTGTGAGGGTTAGGGTGAGAGTGAGGGTTAGCTTTAGTGTGAGTGTTAGGGTGAGTGTTAGGGTGAGGATTAGGTTTAGTTTTAGGGTTAGAGTGAGGGTGAGGGTTATGGTTAGGGTCAGCGTGAGGGTTAGGGATAGGGTTAGGGTTAGGGTTAGGGATAATTTTAGGGTTAGGGTTAGGTTTAGGGTGAGGGTGAGGGTTAGGGTTAGGGATAGCATTAGGGTTAGCATGAGGGGGAAGTAGAGTGTTAGGTTTAGGATTAGGGTTAGGTTTACGGTTAGGGTTAGAGTTAAGGTGAGGATGAGGGTGAAAGTTGGGGTTAGGTTTACGGTGAGGGTTAGGGTTAGGGTAAAAATTTAGGGTGAGGGTGAGGGTTAGGGTGAGGTTGAGAGTTACGATGAGTGTGAGGGTTAGGGTGTGGGTGAGGGTTAGGGTGATTGTGTGGGTTAGGGTGAGGATGAGGGTTAGGGTTAGCATTAGGGTGAGGGTGATGTTGAGGGTTAGGCTTAGGGATAGGGTTAGGGTTAGGGTTCGTGCTCGGGTTTGTTTTAGGTTGATATTTAGGGAAAAGTTGAGGGTTAGGGTAAGGGTGAGGGTTAGGTTTTGGGTGAGGGTTAGTGTGAGGGTGAGGGTTAGGGTTATGTTGAGGGTGAGTGTTAGGGTGTGTGTTAGGGTTATTGTTAGTGTTAGGGTTAGTGTGAGGATTAGGGTTAGGGTTAAGTTTAGAGTGAGGGTAAGGGTTAGGGTTAGGGTTAGGGTAAGGTTTAGTTTGAGGGTTAGGGTGAGAGTGAAGTTTAGTTTTATTGTGAGTGTTAGGGTGATTGTTAGGTTTAGTTTTAGTGTTAGGGTGAGGGTGAGGGTTAGTTTTAGGGTCAGGGTGAGGGTTAGGTATAGGGTTAGGGTTAGGTTTAGGGTTATTGTTAGGTTTAGGGTTAGGGTTAGGGTTAGGGTGAGGGTGATTGTGAGGGTGAGGCTTAGGGTGAGGGTTAGGTTTAGGGTTAGTTTTAGGGTGATATTTAGGAAAAGGGTGAGGTTTAGGGAGAGGGTGAGGGTAATGTGAGTGTGAGGGTTAGAGTTTGGGTGAGGGTTAGGGTGACGGTGAGGGTTAGGGTGAGGGTGAGGGTAAGGTTTAGGGTTAGTGTGATCCTAAGAGTTAGGATTATGTTTAGGGTTAGTGTGAGGATTAGGGTTAGGGTTAGGTTTAGGGTGAGGGTTAGGGTTTGTGTGAGGGGTAGGGTGACGGTGAGTGTAAGGGTTAGGGTGAGGGTTAGTTGAGGCTGAGAGTTAGGGTTATTGTTATTGTTAGGGTAAGGATCAGGGTTAGGTTTAGGCTTATGGTGGGGGTTAGGGTGAGAGTAGGGGTTAGGTTTAGTGTTATGGTTATGAGGAGTGTTAGGGTTAGGGTGAGGGTTCAGGTGAGGGTTCAGGTGAGGGTTAGGGTGAGGGTTAGGGTTAGGATTAGGGTTAGGATGAGGACTAAGGTGAGGGTGAGGATTAGGGTTAGGGTTAGGGTTAGGTTGAGGGTTAGGGTTAGGGTGAGAGTTCGGGTGAGGGGTAGGATTAGGGTGAGGGTTAGGGTGAGGGTAAAGGTTAGGGTGAGGTTTAGAGTGAGGGTGAGGTTTAGGGAGAGCGCTAGGGTTAGGGTGAGGGTTAGGGTGAGGGATAGGGTTAGGATTAGGGTGAGGGTATGTGTTAGGGTGAGGGTTAAGGTGAGGGTTATGCTTAGGAGGAGGGTTAGGGTTAGGGTTAGGGTTAGGGTTGGGGTGACAATGAGATTGCGGGTTAGATTTCAGGTTAGGTTCAGGGTGATGTTGAGGGATAGGCTGAGGGTGAGGTTAAGGCTGAGGTTTAGGGTTAGGGTGAGGTTGACGTTTAGGGTTAGGTTTAGGGTGAGGTTTAGGGTTAGGGTTAGTGAGAGGATTAGCGTTAGGGTTAGGGTGAGGGTAAGGTGTATGGTGAGGTTTAGGGTTAGGGTTAGTGTTAGGGTTAGCATGAAGGTGAGGGAGAGGGTTAGGTTTAGGATTAAGGTTAGGTTTACGGTTAGGCTTATTGTGAGGGTCTTGGTGAGGGTGAGGCTTACGGTTACGGTTAGGGTTAGAGTTAGGGTGAGGGTTAGGGTTAGGGTGATATTTAGGGTGAGGATGAGGGTTAGGTTGAGGGAGAGGGTTACGGTGAGTGTGAGGGTTAGGGTGTGGGTGAGGGTTAGGGTAACGGAGAGGGTTAGGTTGAGGGTGAGGGTTAGGGTTAGAGTTAGCATTACGTTGAGGGTTAGTGTTAGGATTAGGGTGAGTGTGAGGTTTAGGGTGAGGGTTAGGGTTAGGGTTAAGGTAAGGTTTAGTGTGAGGGTTAGGGTGAGGGTGAGGGTTAGGGTGAGGGTAAGGTTTAGGGTTAGGGTTAGGGTAAGGTTTACTTTGAGTGTTAGGGTGAGGGTGAGGGTTAAGTTTAGTGTGAGTGTTAGGGTGAGGGTTAGGTTTAGTGTTAGGGTTAGGGTGAGGGTGAGGGTTAGGGTTAGGGTGAGGGTGAGGTTTAGGGATAGTGTTAGGGTTAGGTTTAGGGTTATATTTAGGTTTAGGTTTAAGTTTAGTGTTAGGGTGAAGGTGAGGTTTAGGGTTAGGGTTAGGGTTAGTGTGACGGTAAGGTTTAGGGTTATAGTTAGGGTAAGGTTTAGGGTGAGGGTTAGGGTGAGAGTTAGGCTAGTTTTAATATGAATGTTAGGGTGACCGTTATGTTGAGTGTTAGGGTTAAGGTGATGGTGAGGGTTAGGTTTAGGGTGAGGTTGAGGGTTAGTGATAGGGTTAGGGTTAGGGTTATTGTTAAGGTTAGGATTAGGGTTAGGGTGAGTGTGAGGGTTAGGATTAGGGTTAGCATTAGGATTATCATGAGGGTGAGGGAGAGGGTTAGGATTAGGATTAGGGTTAGGTTTAGGGTTAGGCTTAGGGTGAGGGTGATGGTGAGGGTGAGGCTTAGGGTGAGGATTAGCGTTAGGGTTAGGGTGAGGGTTAGTGTTAGGGTGATATTTAGGGTAAGCGTGAGGATTAAGGTGAGTGTGACAGTTAGGGTGACCATGAGGTTTAGGGTGAGGGTGAGTTTCTGGTTTAGGGTTAGCATTATGGTGAGGGTTAGGGTGAGGGTTAGGGTGAGGGTGAGGGTTAGGTTTAGGGTTAGTGTGAGGATTAGGGTTAGGTTTAGTGTGAGGGCAAGGGTTAGGGTGAGGTTTTCAGAGAGGGTTAGGGTTAGGGTGATGGTTAGGGTTAGGGTTAGTGTGAGCATATGAGTTAGTGTGAGGTTTAGGGTGAGGGTTAGGGTTAGGGTTACATTGAGGTTGAGGATGAGGTTCAGGGTTAGGATTAGGGTTAGGGTTAGGGATAGGCTGAGGGTGAGAGTTAGGGTTAGAGTGATGTTTAGGGTTAGGGTGAGGTTTAGGTTTAGGTTTAGGATGAGCTTTAACCTGAGGGGTCGGGTTAGTTTTAGGGTTAAGGTGACGGTTAGGGTTAGGTTTTAATGTTATTGTTAGGGTTAGGGTTAGGTTTAGGGTTAGGATGAGGGTGAGGGTGGGGATGAGTTTTAGGATTAGGGTTAGGGATAGGGTTATTGTTAGGCTTAGGGATAGGGTTAGGGTGAGGGTGAGGGTTAGGTTTAGGGTTAGGGTTAAGTTTACTGTTAATGTTATGGTTCCGGTTATGGTGAGTGTTAAGTTTACTGTGAGGGTTAGGTTTACGGTTAGGGTTAGGGTGATGGTAAGGTTTAGGGTGAGGGTTTGTGTAAGGGTGAGCTTTAGGGTTAGCATTAGGGTTAGGGTTAGGGTTATGGTTAGGGTGAGGATTAGGGTTAGGGTTAGGGTGAGGGTGAGGTTGAGGGTTAGGTTTAACTTTGGGTGAGGGTTTGGTTTAGGGTGAAGGTTAGGGTTAGGTTTATGGTTAGGGGGAGGGTGAGGGTGAGGGTTAGGGTGAGGGGTAGGGCGACAGTGAGGGTAAGGGTTAGGGTGAAGATTAGGGTGAGGCTGAGGGTTAGGGTTATTGTTAGTGTTAGGGTAAGGGTTAGGGTTAGGGTTAGGTTTACGGTGGAGGTTAGGATGAGGGTTGGGTTTAGGGTTAGTTTTATGGTTAGGATGAGGTTTAGTGTTAGGTTGAGGGTTAATGTGAGGGTGAGGGTTAGGGTGAGGTTTAGGGTTAGGATTAGGGTTAGGGTTAAGATTAGGTTTAAGGTTATGATTAGGGTTAGGATGAGGGCTAGGGTGAGTGTATGGGTTAGGTTTAGGTTTAGGGTTAGGGTGAGGGTTAAGGTTAGGGTGAGGCTGAGGCTGTGGGTGAGGGTTAGGGTGAGGGTAAAGGTGAGTGTGAGGGTTAGGGTGTGGTTGCGGGTTAGGTTGATGCTGAGGGTTAGGGTGAGGGTGAGGGTTAGGGTTAGGGTGAGGGTGAGGGTGAGGGTTAGGGTGATGGTTAGGTTTAGGGTTAGTGTTAGCGTTAGGTTTAATTTTGGGTGAGGGTTAGGGTTCGGGTGACTGATAGGGTTCGGTTTAGGGTTAGGGTGAGGGTGAGGGTGAGGGTTTGGGTGAGGGTGAGTTGGAGTGTGAGGGTTAGGGTTAGTGTAGGTGAGAGGGTGAAGATCAGGTTTAGGGTTAGGATTACGGTTAGGGTTAGGGTGAGGGTGAGGGTTAGGGTTAGGTTTAGGTTGAGGTTTAGATTTACTGTGAGGGTCGGGTGAGCATGAGGGTAAGGATTAGGGTGACGGGTAGGGTGAGGGTGAGGGTTAGGGTTCGGGTGAGTGTTCTGGTGAGGGGTAGGTTTAAGGTTAGGGTGAAGGTTCGTGTGAGGGTTACCGTTAGGGTTAGGTTTTGGGATAGTGTGAGGATAAGGGTTAGGTTAAGGTTTAGTGTGAGGGTTAGGGTTAGTGTGAGGGGTAGGGTGATGGTTAGGGTAAGGGTTAGGGTGAGGTTTAGGGTGAGGCTGATGGTTAGGGTTATTGTTAGTGTTAGGGTGAGGGTTAGGGTTAGGTTTAGTGTTATGGTGGCGGTTAGGATGAGGGTTGGGTTTAGGGGTAGGTTTATGGTTAGGATGAGGTTTAGTTTTAGGTTGAGGGTTAGGGTGAGTGTGAGGGTTAGGGTGAGGGTTAGGGTTAGGTTAGGGTTAGGGTTAGAATTAAGTTAGGATGAGGGCTAGGGTGAGTGTATGGGTTAGGGTTAGATTTAGGGTTAGGGTGAGGCTGAGGGTGCAGGTGAGGGTTAGAGTGAGGGTGAGGGTAACAGTGAGTGTGAGAGTTAGGGTGTGGGTGCGGGTTAGGATGATGCTGAGGGTTAGGGTGAGGGTGAGGGTTAGGGTTAGGGTTAGGCTGAGGGTGCGGGTTAGGGTGATGGTTAGGGTTAGGGTTAGTGTTAGGGTTAGGTTTAAGGTTGGGCGAGGGTTAGGGTTCGGGTGACTGATAGGGTTAGGTTTAGGGTTAGGGTGAGGGTGAGGGTGAGGGTTTGGGTGAAGGTGAGGTTGAGTGTGAGGGTTAGGGTTAGTGTAGGTGAGAGGGTGAAGATCAGGTTTAGGGTTAGGATTAGGGTTAGGGTTAGGGTGAGGGTTAGTGTTAGTGTTAGTGTTAGGTTGAGGTTTAGGTTTACTGTGAGGGTCGGGTGAGCGTGAGTGTAAGAGTTAGTGTGAGGGGTAGGGTGAGGTCTAGGTTTAGGGTTCGGGTGAGGGTTCTGGTGAGGGGTAGTTTTAGGGTTAGGGCGAGGGTTTGTGTGAGGGTTACCATTAGGGTTAGGTTTAGGGATAGTGTGAGGATTAGGGTTAGGTTTAGGTTTAGGGTGAGGATTAGGTTTAGTGTGAGGGGTAGGGTGACGGTGAGGGTAAAGGTTAGGGTGAGGTTTAGGTTAAGGCTGAGGGTTACGGTTATTGTTACTGTTAGGGTGAGGGTTAGGGTTAGGTTTAGTGTTATGGTGGGGGTTAGGATGAGGGTTGGGTTTAGGGTTATGTTTATGGTTAGGATGAGGTTTAGTGTTAGGGTGAGGGTTGGGGTGAGGATGTCGGTTAGTGTGAGGGTGAGTTTCAGGGTTAGGGTTAGGTTTATTGTTAGTGTGAGGTTTAGGGTTAGGGTTATGGTTATGGTGTGGTTTAGAGTTAGTGTGAGGGGTAGGGTGTCGGTGAGTTTAAGGGTTAGGGTGAGGCTGAGGGTTAGGGTTATTGTTAGTGTTGGTGTGAGGGTTAGGGTTAGGTTCAGGGTTATGATGGTGGTTAGGATGAGGGTTGGGTTTAGGGTTAGGTTTATGGTTAGGATGAGGTTTAGTGTTAGGTTGAGGGTTAGGGTGAGTGTGAGGGTTAGGGTGAGGGTTAGGGTTAGGGTTAGATTTAAGGTTAGAATTAGGTTAGGATGAGGGCTAGGGTGAGTGTATGGGTTAGGCTTAGGTTTAGGGTTAGGGTGAGGGTTAGGGTTAGGGTGAGGCTGAGGGTGAGGGTGATGGTTAGGTTGAGAGTGAGGGTAATGGTGAATGTGAGGGTTAGGGTGTGGGTGTGGGTTAGGGTGATGCTGAGGGTTAGGGTGAGGGTGAGTGTTAGGGTTAGGGTTAGTGTGATGGTGAGGGTTAGTTTGATGGGTAGGGTTAGGGTTAGTGTTAGGGTTAGCTTTAAGGTTGGGCGAGGGTTAAGGTTCGGGTGACTGATAGGGTTAGGTTTAGGGTTAGGTGAGGGTGAGGGTGAGGGTTTGGGTGAAGTTGAGGTTGAGTGTGAGGGTTAGGGTTAGTGTAGGTGAGAGGGTGAAGATCAGGTTTAGGGTTAGGATTAGGGTTAGGGTTAGGGTGAGGGTTAGTGTTAGGGTTAGGTTGAGGTTTAGGTTTACTGTGAGGGTCGGGTGAGCGTGAGTGTAAGGGTTAGTGTGAGGGGTAGGGTGAGGGTGAGGGTTAGGGTTCGGGTGAGTTTTCTGGTGATTTGTAGGTTTAGGGTTAGGGTGAGGGTTCGTGTGAGGGTTACTGTTAGTGTTAGGTTTAGGGATAGTGTGAGGATTAGGGTTAGGTTTAGGTTTAAGGTGAGGGTTAGGGTTTGTGTGAGGGGTAGGGTGACGGTGAGGGTAAGGGTTATGCTGAGGTTTAGGGTGAGGCTGAGGGTTACGGTAATTGTTAGTGTTAGTGTGAGGGTTAAGGTTAGGTTTAGTGTTATGGTGGGGGTTAGGATGAGGGTTGGGTTTAGGGTTAGGTTTATGGTTAGGATGAGGTTTAGTGTTAGGGTGAGGGTTAGGGTGAGGATGTCGGTTAGTGTGAGGGTGAGTTTCAGGGTTAGGGTTAGGGTTATTGTTAGTGTGAGGTTTAAGTTTATGGTTATGGTTATGGTGTGGTTTAGAGTTAGTGTGAGGGGTAGGGTGTCGGTGAGGTTAAGGGTTAGGGTGAGGGTTAGGATGAGGCTGAGGGTTAGGGTTATTGTTAGTGTTAGTGTGAGGGTTAGGGTTAGGTTTAGGGTTATGGTGGGTGTTAGGTTGAGGGTTGGGTTTAGGGTTAAGTTTATGGTTAGGATGAGGTTTAGTGTTAGGTTGAGTGTTAGGGTGAGTGTGAGGGTTAGGGTGAGGGTGAGATTTAGGGTTAGGGTGAGGGTTAGGTTGAGTGTTAGTGTTATGATTAGGGTTAGGATGCGGGCTAGGGTGAGGGTGATGGTTAGGGTTAGTTTTAGGGTTAGGGTGAGGGCTAGGGTTAGGGTGAGGTTTCGGGTGAGGGGTAGGTTTAGGGTTAGTGTTAGGGTGAGGGTAATTGTTAGGGTGAGGTTTACGGTGAGGATGAGTTTTAGGGTGAGGTTAGGGTTAGGGTTAGTGTTAGGTTGAGGTTATGTATTAGATTGAGGGTTAGGGCGAGGGTTAGGGATAGGTTTAGGCTTAGGGTTAGGGTTAGGCTGAACGTGAGTTTGAGGGTGAGGGTTAGGGTTAGGGTGAGGGTGAAGGTTACAGTGAGGTTTAGTGTGAGGGTTAGGGTTAGGTTTAGTGTGAGGATTTGCGTTAGGGTTAGGGTGAGAGTAAGGGTTATGGTGAGGTTTAGGGTGAGGGTTTGGGTTCGGTTAAGGTGAGCTTGAGGATTCGTTTGGGGTTTAGGGTGAGGGTTAGGGTTAGGGTGAGTGTTAGGTATAGGTTTCTAGTTAGGCTGAGCGTGAGTTTGAGGGTTAAGGTTAGGGTTAGTGTGAGGGTGAAAGTGAGGGTTAGGATTAGGTTTAGGGTTAGGTTTAGGCTGAGGGTGAGGATGAGGGTGAGAGTGATGGTGAGTGTTAGAATTAGGGTGACGTTTAGGGTTAAGTTTAGGGTGAGGTTGAGGGTTAGGGTTAGGCTGAGGGTAAGGGTGAGGTTGAGGTGCAGCGTTAGGATTAGGGTTTATAAGAGGATTAGGGTAAGCATTAGGATGACAGTTAGTGTTAGGATTAGGGTTAGAGTTAGGGTTAGGGTTAGGGTGAGGGTTAGGGTGAGGGTTAGGGTTAGAGTTAGCATGAGGGTGAGGGAGAGGTTTAGGTTTAGGAGAGGGTGAATACTAGGTTTAGGGTTAGGATTAGGGTTAGGGTTAGGGTGAGGGTGAGGGTTAGGGTTAGGGTTTGGTTGAGGTTTAAGCTTTGTGTGAGGTTTGGGTGAGCGTGAGGGTAAGGGTTAGGGTGAGGGTTAAGGTGAGGGTGAGGGTTATGGTGAGTGTGAGGGTTAGGTTGTGGGTGAGGGTTAGGGTGATGGTGAGGGTTAGGGTTAGGTTGAGGGTAAAGGTTAGGGTGAGGTTTAGGGTGAGGGTGAGGTTTAGGGAGAGGGTTAGGGTTAGGGTGAGGGTTAGGGTGAGGGATAGGGTTAGCATTAGGGTGAGAGTATGTGTTAGGGTGAGGGTTAGGGTGCGAGTTAGGGTTAGGATGAGGGTAAGAGACAGGTGTACCGTTAAGTTTGGGGTGATGATGAGGGTGAGGGATAGATTTAGGGTTAGGTTCAGGGTGAGTTTGAGGTTCAGGGTTAGGATTAGGGTTAGCGTTAGGTTTAGGCTGAGGGTGAGGGTAAGGCTGAGGGTTAGGGTTAGGGTGAGGTTGAGGTTTAGGGTTAGGATTAGGGTGAGGCTTAGGGTTAGAGTTAGTGTGAGGATTAGGCTTAGGGTTAGGGTGAGGGTAAGGTTTATCGTGAGGTTTAGGGTTAGGGTTAGCGTTAGGGTTAGCATGAGGGTGAGGGAGAGGTTTAGGTTTAGGATTAGGGTTAAGTTGACGTTTAGGCTTAGTGTGAGGGTCATGGTGAGGCTTATGGTGAGGGTTAGGGTTAGGGTGAGGGTTAGGGTTAGGGTGATATTTAGGGTGGGGGTGAGGGTTAGGTTGAGGGTGAGGGTTAAGGTGAGTGTGAGGGTTAGGTTATGGGTGAGGTTTAGGGTGACGGTGAGGGTGAGGGTGAGGGTGAGGGTTAGCGTTAGGGTTAGCATTAGGGTGAGAGTTATGGTTGTGGTTAGGGTGAAGGTGAGGGTTAGGGTGAGGGTTAGGGTGAGGGTTAGTGTTGTTGTTAGGTTTAAGGTTTGGTGAGGGTTAGGGTTAGGGTGAGGGTTAGGGTTAGGTTTAGGGTTAGGGTGAGGTGAGGGTGAGGGTTAGGGTTAGGGTAAGGTTGAGGGTGAGGGTTAGGGATAGGGTAGGGGAGAGTGTGAAGATGAGGTTTAGGGGTAGCATTAGAGTTAGGGTTAGGGTGAGGGTGAGGGTTAGGTTTAGAGTTAGGTTGAGGTTTAGGCTTAGTGTGAGGGTTGAGTAAGCGTGAAAGTAAGGGTTAGGGTGAGGGTTAGGGTGAGGCTGAGGGTTAGGGTTATTGTTAGTGTTAGGCTGAGGTTTAGGGTTAGGTTTAGGGTTATCGTGATGGTTAGGATGAGGGTTGGGTTTAGGGTTAGGTGTATGGTTAGGATGAGGTTTAGTGTTAGGGTTAGGTTTACGGTGAGGGTGAGGGTTACGGTGAGGATGAGGGTTAGAATTGGGGTGAGGGTTAGGGTGAGGATTAGTGTTAGGATGAGGGCTAGTTTGAGGGTGAGGGTTAGGGTTAGGTTTAGGGTTAGGGTGAGGGTTAGTGTTAGGGTGAGGGTTCGAGTGAGGGGTAGGTTTAGGGTTAGGGTTAGGGTGAGGGTAAGGGTTGGGGCTAGGTTTAGGGTGAGGGTTAGGGTGAGGGTTAGGGTTAGGGTGAGGGCATGTGTTAGTTTGAGGGTTAGGGTGAGGGTTAGGGATAGGTTTACTTTTAGGGTTAGGTTTAGGCTGAAGTTGAGGTTGAGGGTGAGGGTTAGGGTTAGGGTGAGGGTGAAAGTTAGGGTAAGTTTTGGACTGAGGGTTAGGGTTAGGTTTATTGTGAGGATTAGGGTTAGGGTTAGGGTGAGTGTAAGGGTTATGGTGAGGTTTAGGTTGAGGGTGAGGGTTAGGGAGAGGGTTAGGTTTAGGGTGAGGTTTAGGGTGAGGGTTTGGGTTCTGTTAAGGTGAGGTTGAGGTTTCGGTTGGGGTTTAGGGTGAGTGTTAGGATTAGTGTGAGGGTTAGGTATAGGTTTAGAGTTAGGCTGAGGGTGAGTGTGAGGGTTAGGGTTAGAGTTAGCGTGATGGTGAGGGTGACGGTCAGGATTAGGTTTAGGGTTAGGCTTAGGCTGAGGGTGAGGGTGAGGGTGAGGGTTAGAATTAGGGTGACGTTTAGTGTTAAGTTTAGGTTTAGGTTGAGGGTTAGGGTTAGGTTTTGGGTTAGGATGAGGGTTAGGCTGAGGGTTAGGATTATGTTTAGGGTGAGGGTTAGGGTTAGTGTGAGGATTAGGGTTAGGTTGAGGGTAAGGTTTAGGGTGAGGGTTAGGGTTAGGGTTAGGGTTTACAAGAGTATTAGGGTAAGCATTAGGATTACTGTTAGTGTTAGTGTTAGGGTTAGCGTTAGGGTGAGGGTTAGGGTGAGGGTTAGGGTTAGGGTTAGGGTTAGGGTGAGGGTTACGTTTAGGTTTAGCATGAGGGTGAGGGAGAGGGTTAAGTTTAGGATTAGGGTTCGGTTTACTGTTAGGCTTAGGGTGAAGGTGATGGTGAGGGTGAGTGTTTGGGTGAGGTTTAGGGTTAGGGTTAGGGTGAGGGTGAGGGTTAGGGTTAGGTTTAGTGTTATTGTCAGGGTTAGTTTTAGAGTTAGGTTTTGGGTGTGGGTTAGGGTTAGGATTATCGTTAGGGTTAGCATGAGGGTGAGGAAGAGAGTTCAGTTTAGGATTAGGGTTAGGTTTACGGTTAGGCTTAGGGTGAGGGTGGTGGTGAGGGTGAACTTAGGGTGAGGGTTAGGGTGAGGGTGAGGTTTAGGGTGAGTGTGAGGGTTAGGGTGTTGGTGAGGGTCAGGGTGACTGTGAGTGTTAGGGTGAGGGTGAGAGTTAAGGTTAGGGTTAGCTTTAAGGTGAGGGTTAGGGTTTGGTTTAGGGTGAGGGTGAGGGTGAGGATGAGGGTTAGGATTACGGTTATGGATAGGGTTATTTTTAGGGGTAGGGTTAAGTTTAGGTTGAGGGTGACGGTTAGGTTTAGGGTTTGGGTAAAGGTTACTGTTAGTGTTATGGTTAGGGTTATGGTGAGGGTTAGGTTTAGTGTGAAGGTTAGTTTTAGTGTTATGTTTAGGGTGAGGGTAAGGGTTAGGGTGAGGGTTAGGGTAAGGGTGAGCATTAGGGTTAGCATTAGGGTTTGGGTTATAGTTATGGTTAGGGTTAGGGTTAGGATGAGAATGAGGGTTATGGTTAGGGTTTCGGTAAAGTTTAGGGTTAGGGTTAGGTGAACGTGAGGTTGAGAGTTAGGTTTAAGGTTGGGTTAGGGTTATGGTTAGGGTGAGGGTGAGGTTTAGGTTTAGGGTTAGGGTTAGGGTGAGCGTGAGGGTTAGGGTGAGGGTGAGTTTGAGGGTGAGGGTGAGGGTTAGGGTTAGGGGAGGGGAGAGGGTGAAGATGAGGTTTTGGGTTAGGATTAGGATTAGTGTTAGGGTGAGAGTGAGGGTTAGGTTGAGGGTTAGGTTGAGGTTTAGGTTTAGTGTGATGGTTGGGTGAGCGTGAGGGTAAGGGTTAGGGTGAGGGTTAAGGTGAGGGTGAGGTTGAGGCTGAGGGTGAGGGTTAGGGTTAGGGTAGGGGAGAGGGTGAAGGTGAGGTTTAGGGTTATTATTAGGAATTCGGTTAGGGTGAGAGTGAGGGTTAGGGTTAGGGTTAGGTTGAGGTTTAGATTTAGTGTGATGTTTGGGTGAGCGTGAGGGTAAGTGTTAGGGTGAGGTTAAGGTGAGGGTGAGGTTTACTGGGAGTATGAGGGTTAGGGTGTGGGTGAGGGTTAGGGTGACGGTGAAGGTTAGAGTTAGGGTGAGAGTAACGTTAGGGTGATGTTTAGGGTGAGGTTGAGGTTTAGTGATAGGGTTAGGGTTAGCGTGAGGGTTAGGGTGAGGGATAGGGTTAGGATTAGGTTGAGGGTATGTGTTAGGGTGAGGGTTAGGGTGAGGGTTAGGGTTAGAATGAGGGTTAGGGTTAGGGTTAGGGTTGGGGTGAGATTAGGGTGAGGGTTAGTTTTAGGTTTATGTTTAGGGTGAGGTTGAGGTTCAGGGTTAGGATTAAGGTTAGGGTTAGGGTTAGTCTGAGGGTGAGGGTAAGTCTGAGGGTTAGGGTTAGGATTAGGGTGAGGGTTAGTGTTAGGTTTATGGTGAGTGTTAGGGTTAGTGTTAGTGTGAGGATTAGGGTTAGGGTTAGGGTGAGGGTAAGGTTTGTGATGAGGTTTAGGTTTAGGGTTAGCGTTAGGGTTAGCATGAGGGTAAAGGAGAGGGTTAGGTTTAGGATTAGTGTTAGGTTTACTGTTAGGCTTAGTGTAAGGGTAATTGTGAGGGAGAGGCTTTAGGGTGAGGGATAGGGTTAGGGTTAGGTTGAGGATTAGTTTAGGGTGATATTTAGGGTGCGGGTGATTGTTAGGGTGAGGTTGAGGGTTATAGTGAGTGTGAGGGTTAGGGTGTGGGTGAGGGTTAGGTTGACGGTGAGGGTTACTGTGAGAGTGAAGTTTAGGGTTAGGGTTAGCATTAGGGTGAGGGTTAGGGTTAGGGATAGGGTGAGGCTGAGGGTTAGGGTTAGGGTTAGGGTTAGGGTTATGTTTAAGGTTGGGTGAGGTTTAGGGTTAGGATGAGGGTTAGGATTAGGTTTAGGGTTAGGGTGAGGGTAAGGGTGAGGGGTAGGGTGAAGGTGAGTTTGAGGGTGAGGGTTAGGTTTAGGGTAGGGGCGAGGGTAAAGATGAGGATTAGTTTTAGGATTAGGGTAAGGGTGAGGGTGAGGTTGAGGGTGAGGTTTTGGGTTAGGGTAGGGGAGAGGGTGAAGATGAGGTTTAGGGTTAGGATTAGGGTTAGGGTTAGGGTGAGGGTTAGGTTTACTGTCAGGTTTAGGGTTAGTGTGAGGATAAGGGTTAGGGTTAGGGTGAGGGTAAGGGTTAGGGTGAGGGTGAAGGTGAGGCTGAGGGTCAGGTTTAGGTTTAGGGTATGGTTATTGTTAGCATTAGGGTTAGGGAAAGGTGAGGGTGAGGGTTGTTGTTAGGGTTAGGTTTAGGGTTAGGTTGAGGGTGAGGATTAGGTTTAGGGTTAGGGTTAGGGATAAGGTGAGGGTGAGGGAGAGGGTTAGGTTGATGTTTAGGGTGAGGGTGAATGTTAGGTTGAGGATGAGGGTTAGAATTAGGGTCAGGGTAAGGGCTAGGTTAAGGGTGAGGGTTAGGGTGAGGGTTAGGGTTAGTGTGAGGTTTAGGGTTAGGGTTAGGGTGAGGGTAAGGGTTAGGGTGAGGGTTACCGTGAGGGTGAGGGGTAGGGTTAGGGTTAGGGTTAGCGTGATGGTCAGGGTGAGTGGTACGGTTAGGGTCAGTGTTAGGTATAGGGTTAGTATGAGTGTTAGGGTGAGGGTTAGTTTTGGGTTAAGGTGAGGTTTAGGGTGAGGGTGAGGGTTAGGTTTAGGGAGAGGGTAAATTTTAGGGTGAGGGTTAGGATGAGGGTGAAGTTTAGCATTAGGTTTAGGGTGAGGGTGACTGTTAGGGTTAGGGTGAGGTATAGGGTGAAGGTGAGGGTTAGGTTTAGGGTTAGGTAAGGATTAGGGTTAGGGTTAGGGTTAGTGTGAGGCGTAGGGTTAGGTTTAGGTTTAGGGTGAAGGTAAGGGTTAGGGTTATGGTTAAGCTAAGGTTTAGTGTTATGGTGAGGGTGAGGGTGAGGTTTAGGGTTAAGGTCAGGGTTAGGGTTAAGGATAGGGTTAGGGTTAGGTTTAGGGGTATTGTTAGGGTTAGGGTCAGGGTTAGGGTTAGGATTAGGGTGAGTGTGAGGGTTAGGGTTAGGGATAGCATTAGGGATGGCTTGAGGGTGGGGAGACGGTTAGTTTTAGGATTAGGGTTAGGTTTAGGGTTAGGCTTGGGGTGAGGGTGATGGTAATGGTGAGGCTTAAGGTCAGGGTTAGGTTTAGGATTAGGGTGAGGGTTAGTTTTAGAGTGATATTTAGGGAAAGGGTGAGGGTTACGGTGAGGGTGAGGGTTAGGGTGAGTGTGAGGGTTAGAGTTTGGGTGAGGGTTAGGGTGACGGTGAGGGTTAGGGTGAGGGTGAGTGTAAGGTTTAGGTTAAGTGGGAGGCTAAGGGTTAGGGTTAGGTTTAGGGTTAGTGTGAGGATTAGGTTTAGGGTTAGTGTTAGGTTGAGGGTTAGTTTTAGGGTGATATTTAAGGAAAGGGTGAGGGTTAGGGTGACGGTGAGGGTTAGGGTTATGTTGAGCGTGATGGTTAGGGTGAGGGTTTGGGTGAGGGTTAGGGTAATGTTTAGTGTGAGGGTTAGGGTTAGGGTTAGGGTTAGGGTGAGGGTAAGGGATAGGTTTAGGGCTAGGTTAAAGTTTAGTGTGAGGGTTAGGGTAAGAGTGAGGGTTAGGTTTAGTGTGAGTGTTACCTTGAGGGTTTGGTTTAGTGTTAGGGTTAGGGTGAGAGTGAGGGTTATTTTTAGGGTCAGGGTGAGGGTGAAGGATAGGGTTAAGTTTAGGGTTAGGGCTATTGTTAGGGTTAGGGTTAGGGTTAGGGTTAGGATGAGGGTGAGGGTTAGGGTTAGGGATAGCATTAGGGTTAGCTTGAGTGTGAGGGATAGATTTAGGTTTAGGATTAGGGTTTGTTTTAGGGTGATATTTATGGAAAGGGTGAGGTTTATGGTGAGGGTGAGGGTTAGGTTGCGTGTAAGGGTTAGAGTTTGGGTGAGGGTTAGTGTGACGGTGAGGTTTAGGGTGAGGGTCAGGGTTAGGTTTAGGGTTAGTGAGAGGCTAAGCATTAGGTTAGGTTTAGGGTGAGTGTGAGGATTAGTGTTAGGGTTAGGGTTAGGGTGAGGGTTAGGTTTAGTGTGAGGGGTAGGGTGAGGCTGAGGGTTATGGTTATTTTAAGTGTTAGGCTGAGGGTTAGGGTTAGGTTTAAGTTTATGGTGGGGGTTAGGTTGAGGGTTGGGATCAGGGTTAGGGTTATGGCTAGGATGAGTGTTAGGGTTAGGGTGAGGGTTAAGGTAAGGTTGAAGGTTAGGTTGAGGGTGAGGGTTAGGGTTAGGGTGAGGGTTAGGGTTAGGATTAGGGTTAGGATGAGGGCTAGAGTGAGGGTGAGGGTTAGGGTTAGGGTTAGGGTTAGGTTGAGGGTTAGAGTCAGGGTGAAGGTTCGGGTAAGTAGTAGGATTAGGGTTAGGGTTAGGGTGAGGGTCAAGGTTAGGGTGAGGTTTAGGGCGAGGGTGAGGTTTAGGGAGAGGGTTTGGGTTAGGGTGAGGGATAGGGTTAGGATTATGGTGAGGGTATGTGTTATTGTGAGGGTTAAGGTGAGGGTTAGGGTTAGGATGAGGGTTAGGAATAGGATGAGGTTTAGTGTTGGGGTGACAATGAGGGTGAGGGTTAGTTTCAGGGTTAGGTTCAGGGTGAGGGTGAGGTTCAGGTTAGGATTAGGGTTAGGGTTAGGGTTAGGCTGAGGGTGAGGGTAAGGCTGAGTGTTAGGGTTAGGGTGAGGGTGAGGGTTAGGGTTAGGATTAGGGTGAAGGTTAGGGTTATGGTTAGGGTGAGGGTAAGATTTATGGTGAGGTTTAGGGTTAGGGTTAGCTTTAGGTTTAGCATTAGCGTGAGGGAGAGGGTTAGGTTTAGGATTAGGGTTAGGTTTATGGTTACGCTTATTGTAAGGGTCTTGGTGAGGATGAGGGTTAGGGTGAGGGTTAGGGTTAGCCTTAGGGTGAGGGTTAGGATTAGGGTGAGTGTGAGGATTAGGGTGAGGGTGAGGGTTATCGTTAGTGTGAGGGTTAGGGTGTGGCTGAGGGTTAGGGTGATGGAGATGGTTAGGGTGAGGGTGAGTGTTAGGGTTAGAGTTAGCATTAGGGTGAGGGTTAGGGTTAGGTTTAGGGTGAGGATGAGGCTTAGGGTTACGGTTAGTGTGAGGATTAGGGTTAGGGTTAGGTTTAGCGTCAGGGTAAGGGTTAGTGTTAGGGTTATGGTAAGTTTTAGTGTGAGTATTAGTGTGAGAGTGAGGGTTAGGTTAAGTGTGAGAGTTAGGTGAGTGTTAGTGTGAGGGGTTGGTTTAGTGTTAGGGTCATGTTGAGGGTGAGGGTTCGGGATAGGGTGAGGTTGAGGGTTAAGGATAGGGTTAGGGTTAAGGTTAGGGTTATTGTTACGGTTAATGTCAAGTTTACTTTAAGGTGATGGTGAGGATTAGGGTTAGGCTTAGGATTAGGGTGAGGGTACGGTTTAGGGTTGTAGTTACGGTAAGGTTTAGGTTGAGGGTTAGGGTGAGAGTGAGGCTATAGTTAGTGTGAGTGTTAGGGTGAGGCTTATGTTGAGTGTTAGGGTTAGGGTGAAGGTGAGGGTTAGGTTTAGGGTGAGGGTGAGGATTAGTGATAGGGTTAGGGTTAAGGTTATTGTTAGGGTTAGGATTAGGGTTAGGGTGAGGGTGAGGGTTAGCTTTAGGGTTTGCATTAGGATTACCATGCGGGTGAGGGAGAGGGTTAGGATTAGGATTAGGGTTAGGTTTAGGGTTAGGCTTATTGTGAGGGTCTTGGTGAGGGTGAGGCTTAGGGTGAGGGTTAGGGTTAGGGTTAGGATGAGGGTTAGGGTTAGGGTGATATTTAGGGTGAAGGTGAGGGTTAGGGTAAGTGTGAGTGTTACGGTGAGTGTGAGGGTTAGGTTGTGAGTGAGGGTTAGGGTGACGGAGAGGGTTAGGTTGAGGGTGAGGGTTAGGGTTAGGGTTAGCATTAGGGTGAGGGTTAGGGTTATGGTGAGGGTTAGGGATAAGGTTAGGGTTAGGGTGAGGATGAGGGTGAGGGTTAGGTTTAGGGTTACATTGAGGGTGAGGATGAGGTTCAGGGTTAGGATTAGGTTTAGGGTTAGAAATAGGCTGAGGGTGAGGTTGAGGGTTCGGGTTTGGGTTAGGTTGATGTTTAGGGTTAGGTTGAGGTTTAGGTTTAGGTTTAGGATGAGTATTAGCCTGAGGGGTCGTGTTAGCTTTAGGATTAAGGTGATGCTAAGGGATAGGGTTTGGGTTAATTTTTGGATTAGGGTTAGGGTTAGGATGAGGGTGAGGGTAAGGATGAGGGTTAGGACTAGGGTAAGGGATAGGATTATTGTTAGGGTTAGGGTTAGGGTTAGGGTGAGGGTGAGGGTTCGGTTTAGGGTTAGGGTTAAGTTTACTGTTAACTTTATGGTGAGTGTTAAGTTTAGTATGAGGGTGAGGGTAAGGGTTAGGGTGAGGATTAGGGTAAGGGTGAGCTTTAGCGTTAGCATTAGGTTTAGGTTTAAGTTTGGCTGAGGGTTAGTGTTAGAGTGAGGGTTAGAGTTAGGTTTAGGATTAGGGTCAGGGTGAGGGTGAGGGTTAGGGTGAGGTTGAGGGTTAGGGTTATTGTTAGTGTTAGGGTAAGTGGTACGGTTAGGTTTAGGGTTAGGGATAAGGTTAGGGTTAGGTTGAGGGTGAGGTGAGGTTGAGGGTTAGGATTAGAGTTAGGATTAGGGTTAGGCTCAAGGTGAGGGTTATGGTGAGAATGAAGATTAGGGTTATTGTTAGCCTTAGTGTGAGGGTTAACGTTAGGTTTAGGGTTATGGTTGGGGTTAGGGTGAAGGTTGGGGTTAGGGTTATGGTCAGTATGCACGTTAGGGTCAGGGTGAGGGTGAGGGCTGGGTGAGATTTACTGTTAGGTTTGGGGTGAGGATGAAGGTTAGGGTTAGGGTTAGAGGGAAGGTGAGGGTGAGGTTAAGGGTTAGGATTAAGCTTAGTGTTAGGATTAGGATGAGGGTGAGTGTTAGGGTTAGGGTGACATTTAGGGTTATGGTGAGGTTTAGGTTTAGGTTTAGGTTTAGGATGAGTATTAGTCTAATGGGTGTGGATAGGGTTAGGGTTAGGGGGAGAGTTAGGTTTAGGGTTCAGGTTATTGTTAGGGTTAGGATTGGGGTTAGGGTTCGAGGGAGGGTGAGGCTTAGATTTAGCGTTAGGGATAGGATTATTTTTAGGGTTAAGTTTAGGGGTAGGGTGAGGCTGAGGGTAAGGTTTAGGGTTAGGGTTAGGGTTATTATTAGGGTTAGGGTTAGGGTTAGGATGGGTGTTATGTTTAGTGTGAGGGTTAGGTTTAGGATTAGGGTTAGCATGATGGTAAGGTTCAGGGTGACATTTAGGGTGAGGGTGAGGGTAAGGTTTAGGTTTACAGTTAAGGTGAGGGCTGGGGTGAGTGTGAGGGTTAGGGGTAGGGTTAGGGTTAGGGTTAGCGGTAGTATTAGGTTGAGGGTTAGGGTTTGGTTGAGGGTTAGTGTTAGGGTTTGGGTGAGGGTTAGGGTTAGGGTGAGGGAGAGATTTAGGGTTAGAGTTAGGGTTAGGGTTATTGTCAGGGTTAGGGTGAGTTTGAGGGTTAGTGTGAAGAACAGTTTGAGTGTGAGTGTTACAGTTAGGGTTAAGGTTAGGTTTATTGTTAGGGTTCGGGTTAGGGTGAGTGTGAGGGTCAGCGTTAGGGTGAGGGTTAGGGTTAGGGTGATGTTTATGGTGAGGGTGAGGGTTAGGGTGAGGGTTAGGGTTAGGGTGAGGGTTAGGGTGAGGGTTAGGGTTATTGTGAGGATTATGTTTAGGGTGAGGGTTAGTCTTAATGTTAGGGTTAGGTTTAGGGTAAGGTTTAGGGTGAGGCTTAGGGTGAGAGTGAGGGTTAGGCTTAGCGTGAGTGTTAGGGTGAAAGTTAGGTTTAGGGTTCGGGTTAGGGTTCGGGTTCGGGTTAGGGTTAGGTTTATGGTTAGGGCGAGGGTTATGGTTATGGTTAGGGTGAGGGTTAGTGTTAGGTTTATGCTGAGGGTGAGGGTGAGGGTTAGGGTTAGGTTTATTGTTGACATTAGGGTTTGTGTTAGCGTTAGGTTTAGCGTGAGGGTGAGGGCGAGGGTTAGTTTAGGATTAGGTTTATGTTTAGGGTTAGGCATAGTGTGAGGGTGATGGTGAGGTTAAGGCGTAGGGAGAGGGTTTTGGTTAGGGTTTGGGTGATGGTTAGTGTTAGGCTAAGGTTTATGTTGAGGGTTAGGGTGAGGGTGAGGGTAAGGGTGAGTGTGAAGGTTAGGGTGTGAGTGAGGATTAGGGTGATGGTGAGTTTCGGGGCGACTGTGAGGGTTAGGGTGAGGGTTAGGGTTAGGGTTACCATTGGGGTGAGGGATATTGTTAGGGTTAGGGTAAGGGTAAGGGTTAGGGTGAGGGTTAGGGTTAGGGTTAGGTTTAGTCTGAAGATTAGGCTAGGGTTAGGGTTAGGATGAGGGTAAGAGTTAGGGTCAGGTTTAGGGTGTGGATGAGGTTTAGCGAGAAGGTTAGATTAGGTTGAGAGTTAGGGTGAGGGTTATGGTGAGGGTTAGGTTTAGGGAGAGGGTAAGGGTTAGGGTGACGGTTAGGGTGAGTGTGAATATTAGGGTTAGCATTAGGGTTAGGGTGTGGGTGAGGGTTAAGATTAGGGTTAGTGTTAAGGTTAGGGCTTGGCTGAGGGTGAGACTTAGGGTTAGGGTGAGGGTGAGGGTGAAGGTGAGGGTGAGGTTTAGGTTTAGGGTTAGGGTTATTGTTAGCGTTAGGGTTAGGGAGAGGTGAGGGTGAGGGTTGTTTTAGGGGTAGGGGTAGGGTTATTCTGAGGGTGAGGGAGAGGTTTAGGTTGATGTTTAGGGTGAGGGTGAATGTGAGGGTGAGGGTGAGGTTTAGAATTAGGGTTAGGTTAAGGGCTAGGTTAAGGGTGAGGGTTAGGGTGAGGGTTACGTTGAATGTGAGGGTTAGGCTTAGGGTTAGGCTTAGGGTGAGGGTGAGGGTGAGTGTTAGAATTATGGTTACTCTGAGGGTGAGGGTGAGGGTGAGGGGATAGGGTTACAGTGAGGGTTAATGTTAGGGTGATATTTAGGGTGAGATTGACGGTTAGGAATAGGGTGATTGTTCGGGTGAGTGTGAGGGTTAGAGTGTGGGTGAGGTTTAGGTTGATGGTGAAGGTGAGGATGACGGTGAGGGTTAGGGTTAGGGTAAGCTTTAGGGTGAGGGTTAGGGTTAGGGTTAGGGTGAGTTTGAGGGTGAGGGTTAAGGTGAAGGTTAAGGTTAGGGTTAGTGTGAGGATTAGGGTTAGTGTGAGGATTAGGGTTAGGGTTAGGATTTGGGTTAGAAGGAGGGCAAGGGTTAGGGTGCGGTTTAGGGTGAGGGTGAGTGTTATGGAGAGGGTTAGGGTTACGTTGAGGGTTAGGGTGAGGGTTAGGGTTAGGGTAAGGGTGAGGGTGAGTGTTAGGGTGAGGGTTAGGGTGAGGGTTATGGATAGGGTTGGTGTGAGGATGAGGGTTAGGGTGAGGGTTAGTGTGAGGGTCAGGGTGACGATGAGGGTTAGGATTAGGTTTAGGCTGATGGTGAGGGTGAGGGTGAGGGTTAGTGTTATGTTGACGTTTAGGGTTAGGGTTAGGGTGAGGGTTAGGGTTAGGTTTAGGGTAAGGATGAGGGTTAGGCTGAGGGGTAGGGTTAGGGTTAGAGTGAGGGTTAGGGTTAGTGTGAGTGTTAGTTTTAGGGTTAGGGTGAGGTTGAGGTTTAGTTTGATTGTTAGGTTTAGGGTTAGGGCGAGGGTAAGGATTAGTGTGAGGGATATGGTGAGGGTGAGGGTTAGGGTTAGCATTAGGGTTTGGTTTAGGATTAGGGTGAGTGTTAAGGTTAGGGTTACTATTAGGGTGAGGGTGAGAGTTAGGGTTAGGGTGAGGTTTGGGTTTATTGGTAGGATTAGTGGGAGTTTTAGGATGAATGTTATGGTTAGGGTTAGTGCGAGGATTAGATATACGGTTAGGGTTATGGTTAGGGTTAGGGTGAAGGTGAGGGTTAGGGTTAGGTTGAGGTTTAGGGTTAGGGTTAGGATTAGGATGAGGGTTAGTATTTTGGTTAGGGTGAGTGTGAGGGTTAGGGTTTGGTGAGGGTTAGGGTGACGGTGAGATTTAGGGTGAGGGTGATGTGTAGGGTTAAGGTTAGTATTAGGGTGAGGGTTAGGGTTAGGGTTATGTTGAGGGTGAGGGTTAAGATTAGGGTTAGCATTAGGTTTAGTGTGATGGTGAGGGAGAGGGTTAGGTTTAGCACTCTGTTAGGTTTAGGGTTAGGTTAGGGTTAGGGTGATGGTGAGGGTGAGGCATAGGGTCAGGGTTAGGTTTAGGGTTAGGTTGAGTGTTAGTGTTAGGGTGATATTTAGGGAAAGGGTGATTCTTAGTGTAAGGTTATGGTTAGTTTGAGGGTTAGGGTTAATGTTAGCATTAGGGTGAGTGTTAGGGTTAGGGTGAGGGTTAGGTTGAGTGTGAGGGTTAGGATTTGGGTGAGGGCTAGGTTGACGGTGAGGCTTAAGGTGAGGGTGAGGGTTAGGGTTAGGGTTAGCATAATGGTGAGGGTTAGGGTTAGGGTTATGTTGAAGGTGAGGGTTAGGGTGAGGGTTAAGTTAAGGGTTAGCATTAGGGTTAGCGTGAGGGTGAGGGAGAGGCTAAGGTTTAGCATTAGGGTTCGTTTTAGGGTTAGGCTTAGGGTGAGGGTGATGTTGAGGGTGAGGCATAGGGTCAGGGTTAGGGTTATGGTTAGGGTGAGTGTGAGTGTTAGGGTATTTAGGGAAAGGGTGAGGGTTAGGGTGAGGTTAGGGTTAGGGTGAGGGAGAGGTTTAGGGTAAGGGTTAGCATTAGGGTGAGGGTTAGGGTTCGGGTTATGTTGAGGGTGAGGGTTAGGGAGAGGGTTAGGGTGAGGGTAAGTTTTAGGGTGAGGTTTAGGTTTAGATTTATGATGAGGATTAGGTTGAGGTGTGGTGTTGGGACTAGGGTTAGGGTGAGGGTTAGGGTTAAGGTTGGTTTAGGGTTAGTGTGAGTGTTAGGGTTAGGGTGAGGGTAAGGGTTAGGGTTAGGGTTAGGTTAGGGTTTGTGTGAGGGTTAGGGTTAGGGTTAGGGTTAGTGTTAGGTTTATTGTTAGGGTTAGTGTTAGGGTGAGGGTGAGGATGAGGGTTAGGATTACGGTTAGGAATACGGTTATTATTAGGGATAGGGTTAGCATTAGAGTGAGGGTGAGGGTTAGGTTTAGGTTTAGGGTTAGGGTTATTGTTAGGGTTAGATTTAGGGTGAGGGTGAGGGTTAGGTTTAGTGTGAGGGTTAGGTTTAGGGTTAGGTATCGGGGAAGGGTTAGGATTAGGGTGAGGGTTAGGGTACGTTTGAGCTTTAGGGTTAGCATTAGGGTTAGGGTTAGGGTTAGGGTGAGGGTTACGGTTCTGGTTAGGGTTAGGGTGAGGGTAAGGGTCAGGGTTAGTTTAAGTTTAGGGTGAGGGTTAGGGTTAGGGTGAGGGTTAGGGTTAGGTTTGGGGTGAGGGTGAGGATGAGGGTTAGGATTAGGGTTAGGAATAGGGTTATTGTTAGGGTTTGGGTAAGAGAAAGGGTGAAGATGAGGTTTAGGGTTAGGATTAGGGTTAGGGTTAGTGTGAGTTTGAGGGTTAGGTTTATGTTTAGTTTGAGTTTTAGGGTTAGTGTGAGGGTTGGGTGAGCGTGAGGGTAAATGTTAGGGTGAGGGTTAGGGTGAGGGTGAGTTGTAGCATGAGGGTGTGGGTGAGGTTTAGGGTGAGGGTAAGCTTTAGAGTGAGGGTTAGGGTGAGGGTGAAAGTTAGGGTTAGCATTAGATTTAGTGTTAGGGTGAGGGTTAGTGTTAGGGTTAGGGTTACGTTGAGGGCTAGGCTGAGGGTGAAGGTTAGGGTTAGGTTTAGGGATAGGTTGAGGATTAGATTTAGGGATAGGGTCAGGGTGAGCATTAGGCAGAGGGTTAGGGTTAGGATTAGGGTGAGTGTTATGTTTAGGGAGATTTTAGGGTTAGGGTTAGGGTGAGTAAACGGGTTAGGGTGAGGGATACGGTGAGGGTGAGGGTTAGGGTTAGCATTAGGGTTAGGGTTAGGGTTAGGGTGAGGGTTAGGTTTAGGATTAGAATTAGGCTGAGGGTGAGAGTTAGGGTTAGGTTGATGATGAAGGTAGGGTTTAGGGTTAGGATTAGTGTGAGTTTTTGGATGAAGGTAAGGGTTAGGGTTAGGGTTAGTGTGAGGATTAGGGTTAGGGTTATTGTTAGGGTTAGGGTGAGGGTGAGGGTTAGGGTTAGGGTTAGGGTGAGGGTTATTATTAGGGTTAGGGTGAGGGTTGTGGTAAGGGTGCTCGTTAGGGTTAACATTAGGTTTAGGGTTAGGGTTAGTGTGAGGTTTAGGTTTAGGTTTAGTGTTAGGGTGAGTGTTAGGGTTAGGGTTAGGGTGAGGTTGAGGTTCAGGGTTAGGGTTAGGTTTAGGATTAGGGTGAGTGTGAGGGTGAGGTTTAGGGTTAGGGTGACGGTGAGGGTTAGGGTTATTGTTAGTGTTAGGTTGAGGGTTAGTATTACGTTTAGGGTGATGGTGGGGGTTAGGGTGAGGGTGGGGTTAGGGTTAGGGTTATGTTTAGGATGAGGGTTAGGGTGAGGTTGAGGGTTAAGTTGAGGATGAGGGTAAGGGTGAGGGTGAGAGGTAGGTTTATGGTGAGGGGTAGGGTTAGGATTAGTTTTAGGATGAGGGCTAGGGTGAGAGTGAGGGTTAGGGTTAGGATTAGGTTTAGGTTCAGAGTTAGGGTTAGGGTGAGGGTTCGGGTGAGGGGTAGGTATAGGATTACGGTTAGGGTGAGGGTTAGGAGAGGGTGAGCGTTATGTTTAATATTAGGGTTAGGGTTAGGGTTAGTGTGAGGTTTAGGTTTAGGGTTAGGTTTAGTGTGAGGGTTAGGGTTAGAGTTAGGTTTAGGGTGAGGTTGAGCTTTAGGTTTAGGGTTAGGTTTAGGATTAGCGTGAGTGTGAGGGTGAGGTTTAGGGTTAGGGTGAGGGTGAGTGTAGGGTTAAGGGTTAGAATTAGGGTGAGGGTTAGGATGAAGGTTATGGTTATGGTTAGAGTTAGTGTGAGGATTAGGGTTATGGTTAAGGTTAGGGTTAGTGTTACGGTGAGGGTGGGAGGGTTAGGTTTAGGGTGAGGGAAAAGGTTAGGGTGAGGGTAAGGGTGAGGTTGAAGGTTAGGGTTAGAATTAGTTTTAGTGTGAGGATGAGGGTTAGGGTTATTGTTAGTGTTAACGTGAGGGTTAGGGTTAGGTTTAGGGTTATGTTGGGGGTTAGGGTGAGGGTTGGTGTTAGGGTTAGGGTTATGGTTAGGATGAGGGTTAGGGTTAGAGTGAGGGTTAAGGGGAGGATGAATGTAAGATTGAGGGTGAGGTTTAGGTTTAGGGTGAGGGGTAGGATTAGGATTAGGGTTAGGATAAGGGCTAGGGTGAGAGTTAGGTTTAGGGTTAGGATTAGGGTTACGTTGAGGATTAGGGTTAGGGTGTGGGTTCGGGTTAGGGGTAGGTTTAGGGTTAGGGTTAGGGTGAGGGTAAATGTTAGGTTGAGGTTTTGGGTGAGTGTGAGGTTTAGGGAGAGGGTTAGGGTTAGGGTGAGGGTTAGAATGAGTGTAAGGGTTAGGATTAGTGTGAGGGTATGTGTTAGGGTTAGGGTTAGGGTGAGGGTTAGGGTTATAATGAGGGTTAGGGATAGGGTTAGGGTTAGGGTTAGGGTGACGGTGAGGGTGAGAGTGAGGTTTAGGGTTAGGTTCAGCGTGAGGGTGAGGTTCATGGTTAGGATTAGGGTTAGGGTTAGGCTGAGGGTGAGGGTGATGGTGAGGGTTAAGGTTAGAGTGAGAGTGAGGGTTAGGGTTAGGTTTAGGGTGAGGGTTAGGGTTAGGGTTATTGTGAGGATTAGGGATAGAGTTATGGTGAGGGATGAGTATTAGGTTGAGGTGAGGGTTAGGAGGAGTGTTAGGCTTAGGGTGAGGTTTAGGTATTGCTTTAGAGTTAGGCTGAGGGTGTGGGTGAGGGTTAGGGTTAAGGTTTTTGTGAGGGTGAGGGTGAAGTGTAGTATTAGGTTTAGGGTTAGGGTTAGGCTGAGGGCCAGGCTGACGGTGAGGGTTAGGGTTAGGATTTGGGATAGGGTGAGGATTAGGGTTAGGGTTAGGGTGAGCATCAGTCAGAGGGGTAGGGTTAGGGTTAGGGTGAGGGTTAGGTTTAGTGTGATTGTTAGGTTTAGGGTTAGGGTGACTGTAAGGGTTAGGGTGAGGGATAGGGTGAGGGTGAGGGTTAGGGTAATCATTAGGGTTAGGATTAGGGTTAACGTGAGGGTTATGGTTAGGTTTAATACTTGGGTGAGGGTGAGAGTTAGGTTTAGGGTGAGGTTAGGGTTTAGGGTTAGGATTAGTGTGAGTATTAGGATGAAGGTTATGGTTAGGGTTAAGGTTAGTGCGAGGATTAAGTTTAGGATTAGGGTTATGGTTAGGGTTAGGTTGAGCGTGAGTGTTAGGGTTAGGGTTAGGGTTAGGGTTAGGGTTAGGGTTAGCATTAGGGTGAGGGTTAGGGTTACTGTTAGGGTGAGAGTTAAGGTGAGTGTGAGGGTTAGGGTTTGTGTAGGGTTAGGGTGACGGTGAGGGTTAGGGTGAGGGTGAAGTTTAGGGTTAGGGTTAGCATTAGGGTGAGGTTTAGAGTTAGGGTTATGTTGAGGGTGAGGGTTAGGGTGAGGGTTAAGGTTAGGGTTATTATTAGGTTTAGGGTGAGGGTGAGTGAGAGGGTTAGGGTTAGCTTTAGTGTTAAATTTAGGGTGAGGGTGATGGTGAGGTTGAGGCAAAGGGTCAGTTTTAGGGTTAGGGTTAGTGTGAGGATTAAGGTTATGGTTAAGGTTAGTGTTAGGGTTAGGGTGAGGTTGAGGGTTAGGATTAGGGTGAGGGAAAGGGTTAGGTTGAGGGATAGGGTGAGGTTGAAGGTTAGGGTTATTATTAGGTTTAGGGTGAGGGTGAGGGTTAGGGTTATTATTAGTGTGAGCATGAGGGTTAGGGTTAGGTTTAAGGTTATGGTGGGGATTAGGGTCAGGGTTGGGGATAGGGTTAGGGTTATGGTTTGGATGAGGGTTAGGGTTAGGGTGAGGGTTAAGGTGAGGATGTGGGTAAGGTTGAGGGTGAGCGTTAGGTTTAGGGTGAGGGTTAGGTTTAGGATTAGGGTTAGGATGAGGGCTAGGGCTAGAGTGAGGGTTAGGGTTAGTTTAGGGTTAGGTTGAGAGTTAGGGTTAGGGTTCAGGTTTGGGTGAGGGGTAGGTTTAGGGTGAGGTTTTTGGTGAGGGTAAAGGTTAGGATGAGGTTTAGCGTGAGGGTGAGGTTTAGGGAGAGGGTTAGGTTTAGTGTGAGGGTTATAATGAGGGTTAGGGTTAGGATTAGGGTGAGGGTATGTTTTAGGTTGAGGGTTAGGGTGAGGGTTAAGGTTAGGATGAGGGTTAAGGATAGGGTTAGGGTTAGGGTTAGGGTGACTGTGAGGGTGAGGGTGAGGTTCATGGTTAAGATTAGTGTTAGGGTTAGGGTTAGGCTGAGGGTGAGTGTGAGGGTAAGTTTTACGGTTAGGGTGAGAATGAGGGTTAGGGTTAGGTTTCGGGTGAGGATTAGGGTTAGGGTTAGTGTGAGGATTAGGGTTAGAGTTAGGGTGAGGGTAAGGGTTATTATGAGGATTAGGGTGAGGGTGAGATTTAGGGAGAGGGTTAGCGTTAGGGTGAGTGTTAGGTATAGGTTTAGAGTTAGGCTGAGGTTGATGGTGAGGTTTAAGGTAAGGGTTAGTGTGAGGGTGAGGGTGAGGGTTAGGATTAGTTTTACGGTTAGGGTTAGTCTGAGGGTGAGGATGAAAATGAGGCTGAGGGTGAGGTTTAGAATTACGGTGATCTTTAGTGTTAGGGTTAGGGTGAGGGTAAGTGTTAGCGTTCATTTTAGGGTTAGGGTTAGCGTGAGGTTTAGTGTTAGGGTTAGTGTTACGGTGAGGGCTAGGCTGACAGTAAGGGTTAGGGTTAGGTTTTGGGATAGGGTGAGGATTAGGGTTAGGGTTAGTGTTAGGGTGCGCATTAGGCAGAGGCGTAGGGTTAGGGTTAGGGTGAGGGTTAGGTTTAGTGTGATTGTTAGGTTTAGGGTTAGGGTGAGGGTAAGTGTTAGGGTGAGGTTGAGGGTTAGGGTTAGCATTAGGGTTAGGGTTAGGGTTAGGGTCCGGGTTAGGGTTAGGTTTAATATTAGGGTGAGGTTAAGAGTTAGGGTTAGGGTGAGGTTAGGTTTTAGGGTTTGGATTATTGTGAGTTTTAGGATGAAATTTATGGTAAGGTTTAGGGTTAGTGTGAGGATTAGGTTTAGGGTTAGGTTTATGGTTATGGTTAGGGTGAGGGTGAGGGTTAGGGTTAGGGTAAGGTTTAGGGTAAGTTTAGCATTAGGGTGAGGGTTAGGGTTACGCTTAGGGTCAGGGTTAGGGTGAGGGTTAGGGTTTGGTTGAGGGTTTGGGTGACGGTGAGGGTTAGGGTTTGGGTGAGGGTTAGGATGAGGGTGAGGTTTAGGGTGAGGGTGAGGTTTAGGGTGAGGGTGAGGTTTAGGGTTAGGGTTAGCATTAGTGTGAGGGTTAGGGTTAGGGTTATGTTGAGGGTGAGGGTTAGGGTGAGGGTTAAGATTAGCCTTAGCATTAGGGTTAGTGTGAGGGTGAGGGAGAGGGTTAGGTTTAGCATTACGGTTAGGTTTAGCGTTAGGTTAGGGTGAGGGTGATGGTGTGGGTGAGGCATAGAGTCAGGGTTAGGTATTAGGGTGAGAGGTAGGGTTACGGTTAGGGTGAGGGTTAGGGTGAGTGTGACGGTTAGGGTTTGTGTGAGGGTTAGGGTGACGGTGAAGTTTAGGATGAGGGTGAGGTTTAGGGTTAGGGTTAGCATTAAGGTGAGGGTTAGGGTTAGGGTTATGTTGAGGGTGAGAGTTAGGGTGAGGGTTAAGGTTAGGGTTAGCATTAGGGTTAGCGTGAGGTTGAGGGAGAGGGTTAGGTTTAGCATTAGGGTTAGGTTAAGGGTTAGGCTTAGGATGAGGGTGTTGGTGAGGGTAAGGCATAGGGTTAGGGTTAAGGTTAGGGTTAGGTTGAGTGTTAGTGTTAGGGTGATATTTAGGGAAAGGGTGAGGGTAAGGGTGAGGTTGAGGATTAGAGTGAGGGTGAGGTTTAGGGTTAGGATTAGCATTAGGGTTCGGGTTAGGGTTCGGGTTAGGTTGAGGGTTAGGGTTAGGGTGAGGGTTCGGGTGAGGGGTAGGTTGATGGTTAGGGTTAGGGTGAGGGCAAAGGTTATGATGAGGTTTAGGTTGAGGGTGAGGTTTAGGGAGAGGGTTAGGTTTCGGGTGAGGATTAGAGTGAGGGTTAGGGTCAGGTTTAGGGTGAGGGTATGTGTTAGGGTGAGGGTTAGGGTGAGGGTCTGGGTTAGGATGAGGGTTAGAGATAGGGTTAGGTTTAGTGTTAGGGTGATGGTGAGGGTGAGGTTTAGGTTTAGGTTGAGGGTGAGGGTTAGGATTAGGGTTAGGGTTAGTGTTATGCTGAGGGTGAGGGTTAGGGTTAGGGAGAGAGTGAGGTTTAGGGTTAGGTTTATGGTGGGGATTAGGGTTAGGGTTACTGTGAGGATTAGGGTTAGAGTTAGGGTGAGGATAAGCGTTATGGCTGAGGGTGATGGCGAGGGTGAATGTGAGCGTTAGGGTGAGAGTGACAGTTAGGGTTAGGTTTATGGTGAGGGTTAGGGTTAGGGTTAGGGTTAGGGTTAGGGTGAGGGTACGTGTTAAGGTGAGGGTTAGGGTGAGGGTTATCGTTAGGGTGAGGGTTAGGGTTAGGCTGAGTGTGAGTGTGAGTGTGAGGGTTTCGGTTAGGGTGATCTTTATGGTTAGGGTGGGGTTTAGGTTTAGGTTTAGGATTAGGATGAGGATTAGGGTGAGAGGTGGTTTTAGGCTTAGGTTTAGGGTGAGGGATAGCGTTAGGGTTAGGGTTAGGGTAAGGGTGAGGGTAAGGGATAGGGTGAGGGTAAGGGGGAGGTGGAGGGGTAGGGTTAAGGTTAGGGTTGTCCTGAGAATTCGGGTGAGCATTAGGATTATGGTTAGTGTTAGTGTTAGGATTAGGTTTAGGTTGAGGGTTAGGGTGAGGGTTAGGATTAGGGTTAGGGTGAGGTTTAGAGTGAGGGTTAGGGTTAGGGTGATTTGTAGCGTGAGGGTAGGGTTAGGTTTATATTGAGGGTAAGGGTTAGGGTGAGGGTTAGGTTGAGGGTGAAGGTTAGGGTTAGCATTTTGTTTAGGGTGAGGGTGAAGGTTTGTGTTAGGTTTAGGGTTAGGGTGAGGGCTAGGATGACGGTGAGGGTTAGGGTTAGGTTTAGGCATAGGGTGAGGATTAGGGTTAGGGTTAGGGTTAGGGTGAGCATTAGGCAGAGGTGTAGGGTTAGGATTAGGGTGAGGGTTATGTTTAGTGTGCTTGTTATGTTTAGTGTTAGGGTGAGGGAAAGGGTTAGATTGAGGGATAGGGTGAGGGTGAGGGTTAGGGTTAGGTTTAGGATTAGGTTGAGGGTGAGAGTTAGGATTAGGGTGATGATGAGTATAGGGTTTAGGGTTAGGATTAGTGTGAGTTTTAGGATGAAGGTTATGGTTAGGGTTAGGGTTAGTGTGAGGAATAGGTTTAGGGTAATGTTTAGGGTTAGGGTGTGGGTGTGGGTGAGGGTTAGGATTAGGGTGAGGTTTAGGGTTAGGATTTGCATTAGGATAAGGTTTAGGGTTAGGGTTAGGGTGAGGGTTAGGTTGAGTGTGAGGCTTAGTGTTTGGGTGAGGGTTAGGGTGTCTGTGAGGGTTAGGTTTAGGGTTAGGGTTACCATTAGGGTGAGGGTTAGGGTTAGGTTTATGGTGAGGGAGAGGGTTAGGGTGAGGGTTAAGTTTAGGATTAGCATTAGGCTTAGGTTTAGGGTTAGGTTTAGGATGAGTGTTAGTGTTAGGGTGATATTAAGAGAAAGGTTGAGGGTTAGGGTGAGGTTGAGGGTTAGGGTGAGGGTGAGGTTTAGGGTTAGGGTTAGCATTAGGGTGAGGGTTAGGGTTCGGGTTATGTTGAGTGTTAGGGTAAGGGTGAGGGTTAGGGTTAGGGTGAGTGTTAGGATTAGAGTTAGGGTTAGGATTAAGGTTAGGGTGATGGTAAGGTTTAGGGTGAGGTTTAGTGTGAGAGTGAGCTTTAGGGAGAGGGTTATGGCTAAAGTAAGGGTTAGGGTGTGGGTTAGGGTTAGGGTTAGGGTGAGGGTATATGTTAGGATGAGGGTTAGCGTGAGGGTTCAACGTTAGGATGAGTGTGAGGGTGAGGGTTAGGGTTAGTGTGATCTTTAGGTTTAGATTGGGGTTTAGGTTTAGTTTAAGGTTTAGGATGAGGATTAGGCTGAAGTGTGGGGTTAGGATTAGGGTTAGGGTGAGGGATAGGGTTAGGGTTAGTGTTAGGGTGAGGGTAAGGGTTATGGTGAGGGTAAGGGTGAGGGTGAGGGGTAGGCTCAGGTTTAGTGTTGGCCTGAGGATTAGAGTGAGCATTAGGATTATGGTTAGTCTTAGTGTTAGGATTAGGTTTAAGGTGAAGGTTAGGATTAGGTTAGGGTGAGATTTAGGGTGAGGGAAATGGTAAGGGTGAGTTTTAGGGTGAGGGTGAGGGTTAGGTGTAGGGTGAGGGTAAGGGTTAGGGTGAGGGTTAGGGTGAGGGTGAGGGTTAGGGTTAGAATTAGGTTTTGGGTGAGGGTGAGGGTTAGGGTTTAGGGTTAGGATTAGTGTGAGTTTTAGGATGAAGGTTATGGTTACGGATAGGTTTAGTGTGAGGATTAGGTTTAGGGTTAGGGTTAGGGTGAGTGTGAGGGTTAGGGTGAGGGTGAGGGTTAGGGTTAGGGTTAGCATTAGGGTGAGAGTGAGGTTTAGGGTGAGGGTGAAGTTTAGGGTTAGCATTAGGTTTAGGGTGAGGGTGAGGATTTGGGTTACGGCTAGGCTGAGAATGAGGGTTAGGATTAGGTATGGATAGGATGAGGATTACGGTTAAGGTTTTGTTTACAGTGAGCCTTAGACTGAGGGGTAGGGTTAGGTTAGGGTGAGGGTTAGGTTTAGTGTGATTATTAGGGTTATGGTTAGGGTGAGGTTAAGGGTTAGGGTGAGGGATAGGGTGAGGGGGAGTTTTAGGCTTAGGGTTAGGTTTAGTGTTAGGGTGAGGGTTAGGGTGTGGGTTAGTGTTAGGGTGAGGGTGAGGGTACGGTTTAGGGATAGAATTAGGGTGAGGGTTAGGATGAAGGTTATGGTTAGGATTAGGGTTAGTGTGAGGATTAGGGTTATGTTAAGGTTAGGGTTAAGGTGAGGGTGAGGGTTAGGTTTAGGGTTAGGGTTAGGGTTAGCATTAGGGTTAGGGGTAGGGTTAGGTTGAGGGTGAGGTTTAGGGTTGGGGTTAGTGAGAGGGTGAGGGAGAGGGTTATGTTTAGGATTAGCGTTAGGTTTAGGGTTAGGTTAGGTTGAGGGTGATGATGAGGGTGAGGCTTAGTGTGAGGTTAGGGTTAGGTTTAGGGTGAGAGTTAGGGTTAGGGTAATATTTAGGGTAAATGTGAGGGGTAGTGTGAGGGTCAGGGTTAGGTCGAGTATGAGGATCAGGGTGTGGGTGAGGGTTAGGCTGACATTGAGGGTTAGGCTGAGGTTGAGGTTTAGGTTTAGGATTTGAATTAGGTTGAGTGTTAGGGTTAGGGTTAGGGTGAGGATGAGGGTTAGTTTGAGGGTTAGGGTTAGGGTTAGGTTTAGGCTTAGGATTATTGTGCAGATTAGGGATAGTTTTAGGGTTAGGGTGTGGGTAAGGTTTAGGGTTATAGTTAGGGTAAGGTTTAGGGTGAGAGTGAGGGCTAGTTTTAGTGTGAGTGTTAGGGTGAGTGTTAGGGTGAAGGTTAGGTTTAGTGTTAGGTTTAGGGTGAGGGTGAGGGTTAGGTTTATGGTGAGGGTGAGGGTTAGGCATGGGGTTAGGTTTACGGTGAGGGTTAGGGTGAGGGTTTGGGTTAGGGTTAAGTTGATGGTGAGGCTTCGGTTGAGGGTTAGGGTGAGGGTTAGGGTTAGGGTGAGGGTTAGGTATAGCTTTAGAGTTAGGCTGAGGTTGAGGGTTAGGCTTAGGGTAAGGGTTAGGCTGAAGGTGAGGGTGAGGGTTAGATTAGGTTTAGATTTAGGGTTAGGCTGAGGGTGAGGATGACGGTGAGGGTGAGGGTGAGGGTTAGAATTAGAGTGACGTTTAGGGTTAGGGTTTGGGTGAGGGTGAGGGTTAGGTTTAGGTTTAGGGTTAGGATGAGGGTTAGGCTGAGGGTTAGGTTTAGGGTTAGGGTGAGGTTAAGGTTAGTGTGAGTGTTAGGGTTTGGGTGAGGGTAAGGGTTAGGGTGAGGGTAAGGGTGAGGGTGAGGTGTAGGGTTAGGGTTAGGGTTTGCATGAGGATTCGGGTGAGCATTAGGATTATTGTTAATGTTAGTGTTAGGGTTAGGGTTAGGGTGAGGGTTAGGATTAGGGTTATTGTGAGGTTTCGGGTGAGGGTTAGGGTTAGCGTGAGTTTTAGGGAGAGGGTGAGGGTTAGGTTTAGGGTGAGGTTAAGGGTTAGGGAGAGGGTTAGGGTGAGGGTGAAGGTTAGGGTTACCATTAGGTTTAGGGTGAGGGTGAGGGTGAGTGTTAGGGTTAGGGTTAGGTTGAGGGCTAGGCTGAGGGTGGGGGTTAGGATTAGGGTTAGGGTGAGGGTTGGGTAAGAGTGAGCATTAGGGTTATCATTAGGGTTGGTGTGAGTTTTAGGTTTAGGTTTAGGGTTAGGATGAGTGTTAGGGTTAGGGTTAGGATTAGGGTGAGTGTGAGGTTTAGGGTTAAGATTAGTTTTAGGATTATGGTGAGTGTGAGGGTGAGGGTTAGGATTAGGGTGAGGGTGAGGGTAGGGTTTAGGTTTAGAATTAGTGTGAGTGTTAGGATGAGGTTATGGTTAAGGTTAGGGTTAGTGTGAGGATTAGGGTTATCGATAAGGTTAGGGTTAGGTTTAGGTTGAGGGTGAGGGTTAGGTTTATGGTGAGGGTAAGGTTGAGGGTGAGGGTTATGATGAGGGTGAAGATTAGGTTTTTCATTAGGTTTAGGGTGAGGGTGAGGGTTAGGTTTATTGTTAGTGTTAGGGTGAAGGTTAGGGTTAGGTTTAGGGTTAGGATGAGGGTTAGGCTGAGGTTTAGGGTTAGGGTTAGTGTAAGGCTTAGGGTTAGTTTGAGAGGTAGGGTTTAGGGGGAGGGTAAGGGTTAGGGTGAGAGTCAGGGTGAGAGTGTGGGGTAGGGTTAGTGATAGGGTTGGCCTGAGGATTCCAGTGAGCATTAGGATTACAGTTAGTGTTAGTGTTAGGATTAGGTTTAGGATGAGTTTTAGGATGAGGGCTAGGATTAGGATTAGGTTGAGGTTTAGGGTGAGGGTTAGGGTTAGGGTGACTTGTAGGGTGAGGGTGAGGGTTAGGTTTAGGGTGAATGTAAGAGTTAGGGTGAGGATTAGTTTGAGGGTGAAGGTTAGGGTTAGCACTAGGTTTAGGTTGAGGGTGAGGATTAGTGTTAGGGTTTGGGTGAGGGCTAGGCTGAGGGTGAGGGTTAGGATTAGGTTTTGGGATAGAGTGAAGATTAGGGTTAGGGTTAGGGTTAGGGTGAGCATTAGGCAGAGGGGTAGATTTAGGTTTAGGGTGAGGGTTAGGTTTAGTATAATTGTTAGGTTTAGGGTTAGTGTGAGGGTAAGGGTTACGGTGAGGGATAGGGTGAGGGTGAGGGTTAGGGTTAGCATTAGGGTTAGGGTTAGGGTGAGGGTTAGGATTAGGTATAGGATTAGGGTGAGTGTGAGAGATAGGGTTAGCGTGATGTGGAGGGGAGGGTTTAGGTTTAGGATGAATGTGAGTTTTAGGATGAAGGTTATGGTTAGGGTTAGGGTTAGTGTGAGGATTAGGTTTAGGGTGAGAGTTATGGTTAGTGTTAGGGTGAGGGTGAGGGTTAGATTTAGGGTGAGGGTTAGGGTTAGGTTTAGCATTAGGGTGAGGGTGAGGGTTAGGATGAGGGTTAGGGTGATTGAGGGTTATGGTTTGGGTGAGGGTTAGGGTGATGGTGAGGGCTAGGGTGAGGGTGAGGGTTAGGGTTAGGGTTATTTTGAGGGTGAGGGTTAAGGTTAGGTTTAGCATTAGAGTTAGCAAGAGGGTGAGGGAGAGGGTTAGGTTTAGCATTAGTGTTCAGTTTAGGGTTAGGCTTAGGGTTAGGGTGATGGTGAGGTTGAGGCATAGGGTCAGGGTTAGGGTTAGGGTTAGGGTGAGTGTTAGTGTTAGGGTGGTATTTACAGAAAGGGTGAGGGTTACGGTTCGGCTTATGTTGAGGGTGAGGGTTAGGGTGAGGGTTAGGGTTAGGGTTAGGTTTAGGGTTAGTGTGAGCATTAGGGTTAGGGTTAAGGGTTAGGTTAATGTGAGCGTAAGGTTTAGGGTGAGGTTTAGGGTGAGAGTGAGGTTTAGCGAGAGGGTTAGGTTTAAGGTGAGGGTTAGGGTGAGGGTTAACTTTGGGGTGAGGGTTAGGGTTATGGTTAGGGTTAGGCTGAGGGTGAGGGTGAGGTTGAGGTTTAGGTTTAGGGTGATCTTTAGGGTTAGGTGAACTTTAGGTTTAGGTTTAGGTTTAGAATGAGGATTAGGCTGAGGGGTGGGGTTAGGATTAGGGTTGGGGTGAGGGTTAAGGTTAGGGTTAGGTTTAGGGTTAGGGTTAGGGTGAGGGTAAGGGTTAGGTTGAGGGTAAGGGGGAGGGGGATGGGTAGAGTTAGGTTTAGGGTTAGCCTGAGGATTCAGGTGAGCATTAGGATTACAGTTAGTGTTAGTGTTAGGATTAGGTTTAGGGTGAGGGTTAGGTTTAGGGTTATTTGTAGGGTGAAGGTTATAGTTCGGTGTGGGGTGAGGGTAAGGGTTAGGGTGAGGGTTAGGGTGAGGGTGAAGGTTTAGCATGAGGATGGGGGTTAGTGTTAGGGTTAGGGTTAGGGTGCGGGCTAGGCTTAGGGTGAGGGTTAGGGTTAGGTTTAGGGATAGGGTGAGTATTAGTGTTAGGGTTAGGGTTAGTGATAGTGTTAGGGTGAGCATTAGGCAGAGTGGTAGGGTTAGGTTTAGTGTGACGGTTAGGTTTAGTGTGATTGATAGATTTAGGGTTAGGGTGAGGGTAAGTGTTAGGGTGAGGGATAGGGTGAAGGTGAAGTTTAGGGTTAGCATTAGGGGTAGGGTTAGGGTTAGGTTGAGGGTTAGGTTTAGGTTTACTATTAGGTTGAGGGTTAGGGTTAGGGTTAGGGTGATGGGGAGGGTAGGATTTAGGTTTAGGATTAGGGTGAGGGTTAGGATGAAGGTTATGGTTATGGTTAGGGTTAGTGTGAGGATTAGGTTTAGGGTTAGGGTTAGGGTTAGTGTTATGGTGAGGGTTAGGGTTAGAGTGAGCGTTAGGTTTAGGGTTAGCATTAGGGTAAAGGTTAGGGTTAGGGTTAGCGTGAGGGTTAGGGTAAGGGTGAGTGTTATGGTTAGCATTAGTGTTAGGGTTGGGCTTAGTGTGAGGGTTAGGTTTAGAGTTAGGTTTAGGGTGAGGTAGAGGGTGAGCGTTAGTGTTAAGGTTGGGGTGAAGTTTAGGGTTAGGGTGAGGGTTAGAATTAGGGTTAGGTTTTGGGTGAGGTTTAGGGTTAGGGTTAGAGTGACGTTTAGGGTGAAGTTTAGGGTTAGGGTGAGTTTTAGTGTGAGGGTGAGGATTAGGTTTATGGTGTGGGTAAGGGCTAGGGTGAGGGTGAATGTTAGGGATAGCATTAGGTTTAGGGTGAGGGTGAGGGTTAGGGTTAGGTTTAGGATTCGGGTTAGGGCTACGCTGAGGATGAGGATTAGGGTTAGGTTTAGGGATAGGGTGAGGATTAGGGTTAGGGTTAGTTTTGGGGTGAGCGTTAGGCTGAGGGGTAGGGTTAGGGTTAGGGTGGGGGTTAGGTTTAGTGTGATTGTTAGGGTTAGGGTGAGAGTAAGGGTTAGGGTGAGAAATAGGGTGAGAGTGAGTTTTAGGGTTAGGGTTAGGTTTAGGATTAGGGTGAGTATGAGGGTGAGGGTTAGGGTGAGGGTGAGGGAGAGGGTAAGTTTTAGGGTTAGAATTAGGGTTAGGGTTAGGATGAAGGTTATGATTAGGGTTAGGTTTAGTGTGAGGAATAGGGTTATGGTTAAGGTTAGGGTTAGGGTGAGGCTGAGGGTGAGGGTTAGGTTTAGGGTTAGTGTAAAGGTTAGGGTGAGGTTTAGGGTGAGGGTAAAGTTAGGGTTAGCATTAGGTTTAGGGTGAGGTTGAGGGTTAGTGTTAGGGTTAGGTTTAGGGGGAGGGCTAGGCGAGGGTGAGGTTTAGGTTTAGGTTTAGGGATAGGGTGAAGATTAGTGTTAGGGTTAGGGTTAGGGTGAGCATTAGGCAAGGGATCAGGTTAGGGTTAGTGTGAAGTTTAGGTTTAGTGTGCTTGTTAGGTTTAGTGTTAGGGTGAGTGTATGGGTTAGGGTGAGGGATAGGGTGAGGGTGAGGGTTAGGGTTAGCATTAGGGTTAGGGTTAGGGTTAACGTTAGGGTGAGGCTTAGAGTAAGGGTGAGTGTTAGGGTTAGCATTAGGTTTAGGGTTAGGGTGAGTGTGAGGGTTAGGTTTAGTTTTTGGTTTAGGTTGAGGTTGAGGGTTAGGGTTATGGTTAAGGTTATGGTTAGGGTTAGTGTGAGGGTGAGGGTTAGGGTGAGGGTAAGGGTTACGGTGAAGGATGGGGTGAGGTTGAGGTATAGGGTTAGCGTTAGGGTTAGGGTGAGGTACAGGGTTAGGTTTAGGATTAGGGTGAGGGTGAGAGTTAGGGTTAGGGTGATGTTGAGTGTAGGGTTTAGGGTTAGGATTAGTCTGAGTTTTAGGGTGAAGGTTATGGTTAGGGTTAGGGTTATTGTGAGGATTAGGTTTAAGGTTAGGGTTATTGTTAGGGTTAGGGTGAGGGTGAGGGTTAGGGTTAGGGTAAGCATTAGGATGAGGGTTAGATTTAGGGTTAGGTTGAGGGTTAGGATGAGTGTAAGGGTTAGGATTTCGGTGAGGGTTAGGGTGACGGTGAGGTTTAGCGTGAGGTTCAGGTTTAGGGTTAGGATTTGCATTAGGGTGAGGGTTAGGGTTAGGGTAATGTTGAGGGTGGGGGTTAGGGTGAGGGTTAGGTTTCGGGTTAGGTTTAGGGTTAATATGATCATTAGGGTTAGGGTTAGGGTTAGGTTTATGGTTAGAGTTAGGCTGAGGGTGAGGGTGAGGGTTTGGGTTAGGGTGATCTTTAGGTCTAGGTTGAGGTTTAGGTTTATGTTTACGTTTAGCATGAAGATTAGGCTGAGGGGTGGGTTTACGATTAGGGTTAGGGTGAGGGTTAGGGTTATGGTTAGCGTACGGGTGAGGGTAAGGGTTAGGGTGAGGGTAAGTTGGAGGTTGTGAGGTAGGGTTAAGGTTAGGTTTGGGCTGAGGATTCTGGTGAGCATTAGGATTATGGTTAGTGTTAGTGTTAGGATTAGGTTTAGCGTGAGGGTTAGGATTAGGGTTAGGGTGAGTTTTAGGGTTAGGGTGAGTTGTAGGGTGAGGGTGAGTGTTAGGTTTACGGTGAGGGTAGGGGTTAGGGTGAGGGTTAGGGTGAAGGTGAAAGTTAGGGTTAGCATTAGGTTTAGGCTGAGGGTGAGGTTTAAGGTCAGGGTTAGTTTTAGGGATAGGGTAAGGATTAGGGTTAGGGTTATGGTTAGAGTGAGCGTTAGGCTGAGGGGTAGGGTTAGGGTTAGGGTTATGGTTAGAGTGAGCAATAGGCTGAGGGGTAGGGTAAGGGTTAGGTTGAGGGTTAGGTTTAGTGTGATTGTTAGGGTTAGGATTAGGGTGAGGGTAAGGTTTAGGGTGAGGGATAGGGTGAGGGTGAGGGATAAATTTAGGTTTAGGTTTTGGATTAGGGTGACGGTGAGGGTGAGAGTTAGGGATAGGTTGATGATTAGGGTAGGGTTTAGGGTTAGGGTTATGGTTAGAGTGAGCATTAGGCAGAGGGGTAGGGTTAAGTTTAGGGTGAGGGTAAGGGTTAGGGTGAGGGATAAGGTGAGGGTGAGGGTTAAGTTTAGGGTTAGGATTAGGATTAGGTTTAGGGTGAGGTTGAGGGTGAGGGATTGGGTTAAGGTTAGGGTTACAATTAGATTTTGGTTTAGGGTTAGGGTTTGGGTTAGGGTGAGGTTGAGGGTTAGGTTGAGGGTTAGGGTTAGTGTTATGTTTAGCCTTAGGATTAGTGTGAGGATTAGGGTTATGGTTAGAGTGAGGGTGAGGGTAAGCTTTAGGGTTATATTTAGGGTAAGGTTTAGGGTGAGGGTTAGGGTGAGAGTGAGGGCTAGTATTAGTGTGAGTGTTAGGGTGAGAGTTAGGTTTAGTGTTAGGGTTAGGGTGAGGTTTAGGTTTAGGTTTATGGTGAGGGTGAGGGTTAGGGATATGGTTAGGGTTAAGTTGAGGGTTTGGGTTTGGGTTAAGTTGAGGGTGAGGGATCAGTTGAGGGTAAGTTTGAGGGTTAGGGTTAGGGTGAGGGTTAGGTATAGGTTTAGAGATAGGCTGAGTGTGAGAGTGAGGGTTAGGGTTATGGTTAGGGTGAGGGTGAGGTTGAGGGTTAGGATTAGGTTTAATTTTAGGGTTAGGCTGAGGGTGAGGTTGACGGTAATCCTGAGGGTGAAGGTTAGAATTAGGATGATGTTTAGGGTTAGGCTTAGGGTATGGGCGAGGGTTAAGGCAAGGGTGAGGATTAGGGTTAGTGTGAGGGTTAGCGTTAGGGTGAGGGTAAGGTTTAGGGTGAGGTTAAGGGTGAGGGTGAGGGGTAGGGGTAGGGTTAGGGTTAGCATGAGGATTCGGGTGAGCTTTAGGATTATGGTTAGTGTTAGTGTTAGGGTTAGGGTTAGGGATAGGTTTAGGGTGAGGGTTAGGATTAGGGTTAGGGTGAGGTGTAGGGAAAGGGTTAGGGTAAGGGTGAGTTTTAGGGTGAGGGTGAGGGTTAGGTTTAGGGTGAGGGTAAGGGTTAGGGTGAGGGTTAGGGTGAGGGTGAAGGTTAGGTTTAGCATTAGGTTTAGGGTGAGTGTGAGGGTTAGTGTTAGTGTTAGGGTTAGGTGAGGGATAGGCTGAGGGTGAGGGTTAGGGTGAGGGTGAAGGTTAGGTTTAGCATTAGGTTTAGGGTGAGTGTGAGGGTTAGAGTTAGTGTTAGGGTTAGGTGAGGGATAGGCTGAGGGTGAGGGTTAGGTTTAGGTTTAGGGATAGGGTGAGGATAAGGGTTAGGGATAGGTATATGGTTAGGGTTAGGGTGTGCATTAGGCAAAAGGGTAGGTTTAGGGTTTAGGTGAGGTTTAGGTTTAGTGTGATTGTTAGGTTTAGTGTTAGGGTGAGGATAAGGGTTAGGGTGAGGGATAGGGTGAGGATCAGTGTTAGGGTTAGCATTAGGGTTAGGGTTAGGCTTAGAGTGAGGATGAGGTTTAGAGTTAGGGTAAAGGTTAGGGTGAATTAGGGTGAGCGTTAGGGGTAGTGTGCGTGTTAGGTTTAGGGTGAGTTGTAGGGTGAGGGTGAGGGTTATGTTTAGGGTGAGGGTAAGGGTTAGGGTGAGGGTTAGGGTGAGGGTGAAGATTAGGGTTAGCATTAGGTTTAGGGTGAGTGTGAGGGTTAGTGTTAGTGTTAGGGTTAGGGTGAGGGCTAGGCTGATGGAGAGGGTTAGGGGTACGTTTAAGGATAGGGTTAGGATTAGGGTTAGGGTTAGGGATTGGGTTAGTGTTAGGGTGTGCATTAGGCAAAAGGGTAGGGTTAGGGTTTAGGTGACGGTTAGTTTTAGTGTGATTGTTAGGTTTAGTTTTAGGGTGAGGGTAAGGGTTAGGTTGAGGGATAGGGTGAGGGTGAGTGTTAGGGTTAGCATTAGGGTTAGGGTTAGGGTTAGGGAGAGGATTAGGTTTAGGGTTAGGGTAAAGGTTAGTGTGAGGGTGAGGGTTAGGGTTAGGGTGAGCGTTAGGTTTAGGTTTAGCAATAGGGTGAGGATTAGGGTAAGTTTGAGGATTAGGCTTAGGGTTAGGGTAAAGGTTAGTGTGAGGGTGAGGGTTAGGGTTAGGGTGAGCGTTAGATTTATGTTTAGCAATAGGGTGAGGGTTAGGGTAAGGGTGAGGATTAGGTTTAGGGTTATGTTAAGGGTTAGTGTGAGGGTGAGGGTTAGTGTTAGGGTGAGAGTTACGTTTAGGGTTAGCATTAGGGTGAGGGTTAGGGTTAGGGTTAGGGTGAGGGTTAGAGTAAGGGTGAGTGTTAGGTTTAGAATTAGGTTTAGGGTTAGGGTTAGCATGAGTGTTAGGTTTAGGGTTAGGGTTATGGTGAGGTTGATGGTGAGGGTGAAGGTTATGTTTAGGGTGAGGTTTAGGTTTAGGGTGAGGGTTAGGGTTAAGGTTAAGGTTAGAGTGAGGTTTAGGGTGAGGGTTAGGGTTAGGGTGAGTTGTAGGGTGAGGGTGAGGGTTAGGTTTACGGTGAGGGTAAGGGTTAGGGTGAGGGTTAGTGTGAGGGTGAAGGTTAGTGTTAGCATTAGGTTTAGGGGGAGGGGGAGGGTTGGGGTTAGGGTTAAGTTTAGGGTTAGGGCTAGGCTGAGGATGAAGGTTAGGGTTAGGTTTAGGGATATGGTGAGCATTAGGGTTAGGGTTAGGGTTAGAGTGAGCAGTAGGCTGAGGGGTAGTATAGGGTTAGGGTGAGGGTTAGGTTAAGTGTGATTGTTAGGGTTAGGGTTATGGTGAGGGTAAGGGTTAGGGTGAGGGATAGGGTGAGGGTGAGGTTTAGGATTATGGTTAGGTTTAGGAATACAGTTAGGATGAGGGTGAGAATTAGGGTTAGGGTGATGGTGAGTGTAGGATTTAGGGTTAGGGTTATGGTTAGAGTGAGCGTTAGGCTGAGGGGTAGGTTTAGGCTTAGGGTGATGGTTAGGTTTAGGGTGATTGTTAGGGTTCTGGTTAGGGTGAGGGTAAGGGTTATGGTGAGGGATAGTGTGAGGGTGAGGGTTAGGGTTAGGGTTAGTTTTAGGATTAGGGTGAGGGTGAGGGTGAGAGTTAGGTATAGGGTGATGGTGAGGGTAGGGTTTAGGGTTAGGATTAGTGTGAGTTTTAGGATGAAGTTTATGGTTAGGGTTAGGGTTAGTGTGAGGATTAGGTTTAGGTTTAGGGTTAGGGTTAGGTTTAGGGTGAGGGTGAGGGTTAGGGTTAGGGTAGGGTTAGGGTTAGGGTTAGCATTAGGGTCAGGGTTAGTGTTAGGGTTAGGGTGATGTTTAGAGTAAGGGTGAGCGTTATGGTTAGCATTAGGGTTAGTTTTAGGGTTACGGTGAGGGTTAGGGTGAGGTTTAGGGTTAGGGTGACATTTAGGGTGAGGGTTAGGTTTAGGGTGAGGCTAGGTTTTAGGGTTAGAATTAGGTTGAGGGTTAAGATGAAGGTTATGCTTAGCCTTAGGTTTAGTGTGAGGATTAGGGTTATGGTTAAGGTTAGGGTTAGTGTTAAGGTGAGGGTGAGGGTTAGGGTAAAGGTTAGGGTGAGGGTTAGGGTTAGGGTGAGGGTTAGTGTTAGTGTTAGGATTAGAGTGAGTTTTAGGTTGAGTTTTAGGGTTAGGGTTAGGGTGACGTTTAGGGTGAGGTTTAGGGTTAGGGTGAGTTTTAGGGTGAGAATGAGGGTTAGGTTCATGGTTTCTGTAAGGGTTAGTGTGAGGGTTAGGATGAGGGTGAAGGTTAGGGTTAGCATTAGGTTTAACTTGAGGGTGAGGGTTAGGGTTAGGGTTAGGGTGAGGGTGAGGGTTAGGTTTAGTGTGATTGTTAGGGTTAGGGTTAGGGTGAGGTTAAGGGTTAGGGTGGGAGATAGGGGGAGGGGGAGAGTTAGGGTTAGGCTTAGGTTTAGGATTAGGGTGAGTGTGAGCTTGAGGTTTAGGTTTAGGGTGAGGGTGAGGGTAGGTTTTAGGGTTAGAATTAGGGTGAGGTTTAGGATGAAGGTTATGGTTATGGTTATGGTTAGTGTGAGAATTAGGTTTATGGTTAAGGTTAGGATTAGGGTTAGGGTGAGGGTGAGGTTTAGGGTTAGGGTAAGGTTTAGGCTTAGGGTTATTGTTAGGCTTAGGGTTAGGGTTAGGGTGAGGATGAGGTTTAGGGTTAGGGTTAGGGTTAGGGTGAGGGTTTGGCTTTGGGTGATATTTACAGTGAGGGTGAGGTTTAGGGTGAGGGTAAGGGTTAGGGTGAGTGTGAGGGTTAGGGTGATGGTGAGGTTTAATGTGACAGTGAGGGTGAGTGTGAGGTTGAGTTTTAGGGTGAGGGAGAGGTTTAGGGTTAGGATTACACTTAGGGTTATGGTTACGGTTAAGGGGAGGGTGAGGGCTAGGGTGTGGGTTATGGTTAGGGTCTGGTTTAGGTTTATGATTAATGTGAGGATCAGGATTAGGGTTAGTGTTATGGTGAGGGTAATTCTTAGGGTTATAGTTATGGTAAGGTTTAGGGTGAGGGTTAGTGTGGGAGTGAGGGCTAGTTTTAGTGTGAGTGTTAGGGTGAGGATTAGTTTTAGTGTTAGGGTTAGGTTGAGGGTGAAGGTGAGGTTTAGGGGGAGGGTGAGGGTTAGGGATAGGGTTAGGGTTAGGGTTATTGTTACACTTAGAGTTAGGGTTAGGGTGTGGGTGAGGTTTAGGGTTAAGGTTAGCATTAGGGTTAGCATGAGGGTGAGGGAGAGGTTTAGGTTTAGGATTAGGGTTAGGTTTAAGGTTAAGCTTGTGGTGAGGTTGATAGTGAGGGTGAGGCTTAGTTTGAGACTTAGGGTTAGGTTTAGGGAGAGGGTTAGAGTTAGGTTGATATTTAGGGTAAGGGTGAGGGTTAGAGTGAAGGTGAGGTTTAGGGTGAGAGTTAGGGTTAGGGTTAGGGTGAAGGTTACGGTTAGGGTGAGTGTGAGGGTAGGGTTTAGGGTTAGAATTAGGATGAGTGTTAGGATGAAGTTTATGGTTAGGGTTAGGGTTAGTGTGAGGATTAGGTTTATGGTGAGGTTAGGTTTAGTGTGAGGGTAAGGGTGAGGGTTAGGTTTAGGGTTGGGTGAGGGTGAGGGTGTGGGTGAATGTTAGGGTTAGGGTTAGGGTTATTGTTAGGGTTAGGTTTAGGGTTAGGGTTAGGTTTAGGTTGAGGGTGAGGGTTAGGGTTAGCGTTAGCGTTAGCGTTAGGGTTAGCGTGAGGGTGAGTGAGAGGGTTAGGTTTAGGACTAGCGTTAGGTTTAGGGTTATTCTTAGGGTGAGGGTGATGGTGAGGCTGAGCCTTAGGGTGAGGTTTAGGGTTAGGGTTAGGGTGAGGGTTAGGGTTAGCTTGATATTTTGGGTGAGGATGAGGATTAGGGTGTGAGTGAGGGTTAGGGTGACGGTGAGGGTTAGGGTTTGGGTGAGGGTTAGGATTTGGGTGAGGGTTAGGGTGTCGGTGGGGGTTAGGGTTTGTGTTAGGGTTAGGGTTAGGTTAAGGGTTAGGGTGAGGGTTAGGGTTAGGGTTAGGGTTAGGTTGAGGTTGAGATTGAGGGTTAGGTTTAAGGTGAGTTTAAGTTTTAGCTTGAGGGTTAGGGTGAGGGTGAAGATTGGGGTTAGCATTAGTGTTAAGTTGAGTATGAGGCTTAGGGTGAGGGTTAGGGTGAGGGTTAGGGTGAGGGTTAGGGTGAGGGTTAGGTTTAGGGTTAGGGTTAGGGTTAGTGTGAGGATTAGGGTTAGGGTTAGGGTGCGGGTAAGGGTTAGAGTAAGGTTTAGGAAGAGGTTTAGGGTTACTTTGAAGGTTAGTGTGAGGGTTAGGGTTAGGGTTAGGGTGAGGATTAGGGTTAGGGTTAAGGTGCGGGTAAGGGTTAGAGTGAGGTTTAGGAAGAGGTTTAGGGTTACTTTGAAGGTTAGGGTGAGGGTTAGTGTTAGGGTTAGGGTGAGGGTATATGTTATGGTGAGGGTTAGGATGAGGGTTAAGGTTAGGGTTAGGGATACGTTTATTGTTAGGGTTAGCGTTAGGATTAGGGTGAGGGTGAGGGTTAGGTTTAGGTTTAGGGTTAGCGTTATAGTTACCATTATGGTTAGGTTTGTGGTGAGGGGTAGTTTTAGTGTGAGGGTTAGGTTTAGGGTTAGGGTTAGGGTGCGGGTAAGGGTTAGGGTGAAGGTTAGGTTAAGGGTGAGCATTAGGGTTAGCATTAGGTTTAGGGTTAGGGTTAGGCTGAGGGTTAGGTTTAGGGTTAGCTTTAGTGTGAGGGTAAGGGTGAGGGTTAGGTTTAAGGTTGGGTGAGGGTTAGGCTTAGGGTTAGGTTCAGGGTTAGGGTGAGGGAGAGGTTGAGGGTGAGGATTAGGGTTAGGGTAAGGGAGAGGGTGAAGTTGATGTTTAGAGTTAGGATTACGATCAGTGTTAGGGTGAGGGTTCGGAGAGCGTGAGGTTAAGGGTTAGGGTGATAGTTAAGGTGAGGGTGAGAATTAGGGTTAGGGTTAGGTTTAGGGTGAGGGTTTGTGTGAGGGTTATTGTTAGGTTTAGGTTTAGGGTTAATGTAAGGATTAGGGAGAGGTTTAGGGTTAGGGTCAAGGTTAGGTTTAGTGTGAGGGGTAGGGTGACTGTGAGATTAAGGGTTAGGGTGAGGGTTAGGGTGAGGCTGAGGTTTAGGGTTATTGTTAGTGTTAGGGTGAGGGTTAGGGTTAGGTTTAGGGTTATGGTGGGGGTTAGGATGAGGGTTGGGGTTAGGGTTAGGTTTAGGGTTTCGGGTTAGGATTAGGGTGACGGTTAGGATGATGGTTAGGGTTAGCGTGAGTGTTAGGATGAGGGTTAGCGTGAGGGTTAGAGTTAGGGTGAGGGTTAGTATGATGGTTAGGGTTAGGGTTAGGGTTAGGTTGAGGGTTAGGGTGAGGTGAGGGTTAGGTTAGGGTGAGGGTAAGGGTTAGGGTGAAGTAGAGGGTTATTCTGTGGGTTAGGGTTAGGGTGAGGCTTATGGTTAGGATAAGGGTGAAGGTGAGGGTGAGGGTTAGGGTTAGGATTAGGGTTAGGATTAGGTTTAGGCTGAGGGTGAATGTGAGGCATGAGGTTGAGGGTTGGGATTAGTGTTAGGATGAGGGTGATGGTAAGGGTTAGGGTTAGTGTGAGGTTTATGGTTAGGGTTAGGGTGAGGTTAAGTGTTACTGTGAGGGTGAGGGTTAGGATTAGGGTGAAGGTGAGGGTGAGGTTGAGGGATAGGGTTAGGATTAGGTTTAGGGATAGGGTTAGGCTGAGGCTGAGGGTGAGGCTGAGGGTGAGAGTTTGGTTAGGGTTATCGTTAGGATTAGGGTGAATGCTAGGGTGAGAGTGAGGGTTAGGGTGAGGGTGAGGGTGTGGGTGAGGGTTATGTTTAGGGTGAGGGTCATGGTGACGGTGAGGGTGAGGGTTAGGGTTAGGTTTAGGGTTAGTGTGAGGATTAGGGTTACGGATAGGGTGAGGATAAGGGTTATGGTGAGGTTTAGGGTGAGGGTTAGGGTTAGGGTTAGTGTGAGGGTTAGGTTTAGTGTGATTGTTAGTGTAAGGGTTAGGTTGAGTTTTAGGGTGAGGGTGAGTATTAGGTTAAGGTGAGAGTAAGGGTTAGGGTGAGAGTTAGGTTGAGGGTGAAGTTCAGGGTTAGCATTAGTTTTAGGGTGAGGGTGAGGGTTAGGTTTAGGGTTAAGGTTGGGGTGAGGGCTTGGCTGAGGGTGAGGGTTAAGTTTAGGTTTAGGGATAGGGTGAGGATTAGGGTTAGGGTTAGAGTGAGTGTTAGGCTGAGGGGTAGGGTTAGGGGTCGGGTTAGGGTTCGGTTTAGTGTGATTGTTAGTGTTAGAGTTAGTGTGAGGGTAAGGGTGAGGGTGAGGATTAGGTTAAGGTGAGGGTAAAGGTTAGGGTGAGAGTTAGGGTGAGGGTGAAGTTCAGGGTTAGCATTAGGTTTAGGGTGAGGGTGAGGGTTAGGTTTAGGGTTAAGGTTAGGGTGAGGGCTAGGCTGAGGGTGAGGGTTAAGTTTAGGTTTAGGGATAGGGTGAGGATTAGGGTTAGGGTTAGGGTGAGTGTTAGGCTGAGGCGTAGGGTTAGGGGTAGGGTTAGGGTTAGGTTTAGTGTGATTGTTAGTGTTAGAGTTAGTGTGAGGGTAAGGGTGAGGGTGAGGGTTGGGTGAGGGTGAGGGTTAGGGTTAGCATTAGGGTTAGGGTTAGGGTTAGGGAGAAGGTTAGGGTTAGGTTTAGGATTAGGGTGAGGTTGAGTGTTAGGGCTAGTGTGAGGTTGATGGTAGGGTTTAGGGTAAGGATTAGGGTGAGGGTTAGGATGAAGGTTATGTTTATGGTTAGGGTTAGTGTGAGGATTAGGGTTAGGATTAGCATGAAGGTAAGGGTTAGGGTGAGTTTTCGGGTAAGGGTGAGTCTTAGGCTGACGGTTAGCGTTATGGTGTGGGTTAGGGTTAGGTTTAGGTATATGGTGAGGGTGAGGGTTAGGTTTAGGATGTGGTAAAGGGTTAGAGTGAGGGTTCAGTTGATGTTGAAGGTTAGGGTTAGGCTTAGGGTTAGGGTGAGGGTGAGGGTTAGCCTTAGCGTTAGCTTTAGGGTTAGGGTTAGGGTTTGTGTGAGGCTTAGGTTTAGGGTTAGGGTGAGGGTGAGAGTTAGGGTTAGGGTTAGGGTGAGGGTTATTGTTAGGGTTAGGGTTACAGTTAGGGTGAGATTGAAGTTGAGGGTGAGGGGTAGGGTTATTCTTAGGGTTAGGGTTAGGGTTAGGGTGAGGGTAAGTGTGAGGGTTAGGGTTAGGGTTATGTTGAGGGTGAGGGAGAAGTTTCGGTTTAGGATTAGGTTTAGGGTTAGGGTTAGGCTTAGGGTGAGGGTTAGGGTGAGGGTTAGGATTAGGATTAGGTTGAGGCTTAGGGTTAGGGTGATATTTAGGGTGAGGGTGATGGTTAGGGTGAGGGTGGGGGTGAGGGTGAAGGTGGGGGTTAGGGTTAGAGTGTGGGTGAGGGTTAGTGTTAGGATTAGTGTTAGGTTTAGGTTTAGGCTGAGGGTAAGGGTGAGGGTCAGGGTTAGGGTTAGTGTTAGGGTGATGGTGAGGGTGAGGGTTAGGGTTAGGTTTACGTTGAGGGTAAAGGAAAGGGTGATGGTTAGATTGCGTTTGAGGGTTAGGGTTACGGTTAGGGATACTGTGAGAGTTGGGGTGAGGGTTAGCATTAGGCGTACGGTTAGTGTGAGGTTTAGGATGAGGATTAGGCTTAGGGTTAGTGTTAGGGTTAGGGTGATTGTTAGGGTGAGCATGAGGGTGAGGGTTAGGTTTAGGATTAGGGTTAGGGTTAGGGATACTGTTAGGGTTAGGGTTAGGGTGAAGGTGAGAGTTAGGGTTTGGGTTAAATTTAGGGTGAGGCTAAGGGTTAGGTTTATAGTTAAGTTAAGGTGTACGGTGAGGGTTAGAGTGAGAGTGAGGCCTAGTTTTAGGGTTAATATTAGGGTGAGTATTAGTGTTAGTATTAGTGTTAGTATTAGTGTTAGTATTAGGTTAGTATTTAGTGTTAGTATTAGTATTGAGTGATAGGGTTAGGGTGAGGGTGACGGTTAGGTTTAGGGTGAGGGTGAGGGTTAGGGATAGGTTTAGGGTTAGGGTTATTGTTAGGGTTAGGGTTAAGGTGAGGGTGAGGGTGAGGGTTAGGGATAGCATTAGGTTTAGAGAGAGTTTGAGGGAGAAGATTAGGTTTAGGATTAAGGTTAGGTTTAGGGTTAGGCTTAGGGTGAGGTTGATGGTGAGGGTGAGGCTTAGGGTCAGGGTTACGGTTAGGGTTAGGGTGAGGGTTAGTGTTAGGGTGATATTTAGGGAAAGGGTGAGGGTTAGGGTGAGGGTGAGGGTGAGGGTTAGGGTGAGTGTGAGGGTTAGGGTTTGGGTGACATTTAGGTTAACATTGAGGGTTAGGGTGAGGGTGAGTGTAAGGTTTACGGTTAGTGTGAGGATTAGGGTTAGTGTGGTTAGGGTTAGGTTTAGGGTTAGTGTGAGGATTAGGGTTAGGATTAGCGTTAGCATTAGGGTGAGGCTTAGGGTTACAGTTAGGGTGAGGGTTGTGGTTAGGGTTAGGGTTATGGTTAGGATGAGAGATAGGGTTGGGTGAGGGTAAAGGTGAGTGTGAGGGTTAGGGTGAGGGTGAGGGTTAGGATTAGGGTGAGGGTTAGGATTAGGGTTAGGATGAGGGCTAGGGTGAGGGTGAGGGTTAGGATTAGGGTTATGGTTAGGTTGAGGGTTAGGGTTAGGGTGAGTTTTCGGGTGAGTGGTAGGTTTAGGGTTAGAGTTAGGGTGAGGGTAAAGGTTAGGGTGAGGTTTAGGGTGAGGGAGAGATTTAGGGAGAGGGTTAGGGTTAGGGTGAGGGTTAGGTTGAGGGATATGGTTAGGATTAGGGTGAGGTTATGAGTTAGGGTGAGGGTTAGGGTGAAGGTTAGTGTTAGGATGAGGCTTAGGGATAGGGTTAGTGTTATGGTTTGGGTAACGATGAGGGTGAGGGTTAGTTTTAGGATTAGATTCAGGGTGAGGGTGAGGTAAAGGGTGAGGATTAGAGTTAGGGTGAGGGTGAGGGTTAGGTTTAGGTTTAGGGTGAGGATTAGGGTTAGGGTTAGTGTGAAGATTAGTGTCAGCGGTAGGGTGAGGTTAAGGGTTATGGTGAGGTTTAGTGTTAGCGTTAGCATTAGGGTTAGTATGAGTGTGAGGGAGATGGTTAGGTTTAGAATTAGGGTTAGGTTTACGGTTAGGCTTAGTGTGAGGGTCATGGTGAGGGTGAGGCTTAGGGTGAGGGTTAGGATTAAGATTAGGGTGAGGGTTAGGGTTAGGGTGATATTTAGGGTGAGGGTGAGGATTAGGGTGAGGGTGAGCTTTACGGTGAGTGTGAGGGTTAGGGTGTGGGTGAGGGTTAGGTTGATGGTGAGGGTTAGGGTGAGGGTGAGGGTTAGGGTTAGGATTAGCATTAGGGTGAGTGTTAGGGTTAGGCTTAGTGTGAAGGTGAGGGTTAGGGTGAGGGTTAGGGTTAGGGTTAAGGTTAGGGTGAGTGTGAGGATTAGGGTTAGGGTTAGGTTTAGTGTGAGTGTTTGGGTGAGCATAAGCGTTAGGTTTAGTGTGAGTGTTATGGTGATTGTTAGGGTGAGGGTTAGGTTTAGTGTTAGGGTGAGGGTGATGGTAAGGTTTAGGGTGAGGTTGAGGGTTAGGGACAGGGTTAGGGTTAGGGTTAGGGTTATTTTTAGGGTTAGGGTTAGGGTTAGGGTTAGGGTGCAGGTGAGGTTTAGGGTTGGGTTTAGGGTTAGGGTGAGGGTAAGGGTTAGGGTTATAGTTAGGGTAAGGTTTAGGGTGAGGGTTAGGGTGAGAGTGAGGACTAGTTTTAGTGTGAGTATTAGGGTGAAGGTTATGTTGAGTGTTAGGGTTAGGGTGAGGGTGACAGTTAGTTTTAGGTTGAGGGTGAGGGTTAGTGATAGGGTTAGGGTTAGGGTTATTGTTAGGGTTAAGGTTAGGGTTAGGGTGAGGGTGAGGGTGAGGGTTAGGGATTGCATTAGGTTAAGAGTGAGGGTGAGGGAGAGGGTTAAATTTAGGATTAGAGTTAGGTTTAGGATTAGGCATTGGGTGAGGGTGTTGGTGAGGGTGAGGCTTAGGGTCAGGGTTAGGATTAGGGTTAGGGTGAGGATTAGTGTTAGGGTGATATTTAGGGAAAAGGTGAGGGTTAGGGTGAGAGTGAGGGTTAGGTTTAGTGTGAGTGTTAGGGTGAGTGTTAGGGTGAGATTTAGGTTTAGTGTCAGGGTTAGGGTGAGGGTGAGGGTTAGGTTAAGCGTTAGGTTGCGGGTTAGGTTTAGGGTTAGGGTGAGGGTGAGGGTTAGGGTTAGGGTTAGCATTAGGTTTAGTGAGAGGGTGAGGGTTAGTGTTAGGATTAGAATTAGGGTGAGGGTTAGGGTTAGGGTTAAGGTGAGGGTTAGGATGAGGGTTAGGGTGAGGTTAGGGTTAGGGTTAGGCTTAGGATTAGTGTGAGGATTAGGGTTAGATTTAGGGTTAGGATGAGGGTAAGGTTTAGGGTTATAGTTAGGGTAAGGTTTAGGGTGAGGGTTAGGTTGAAAGTGAGGGCTAGTTTTAGTGTGAGTGGTAGGGTGAGTGTTAGGGTGAGGGTTAGGTTTAATGTTAGGGTTAGAGTAAGGGTGAGGATTAGGTTTAGGGTGAGGGTGAGGGTTAGGGATAGGGTTAGGGTTAGGGTTATTGTTAGGGTTAGGGTTAGGGTTAGGGTGAGGTTGAGGGTTAGGCTTAGGGTGAGGGTGATGGTGAGGCTTATGGTAAGGGTTATGGTTAGGGTTAGGATGAGTGTTAGTGTTAGGGTGATATTTAGGGAAAGAGTGAGGGTTAGGGTGTGGGTGAGAGTTAGTGTGATGGTGAGGGTTAGGGTGAGGGTGAGGTTTAGGTTTAGGGTTAGCATTAGGGTGAGGGTTAGGGTTAGGGTAAGGGTGAGGGTTAGGGTGAGGGTTAGGGTTAGGGTGAGGTTTAGGGTGAGGTTTAGGGTTAGGGTTAGTTTGAGGATTAGGGTTATGGTTAGGGTGAGGGTAAGGGTTATGGTAAGGTTAGGATTAGGGTTAGCATTAGGGTTAACATGCGGTTGAGTGAGAGGGTTAGGTTTAGGATTAGGGTTAGGGTTACGGTTAGGCTTAGGTTGAGGGTCATGGTGAGGGTGAGGCTTAGGTTGCGTGTTAGGGTTAGGTTTAGGGTGAGGGTTAGGGTTTGGGTGATATTTAGGGTGAGATGTGGGTTAATGTGAGGGTGAGGGTTAGGGTGAGTGTGAGGAATAGGGTGTGGGTGAGGTTTAGGGTGACGTTGAGGGTTAGGGTGAGGGTGAGGTTTAGGGTTAGGGTTAGCATTAAGGTGAGGGTTAGGGTTAGGGTTAGGGCGTGGTGAGGGTTAGGGTGAGGCTTAGTGTTAGTGTTAGGGTTAGGGTTAGTGTGAGGATTAGGGTTAGGGTGAGGGTATGGGTTAGGTTTAGGTTTAGGGTAAGGGTGAGAGTGAGGGTTAATTTTAGTGTGAGTGTTAGGGTGAGTGTTAGGGTGAGGGCTAGGTTTAGTGTTAGGGTTAGGATGAGGGTGAGTGTTAGGGATAGGATGAGGGTGAAGGTTAGGGATAGGGTTAAGGTTAGGGTGAGTGTTAGGGATAGGGTTAGGGTTAGGGTTAGTGTTAGGGTGAGGGTTAGGGTTAGGGATAGCATTAGGGTTATTATGAGGGTGAGGGAGAGGGTTTGGTTTAGCATTAGGGTTAGGTTTAGGGTTAGGCTTAGGGTGAGGGTGCTGTTGAGGGTGAGGCTTAGGGTCAGGATCAGGCTTAGGCTTAGGGTGAGGGTTAGTGTTCGGGTGATATTTAGGGAAAGGGTGAGGGTTAGGTTTAGGTTGAGGGTTAGGTTTAGTGTGAGGGTTAGGATTTGGGTAACGATTAGGCCGACGGTGATGGTTAGGGTGAGGGTGAAGTTTAGGGTTAGGGTTAGCATTAGGGTGAGGGTTAGGGTTAAGGTTATGTTGAGGGTGAGGTTTAGTGTGAGGGTTAGATTTAGGTTTATGTTGAGGGTGAGGGTTAGGGTGAGGGTTAGGTTTAGGTTTAGCATTAGGGTTAACGTGAGGGTGAGGGAGAGGGTTAGGTTTAGGATTAGGGTTAGGTTTATGGTTAGGCTTAGGGTGAGGGTTATGGTGAGGGTGAGGCTTAAGGTCAGGGTTAGGGTTAGGGTTAGGGTGAGGGTTAGTGTTAGGTTTATATTTACGAAAGGGTGTAGTTTATGGTGAGGGTGAGGTTTAGGGTGAGGGTGAGGGTTAGGGTTAGGTTTAACATAAGAGTGAGGGTTAGGGTGAGGGTTATGTTGGGGGTGTTGGTTAGGGTGAGGGTTAGGGTTAAGGTTAGTGTTAGGGTTAGTGTGAGGATTAGGATTAGGGTTAGGGTTAGGGTGAGGGTAAGGTTTAGGGTGAGGTTTAGTGTGAGGGTTAGTGTTATGGTTATTGTGAGGATTACAGTTAGGGTTAGGTTGAGGGTATGTGTTAGGGTGAGGGTTAGGGTGAGAGTTAAGGTGAGCGTGAGGGTTAGGGATAGGGTTAGGTTTAGGGTTAGGATGAGGTTGAGGGTGAGGGTTAGGGTTAGGGTTAGGTTTAGGGTGAGGATAAGGTTCAGGGTTAAGATTCGAGTTTAGATCAGGGTTAGACTGAGTGTGAGGGTTAGGCTTAGGGTGATCTTTAGGGTTAGGATGAGGTTTAGGTTAAGGTTTAGGATTAGGATGAGGATTAGGCTGAGGGGTGGGGTTAGAATTAGGGTTAGGATTATGTTGAGGGTGAGGTTTAGAGTGAGGGTTATGGTGAGTGTTAGGGTTAGGGGCATTGTTAGTGTTCGGATTAGGGTTCGGGTTAGGGTGAGGGTGAGGGTTAGGTTTAGGGATAGAATTAGGATTAGCTTGAGGGTGAGGGAGAGGGTTAGGTTTAGGATTAGGGTTCGGGTTATGTTGAGGGTGAGGGTTAGGTTTAGGGATAGAATTAGGATTAGCTTGAGGGTGAGGGAGAGGGTTAGGTTTAGGATTAGGGTTAGGTTTAGGGTTAGGCTTAGGCTGAGGGTGATTTTGAGGGTGAGGCTTAGGGTCAGGGTTAGGGTTAGGGTTAACGTGAGTGTTAGTTTTAGGGTGATAATTAGGGAAAGGGTGAGGGTTAGGGTGAGGGTGATGTTTAGGATTAGGGTTAGGTTTAGGGTTATTCTTAGGATTAGGGTGAGGTGAGGGTGAGGGTTAGGTTTAGTGTGAGGGTTAGGTGTAGGGTTAGGTTTAGTGTGAGGGTAAGGGTTAGGGTGAGGGTTAGGGTAAGGTTGAGCTTTAGGGTTAGCATTAGGGTTAGGGTTAGGGTTAGGGTGAGGGTTAGGGTTAGCTTTAGGGTGAGGCTTAGGGTTAGGGTTAGGGTAAATGTGAGGGTTAGGTTGAAGGTTAGTGTTAGGGTTAGCATTAGGGTTAGTGTGAGGGTTAGGTTTCGGGTTAGATTTAGAGTGAGGGTAAGGGTTTGGGTTAGGGTTATTGTAAGGTTTAGTGTGAGGGTTAGGGTGAGAGTGAGGGTTAGGTTTAGTGAAAGTGTCAGGGTGAGGGTTAGGTTTACTGTTAGGGTTAGGGTGAGGTTGAGGGATAGGGTAAGGTGAGAAGAGGGTAAGGGATAGGGTTAGGGTTAGGGTTAGGGTTATTGTTAGGGTTAGGGTTAGGGTTAGGGTGAGGGTGAGGGTTAGGGTTAGGGTTAGCATTAGGGTTAGCATGAGGGTGAGGGAGAAGGTTAGGTTTAGGTTTAGGGTTAGGTTTAGGGCTAGACTTAGGGTGAGGGTAATGGTAAGGGTGAGGCTAAGGGTCAGAGGTAGGGTTAGGGTGAGGGTTAATGTTTGGGTGATATTTAGGGAAAGGGTGAGGTTTAGGGTGAATGTGAGGGTTAGGGAGAGTGTGAGGTGTAGGGTTTGTGTGAGGGTTAGGGTGATGGTGAGGGTTAGGTTTAGGGTGAGTGTTAGGGTTAGGGTGAGCGATAGGGTGAGGTTTAGGGTTAGGGTTAGCTTTAGGGTGAGGTTTAGGTTTAGGGTTAAGCATTAGGGTTAGCGTGAGGGTGAGGGAGAGGGTTAGGTTTAGCATTAGGGTTCGGTTTAGGGTTAGGCTTAGGGTGAGGGTCATGGTGGGGGTGAGGCAAAGGCTCAGGGTTAGGGTTAGGGTTAGGGTGAGTGTTAGTGTTTGGATGATATTTAGGGAAAGGTTGACGGTTAGAGTGAGGTTGAGGGTTAGGGTGAGCGTCAGGTTTAGAGTTAGGGTTAGCATTAGGGTGAGAGTTAGGGTTTGGGTTATGTTGAGGGTGAGGGTTAGGGTGAGGGTTATGGTTAAGGATAGAGTTAGGGTGAGGGTAAGGGTTAGGTTGAGTTTTTGGGAGAGGGTTAGGTTTACGGTGAGGGTTAGTGTTAGGGTTAGGGTGAGCGTATGTGTTAGGGTGAGGGTTAGGATGAGCTTTACGGTTAAGTTGAGGGTTAGGGATAGGTTTAGGGTTAGGGTTAGTGTGAGGATTCGGCTGAGGGTGAGGGTGAGGGTGAGGTTTAGTTTTAGGGTGATGTTTATGGTTAAGGTGAGGTTTAGGTTTAGGATGAGGATTAGCCTGAGGAGTGGGGTTAGTTTTAGGGTTAAGGTGGTGGTTTGGGTTAGGGTTATTGTTAGGTTAGTGTTAGGGTTAGGATGAGGGTGAGGGTGATGATGAGGGTTAGGATTAGGGTAAGGGATAGGGTTATTGTTAGGGTTAGGGTTAATGTTAGGGTGAGGGTGAGGTTTAGGGTTAGGGTTTGGGTTACTCTTAGCGTTATGGTTAAGGTTATGTTGAGGGTTCGGTTTAGTGTAAGGGTTAGGTTTAGTGTTAGGATTAGTGTGAGGGTAAGGGTTAGGGTGAGGGTTAGGGTAAGGGTGAGCGTTAGGGTTAGAATTAGGGTTAGGGATAGGGTTAGGGTGAGTGTTAGGGTTAGGGTTAGGGTTAGGGTGAGGGTTAGGGTTAGGTTTAGGGTTAGGGTGAGGGTGAGGGTGAGGGTGAGTGTTAGGGTGAGGGTGAGTTTGAGTGTGAGGGTTAGGCTTAGTTTAGGGTAGAGGGTGAAGATGAGGTTTAGGGTTAGGATTACGGTTAGGGTTAGGGTGAGGGTGAGGGTTAGCGTTAGGTTTAGGTTGAGGTTTAGGCTTAGTTTGAGGGTTGGGTGAGTGTGAGGGTAAGGTTTAGGGTTAGGGTTAGGGTTAAGTTGAGGGTTAGGGTGAGGGTTAGGGTTTGGGTTAGGGTGAGAGTATGTGTTAAGGTGAGAGGTAGGGTGAGGGTTAAGGTTAGGGTGAGGGTTAGGGTTAGGGTTAGTGTTAGGCTGAGGGTGAGGTTGAGGGGAGGTTAGGGATAGGGTTATCTTTAGGGTTAGCGTGAGGTTTAAGTTTAGGTTTAGGTTTAGGATGAGGATTAGGCGGAGGGGTGGGGTTTGGATTATGGGTAAGGTGAGGGTGAGGGTTAAGGTTAGGGTTATTGTTAGGGTTAGGGTTAGTGTGAAGGGTAGCGTGACGGTGAGTGTAAGGGTTAGGGTGAGAGTTAGGGTGAGGCTGAGGGTTAGGGTTAGCATTACGGTTAGGGTTAGGGTTTGTGTGAGGCTTAGGTTTAGGGTTAGGGTTAGGGTGAGGTTTCGGGTTAGGATGAGGGCTAGGGTGAAAGTGAGGGTTAGGGTGGGAAAGTGTGTTTTAGGGTTAGGTTCAGGGTGAGGGTGAGGTTCATGTTTAGAATTAGGCTTAGGGTTAGGGTTAGGTTGTGGGTGAGGGTGAGGGTGAGGGATAGGGTTAGTGTGAGAGTGAACGTTAGGGTTAGGTTTAGGGTGAGGATTAGAGTTAGGGTAAGTGTGAGGATTAGGGTTAGAGTTAGGGTTAGGGTAAGGGTTATGGTGAGGTTTAGGGTGAGGGTGAGGGTTAGGGAGAGGTTTGGCTTTAGGGTGAGTTATAGGTATTGGTTTAGAGTTAGACTGAGTGTGAGGGTGATGGTTAGGGTTAGGGTTCATGTGCAGGTGAGGGTGAGGGTTAGGATTAGGTTTAGGGTTAGTTTTAGGCGAAGGGAGAGGATGACAGTGAGGTTGATGGTGATGTTTAGAATTAGGCTGATGTTTAGGGTTAGGATAAGGGTGAGGGTGAGTGTTAGGGTTAGGTTTACGGTTAGGATGAGGGTTAGGCTGAGGATTAGGTTTAGGGTTAGGGTGACGGTTAGGGTTAGTGTGAGGGTTAGTTTTAGGGTGAGGGTAAGGGTGAGGGTGAGGTTTAGGATTAGGTTTAGGGTTAGTTTTAGGCTAAGGGAGAGGATGACAGTGAGGTTGATGGTGAGGTTTAGAATTAGGGTGATGTTTAGTGTTAGGATTAGTGTGAGCGTGAGGGTTAGGGTTAGATTTATGGTTAGGATGAGGTTTAGGCTGAGGATTAGGTTTAGGGTTAGGGTGAGGGTTAGGGTTAGTGTGAGGATTAGTCTTAGGGTGAGGGTAAGGGTTAGGGTGAGGGTAAGGGTGAGGTTGAGGTTTAGGGTTAGGGTTAAAGTTGGCCTGAGGATTCGGTTGATCATTAATATTATGTTAGTGTTAGTGTTAGGATTAGGTTTATGGTGACGTTTAGGGTGAGGGGTAGGATTAGTGTTAAGGTGAGGTTTAGGGTGAGGGTTCGGGTTAGGGTGAGTTGTAGGGTGAAGGTGAGGGTTAGATTTAGGGTGAGTGCAAGTGTTAGGGTGAGGGTTAGGGTGAGGGTGAAGATTATTGTTAGCATAAATTTTATGGTGAGGGTGAGGGTTAGTGTTAGGGTTAGGGTTAGGTTGAGGGCTAGGCTGACAGTGAGGGTTATGGTTAGGTTTTGGGATAAGGTGAGGTATAGGGTTAGGGTTAGGGTTAGTGTGAGCATTAGCCAGAGGGCTAGGGTTAGGGTTAGGGTTTGGGTTAGGTTTAGTGTGATTGTTAGGTATAGGGTTAGGGTGAGGGTAAGGTTTAGTGTGAGGGATATGGTGAGGTGACGGTTAGGGTTAGCATTAGGTTTAGGGTTAGGTTTAGTGTGAGGGTTAGGGTTAGGTTTAGGATTAGGGTGAGGGTGAGAATTAGGATTAGGGTGAGGGTGAGGTTGAGGGTTAGGGTTAGGGTTAGCATTAGGGTGAGTATTAGGGTGAGGGTGAGGGGTAGGGTGAGGGTTAAGTTAAGGGTTAGCATTAGGGTTAGCGTGAGGGTGAGGGAGAGGGTTAGGTTTAGCATTAGGGTTAGGTTTAGAGTTAGGCTTAGGGTGAGGGTGATGGTGAGGGTGAGGCATACCGTCAGGGTTAGGGTTAGGTTTAGGGTGAGTGTTAGTGTTAGGGTGATATTTAGGGAAAGGGTGAGGGTTAGGGTGAGATTGAGGGTTAGGGTGAAGGTGAGGTTTAAGGTTAGGGTTAACATTAGATTGAGGTTTAGGTTTTGGGTTATGTTGATTGTGAGGTTTAGGGTGAAGGTTCGGGTTAGGGTTCAGGTACGGGTTAGTGTGAGGATTAGGTTTAGGGTTTGAGTTAGTGTTAGGGTGAGGGTAAAATTTAGGGTGAGGTTTAGGGTGAGGTTTAGGGTGAGAGTTAGTATTAGGGAGAGGGTTAGAGTTAACGTGAGGGTAAGGATGAGATGTAGAGTTAGGGTTAGGGTGAGGGTATGTGTTAGGGTGAGGGTTAAGGTTAAGGGTGAGGGTTAAGGTTAGGGTTAGGCTGAGCTTGAGGGTGAGTGTGAGGGTTAGTGTTAGGGTGATCTTTAGGGTTAGGGTGAGTTTTAGGTTAAGGTTAGGATGAGGATTAGGCTGAGGGGTGGGATTAGGATTAGGGTTAGGGTGAGGGTTTGGGTTAGGGTTAGGGTTAGGGTGAGGGTAAGGATGAGGGATAGGATTAGGGTTAGGAATAGGGTTATTGTTAGCGTTAGGGTTAGGGTAAGAGAGAGGGTGAAGATGAGGTTTAGGTTTAGGATTAGGGTTAGGGTTAGGGTGAGGTTGAGGGTTAGTTCTAAGGTTAGATTGAGGTTTAGGTTTAGTGTGAGGGTTGGGTGAGTGTGAGGGTAAGGGTTAGGTTGAGGGTTAGGGTGAGGTTGAGACTTAGGGTTTGGGTTAGTGTTAGGGTGAGGGTTAGTGTGAGGGTAAGGGCTAGGGTTAGGTTGAGGGTTAATGTGAGGATTAGGGTTAGGGTGAGTGTTAGGGTGAGGGTTAGGTTTAGTGTGAGGGGTAGGGTGACGGTGAGGTTAAGGGTTAGGGTGAGGGTTAGGGTGAGGCTGACGGATAGGGTTATGGTTACAGTTAGGGTGAGGGTTAGGTTTAGGTTTAGGCTTATGGTGGGGGTTAGGGTTAGGGTTGGTGTTAGCGTTAGCATTAGGGTTAGCCTGAGGGTTAGGGAGAGGGTTAGGTTTAGCATTAGGGTTAGTTTTAGGGTTCGGCTTAAGGTGAGGGTGATGGTGAGGGTGAGGCATAGGGTCAGGGTTAGGGTTAGGGTTAAGTTTAGGGTGAGTGTTAGTGTTAGGGTGATATTTAGGGAAAGAGTGAAGGTTAGGGTGAGGTTGAGGGTTAGGGTGAGGGTGAGGTTTAGGGATAGGGTTAGCATTAGGGTGAGGGTTATGTTTCAGGTTATCATGAGGGTGAGGGTTAGGGTGAGGGTTAGAGTTAGGTTTCGGGTTAGGGTTAGTGTGAGGATTAGAGTTAGGGTTAGGGTTAGGGTTAGAGTGAGGGTAAGGTTTAGGGTGAGGTTTAGGATGAGAGTTAGGTTTAGGGAGAGGGTTAGGGTTAAAGTGAGGGTTAGGATGAGGTTTAGAGTTAGGGTTAGGTTGAGGGCATGTGTTAGGGTGAGGGTTATGGTGAGGGTTAAGGTTAGGGTGAGGGTTAAGTTTAGGGTTAGCCTGAGGGTGATGGTGAGGGTGAGGATTAGGGTTAGGGTGATCTTTAGGGTTAGGGTGATGTTTAGGTTAAGGTTAGGATGAGGATTAGGCTGAGGGGTGGGATTTGGATTAGGGTTAGGGTGAGGGTTAGGGTTAGGGTTAGGGTGAAGGAGAGGGTGAGGATGAGGTATAGGATTAGGGTTAGGAATAGGGTTATTGTTAGGGTTATGGTAAGAGAGAGGTTGAAGATGAGGTTTAGGGTTAGTGTTAGGGTGAGGTTGAGGGTTAGGTTTAAGGTTAGCTTGAGGTTTAGGGTTAGTGTGAGGGTTGGGTGAGCGTGAGGGTAAGGGTTAGGTTGAAGGTTAGGGTGAGGGTGAGAGTTAAGGTGAGGGTGAGGGTGAGGGTGAGGGTTAGGTTTAGGGTGAGGTTAGGTTTAGGATTAGGGTTAGGATGAGGGCTAGGGTGAGAGAGGTTTAGGGTTAGGGTTAGGTTGAGGGTTGGGGTTAGAGTGAGGGTTAGGGTGATCGTTAGGGTTAGGAAGAGGGTTAGGGCTAGGGTTAGGGTTAGGTTTAGGGTGAGGGTTAGTGTTAGGGTTAGTGTGAGGATTAGGGTTAGAGTTATGCTGAGGGTAAGGGTTATGGTGTGATTTTGTGTGAGGGTGAGGGTTAGGGTTAGGTTTAGCATTAGTGTGAGGGTTAGGGTTAGGGTTAACGTTAGGGTGAAGGTTAGGTTTAGGGTTAGGGTTAGGCTGAGGTTGAGGGTGACGGTTAGGGTATGGGTGATCATTAGGGTTAGGGTGAGGTTTAGGTTTGTTTAGGTTTAGGATGAGGATTAGGCTGAGGGGTGGGTTTAGGATTAGGGTTAGGGTTCGGGTTAGGGTTATGGTTAGGGTTCGGGTGAGGGTAAGGGTTAGGGAGAGGGTAAGGTTGAGGGTGCGGGTTAGGGTTAGGGTTAGGGTTAGGGTTGGCCTGAGGATTCAGGTGAGCATTAGGATTATGGTTAGTGTTAGTGTTAGGATTTGGTTTAGGGTGAGGGTTAGGATTAGGATTAGGGTGAGGTTTAGGGTGAGCGTTAATTTTAGTGTGAGTTTTAGGCTGAGGGTGAGGGTTAGGTTTCGGGTGAGGGTAAAGTTTAGAGTGATGGTTAGAGTGAGGGTGAGGGTTAGGGTTAGCATTAGGTTTAGGGTGAGCGTGAGGTTTAGGATTAATGTGAGGTTTAGGATGAAGATTATGGTTTGGGCTAGGGTTAGTGTGAAGATTAGGTTTAGGGTTAGGGTTAGGATGAGTGTTAGGCTGAGCAGTAGGATTAGGGTTAGGGTGAGGGTTAGGTTTAGTGTGATTGTTAGGGTTAGGGTTAGGGTGAGGGTAAGGGTTAGGTTGAGGGATAGGGTTGTGTTTTAGGCTTAGGTTTAGGTTTAGGATCAGGGTGAGGGTGAGGGTGAGGGTTAAGGTTAGGGTGAGGGTGAGGGTAGGGTTTAGGGTTAGAATTAGGGTGAGGGTTAGGATGAAGCTTATGGTTAGGATTAGGGTTATGGTTAAATTTAGGGTTAGGTTTAAGGTGAGGATGAGGATTAGGCTTCGGGTTAGGGTTAGGGTTAGGGTTAGGGTTATTGTTAGGATTAGGGTTAGGGTGATGGAGAGGTTTAGTGTTAGGGTTAGCATTAGGTTTCGTCTGAGGGTGAGGGAGAGGGTTAGGTTTAGGATTAACGTTAGGTTTAAGGTTAGCCTTAGGTTGAGGGTGATGGTGAGGGTGAGGCTAAGAGTGAAGTTAGGGTTAGCGTTAGTGTGAGGGTGAGGATTAGGGTGAGTGTGAGGGTTATGGTGTGGGTGAAGGTTAGGGTGACACTGATGTTTAGGGTGAGGGTGAGGGTTAGGGTTAGGATTAGAATTAGGGTAAGGGTTAGGGTTAGGTTTAGGGTAAGGGTGATGGTTAGATTGAGAGTTAGGGTTAGGGTTAGTTTGAGGCTTAGGGTTAGTGTGAAGATTAGGGTTAAGCTTAGGGTTAGGGTGAGGGTAAGGTTTATAGTTAGGGTAAGGTTTAGGGTGAGGGGTAGGGTGAGAATGAGGGCTAGTTTTAGTGTGAGTGTTAGGGTGAGAGTTAGGGTGAGGGTTAGGTTTAGTGTTAGGTTTAGAATGAGGGTGAGGGTTAGGTTTATGGTGAGGGTGAGTGTTAGGGATAGGGTTAGGGTTAGGGTGACGGTTAGGGTGAGGGTTTGCATTAGGGTTAATTTGAGGATGAGGGTACTGTTGAGGGTTAGGGGGAGGGGGAGGGTTAGGTATTGGTTTAGAGTTAGGATGAGGGTGAGCGTGAGGGTTTGGGTTAGCGTTAGGGTGAGGGTGAGGGTGAGTGTTAGAATAAGGATGACTTTTAGGGTTAGGGTTAGGGTGAGTCTGAGGGTTAGGTTTTGGTTTACCGTTAGGATGAGGGTTAGGCTGTGGGTTAGGGTTAGGTTTAGGGTGAAGGTTAGGGTTAGTGTGAGGGTTAGAGTTAGGGTGAGGGTAAGGTTTAGGGTGAGGGTAAGGGTGAGTGTGAGGGGTAGGGTTAGGGTTAGGGTTAGCATGAAGATTCGGGTGAGCATTAGGGTGACTAACACTAACCGTAATGGTTAGTGTTAGTGTTAGGGTTAGGCTTAGGGTGAGGGTTAGGATTAGGGTTAGGGTGAGGTTCAGGGTGAGGGTTAAGGATAGGGTGAGTTGTAGGGTGAGGGTGAGGGTGAGGTTGAGGGTGGGGGGGTAAGGGTTAGGGTGAGGATTAGGGTGAGGGTGAAGTTTAGGGTTAGCATTAGGTTTAGGGTGAGGGTGAGGGTTAGGGTTAGGGTTAGAGTTAAGGTGAGGGCTAGGATGAGGCTGAGGTCTAGGGATAGGTTTAGGGATAGGGTGAGGATTAGGGTTAGGATTAGGGTTATGGTTAGGGTGAGTATTAGGCAGAGTGGTAGGTTTAGGGTTAGGGTGAGGGTTAGGGTTAGTGTGATTGTTAGGTTAATGGTTAGGGTGAGGGTAAGGGTTAGGGTGAGGGAAAGGGTGAGGGTTAGGTTTAGGGTTAGAATTAGGGTTAGGGTTAGGGTGAGGGTGAGGGTTAGTTTTAGTTTTAGGATTAGGGTGAGGGTGAGAGTTAGGGTTACAATGATGGTGAGGGTAGGGTTTAGGGTTAGGATTAGTGTGAGTTTTATGATGAAGATATGGTTAGGGTTAGGGTTAGTGTGAGGATTAGGTTTACGTTTAGGGTTAGGATGAGGGTTAGCATGAGGATGAGGGTTAGGGTTAAGCTGAGCGTTAGGTTTAGTGTTAGCATTAGCGTGAGAGTTAGGGTTATGGTTAGGGTGAGGGTTAGGGTGAGTGTGAGGTTTAGGGTTTGGGTGAGGGTTAGAGTGAGGGTTAGGGTTACGGTTATTTTGAGGGTGAGGGTTAGGGTGAGGTTTAAGGTTAGGATTAGCATTAGGATTAGCGTGAGGGTGAGGGAAAGGGTTAGGTTTAGCATTAGGGTTAGGGGTGATATTTAGAGAAAGGGTTAGGGTTAGGGTGAGGTTGAGGGTTAGGGTGAGGGTGAGGTTTAGGGTTAGGGTTAGCATTAGGGTGAGGGTTAGGGTTAGGGTTAGGGTAAGGGTGAAGCTTAGTTTGAGAGTTAGGGTTAGGGTTAGGTTTAGGCTTAGGATTAGTGTTTGGATTAGGGTTAGGGTTAGGGTTAGGGTGCGGTAAGGTTGAGGGTTACAGTTAGGGTAAGGTTTAGGGTGAGGGTTAGGGTGAGATTGAGCGCTAGTTTCAGTGTGAGTGTTAGGGTGAGTGTTAGGGTGATGGTTAGGTTTAGTGTTAGTGTTAGGGTGAGGGTGAGGGTTAGGTTTATGGTGAGGTTGAGGGTTAGGGATAGGGTTAGGGTTAGGGTGAGGGTTAGGGTGAGGGCTTTGGTTAGGGTTAAGTTGAGGGTGAGGGTTCAGTTTAGGGTGAGGGTGAGGGTTAGGGTTAGGTTGAGGGTTAGGTATAGCTTTAGAGTTAGGCTGATGGTGAGGGTGAGGGTTAGGGTTAGGGTTAGGGTGAGGGTGAGGTTTAGAATTAGGGTGACTTTTAGGGTTAGGTTTAGGGTGAGGGTGAGGGTTAGGTTTATGTTCACCGTTAGGATGAGTGTTAGGCTGAGGGTTAGGTTTCGGGTTAGGGTGAGGTTTAGGGTTAGTGTGAGGGTTAGGGTTAGAGTGAGAGTAAGGGTTAGGGTGAGGTTAAGGGTGAGAGTAAGGGGTAGGGTTAGGGTTAGGTTTACCATGAGGATTTGGGTGAGCATTAGGACTACGATTAGTGTTAGTGTTAGTGTTAGGGTTAGGGTGAGGGTTAGGGTGAGGTTTAGGGTGAGTGTTAGGGATAGGGTGAGTTGTACGGTGAAGGTGAGGGTTAGGTTGAGGGTGAGGGTAAGGGTTAGGATGAGGTTTAGGGTGAGGGTGAAAGTTAGGGTTAGCATTAGGTTTAGGGTGAGGGTGAGGTTTAGGGTGAGGGTTAGGGATAGGGTTAGGGTAAGCATCAGGCAGAGGGGTAGGGTTAGGGTTAGGGTGAGGGTTAGGTTTATTGTGTTTGTTAGGTTTAGGGTTAGGGTGAGGGTAAGGGTTAAGGTGAGGGTGAGGGTTAGGGTTAGCATTAGGATGACGGTTAGGGTTAGGGTTAGGGTTAGGGTGAGGGTTAGGTTCAGGTTTAGGATTAGTTTGAGGGTGAAATTTAGGGTTAGGGTGATGGTGAGGGTAGGGTTTAGGGTTAGGATTAGTGTGAGTTTTAGGATGAAGGTTATGGTTAGGGTTAGGGTTAGTGTGAGGATTAGGTTTACGTTTAGGGTTAGGGTGAGGGTGAGGGTTAGGGTTAGGGTGAGCGTTAGTTTTAGGGTTAGCCTTAGGATGAGGGTTAGGGTGAGGGTTAGGTTGAAGGTTAGAGTAAGGGTGAGGGTTAGGGTTAACATTAGGCTTAGGGTTAGGATTAGTTTGAGTTTTAGGATGAAGGATAAGTTTAGGGTTAGGATTAGTGTGAGCATTAGGTTTAGGGTTAGGGGTTAGGGTTAGTGTTAGGTTTGGAGTGAGGGTTAGGGTTAGGGTGAAGGTTAGGTTTAGGGTTAGCATTAGGATGAGGGTTTGGGTTAGGGTTAGGGTTAGGGTGAGTGTGAGGGTTAGGGTTTGGGTGAGGGTTAGGGTGACAGTGAGTGCTAGGGTCAGGGTGAGGGTTAGGGTTAGGGTTAGCATTAGGGTGAGGGTTAGGGTTAGGGTTATTTTGAGGGTGAGGTTTAGGGTGAGGGTTAAGGTTAGGGTCAGCATTAGGGTTAGCATTAGGGTGAGGGAGAGGGTTAGGTTTAGCATTAGGTTTAGGTTTAGTGTTAGGCTTATGGTGAGGGTGATGGTGAGGGTGAGCCATAGGTTCAGGGATAGAGTTAGGTTTAGGGTGAGTGTTAGTGTTAGGGTGATATTTAGGGAAAGGTTGAGGGTTAGGGTGAGGTTGAGGGTTAGAGTGAGGGTGAGGTTTAAGGTTAGGGTTAGCATTAGGGTGAGGTTTAGGGTGAGGGTTATGTTGAGGGTGAGTGTTCGGGTGAAGGGTAGGGTTAGGGTTATTTTTAGGGTTCGTGTGAGGATTAGGGTTAGGTTGAGGTTTAGGGTTAGGTTGAGGGTAAGGTTTAGGGTGAGGTTTAGGGTGAGTGTTTGGTTTAGGGAGAGGGTTAGGGTCAAGGTGAGGGTTAGAATGAGGTTTAGGGTTAGGGTTAGGGTGAGGGTATGTGTTAGGGGGAGGGATAGGGTGAGGGTAAGTGTTAGGGTTAGGGTTAGGGATAGGGTTACTGTGAGGGTTAGGGTTAGGGTTAGGGTTAGGGTTATTGTTAGGGTTAGGGTTAGGGTGAGGGTGAGGATGAGCGTTAGGATTAGGGTTAGGAATAGGGTTATTGTTAGGGTTAGGGTTAACTTTAGGGTGAGGGTGAGTGTTACATTTAGTGTGAGGGTTACGTTTAGGGTTAGGTTTCAGGTGAGGGTAAGGATTAGGGTGAGGGTTAGGGTAACTTTAAGCTGTAGGGTTAGCATTACGGTTAGGTTTAGTGTTAGGGTGAGGGTTAGGGTTAGTGTTAGTGTTAGGGTGAGGGTGAGGGTTAGTGTGAAGCTTATGGTGAGGGTTAGGGTTAGGGTCAGTGTTAGGGTTAGGCTTAGTGTTAGGGTGAGGGTGAAGATGAGGGTTAAGGTTAGGGTTAGAATAGGGTTATTGTTAGGGTTAGGGTTAGAGTAAGAGAGAGGGTGAAGATGAGGTTTAGGGTTAGGATTAGCGTTAGGGTAAGGGTGAGGTTGAGGGTTAGGTTTACGGTTAGGTTGAGGTTTAGGGTTAGTGTGAGGATTGGGTGAGCATGAGGGTAAGGGTTAGGGTGAGGGATGGGGTGAGTGGTGAAACTTAGGGTTAGGCTTAGTGTTAGGGTGATGTTTAGTGTGAGAGAAAGGTTTAGGTTTAGGTTTACGGTTAGTGTGAGGATTAGGGTTAAGGTTAGGGTTAGGGTGAGGGTTAGGGTTAGTGTGAGGGGTAGGGTGACAGTGAGGGTATGGGTTATGGTGAGGGTTAGGGTGAGGCTGAGGGTTAGGGTTATTGTTAGTTTTAGGGTGAGGGTTAGCGTTAGGTTTAGGGTTATTGTGGGGGTTAGGGTGAGGGTTGGGTTTAGGATTAGTGTTAGGATGAGGGTTAGGGTTAGGGTGAGTGTTAAGGTGAGGGTGAGGGTTAGGGTGAGGGATAGGGTTAGGTTGAGGGTTAGGGTTAGAGTGAGGGTTCGGGTGAGGGATAGGTTTGGGGTTAGTGTTAGCATGAGGATTCGGGTGAGCATTAGGATTATGGTTAGTGTTAGTGTTAGGTTTAGGGTTAAGTTGAGGGTTAGGGTGAGGTTTAGCATTAGGGTTAGGGTGAGGTTTATTGTAAGGGTTAGGGTTAGGGTGAGTTGTAGGGTGACGGTGAGGGTTAGGTTTAGGATGAGGGTAAGAGTTAGGGTGAGGGTTAGTGTGAGGGTGAATGTTAGTGTTAGCTTTAGGTTTAGGGTGAGGGTTAGTGTTAGGGTTAGGGTGAGGGTGAGGGCTAGGCTGAGGGTGAGGGTTAGGGTTAGGTTTAGGGTAAGGGTGAGGATTAGGGTTAGGGTTAGCGTTAGGGTGATCATTAGGCAGAAGGGAAGGGTTAGGGTTAGGGAGAGGGTTAGGTTTAGTGTGATTGTTAGGTTTAGGGTTAGGGTGACAGTAAGGGTTAGGGTGAGGGATAGGATGAGGGTGAGGGTTAGGGTTAGCATTAGGGTTAGGTTTAGGGTTAGGGTGAGGGTTAGGTTTAAGTTTAGGTTTAGGGTGAGGATGAGGGTTAGGGTTAGGGTGATGGTGAGGGTAGGGTTTAGGGTTAGGATTAGGGTGAGGGTTAGGATGAAGGTTATGGTTAGGGTTAGGTTAGTGTGAGCATTAGGGTTAGGGTTAGTGTTAGGGTGAGGGTGAGTGTTAAGGTTAGGGTGAGCGTTAGGTTTAGGGTTTGCATTAGGGTGAGTTTTAGGGTTAGGGTTAGGATGAGTGTTATGGTAAGGGTGAGCGTTAGGGTTAGCATTAGTGTTAGGATTAGGTTTAGTGTGAGGCTTAGGTTTAGTGTTAGGGTTAGGGTGAGTGTTAGGATTAGGGTGAGGATGAGGGTGAGGTTTAGGGTTAGGGTTAGGTTTAGGATTAGAGTGAGTGTGAGGGTGAGGTTTAGGGTTAGGTTGAATGTGAGGGTAGGGTTTAGGGTTAGAATTGTGGTGAGAATTAGGGTGAAGTTTATGGTTAGGGTTAGTGTGAGGATTTGGGTTATGTTTAAGTTTAGGGTTAGTTTTAGGGTGAGGGTGAGGGTTAGGTTTAGGTTGAGGTTAAGGGTTAGCGTGTGGGTTAGGGTGAGGGTGAAGATTAGGTTTACCAATAGGTTTCGTGTGAGTATTAGGGTTATTTTTACTGTTAGGTTGAGGGTTACAATTAGGTTTAGGTTTAGGATGAGGGTTAGGCAGAGGTTTAAGGTTTGGGTTAGTGTGATGGTTAGGGTTAGTGTGAGGGTTAGGGTTAGTGTGAGGGTTAGGTATAGGTTTAGAGTTAGGCTGAGGTTGAGGGTGAGGGTTAGGGTTAAGGTTAGGGTGAGGGTTAGGGTTAGGGTGAGGGTTAGTGTTAGTGAAAGGGTTAGGGTGGGGATTAGGGTGAGGTTTAGGGTTAGGGTTAGTGTGACGTTTAGGGTGAGGGTTAGGGTTTGGTGAGTTTTAGGGTGAGGGTGAGGTTTAGGTTTATGGTGTGGGTAAGGGTTAAAGTGACAGTCAGGGTGAGGGTGAAGTTTGGGATTAGCATTAGGTTTAGGGTGTGGGTGAGGGTTAGGTTTAAGGTTAGCGTTAGGGTTAGGGTTAGGCTGAGGATGAGGATTAGGGTTAGGTTTAGGGATAGGGTGAGGATTTGGGTTAGGGTTAGGGTTAGGGCGATGGTTAGGATGAGGTGTAGAGTTAGGGTTAGGGTGAGGGTTAGGTTTAGTGTGATTGTTACGGTTAGGGTTAAGGTGATGGTAAGGGTTAGGTTAAGAGATAGGGTGAGTGTGAGTTTTAGGGTTAGGGTTAGTGTTAGGATTAGGGTGAGTGTGTGTGTGAGGATTTAGGGTTAGAGTGAGTGTGATGGTAGGGTTTAGGGTTAGAATTAGGGTGAGGGTTAGGATGAAGTTTATGATTAGGGTTAGGGTTAATATGAGGTTTATGGTTATGGTTAAAGTTAGGGTTTGGGTTAGGGTGAAGGTGAAGGTTAGGTTTAGGGTGAGGGTAAGTGTTAGGTTGAGGGTTAGGGTGAGGGTGAAGTTTAGTGTTAGCATTAGGTTTAGGGTGAGGGTGAGGGTTAGTGTTAGGGTTAGGGTTAGTGTGAGGGCTTTGCTGAGGGTGAGGGTTAGGGTTAGTTGTAGGGATAGGGTGAGGATTAGGGTGAGGTTTAGGTTTAGTGTGATTGTTAGGTTTAGTGTTAGGGTTAGGGTAAGGGTTAGTGTGAGGGATAGGGTGACATTGAGGGTTAGGGTTAGCATTAGGTTTAGGGTTAGGTTTAGGGTGAGGGTTAGGTTTAGGTTTAGGATTATGGTGAGGGTGAGGTTTAGGGTTAGGGTGATGGTGAGGGTAGGGTTTAGCATTAGGATTAGGGTGAGAGTTAGGATGAAAGTTATGGTTAGGGTTAGGGTTAGTGTGAGGATTAGGTTTGGGGTTAGTGTTAGGTTTAGGGTGCGGGTGAGTGTTAGGGTTAGGCTGAGCGTTTGGTTTAGGGTTAGCATTAGGGTGAGGGTTATGGTTAGGGTTAGGGTGAGTGGTAGGGTAAGGGTGAGCCTTAGGGATAGCATTAGGGTTAGGGTTAGGGTTAGTGTGAGGGTTAGGTTTAGGGTTAGGGTTAGGGTGAGGGTGAGGGTGAAGGTTAGGGTTAAGGTTACGGTGAGAGTTAGGTTTAGGATGAGGGTTAGTGTTAGGGTTAGTGTTAGTGCGAGCATTAGCGTGAGTTTTAGAGTTAAGGTTAGGGTGACGTTTAGGGTGAGGGTTAGGTTTAGGGTGTATTTTAGTGTGAGGGTGAGGGTTAGGTTTATGGTGTGGGTCAGGGGTAGGGTGAGGGTTAGGATGAGGGTGAAGTTTAGGGTTAGCATTAGTTTTAAGTTGAGGGTGAGGGTTAGGATTAGTGTTAGGGTTAGGGTTAGGGCTAGGCTGAGGATGAGGATTAGGCTTAGGTTTAGGGATAGAGTTAGGATTAAGATTAGGGTTAGGGTTAGGGTGAGTGTTAGGTTTTGTGTGATTGTTAGGGATTGTGTTAGGGTGAGGGTAAGGGTATTGGGTGAGAGATAGGGTGAGGATGAGGGTTAGGGTTAGGATTAGGTTTAGGATTAGGGTGTGTTTGAGGGTGAGGGTTAGGTTTAGGGTGAGGGTGAGGGTAGGGTTTAGAGTTATAATTAGGGTGAGGATTAGGATGAAATTTATGGTTATGGTTAGGGTTAGTGTGAGGATTAGGGTTATGGTTAAAGTTAGGGTTAGGGTTAGGGTGAGGGTGAGGGCTACGGTGAGGGCAAGGGTTAGGGTGAGGCATAGGGTGAGGGTGAGGTTTAGGGTCAGCATTAGGGTTAGGGTTAGTGTTCGGGTGAGGGTTAGGGTTAGGTTTAGGATTAGGGTTAGCATGAGAGTTAGGGTTAGGGTGATGGTGATGGTAGGGTTTAGGGTTGGATTAGTGTGAGTTTTAGGATGAAGTTTATATTTAGGATTAAGTTTAGTGTGCGGATTAGGTTTAGGTTTAGGGTTAGGGTGAGGGTTAGGGTGAGGGTGAGGGTTAGGTTTAGGGTGATGGTTAGGCTTAGGGTTAGCATTAGGATGAGGGTTAGTGTTAGGGTTAGAGTTAGGGTTAGGGTTAGTGTGAGTCTAAGTGTTTTGGTGAGGGTTAGGGTGACAGTGAGGATTAGAGTGAGGGTGAGGAATAGGGTTAGTGTTAGCCTTACGGTGAGGGTTAGGGTAAGAGTTATGTTGAGGCTGAGGGTAGGATGAGGGTTAAGTTTACGGTTAGCATTAGGGTTACCGTGAGGTTGAGGCAGAGAGTTAGGTTTAGCATTAGTGTTAGGTTTAGGGTTAGGCTTAGTGTGAGGGTGATGGTGAGGGTGAGGCATAGGGTCAGGGTTAGGGTTAGGGTTGGGGTGAGTGTTAGTGTTAGGGTGATATTTACAGAAAAGGTGAGGGTTAGGGTTAGGTTGAGGGTGAGGTTTAGGTTTACGGTTAGCATTAGGGTGAGGGTTAGGGTGAGGGTTATGTTGAGGGTGAGGTTAAGGTTTAAGGTAAGGGTTAGGGTGAGGTGAAATTTAGAGTTAGCATTAGGTTTAGGGTGAGGGTGAAGGTTAGGGTTAGGGTTAGATTTAGGGTTAGGGCTAGGCTGAAGATGAGGGTTAGGGGTAGGTTTAGGTATAAGGTGAGGATTAGGGTTAGGGTTATGGTTAGAGTGAGCATCAAGATGAGGGGTACGGTTAGGGTTAGGTTTAGGGTTAGGTTTAGTGTGATTGTTAGGGTTAGGGTTAGGGTGAGGGTAAGGGTTAGGGTGAGGTATAGGGTGAGGGTGAGGGTTAGGGTTTAGGTTTAGGATTAGGGTGAGGGTGAGGGTGAGAGTTATGGTTAAGGTGCTGGTCAGGGTAGGGTTTAGGGTTAGGATTAGTGTGAGTTTTTGGATGAAGGTTATGGTTAGGGTTAGGGTTACTGTGAGGATTAGGTTTAGGGTTCGTTTAGGGTTAGGGTTAGGTTTAATGTGAGGGTGAGGGTTAGGTTTAGGGTGAGGGTTAGGGTTAGCCTTAGCATTAGGGTGAGGGTTAGCGTTAGCGTTAGGGCGTGGGTTAGGATAAGGGTGAGCGTTAGGGTTAGCATTAGGGTTAGGTTTAGGATTAGGGTTAGGGTTAGGGTTAGGTTTAGGGTTAGGGTGAGGGTGAGGGTGAGGGTTAGGTTTAAGGTTAGGGTGAGGGTTAGGTTTAGGGTGAGGGTTAGGGTTAGGGTTAGGGTTAGGGTGTGGGTTAGGGTGAGGGTTAGGGTTAGGATTAGGGTGATATTTAGGGTGAGGGTGAAGGTTAGGTTTAGCATTAGGTTTAGGGTGAAGGTGAGTGTTAGGGTTAGGGTTAGAGTTCGAGTTAGGGCTAGGCTGAGAATGAGGGTTAGGTTTTGGTTTAAGGATAGGGTGTGGATTTGGTTTAGGATTATAAATAGAGTGAGAGTTAAGATGAGGGGTACGGTTAGGGTTAGGATGAGGGTTAGGTTTAGTGTGATTGTTAGGGTTTGGGTTAGGGTGAGGGTAAGGGTTAGGTTGAGGGATAGGGTGAGGGTGAGGGTTAGGGTTAGGGTTAGGTTTAGGATTAGGGTGAGGGTGAGGATGTGAGTTAGGGTTATGGTGATGGTGAGGGTACGGTTTAGGGTTAGAATTAGGGTGAGGGTTAGTTTGAAGGTTATGGTTCGATTATGGTTAGTGTGAGGATAAGGGTTATGGTTAAGGTTAGGGTTAGTGTTATGGTGATGGTGAGGGTTAGGTTTAGGTTTAGGTTTAGCGTTAGGGTTATTGATAGGGTTAGGGTTAGGGTTAGGGTTAGGGTGAGGGTGAGGGTTAGGGTTAGGGTTAGCATTAGGGTTAGCCTGAGTGTGAGGGAGAGGTTTAGTTTTAGGATTAGCGTTAGGTTTTGGGTTAGGCTTAAGGTGAAAGTGATGTTGAGGTTAAGGCTTAGTGTGAGGTTAGGGTTAGGGTTAGGGTGACGGTTAGGGTTAGGGTGATATTTAGTGTGAGGGTGAGGGTTAGCGTTAGGGTGAGGGTTAGGGTGAGTTTGAGGGTTAGGGTTTTGTTGAGGGTTAGGTTTAGGATTAGAATTAGGGTGAGGGTTAGTGTTAGGGTTAGAGTGAGTGTAAGGGTTAGGGTGAGGGTTAGGGTTAGGGTGAGGTTTAGGCTTAGGATTTGTTTGAGGATTAGGTTTAGGGTTAGGGTTAGCATGAGGGTAAGGTTTAGGGTTATAGTTAGGGTAAGGTTTAGGGTGAGTTTTAGGGTGAGGGTTAGGTTTTGTTTTAGGTTTAAGATGAGGGTGAGGGTTAGGATTATGGTGAGGGTGAGGGTTAGGTATAGGATTAGGGTTAGGGTGAGGGTTTAGGTTAGGGTTAAGTTGAGGATGAAGGTTCTGTTGAAGGTGAGGGTTAGGTATTGGTTTAGAGTCAGGCTGACGGTGAGGATGAGGGTTAGGGTTAGGGTTAGGGTGAGGGTGAGGGTGAGGGTTAGGATTAGGTTTAGGTTTAGGGTAAAGCTGAGAGTTAAGGTTAGGCTTTGGGTGAGGGTTAGGGTTAGTGTGAAGGTTAGGGTTAGGGTGAGGGTAAGGGTTAGGGTGAGGGTAAGTGTAAGGGTGAGGGGTAGGGTTAGGGTTACGGTTAGCATGAGGATTCGGGTGAGCATTAGGATTATGGTTAGTGTTAGTGTTAGGGATATGGTTAAGGTGAGGGTTAGGGTGAGGGTTAGGATTAGGGTTAGGGTGAGGTTTAGGTTGAGGGTCAGGGTTAGGGTGAGTTGGAGGGTGAGGGTGAGGGTTAGGTTTAGGGTGAGGGTAAGGGTTAGGTTGAGGGTGAAGGTTAGTGTTAGCATTAGGTTTAGGGTGAGGTTTAGTGTTAGGGTTAGGGTTGGGTTGAGGGTTAGGGTGAGGCTAGGCTGAGGGTGAGGGTTAGGGTTAGGTTTAGAGATAGGTTGAGGATTAGGGTTACGTTTAGGGTGAGGGTTAGGTTTAGTGTGATTGTTAGGTTTAGTGTTAGGGTAAGTGTAAGTGTTAGGGTTAGGGATAGGGTGAGGGTGAAGTTTAGGGTTAGCATTAGGGTTAGGGTTAGGGTTAGGGTGAGGCTTAGGTTTAGGTTTATTATTAGGTTGAGGGTGAGGTGTCTGGTTAGGGTGATGGTGAGGGTAGTGTGTAGGTTTAGGATTAGGGTGAGAGTTAGCTTGAAGGTTATGGTTAGGGTTAGGTTAAGGGTGAGAATTAGGTTTACAGTTAGGGTTAGGGTTAGGGTGAGGGTGAGGGTGAGTGTAAGGCTTAGTGTAAGGTTAGGGTTAGGGTTAGGGTGACGGTTAGGGTTAGGGTGATATTTAGGGTGAGGATGAGGGTTAGGGTGAGGGTGAGCCTTAGGGTGAGTGTGAGGGTGAGGGTGTGGTTGAGGGTTAGGTTGATGGAGAGGGTTCGTGTTAGGGTGCGTGTTAGGGTGAGTGTGAGATTTAGGTTATTGGTGAGGGTTAGGTTTAGGATTAGAATTAGGGTAAGGTTTAGGGTTAGGGTTAGGGTGAGTGTAAGTGTTAGGGTAAGGGTTAGGGTTAGGGTTAGTTTTAGTCTTAGGATTAGTGTAAGGATTAGGTTTAGGGATAGGTTTAGCATGAGAGTAAGGTTTAGGGTTATAGTTAGGGTAAGGTTTAGGGTGAGGGTTAGGGTGAGAATGAGGGCTAGTTTTAGTGTGACGGTTAGGGTGAGTGTTCGGGTGACAGTTAGGTTTATTGTTAGGGTTAGGGTGAGGGTGAGGGTTAGGTTGATGGTGAGGGTGAGGGTTAGGGATAGGGTTAGGGTTAGGGTGAATTTTAGTGTGAGGGTTTGGGTTAGGGTGATGGTTAGGTATAGGTTTAAAGTTAGGCTGAGGGTGAGGGTGAGTGTTAGTGTTAATGTTAGGGTGAGGGTTAGGGTTAGGGTGAGAATGAGGGTAGGGTTTAGGGTTAGAATTAGGGTGAGGTTTAGGATGAAGGTTATGGTTAGGGTTAGGGTTAGTGTGAGGATTATATTTAAGGTTAAGGTTAGGTTTTGGGTTAGGGTCAGGCTGAGGGTTAGGGTTCGGGTTCGGGTTAGGGTTAGAGTTATTGTTAGGGTTAGCTTTAGTGTTAGGGTGAGGGTGAGGGTTAGGGTTAGGGTTAGCGTTAATTTTAGGGTTAGGCTGAGGGTGAGTGTGATGGTGAGGGTGAGGCTTAGGCTGAGGTTTTGTGTTAGGGTTAGGGTGACGGTTAGGGTTAGTGTGATATTTAGGGTGAGGGTGAGGGTGAGGGTAAAGTTTAGGGTGAGAGATACGGTGAGGGTGAGGGTTAGGGTTTGGGTGAGCTTTAGGATTAGGGTGAGTGTGAGCGTGAGTGTTAGGGTTAGGGTGAGGGTGAGGGTAGGCTTTAGGGTTAGAATTAGGGTGAGGGTTAGGATGAAGTTCATGGTTATGGTTAGGGTTAGTGTGAGGATTAGGTTTATGGTTAAGTTTAGGGTTAGGGTGAGGGTGAGGGTGAGGGTTAGGTTTTGGGTAAGGGTTAGGGTGAGGGATAGGATGAGGGTGAGGGTTAGGGTTAGCATTAGGGTTAGGGCTAGGGTTAGGGTTAGCTTTAGGGTTAGCCTGAGGGTGAGGGAGAGGGTTACATTTAAGGTTAGCGTTAGGTTTAGGGTTAGGCTTAGGGTGAGGGTGATGGTGACGGTGAGGCTTAGGTTTAAGGTTAGCGTTAGGGTTAGGGTGAGGATTAGGGTGAGGGTGAGGGTGAGGGTGAGGGCGAGGGTTAGGGTGAGGGTGAGGGTTAGGGTTTTGGTGAGGGTTAGGGTTAGGATGAGGGTGAGGGTTAGGGTTAGGGTTAGACTTAGGGTGAGGTTTAGGGTTAGGGTCAGGGAGAGGGTGAGGGTTAGGATGAGGATTAGTGTTAGGGTTAGGTTTAGGCTGAGGATTAGTGTGAGGATTAGGGTTAGGGTTAGTTTTAGGGTGAGGGTAAGGTTTAGGGTTATAGTTAGGGTAAGGTTTAGGGTGAGGGTTAGTGTGATAGTGAGGGCTAGTTTTAGTGTAAGTGTCTGGGTGAGGGTTAGGTTTAGTGTTAGGGGTTGGGTGAGGATGAGGTTTAGGTTTAGGGTAAGGGTGAGGGGTAGAGATAGGGTTAGGTTTAGGATTATTTTTACGGTTAGGGTTAAGGTTAGGGTGTGGGTGAGGGATAGGGTTAAGGTTAGCATTAGGGTTAGCATGAGGGTGAGGGGGAGGGTTAGGTTTAGGATTAGGGTTAGGTTTAGGGTTAAGCTTAGGGTGAGTGTGATGGTGAGGGTGAGGCTTAGGGTGAGGGTTAGGTTTAGGGTTAGGGTGAGGGTTAGTGTTAGGGTGATATTTAGGGTAAGACTGAGGGTTATGGTGAGGTTGAGGGTTAGGGTTAGTGGGAGGCTTAGGGTGTGGTGAGGGTTAGTGTGACAGTGAGGGTTAGGGTGAGGGTTAGGGTTAGGTTTAGGATTAGGGTGAGTGTGTGGGTAGGGTTTAGGGTGAGCATTAGGGTGAGGGTTAGGTTGAGGGTGAGGGTTAGGTTTAAAGTGAGCATAAGTTTTAGCGTGAGGGTTAGGGTGAGGTTGAAGATTAGGGTTAGCATTAGTGTTAAGGTGAGGGTGAGGCTTAGGGTGAAGTTTTGGTTTAGGGTTATTGTGAGGGTGAGGTTTAGGGTGAGGGGTATTGTTAGGGTTATGTTTAGCGTTAGTGTGAGGATTAGGGTTAGTGTTAGGGTGAGGGTAATGTTTAGGGTGAGGTTTAGGAAGAGGTTTAGTGTTACTGTGAAGGTTAGAGTTGGGGTTAGGGTTTGGTTTAGGGTGAGGGTATGTGTTATGGTGAGGGTTAAGATGAATATTAAAGTTAGGGTGAGTTTTAGGGATAGGGTAGGGTTAGGGTTAGGGTGAAGGTGAGGGTTAGGGTTAGGGTTAGGGTGAGGGTGAGGATGATGGTCAGGGTTCGGATTAGGGTTAGGGTTACAGTTTGGCTGAGCGAGAGCTTGAGGGTGAGGGTTAGGGTTAGGGTTAGGGTGAGGGTGAGGATGATGGTCAGGGTTCGGATTAGGGTTAGGGTTACAGTTAGGCTGAGCGTGAGAGTGAGAGTTAGGGTTAGGGTTAGGGTTAGGGTTAGTGTGAAGATTGGGGTTAGTGTTAGGGTAACGGTAAGGTTTAGGGTGAGGTTTAGGAAGAGGTTTAGTGTCACTGTGAATGTTAGGGTGAGGGTTAGGGTTTGGGTTAGGGTGAGGGTATGTGTTGTGGCGAGGGGTAGGATGAGGGTAAAGGTTAGGGTGAGTGTTAGGGATAGGGTGAGGGTTAAGGTTAGGGTTAGGGTGAGGGTGAGGGTTAGGGTTAGGGTCAGGGTGAGGGTGAGGATGATGTTCAGGGTTAGGATTAGGGTTAAGGTTATGGTTAGGCTGAGCGTGAGGGTGAGGGTGAGGGTTAGTTTTAGGGTGATGTTTACTGTTAGGGTGAGGTTTAGGTTTAGGTTTAGGTTGAGGATTAGGCTGAAGGGTGGGTTTAGTTTTAGGGTTAAGGTGAGGGTTAGGTTTAGGGTTATTGTTAGGTTTAGGGTTAGGGTTAGGTTTAGGTTTAGGGTGAGGGTGAGGGTGAGGATGAGGGTTAGGATTAGGGTTAGGGATAGGGTTATTGTTAGGGTTAGGTTTAGGGGTAAGGTGAGGGTGAGGGCTAGGGTTAGGGTTATTGTTAGCATTATGGTTAGGGTTATGGTGAGGTTTAGGTTTAGTGTGAGGGTTAGGTTTAGGTTTCGGTTTAGGGTGCGGTTTAGGGTTAGGGTGAGGGTTAGGGTAACGGTGAGCGTTAGGGTTAGCATTAGGGTTAGGGTTACGGTTAGGGTGATAGTTAGGTTTGGGGTTAGTGTTAGGGTGGGGGTGAGGGTGAGGGTTAGGGTTAAGGTGGGGTGAGTGTTAGGGTTAGGTTGAGGGTTAGGTTTAGGGTTAGGGTGAGAGTGAGGGTGAGGGTTAGGGTGAGGGTGGGGTTGAGGGTAAGGATTAGGGTTAGGGTAAGGGAGAGAGTGAAGATGAGGTTTAGGGTTAGGGTTATGGTGAGGGTGAGTGTTAGGGTTAGGTTTAGGTTGAGGTTTAGCGTTAGTGTGAGGGTTGGGTGAGCGTGAGATAAGGGTTAGAGTGAGGGTTAAGGTGAGGGTGAGAGTTAGGTTTAGGGTTAGGGTTATGGTGAGGGTTAGTGTGAGTGTTAGGGTTAGGTTTAGGGTTAGTGTGAGTATTAGGGATAGGGATAGGTTTAGGGTGATTGTTAGGGTTAGTGTGAGGGGTAGGGTGACAGTAAGGATAAGGTTTAGGATGAGGCTTAGGGTGAGGCTGAGGGTTGGGGTTATTGTGAGTGTGAGGGTGAGGGTTAGGGTTAGGTTTAGGCTTATGATGGGGGTTAGGATGAGGGTTGTGTTAGGGTTAGGTTTATGGTTATGATGAGGTTGAGGGTTAGATTGAGGTTTAGGGTGAAGGTGAGTGTTAGTGTGAGGGTGAAAGTTAGGGTTAGGATTAGGTTTAGGATATGAGGTTGAGGGTTTGAGTTACGGTTAGGGTGAGATTTAGGGTGAGGATTCAGGTGAGGAGTAGGTTTAGGGTTAGTGTTAGGGTGAGGTTTAGGGTGAGGTTTAGTTTTAGGGTGAGGTTTAGGGTTAGGATGAGGGTATGTGTTAGATTGAGGGTTAGGGTGAGGTTTAGGGTGAGGGTTAGGGTTAGGGTTAGGTTTAGCGTTAGTGTGAGGATTAGGGTTAGTGTTAGGGTGAGGGTAAGGTTTAGTGTGAGGTTTAGGAAGAGGTTTAGGGTTACTGTGAAGGTTAGGGTGAGTGTTAGTGTTTGGGTTAGGGTGAGAGTATGTGTTATGGCGAGGGTTAGGATGAGGGTTAAGGTTAGGGTGAGTGTTAGGGATAGGGTGAGTGTTAGGGTTAGGGTGAGGGTGAGGGTGAGGGTTAGGGTTAGGGTGAGGGTGAGGATGATGTTCAGGGTTAGGATTAGGGTTAGAGTTACGGTTAGGCTGAGCGTGAGTGTGAGGTTGAGGGTTAGGGTTAGGGTGATGTTTAGGGTTAGGGTGAGGTTTAGGTTTAGGTTTAGGTTGAGGATTAGGCTGAGGGGTGGGTTTAGTTTTAGGGTTAAGGTGAGGGTTAGGTTATGGTTATTGTTTGGGTTAGGGTTAGGTGTAGGGTTAGGGTTAGGTTTAGGGTGAGGGTGAGGGTGAGGATGAGGGTTAGGATTATTGTTAGGGTTAGGGTTAAGGGTAAGGTGAGGGTGAGGGTTAGGTTTAGGTTTAGGGTAAGGGTTAGCGTTAGCGGTAGGTTTAGGTTTAGGCTGAGGGTGAGGGTGATAGTGCGTGTGAGGCTTAGGCTGAGGTTTTGTGTTAGGATGAGGGTGAGGGTTAGGGTTAGTGTGATATTTAGGGTGAGGGGGAGGGTTAGGGTGAAGGTGAGGGTTAGGGTTAGGGTGAGGGTTCGGGTTAGGATTAGGGTTAGGATGTGGCCTAGGTTGAGGATGAGGGTTAGGGTTAGGGTGATGGTGAGGGTTAGGTTAACGGTGAGTGTTAGGGTTAGGTTTATCGTTAGGGTGAGGGTTAGGGTTAGGGTGAGGGTGAGGGTTAGGGTGAAGGTTAGGTTTAGAGTTAGGGTTGGTGTGAGGATTAGGGTTAGGGTTAGGGTGAGGGTAAGGGTTAGGTGCGGGTGAGGTTTAGGGTTAGGGTGACATTTAGGGTTAATGTTGAGGGTTTTGTTTAGGTTTAGGGTTAGGATGAGGATTCGGCTGAGGGGTAGGTTTAGGGTTAGGGTGAGGATTAGGGTTAGTGTTAGGGTTAGGTTTAGGGTTAGCCTGAGGGTGAGGGTGATGGTGTGTGTGAGGCTTAGGCTGAGGTTTTGTGTTAGGGTGAAGGTGAGGGTTAGGGTTAGTGTGATATTTAGGGTGAGGGTGAGGGTTAGGATGAGGTTGAGGTTTAGGGTGAGTGTGAGGTTTAGTGTGTGAGTGAGGGTTAGGGTGACGGGGAGGGTTAGGGTGAGGGTGAGAGTTAGGATTTGGGTGAGGGTTAGGGAGACGGTGAGGGTTAGGTTTAGTGTTAGGGTTAGGTTTAGGGTTAGGGTAAGGGTTAGGGTGAGGGTTAGTGTTAGGGTTAGGGTTATGGTGAGGTTTAAGGTGAGGGACAGGGTTAGGGTGAGGGTTAGGTTGAGGGTGAGGTTTAGGTTTAAAGTGAGCATAAGTTTTAGCGTGAGGGTTAGTGTGAGGTTGAAAATTAGGGTTAGCATTAGTGTTAAGGTGAGGGTGAGGCTTAGGGTGAGGGTTAGGGTTAGGGTTAGGTTGAGGGTGAGGTTTAGGATTAGGGTTAGGTTTACGGTTAGTGTGAGGATTAGGGTTAGTGTTAGGATGAGGGTAAGGTTTCGAGTGAGGTTTAGGAAGAGGTTTAGGGTTACTGTGAAGGTTAGTGTGGGTTAGGGTTTGGGTTAGGGTGAGGGTATGTGTTATGGCGAGGGTTAGGATGAGGGTTAAGGTTAGGGTCAGTGTTAGGGATAGGCTGAGGGTTAGGGTTAGGGTGAGGGTGAGGGTGAGTGTTAGGGTTAGGGTTAGGGTGTGGGTGAGGATGATGTTCCGGGTTAGGATTAGGGTTAGGGTTATGGTTAGGCTGAGCGTGAGGGTGAGGGTTAGGTTTAGTGTGATGTTTAGGGTTAGGGTGAGGTTTAGGTTTAGGTTTAGGTTGAGGATTAGGCTGAGGGGTGGGTTTAGGTTCAGGGTTAAGGTGAGGGTTAGGTTTAGGGTTATTGTTAGGGTTAGGGTTAGGTTTAGGTTTAGGGTGAGGGTGAGGGTGAGGATGAGGGTTAGGATTAGGGTTAAGGATAGGGTTATTTTTAGGGTTAGGGTTAGGGTTCAGGTAAGGGTGAGGGTTAGGTTTAGGGCTATTGTTAGCATTATGGTTAGGGTTATGGTGAGGGTTAGTTTTAGTGTGAGGGTTAGGTTTAGGTTTAGGGTTAAGGTGCGGGTTAGGGTTAGGGTGAGGGTTAGGGTAAGGGTGAGCGTTAGGGTTAGCATTAGGGTTAGGGTTACGGTTAGTGTGAGAGTTAGGTTTAGGGTTATGTTTAGGTTGAGGCTTAGGGTTCGGTTTAGGTTTAGGGTGAGAGTGAGGGTGAGGGTTATGGTGAGGGTGGGGTTGAGGGTGAGGCTTAGGTTTAGGGTAAGGGAGAGAGTGAAGATGAGGTTTAGGGTTAGGCTTATGGTGAGGGTGAGGGTTAGGTTTAGGGTTAGGTTGAGGTTTAGCGTTGGTGTGATGGTTGGGTGAGCGTGAGGTAAGGATTAGAGTGAGGGTTAAGGTGAGGGTGAGGGTTAGGGTTAGGTTATTGTGAGTGTTAGGGTGAGGGTTAGGGTTAGGTTTAGGGTTATGGTGTTGTTTAGGATGAGGCTTGGGGTTAGGGTGAGGTTTACTGTTAGGATGAGGTTTAGGGTTAGATTGACGTTTAGATTGAGGGTGAGGGTTAGTGTGAGGGTGACAGTTAGGGTTAGGATTAGGTTTAGGATGAGGGCTAGGGGGAGGGTGAGGGTTAGGTTTATGGTTAGTGTTAGGGTTAGGTTGAGGTTTCGGGTGAGGGGTAGGTTTAGGGTGAAAGTTAGGGTGAGGGTAAGGGTTAGGGTGAGGTTTAGGGTGAGGGTGAGTTTTAGGGTGAGGTTTAGGATTAGGATGAGGATATGTGTTAGATTGAGGGTTATGGTTAGGGTGAGGATTAGCGTTAGGGTTAGGTTTAGTGTTAGGGTGATGGTAAGGTTTAGCGTGAGGTTTAGGCTGAGAGTGAGGTTTAGGGAGAGGGTTAGGGTTAAGGTTAGGGTTAGGGTGAGGATTAGGGTTAGGGTTAGGTTGAGGGTATGTGTTAGGGTGAGGGTTAGGGTGAAGGTTAGAGTTAGGATGAGTGTTAGGGAAAGGGTTAGGTTTAGGGTTAGGGTGACGTTGAGGGTGAGGGTTAGGTTTAGGGTTAGGTTCTGGTTGAGGGTGAGGTTCAGGTTTAGGATTAGGGTTAGGGTTTGTGTAAGGGTGAGGGTGAGGGTTAGGGTTAGGGTGAGAGTGAGGATTAGGGTTCGGTTTAGGGTGAGGTTTAGGGTTACGGTTAGTGTGAGGATTATGGTTAGAGTTCGGGTGAGGGTAAGGGTTATGTTGAGGTTTAGGGTGAGGCTGATGTTTAGGGAGAGGAGTAGGTTTAGGGTGAGGGTTAGTTATAGGTTTAGAGATAGGCTGAGGGTGAGGGTGACGTTTAGGATTAGGGTTAGTTTGTGGGTGAGGGTGAGTGTTAGGATTAGGGTTAGGGTTAGGGTTAGTCTGAGGGTGAGGATGAAGGTGACTGTGAGGGTGAGGTTTAGAATTAGGGTGATGTTTAGGGTTAGGGTTAGGGTGAGGGTGAGGGTTAGGGTGAGGTTGAGGGTTAAGGTTACGTTTAGGGTTAGGATGAGTGTTAGGCTGAGGGTTAGGGTTAGGGTTAGGGTGAGGGTTAGGGTTTGTGTGAGGGGTAGGGCTAGGTTGAGGGTAAGGGTTAGTGGAGGGTAAGGGTGAGGGTGAGGGGTAGCATTAGGGTTAGGGTTGGCCTGAGGATTCGGGAGAGCATTAGGATTACATTTAGTGTTTGTGTTAGGATTAGGTTTAGGGTGAGGATTAGGGTGAGGTTTAGGATTAGGGTTAGGGTGAGGTTTAGGATGAGGGTTAGGGTTAGGGTGAATTGTAGGGTGAGGGTGAGGGTTAGGTTTAGTTTGAGGGTAAGGGTTATGGTGAGGGTTAGGGTGAGGGTGAAGGTTAGGGTTATCACTAGGTTTAGGGTGAGGGTGAGGGTTAGTGTTAGGGTTAGTTTTAGGGTGAGGTCTAGGCTGAGGGTGAGGGTTAGTTTTAGGTTTTGGGATAGGGTGAGGATTAGGGTTAGGGTTAGAGTTAGGGTTAGGGTGACAATTAGGCAGAGGGGTAGGTTTAGGTTTAGGGTGAGTGTTAGGTTTAGTGTGATTGTTAGGTTTAGGGTTAGGGTGAGGGTAAGGGTTAGGTTGTGGGATAGGGTGAGGGTGAGGGTTAGGGTTAGCATTAGGGTTAGGGTTACGGTGAGGGTTAGGGTTAGGTTTGGGATTGGGATGACGGTGAGAGTTAGGTTTAGGGTGATGGTGAGGGTAGGGTTCAGGGTTAGGATTAGTGTGAGTTTTAGGATGAAGGTTATGGTTAGGGTTATGGTTATTGTAGGTTTTTATGTTTAGGTTTAGGTTTAGGTTTATGGTTAGGGTTAGCATTAGGATGAGGGTTAGGGTGAGGGTTAGGGTGATTGTGAGGGTTAGGGTTTGGATGAGGGTTAGGGTGAGGGTGAGGGTTAGTGTGAGGGTGAGTGTTAGGGTTAGGGTTAGCATTAGGGTGAGGGTTAGGTTAAGGTTATGTTGATTTTGAGGTTTAAGGTGAGGGTTAAGTTTAGAGTTTGCATTAGGGTTAGCATGAGGGTGAGGGAAAGTGTTAGGTTTAGCATTAGTGTTAGGTTTAGGGTTAGGCTTAGGGTGAGGGTGATGGTGAGGGTGAGGCATAGGGTCAGGGTTAGGGTTAGGATTAGGGTTAGGGTTAGGGTTAGTGTGAGGATTATTGATAGGGTTAGGGTTAGGCTAAGGGTGAGGTTAAGGTTTATGGTGAGTTTTAGGGTGAGAGTGAGGTTTAGGGAGATTCTTAGGGTCAAGTTGAGGGTTAAGGTGTGGGTTAGAGTTAGGATTAGGATGAGGGTATGTGTTAGGGTGAGGGATAGGGTGAGGGTTAACGTTAGGGTGAGGGTTAGGGTTAGGGTTACAGTTAGGCTGAGGGTGAGGTGAGGGTGAGGGTTAGGGTAAGGGTGATCTTTAGGGTTAGGGTGAGGTTTCCGTTTAGGTTTGGGTTTAGGATGAGGATTAGGCTGAGGGGTGGGGTTAGGTTTAGGGTTAGGTTTAGGGTTAGGATAAGGGTTAGGTTGAGGTTTAGGGTGAGGTTTAAGTTTAGAGTGAGTTGTAGGATGCGGGTGAGGTTTAGGTTTAGGGTGAGCGTAAGGGTTAGAGTGAGGGTTAGGGTGAGGTTGAGATTTAGGGTTAGCGTTAGGTTTAGGGTGAGGGTGAGGGTTAGGGTTTAGGGTTAGGATTAGTTTGAGTTTATTATGAAGGTTATAGTTAGGGTTTGGGTTAATGTGACGATTAGGTTTAGGGTTAGGGTGAGTGTGAGGGTTAGGGTTAGGGTGAGGGTTAGGGTTAGGGTTAGCATTAAGGTGAGGGTTAGGGTTAGGGTGAGGGTGAAATTTAGGGTTAGCATTAGGTTTAGGATGAGGGTGAGGATTAGTGGTAGTGTTAGGTTTAGGTTTAGGCTGAGGATGAGGGTTAGGGTTAGGTTTAGCTATAGGTTGACGATTTGGGTTAGGGTTATGTTTAGAGTGAGCATTAGGCTGAGGGGTAGGGTTAGGGTTAGTGTGAGGGTTAGGTTTAGTGTGATTGTTAGGGTTATGGTTAGGTTGAGGGTCAGGGTTAAGGTGAGGGATAGGGTAAGTGTGAGTTTTAGGCTTTGGTTTAGGTTTAGGATTAGGGTGAGGGTGAGGGTGTGGGTTAGGGTTAGGGTGAGGGTGAGGGTAGGTTTTAGGGTTAGGGTTAGGTTTAAGGTGAGGGTGAGGGTTAGGGTTAGGGTTAAGGTGATGGTGAGCTTTAGGGTTAGGGTTAGCGTTAGGGTTAGCCTGAGTTTGAGGGAGAGGGTTAGGTTTAGGATTAGCATTAGGTTTAGGGTTAGGCTTAGGGTGAGGGTGATGTTTAGGGTGAGGCTTAGTGTGAGGTTAGGGTTAGGGTTAGGGTTAGGGTTAGGGTGATATTTAGGGTGAGGTTGAGGTTTAGGGTGAAGGTGAGGGTTAGGGTGAGTGTGAGGGTTAGGGTGTGAGTGTGGGTTAGGGTGATGGTAAGGTTTAGGGTGAGTGTGAGGGTTAGGGTTAGGATTAGAATTAGGTTGAGGGTTAGGTTGAGGGTTAGGGTGAGGGTGAGGGTTAGGGTGTGGGTGTGGGTTAGGGTGATGGTAAGGTTTAGGGTGAGTGTGAGGTTTAGGATTAGGATTAGAATTAGGTTGAGGGTTAGGTTGAGGGTTAGGGTGAGGGTGAGGGTTAGGTTGAGGGTTAGGGATAGGGTTAGAGTGAGGGTTACGGTGCGGGTGAGGTTTAGGGTTAGCATAAGGTTTAGGGTGAGGTTGAGGGTTAGGGTTTAGGGTTATGTTAAGTGTGAGTTTTAGGATGAAAGTTATGGTTAAGGTTAGGGTTAGTGTGAGGATTGGTTTAGGGTTAGTGTTAGGGTGAGGGTGTGGGTTAGGTTTAGGGTGAGGGTTAGGGTTATGGTTAGGTTTAGTGTTAGGCTTAAGGTGAGGGTGAGGGTTAGGTTTATGGTGAGGGTGAGTGTTAGGGTTAGGGTTAGGGTTAGGGGTAGGGTCAGGGTGAGGTATAGGTTTAGAGTTAGGCTGAGGGTGAGGGTGAGGATTAGGGTTAAGGTTAGGTTTAAGGTGAGGGAGATGGTTAGGATTATGTTTAGGTTTAGGGTTAGGCTGAGGGTGAGGATGATGGTGAGTGTGAGGGTGAGGGTTAGAATTAGGGTGAAGTTTAGTTTTTGGGTTAGGGTTAGGGTTAGGGTTAGTGTGAGCATTAGGCAGAGGCGTAGGGTTAGGGTTAGGGTGAGGGTTAGGTTTAGTATGATTGTTAGGGTTATGGTTAGGTTGAGGGTCAGGGTTAGGGTGAGGGATAGGGTAAGTGTGAGTTTTAGGCTTTGGTTTAGGTTTAGGATTAGGGTGAGGGTGAGGGTGTGGGTTAGGGTTAGGGTGAGGGTGAGGGTAGGTTTTAGGGTTAGGGTTAGGTTTAAGGTGAGGGTGATGTTTAGGGTTAGGGTTAAGGTGATGGTGAGCTTTAGGGTTAGGGTTAGCGTTAGGGTTAGCCTGAGTTTGAGGGAGAGGGTTAGGTTTAGGATTAGCGTTACGTTTAGGGTTAGGCTTAGTGTGAGGGTGATGGTGAGGGTGAGGCTTAGTGTTAGGTTAGGGTTAGGGTTAGGGTTAGGGTTAGGGTGATATTTAGGGTGAGGTTGAGGTTTAGGGTGAAGGTGAGGGTTAGGGTGAGTGTGAGGGTTAGGGTGTGGGTGTGGGTTAGGGTGATGGTAAGGTTTAGGGTGAGTGTGAGGGTTAGGGTTAGGATTAGAATTAGGTTGAGGGTTAGGTTGAGGGTTAGGGTGAGGGTGAGGGTTAGGGATAGGGTTAGAGTGAGGGTTAGGGTGCCGGTGAGGTTTAGGGTTAGCATTAGGTTTAGGTTGAGGTTGAGGGTTAGGGTTTAGGGTTATGTTAAGTGTGAGTTTTAGGATGAAGGTTATGGTTAAGGTTAGGGTTAGTGTGAGGATTGGTTTAGGGTTAGTGTTAGGGTGAGGGTGTGGGTTAGGGTTAGGGTGAGGGTTAGGGTTATGGTTAGGTTTAGTGTTAGGGTTAAGTTGAGGGTGAGGGTTAGGTTTATGGTGAGGGTGAGTGTTAGGGTTAGGGTTAGGGTTAGGGGTAGGGTCAGGGTGAGGTATAGGTTTAGAGTTAGGCTGAGGGTGAGGGTGAGGATTAGGGTTAAGGTTAGGTTTAAGGTGAGGGAGATGGTTAGGATTATGTTTAGGTTTAGGGTTAGGCTGAGGGTGAGGATGATGGTGAGTGTGAGGGTGAGGGTTAGAATTAGGGTGAAGTTTAGTTTTGGGTTAGGGTTAGGGTTAGGGTTAGGGTTAGTGTGAGCATTAGGCAGAGGCGTAGGGTTAGGGTTAGGGTGAGGGTTAGGTTTAGTGTGATTGTTAAGTTTAGGGTTAGGGTGAGGCTAAGGGTTAGGGTGAAAGATAGGGTGAGGGTGAGGGTTAGGGTTAGCATTATGGTTAGGGTTATGGTTAGGGTGAGGGTTAGGTTTAGGATTAGGTTTAGGGTGAGAGTGAGGGTTAGGTTTAGGGTGATAGTGATGGTAGGGTTTAGGGTTTGGATTACGGTGAGGGTTAGCATGAAGGTTATTGTGAGTGTTAGAGTTAGTGTGAGGATTAGGTTTTGGGTTAGGTTTAGGTTAGGGTTAGGGTGAGGGTGAGTGTTAGGGTTAGGGTGAGTGTTATGTTAGGGTTAGCATTAGGGTGATGGTTAGGGTTAGGGGTAGGATGAGGTTTAGGGTAAGGGTGAGAGTTAGCATTAGCATTAGGGTTAGGGTTAGGTTTAGTGTGAGCGTTAGGTTTAGGGTTAGGGTGAGGGTTAGGATTATGTTTAGGGTTAGGGTCAGGGTGAGGTTTAGTGTTAGGGTTAGGTTTAGGATTAGGGTGAGTGTTAGGGTTAGGTTGATGGTGAGGGTAGGGTTTAGGGTTATAATTAGGGTGAGAATTAGGATGAAAGTTAGGGTTAGGGTTAGGGTTAGTGGAAGGATTAGGGTTATGGTTAAATTTAGGGTTAGGGTTGGGGTGAGGGTGAGGGTTAGTTTTAGGGTGAGGGTAAGGCTTAGCGTGAGGGTTAGGGTGAGGGTTGAAAGTTAGGGTTAGCATTAGGTTTAGGGTGAGGCTGAGTGTTACTGTTATTGTTAGTGTTAGGGTGAGGGTTAGGGTTAGGTTTAGAGTTAGGATGAGGGTTAGGGTTATGGTGAGGGTTAGGGTTAATGTGAGAGTTAGGGTTAGTGTGAGTGTTAGGGTTAGGGTGATTGTAAGGGTTAGGGTGAGGGAAAGGGTGAGGGTTAGGGTTAGTTTTGGCCTGAGGAGTCCAGTGAGCATTAGGATTATGGTTAGTGTTAGTGTTAGGATTAGGTTTAGGTTGAGGGTTAAGGTGAGGTTTAGGGTGAGTTTAAGGGTGAGGGTGAGGGTTAGGTTTAGGATGAGCGTAAGGGTTAGTGTGAGGGTTAGGATGAGGGTGAAAGTTAGGGTTAGCACTAGGTTAAGTGTGAGGGTGAAGGTTAGTGTTACGGTTAGGGTTAGGGTGAGGGCTAGGCTGAGGGTGAGGGTTAGGGCTAGGTTTTGGGATAGGGTGAGGTTTAGGGTTAGGGTTAGGGTTAGTGTGAGCATTAGGCAGAGGGTTATGGTTAGGTTTAGGGTGAGGGTTATGTTTAGTTTGATTGTTAGGTTTTGGGTTAGGGTGAGGATAAGTGTTAGGGTGAGAGTTAGGGTTAGGGTGATAATGTGGGTAGGGTTTACGGTTAGGTTTAGTGGGTGTTTTAGGATGACGGATATGTTTAGGTTTAGGGTTAGTGTGAGGATTAGGTTTAGGGTTATGGTTAGGGTTAGGGTTGGGGTGACAGTTAGCATTAGGGTGAGGGTTAGGGTTAGGATTAGCATTAGGGTGAGGATTAGGGTTAGGTTTAGGGTGAGGGTTATGGTGAGTGTGAAGCTTAGGGTTTGGGTGAGGGTTAGGGTGAAGATGAGGGTTAGGGTGAGGTTGAGGGTTAGGGTTAGGGTTAGCATTAGGGTGAGGGTTAGGGGTAGGGTTATGTTGAGGGTGAGGTTTAGGGTGAGGGTTAAGTTAAGGGTTAGGGTTAGGATGAGTGTGAGGATTAGGGTTAGGGTGAGGGCATGTGTTAGTTTGAGGGTTAAGTTTAGGGTGAGGTTTAGGGTGAGGGTTAGGCTGAGGGTGAGGGTGAGTTTGAGGGTTAGGGTTAGCGTGATCTTGAGGTTTAGGGTGAGGTTTAGGTTTAGGTTTAGGTTTAGGAGGAGGATTAGGCTGAAGGGTGGGTTAAGGATTAGTGTTAGGGTGAGGGTTAGGGTTAGGGGTAGGGTTTGGGTTAGGGTTAGGGTGAGGGTAAGGTTTAGGTTAGGGTTAGTGTGAGGGTTAGGGTTACGGTTAGGGTTAGGGTTAGGGTTAGGGTTAGGGTGAAGTGAGGCTGAGGGTTAGGATTAGGGTTAGGAATAGGGTTATTGTTAGGGTTAGGGCTAGTGTTAGGATGAGGGTGAGGTTTAGGTTTAGGGTTAGGTTCAGGGTTATTGTTAGGGTTAGGGTTATGGTGAGGGTGAGGATTAGGTTTAGTGTAAGGGTTAGGTTTAGTGTTGGGTTTCCGGTGAGGGTAAGGATTCGTGTGAGGGTTAGGGTAAGTTTGAGCTTTAGGGTTAGCGTTAGGGTTAGGGTTAGTGTTAGGGTGAGCGTTTGTTTTAGGGTGAGGGTTAGGGTGAGGGTTAACGTTAGCGTGAGGGTTAGGGTTAGGATAAGGGTTAGGCTGAATGGGAGGTGGAGGGGGAGGGTTAGGTTTAGGGTGATCTTTAGGGTTAGGGTGAGGTTTGGTTTAAGTTTAGGTTTAGGATGAGGATTAGGCTGAGGGATGGGGTTAGGATTAGGGTTAGGGTGAGGGTTAGGGTTAGGGTTAGGTTTAGGGTTAGGGTTCAGATGAGGGTAAGGGTTAGGGTGAGGGTAAGGGGGAGGGGGAGGGGTAGGTTAGGGTTAGGGTTGGCCTGAGGATTCTGGTGAGCATTAGGATTACTGTTAGTGTTAGTGTTAGGATTAGGTTTAGGGTGACGGTTAGGGTCAGGGTTAGGATTAGAGTTACGGTGAGGTTTAGGGATAAGGTGAGGATTAGGGTTATGGTTATGGTTAGAGTGCGCATTAGGCTGATGGTTAGCGTTAGGGTCAGGGTGAGGGTTAGGTTTAGTGTGATTATTAGGGTTAGGGTTAGGGTGAGGGTAAGGGTTAGAGTTGGGGATAGGGTGAGGGTAAGTGTTTGGCTTAGCATTAGGGTGAGGGTGAAGTTTAGGGTGAGGGTAAGGGTTAGGGTTAGGTTTAGCATTAGGGTGAGGGTGAGAGTTAGGCTTTGGGTGATGTTGAGGGTAGGGTTTAGGGTTAGGATTAGTGTGAGTTGTAGGATGAAGGTTATGGTTAGGGTTAGGGTTTGTGTGAGGATAAGGTTTAGGGTTAGGGTGAGTGTGAGGGTTAGGGTTAGGGAGAGGGTTAGGGTTAGGGTTAGCATTAGGATCAGGGTTAGGGTTCGGGTTTGGGTGACGGTTAGTGTGAGTGTGAGGGTTAGGGTTTGGGTGAGGGTTAGGGTGACAGTAAGGGTTAGGGTGAGGATGAGGGTTAGGGTTAGCATTAGGGTGAGGGTTTTGGTTAGGGTTATGTTGAGGGTGAGGTTTAGGGTGAGGGTTAATGTTAGGGTTAGCATTAGGGTTAGCGTGAGGGTGAGGGAGAGGGTTAGGTTTAGCATTAGTGTTAGGTTTAGTGTTAGGCTTAGAGTGAGGGTGATGGTGAGGGTGAGGCATAGGGTCAGGGTTAGGGTTAGGGTTAGGTTAGGGTAAGGGTGAGGGTATGTGTTAGGGTGAGGGTTAGGGTGAGGGTTAACGTTAGGGTGAGGGTTAGGGTAAGGGTTAGGCTGAGGGGGAGACAGAGGGTGAGTGTTAGGGTTATGGTGATCTTTAGGGTTAGGGTGAGGTTTGGTTTAGGTATAGTTTTAGGATGAGGATTAGGCTGAAGGGTGGTGTTAGGATTAGGGTTAGGGTGAGGGTTCGGGTTAGGGTTAGGTTTAGGGTTCGGGTAAGGGTTAGTGTGAGGGTAAGGGGGCGGGAGAGGGGTAGGGATAGGGTTATGTTTGGCCTGAGGTTTCGGGTGAGCATTAGGATTACTGTTAGTGTTAGTGTTAGGATTAGGTTTAGAGTGAGGGTTAGGGTGAGGGTTAGGGTTAGGGTTAGGGTGAAGTTTAGGCTTAGGGTTAGGATTAGGGTGTATGGTGAGGGTGAGAGATAGGTTTAGGGTGAGGGGAAGGGTTAGGGTGAGGTTGAAGGTTAGTGTTAGCATTAGGTTTAGGTTGTGGGTGAGGGTTATGGTTGGGGTTAGGGTTAGGGTTTAGGGATAGGGTGAGGATTAGGTTTAGGGTTATTTTTAGAGTGAGTGTTAGGCTGAGGGGTAGGGTTAGGGTTAGGTTGAGGATTAGGTTTAGTGTGATTGTTAGGGTTAGGGTTATTGGCAGGGTAATTGTTACGGTGAGGGATAGTGTAAGGGTGAGGTTTAGGGTTAGGGTTAGGTTTAGGATTAGGGTGAGTGTGAGGGTGAGAGTTAGGATTAGGGTGATGGTGAGGGTAGGGTTTAGGGTTAGGATTAGTATGAGGTTTAGGATGAAGGTTATGGTTAGGGTTAGGGTTAGTGTGAAGATTAGGTTTAGGGTTGGTTTAAGGTTAGGGTTAGGGTTAGGGTGAGGTTTAGGGTTAGGGTGAGCATTAGGGTGAGGGTTAGGGTGAGGGTTAGGGTAAGGGTGAGCATTAGGTTTAGCATTAAGGTTAGGGTTAGGGTTAGGGTGAGGTTAATGGTGAGGGTTAGGGTTAGGGTTAGGCTGACTTTTAGGGTGAGGATTAGGGTTAGGGTGAGTTGTAGGGTGAGGGTGAGGTTTAGGTTTATGGTTAGGGTAAGCGTTAGGGTGAGGTTTAGGGTGAGGGTGAAGGTTAGGTTTAGGTTTAGGGTTAGGGTTAGGTTTAGGGCTAGGCTGAGGATGAGGGTAGGGTTAGGTTTACGGATAGGGTGAGGATTAGGGTTATGGTTATGGTTAGAGTGTGCATTAGGCTAATGGTTAGCTTTAGGGTTAGGGTGAAGGTTAGGTTTAGTGTGATTTTAGGGTTAGGTTTACATTGAAGGTAAGTGTTAGGGTGAGGGATAGGGTGAGGGTGAGTTTTAGGGTTAGGGTTAGGTTTAGAATGAGGGTGAGCGTGAGGTTTTGTGTTAGGGTTAGGGTGAGGGTGAGGGTAGGGTTTAGGGTTAGAATTAGGGTGAGGGTTAGGATGAAGATTATTGTTAGGATTAGGTTTACTGTGAGGATTAGTGATATGGTTAAGGTTAGGGTTAGGGTTAAGGTGAGGGTGGTTATGGTTAGGGTTAGGGTTAGGGTTATTTTTAGGATTAGGGCTAGCATTAGGGTTAGCTTGAGGGTGAGGGAGTGGGTTAGGTTTAGGATTAGCATTAGGTTTAGGGTTAGGCTTATGGTGAGGGTGATGGTGAGGATGAGGCTTAGTGTGAGGTTAGGGTTAGGGTTATGGTTAGGGTTATGGTTAGGGTGATATTTAGGGTGAGGGTGAGTGTTAGGGGGAGGGGGAGGGTTAGGGTGAGTGTGAGGGTTAGGGTGAGGGTGAAGGTTAGGGTTAGCATTAGGTTTAGGGTGAGCGTGAGGGTTAGTGTTAGGGTTAGGGTTAGGGTGAGGGCAATGCTGAGGGGGTGGGTTAGGTTAGGTTTAGGGATAGGTTGAGGATCAGGGTTAGGGTTAGTGTTAGGCTGAGCATTAGGCTGAGGGTTAAGGTTAGGGTGAGGGTGAGGGTTAGGTTTAGTGTGATTGTTAGGTTTAGGATTAGGGTGAGGGTAAGGGTTAGGGTGAGGGATAGGGTAAGGGTGATGGTTAGGCTTAGCATTAGGGTTAGGGTTAGGGTTAGGGTGAGGGTTAGGTTTAGGTTTAGGATTAGGGTGAGGGTGATGGTTAGGGTTATCGTGGTGCTGAGGGTGAGGGTTATTGTTAGGGTGAGAATTAAGTTTAGGGTTAGCATTAGGGTGAGGGTTAGGGTTAGGGTTAGGGTGAAGGTTAGGTTAAGGCTGAGGGTTAGGGTTAGCATTAGGGTTAAGGTTAGTGTGAGGGTTAGGTTTAGGCCTATGGTTAGGGTGAGTTTGAGGGTGAGGGTCAGGGTTAAGGTTAGGTTTAGGATTAGCATTAGGTTGAGGGTTAGAGTTAGGCTTAGGGTGAGGGTGAGGGTGAGGGTTTGGGTGAAGGTTAGGGTTAGGGTTATGTTTAGGCTTAGGATTAGTGTGAGGATTAGGATTAGGATTAGGGTTAGGGTGAGGGTGAGGTTTAGAGTTATAATTAGGGTAAGGTTTAGGGTGTGGGTTAGGGTGAGAGTGAGGGATAGTTTTAGTGTGAGTGTTAGGTTGAGTGTTAGGGTGAGGGTTAGGTTTAGTGTTAGGGTTAGGGTGAGGGTGAGGGTTAGGTTTATGGTGAGGGTGAGGGTTAGGGATAGGGTTAGGGTTAGGGTTAAGTTTTAGGGTGCGGGATTGGGTTAAGGTTAATTTTAGTGTGAGAGTTCGGTTGAGGTTTAGGGTGAGGGTTAGGGTTAGGGTGAGTGTTAGGTTTAGGTTTACAGTTAGGCTGAATGTGAGGGTGAGGGTTCGGGTTAGGGTTAGTGTGAGGGTTAAGATTAGGTTTAGTTTAGGGTTAGGCTGAGGGTGAGGATGACAGTAAGGTTGAGGTTGAGGGTAAGAATTAGAGTGACGTTTAGGGTTAGGGTTAGGGTGAGGGTGAGGGTTACGTTTAGGTCTACAGTTAGGATGAGGGTTAGGCTGAGGGTTAGGTTTAGGGTTAGGGTTAGTGTGAGGGTTAGGGTTAGCATGAGGTTAAGGGTTAGGGTGAGGGTAAGGGTGAGGGTGAGGGGTAGGCTTAGGGTTAGGGTTAGCATGAGGATTCAGGTGAGCATTCGGATTACGGTTAGTGTTAGTGTTAGTGTTAGGGCTAGGGTGAGGGTTAGGTTGAGGGTTAGGACTAGGGTTAGGGTGAGTTGTAGGGTGAGGGTGAGAGTTAGGTTGAGGGTGAGGGTAAGCTTAGGGTGAGGATTATGGTGAGGGTGAAGTTTAGGGATAGGGTGCGGTCTAGGCTGAGGGTGAGGGCTAGGGTTAGGTTTAGGGATAGGGTGAGAATTAGGGTTAGGGTTAGGGTTAGGGTTAGGGTGAGCACTAGGCAGAGGGGTAGGTTTAGGGTTAGGGTGAGGGTTAGGGTTGGTGTGAAGTTCAGTGTTAGGGTGAGGGGAAGGGTTAGGGTGAGGTGAAGGGTGAGGGTGAGGGGTAGGTTTAGGGTTAGGTTTAGCATGAGGATTCAGGTGAGCATTAGTATTACTGTTAGTGTTAGTGTTAGGGTTAGGGATAGGTTTAGGGTTAGGTTAAGGGTTAGGATTAGGGTTAGGGTGAGGTTTAGGGTTCGGTTAGGGTTAGGGTGAGTTGTAGGGTGAGGGTGAGGGTTAGGTTTAGGGTGAGAGTAAGGGTTAGTGTGAGGGTTAGGGTGAGGGTGAAGGTTGGGTTTAGCATTAGGTTTAGGGTGAGGGTGAGGGTTAGTGTTAGGGTAAGGGCTAGACTGAGGGTGAAGTTTAGGGTTAGGTTTGAGGATAGGGTGAGGATTAGAGTTAGGGTTAGGGTTAGGGTTAGGTTGAGCATTAGGCAGAGTTGTAGGTTTAGGGTTAGGGTGAGGGTTAAGTTTAGTGTCATTGTTAGGTTTAGGTTTAGGGTGAGTGTAAGGGTTAGTGTGATTGATAGGGTGAGGGTGAGGGTTAGGGTTAGCATTAGGGGTAGGGTTAGGTTTAGGGTGAGTATTAGGTTTAGGTTTAGGATTAGGGTGAGAGTGAGGGTTAGGGTTAGGATGATGATGAGGGTAGGGTTTAGGTTTAGGATTAGGGTGAGGGTTAGGATGAAGTTTATGGTTAGGGTTGGGGCTAGTGTGAGGATTAGGTTTAGGTTTAGGGTTAGTGTTAGAGTTAGGGTGAGGGTGAGGGTTAGAGTTAGGGTGAGCGTTAGGTTTAGGGTTAGCATTAGGGTGAGGGTTAGCGTCAGGTTTAGGGTGAGGGTTAGGGTAAGGGTGAGAGTTAGGGTTAACATTAGGTTTAGGTTTAGGGTTAGTGTGAGGTTTAGGTTTAGGGTTAGGGTTAGGGTGAGGGTTAGGGTTAGGGTTAGGGTTAGGGTGAGGGTTAGGGTTAGGGTTAGGGTTAGGGTGAGGGTTAGGTTTAGTGTTCGGATTAGGTTTAGGGTGAGTGTGAGGGTGAGGGTTACGGTTAGGTTGAGGGTGAGGTTAGGCTTTAGGGTTAGAATTAGGATGAGGGATAGGATGAAGGTGATGGTTAGGATTAGGGTTAGTGTGAGCATTAGGGTTATGGTTAAGGTTATGGTTAGGGTTAAGGTGAGGGTGAGGGTTAGGGTTAGGTTTTAGGGTCATTTTTAGGGTTAGGGTTAGGGTAAGGTTTAGAATGAGGCTGAGGTTTAGGGTTAGGGATAGCGTTATGGTTAGCGTGAGGGTGAGGGAGAGGGTTAGGTTTAGGATTAGCATTAGGTTTAGGGTTAGGCTTAGGGTGAGGGTGATGGTGAGGGTGAGTCTTAGTGTGAGGTTAGGGTTATGGTTAGGGTGAGGGTTAAGGTTAGGGTGATATTTAGGGTGAGGGTGAGGTTTTGGGTGTGGGTGAGGGTTAGGGTGAGTGTTAGGGTTAGGGTGTGCGAGTTGGTTAGGGTTAGGATTAGAATTAGGGTGAGGGTTAGGGTTAGGATTAGGGTGAGTGTGAGGGTTAGGGTGAGGGTGAGGGTTAGGGTTAGGTTTAGGTTTAGGCTTAGGATTAGTGTGAGGATTAGGATTAGGGTTAGGGTTAGGGTGAGGTTAGGGTTTAGGGTTATAGTTAAGGTAAGGTATAGGGTGAGGGTTTGTGTTAGAGTGAGGGCTAGTTTTAGTGTTAGTGTTATGGTGAGGGTTAGGTTTAGTGTTAGGGTTAGGTTGAGGGTGAGGGTTAGGTTTATGGTGAGTGTGGGGGTTTGGGATAGGGTTAGGTTTAGGGTGAGGGTTATGGTGAGGATTTGGGTTAGGGTTAAGTTGAGGGTGAGGGTTAGGTTGAGTGTTAGGTTGAGGGTTAGTGTTATGGTGAGGGTTAGGTATAGGTGTAGAGTAAGGCTGAGGTTGAGGGCGAGGGTTAGGTTTAGGTTTAAGCTTAGGCTGAGGGTAAGGATGACGGTAAGGCTGAGGGTGAGGGTTAGAATTAGGGTGACGTTTAGGTTTCGTGTTAGGGTGAGTGTGAGAGTGAGGGTTAGGTTTAGGTTTACCGTTAAGTTGAGGGTTAGGCTGATGGTTAGGGTTAGGGTTAGGGTGAGGGTTAGGGTTATTGTGAGGGTTAGGGTTAGGTTGAGGGCTAGGGTTAAGGTGAGGGTGAGGGGTAGTATTAGGGTTAGGGTTAGCATGAGGATTCGGGTAAGCATTCGGATTATGGTTAGAGTTAGGGTTAGGTTGAGGGTGAGGGTTAGGGTGAGTGTTAGGATTAGGGTTAGGGGGAGGTTTAGGGTGAGGGTTAGGGTTAGGGAGAGCTGTAGGGTGAGGGTGAGGGTTAGAGTTAGGGTGAGGGTAATGGTTAGGGTGAGGGTTAGGGTGAGGGTTAAGGTTAGGGTTAGCATTAGGTTTAGGGTGAGGGTGAGAGTTAGTGTTAGGGTTCGTGTTAGGGGGAGGGCTAGGCTGAGGGTGAGGGTTAGGTTTAGGTTTAGGGATGTGGTGAGGATTAGGGTTAGGGTTAGGGTGAGCATTAGGCAGAAGCCTAGGCTTAGGGTTAGGTTGAGGGTTAGGTTAAGTGTGATTGTTATGTTTAGGTTTAGGGTGAGGTTAAGGGTTAGGTTGAGGGATAGGGTGAGGGTGAGGGTTAGGGTTAGCATTAGGGTTAGATTTAGGGTTAGGGTGAGGGTTAGGTTTAGGTTTAGGATTAGGTTGAGTGTGAGGGTTAGGTTTAGGGTGATAGTGATGGTAGGGTTTAGGGTTAGGATTAGCGTGGGGGTTAGGATGAAGGTTATGGTTAGGGTTAGGATTAGTGTGAGGATTAGTTTTAGGGTTAAGGTTAGGGTTAGCCTGAGTGTGAGGGTTAGGGTTAGGGTGAGTGTTAGGGTTAGGTTTAGCATAGGGTGAGGCTTAGGTTTAGGTTAGGGTGAGGGTTAGGTTAAGTTGGAGCGTAAGGGTTAGCATCAGGGTTCGTGTTAGATTTAGTGTGAGGGTTAGGATTAGGGATAGAGTTTGGGTGAGGGTGAGGGTGAGGGTTAGGGTTAAGGTTGGGGAGAAGGTTATTGTTAGGTTGAGGGTCAGTTTTGGGTTTAGGGTGAGGGTTAGGGTGAGGTTTAGGGTTAGGGTTAGGGTGACGTTTAGGGTGACGGGTAGGGTTATGGTGACTTGTAGGGTTAGGGTGAGGGTTAGGTTTAGGGGGAGGGCAAGGGTTAAGGTGATGGTTATTGTGAGGGTGAAGGTTAGGGTTAGCATTAGGTTTAGGGTGAGGGTGAGGGTTACTGTTAGGGTTAGGGTTAGGGTGAGGCCTAGGCTGAGGTTGAGGGTTACAGTTAGCTTTAGGGATAGGGTGAGGATTAGGGTTAGGTTTAGGGTTAGGTTTAGGGTGAGCATTAGGCAGAGGGGTAGGGTTAGGGTTAGGGTGAGGTTTAAGTTTAGTTTGATTGTTAGGTTTAGGGTTAGGGTGAGGATAAGGGTTAGGGTGAGGGATAGGTTGAGGTTGAGGGTTAGGTTTAGCATTAGGGTTTGGGTTAGGATTAGGGTGAGGGTTAGGTTTAGGTTTAGGATTAGGGTGAGGGTGAGGGTTAGGGGTAGGGTGATGGTATTGGTAGGGTTTAGGGTTAGGATTAGGGTGAGGGTTAGGTTGAAGTTTATGGTTAGGGTTAGGGTTAGGGTGAGGATTAGGTTTAGGGTTAGGGTTAGGTTTAGCGTGAGTGTCAGGGTTAGGGTTAGGGTGAGGTTTAGAGTTAGGGGTAGCATTAGGGTGAGGCTTAGGGTTAGGTTGGGGTGAGGGTTAGGGTAAGGGTGAGCATAAGGTTTAGCATTAGGTTTAGGGTTTGGGTTAGTGTGAGGGTTTGGATTAGGGATAGGGTGAGGGTGAGGGTGAGGGTGAGGGTTAGGGTTAAGGTTAGGGTGAGGGTTAGGGTTAGGTTGAGGGTTAGTGTTAGGGTTAGGGTTTGGGTGAGAGTTAAGGTGAGGTTTAGGGTTAGGGTTAGGGTGACTTTTAGGTCGAGAGTTAGGGTTAGGGTGAGTTTTAGGGTGAGGGTGAGTGTTATGTTTATGTTTTGGTTAAAGGTTAGTGTGTGGGTTAGGGTGAGGGTGAAGTTTAGGGTTAGCATTAGGTTTAAGGTGAGGGTGAGTTTTAGGATAAGGGTTAGGCTTGGGGCTAGGCTAAGGATGAGGATTAGGGGTATGTTTAGGGATAAGGGGGGGATTAGGTTTAGGGTTAGGGTTAGGGTGATATTTAGGGTGAGGGTGAGGGTTAGGGTTAACATTAGTGTTAAGTTGAGGGTGAGGCTTAGCGTGAGGTTTTGGGTTAGGGTTAGGGTGAGGGTGAGGTTTAGGGTGGTGGTTAGTGTTAGGGTTAGGTTTAGGGTTAGTGTGAGTATTAGGGTAAGTGTTAGGGTGAGTGTAAGGTTTATGGTGAGGTTTAGGAATAAGTTTAGGGTTACTGTGAAGGTTAGAGTGAGGGTTACGGTTTGGGTTAGGGTGAGGGTGAGGGTTAGGGTTAGGGATAGGGTGATGGTGAGGGTGAGGATGATGTTCAGGGTTAGGATTAGGGTTAGGGTTACAGTTATGCTGAGGGTGAGGGTGAGGGTGAGGGTTAGGGTTAGGGTGATGTTTAGGCTTAGGGTGAGGTTTAAGGTTAGGTTTAGGTTGAGGATTAGGCTGAGGGGTGGGTTTAGTTTTAGGGTTAAGTGAGGGTTCGGTTTAGGGTTATTGTTAGGGTTAGGGTTAGGGTTAGGTTTAGGGTGAGGGTGAGGGTTAGGGTGAGGGTGAAGGTTAGGGTTAGTGTGAGGGTTAGGTTTAGGGTGAAGGCAAGGGTTAGGGTGAGGGTAAAGGTGAGGTTGAGGGGTAGGGTTCGAGTTAGGGTTAGCATGAGGATTCGAGTGACCATTAGGATTATGGTTACTGTTAGTGTTACCGTTAGGGTGAGGGTGAGCATTATGATAAGGGTTAGGATGAGGTTTAAGGTGAGGGTTAGGGTTTGGGTTAGGGTTATTGTGAGTTGTAAGGTGAGGGTGAGGGTTAGGTTTAGGTTGAGGGTAAGGGTTAGGGTGAGGGTGAAGGTTAGCGTTAGCATTATGTTTAGGGTGAGAGTGAGGGTTAGTGTTAGGGTTAGTGTTAGGGTGAGGGCTAGGCTGCGGCTTAAAGTTAGGGTTAGATTTAGGGATAGGGTGAGGATTAGGGTTAGGCTTAGGGTTAAGGTTAGGTTGAGCATTAGGCAGAGGATTAGGGTTAAGGTTAGGGTGAGGGTTATTTTTAGCGTGATTGTTAGGTTTAGGGTTAGGGTGAGGGTAAGGGCTAGGTGAGGGATAGGGTGAGGGTGAGGGTAGGGTTAGCATTAGGGTTAGGGTGAGGGTTAGGTTTAGGTTTAGGATTAGGGTGAGGGTGAACGTTAGGGTTAGGGTGATGATGAGTTTAAGGTTTAGGGTCAGGATAAGGGTGAGGGTTTGGATGAAATTTGTGGTTAGATTTAGGAGTAGAATGAAGATTAGGTCTAGGTTTAGGTTTAGGGTTAGGGTTAGGTTGAGGGTGAGGGTTACGGTTAGGGTGAGCGTTAGGTTTAGGGTTAGCATTAGGGTGAGGTTTAGGGTTAGGATTAGGGTGAGGGTTCGGGTAAGGGTGAGCATTAGGGTTAACATTAGGTTTAGGTTTAGGGGTAGTGTGAGATTTAGGTTTAGGGTTAGGGTTAGGGTGAGGGTTAGGTTTAGGGTTAGGGTGAGGATGAGGGTGAGGTTTAGTGTTAGGATTAGGTTTAGGATTAGGGTGAGTGTGAGGGTGAGGGTTAGGTTTAGGGTGATCTTTATGGTTAGGGTGAGGTTTGGTTTAGGTTTAGTTTTAGGATGAGGATTAGACTGAGGGGTGGGGTTAGGATTAGGGTGAGGGTGAGGGTTAGGTTTAGGGTGAGGGCAACGTTTAGTGTGAGGGTTAGGTTGAGGGTGAAGGTTAGGATTAGCATTAAGTTTTGGGTGAGGGTGAGGGTTAAGTTTATTGTTAGTGTTAGTGTCATTGTTAGGTTTAGGCTTATGGTGGGGTTTAGGGTGAGGGTTGGGGTTAGGGTTAGGGTTATGTTTAGGATGAGGGTTAGGGGTAGAGTGAGGGTTAAGGTGAGGGTGAGGGTTAGGATGAGGGTGAGGGTTAGGGTTAGGATGAGGGCTATGGTGAGAGTGAGGGTTAGGGTTAGGGTTAGGGTTACGTTGAGGGTTAGGGTTAGGGTGAGGTTTTGGTTGAGGGGTAGGTCTAGGGTTAGGGTTAGGGTGAGGGTAAAGTTTAGGGTGAGGTTTAGGGTGAGGGTGAGTTTTAGGGAGAGGGTTAGGTCTAGGGTGAGGGTTAGAATGAGGGTTGATGTTAGGATTAAGGTGAAGGTTTGTGTTAGGGTGAGTGTTAGGGTGAGGTTTAGGGTTAGGATGAGGGTTAGGGATAGGGTGGAAAAGTGAGGTTTATGGTTAGGTTCATGGTGAGGGTGAGGTTCATGTTTAGGTTTAGAGTTAGCTTTAGAGTGAGGTTTAGAGTTAGGTTTAGGGTTTGGGTGAGGACTAGGCTGACAGTGAGGGTTAGGGTTAGGTTTTGGGATAGGGTAAGGATTAGAGTTAGGGTTAGGATTAGGGTAGGCATTAGGCAGAAGGGCAGGGTTAGGGTTAGGGTGAGGATAAGGTTTAGTGTGATTGTTAGGGTTAGGTTTAGGGTGAGGTTTAGGGTTAGGTTTAGGATTATGGTGAGGGTGAGAATTAGGATTAGGTTTAGGGTTAGAGTTATGGTTAAGGTTAGGGTGAGGGTGAGGGTTAGGGTGAGGGTGAGGGTTAGGGTTAGGTTTAGCATTAGGGTGAGGGTTAGGGTTATGGTTAGTGTGAGGGTTAGGGTGAGTGTGAGGGTTAGTGTTTGGGTGAGGGGTAGGGTGACGGTGAGGGTTAGGGTGAGGGTGAGGGTTACGGTTAGGGTTAGCTTTAGAGTGAGGGTTACAGTTAGTGTTAGGGTGATGGTTAAGTTTATTGTGAGGGGTAGGGTGACATTGACGTTAAGGGTTAGGGTGAGGATTAGGGTGAGGCTGAGGGTTAGGGTTATTGTTACTGTTAGGGTGAGGGTTAGGGTTAGGTTTAGGGTTATGGTGGGGGTTAGGGTGAGGGTTGGGGTTAGGGTTAGCATTAGGGTTAGCCTGAGGGTGAGGGAGAAGGTTAGGTTTAGCATTAGGGTTATGTTTAGGGATAGGCTTAGGGTGAGGGTGATGGTGAGAGTGAGGCATAGGATAAGGTTTAGTTTTAGGGTGAGGGTGAGTGTTAGTGTTAGGGTGATATGTAGGGAAATGGTGAGGGTTAGGGTGAGGTTGAGGGTTAGGGTGAGGGTGAGGTTTAGGGTGATGTTGAGGGCTACGGTGAGGGTGAGGTTTAAGGTGAGGGTTAGGTTATGGGTTATGTTGAGGGTGAGAGTTAGGGTGAGGGTTAGGGTTAGGGTTCGGGTTAGGTTTAGTGTGAGGATTAGGGTTAGGGTTAGGGTTAGGGTGAGGTTAACGTTCAGGGTGAGGTTTAGGGTGTGGTTTAGGGTGAGATTGAGGTTTAGGGAGAGGGTTAGGGTTAAAGTGAGGGTTAGGATGAGTGTTAGGGTTAGGGTTAGGTTGAAGGTATGTGTTAGGGTGAGGGTTAGGGTGAGGGTTAAGGTTAAGGTGAGGGTGAAGGTTAGGATTATTCTGAGGGTGAGGGTGAGGGTGAGGGTTAGGGTTAGGGTGATCTTTAGGGTTAGGGTGAGGTTTAGGTTAAGGTTAGAATGAGGATTCGGCTGAGGGGTGGGATTAGAATTAGGGTTACTGTGAGGGTTAGAATTAGGGTTAGGGTTAGGGTGAGGGTGAGGACGAGGGATAGGATTAGGGTTAGGAATAGGGTTATTGTTAGCGTTAGGGTTAGGGTAAGAGAGAGGGTGAAGACAAGGTTTAGGTTTAGGATTAGGGTTAGGGTTAGGGTGAGGTTGAGAGTTAGTTTTATGTTTAGGTTGAGGTTTAGGGTTAGTGTGAGTGTTGGTTGAGCGTGAGGGTAAGAGATAGGTTGAGGGTTATGGTGAGGGTGAGACTTATGGTTAGGGTTAGGGTTAGGGTGAGGGTTAGTGTGAGGGTAAGGGTTAGGGTTAGGTTTAGGGTTAATGTGAGCATTAGGGTTAGGGTTAGTGTTAGGGTGAGGGTTAGGTTTAGTGTGAGGGGTAGGGTGATGGTGAGGTTAAAGGTTAGGGTGAGGATTAGGGTGATGCTGAGGGTTAGGATTATTGTTACTGTTAGGGTGAGGGGAAGGGTTATGTTTAGGGTTATGGTGGTGGTTAGGGTGAGGGTTGTGTTTAGGGTTAGCATTAGGGTTAGCCTGAGAGTGAGGGAGCGGGTAAAGTTTAGCATTAGTGTTAGGTTTAGGTTTAGGCTTAGGGTGAGTTTGATGGTGAGGGTGAGGCATAGTGTCAGGCATAAGTTTAGGGTGAGTGTTAGTGTTAGGGAGATATTTAGGGAAAGGTTGAGGGTTAGGGTGAGTTTGAGGGTTAGGGTGATGGTGAGGTTTAGTGTTAGGGTTAGCATTAGGGTGAGGGTTAGGGTGAGGGTTATGTTGAGGGTGAGGGTTAGGGTGAGGGTTAGGGTTAGGGTTAGGGTGAGGGTAAGGTTTAGCATGAGGTTTAGAGTGAGAATGAGTTTTAGGGAGAGCGTTAGGGTTAAGGTGAGGTTTAGGGTGAGAGTTATGGTTAGCGTTAGGGTGAGGGTATGTGTTCGGGTGAGGGTTATGTTTAGGGTGAGGGTGTGGGATAGGGTTAGGGTTAGGCTGAGGGTGATGGTGAGGGTAGGGTTAGGGTTAGGGTGATCTTTAGGGTTAGGGTGAGGTTTAGGTTTAAGTTTAGAATGAGGATTAGGCTGAGGGGTGGGGTTAGGATTAGGGTTAGGGTGAGGGTTAGGGTTAGGGTGAGGGATATTGTTATGGTTAGGTTTAGAGTTAGGTTTTGAGTTAAGTTGAGTGTGAGGATGAGTGTTAGGATTAGGGTTAGGAATACGGTTATTGTTTGTGTAAGAGAGAGGGTGAAGATGAGGTTTAGGGTTAGGATTAGGGTTGGGGTTATGGTGAGGTTGAGGGTTAGGTTTAGGATTAAGTTGAGGTTTAGGGTTAGTGTGAAGGTTGGGTGAGCGTGAGGGTAAGGGTTAGGGTGAGGGTGAGACTTAGGTTTAGGGTTAGGGTGAGGATTAGGGTTAGGGTTAGGGTTAGGGTGAGTGTTAGGGTTAGTGTGAGGGATAGGGTAAGGGTTAGCCTTAGGGTTAGGTTTAGGGTTCGGGTTACTTTGAGGCTGAGGGTTAGGGTGAGGGTTAGGTTTAGGGTTAGGGTTAGTGTGAGGATTAGGTTTAGGGTTAGGGTTAGGGATAGGGTTAGGGTGAGGGTAAGGTTTAGGGTGAGGTTGAGGGTGAGATTGAGGTTTAGGGAGAGGGTTAGGGTTAAGGTGAGGGTTAGGGTGTGGGTTAGGGTTAGGTTTAGGGTGAGGATATGTGTTAGGGTGAGGTTAAGGGTGAGGATTAATGTTAGGGTGAGGGTTAAGATTAGGTTTAGGGTTAGGCTGAGGGTGAGGGTGAGGGTGAGTGTTAGGGTTAGGATGATTTTTAGGGTTAGGGAGAGGTTTAGGTTTAGGTTTAGGTTTAGGATGAGGATGAGGCTGAGGGATGGGTTTAGCATTAGGGTTAGGGTGAGGGTTATGGTTTGGGTTAGGGTTATGGTTAGGGTTCGGGTGAGGTAAGGGTTAGGGAGAGGGTAAGGGTGAGTTTGAGCGGTAGGGTTAGGTTTAGGTTTGGCCTGAGGATTCTGGTGAGCTTTAGGATTATGTTTAGTGTTAGTGTTAGGATTAGGTTTACGGTGACGGTTAGGGCGAGGTTTAGGATTAGGGGTAGGGTGAGGTTTAGGGTGAGGGTTAGATTTAGGATGAGTTGTACGGTGAGGATGAGGGTTAGGTTTAGGGTGAGGGTAAAGGTTAGAGGGAGGGTTAGAGTGAGGGTCAGGGTTAGGGTTAGCATTAGGTTTAGGGTGAGGGTGAGGGTTAGGGTTTAGGGTGAGGATTAATGTGAGTTTTAGGATGAAGGTTATGATTATGGTTAGGGTTAGTGTGAGGATTAGGTTTAGAGTTAGGGTTAGGGTGAGTGTTAGGCTGAGCAGTAGGGTTAGAGTTAGGGTGAGGGTTAGGTTTAGTGTGATTCTTAGGGTTAGGGTTAGGGTGAGGGTATGGGTTAGGGTGAGGGATAGGGTGCGGTTGAGTTTTAGGTTTAGGTTTAGGTTTAGGATTAGGGTGAGGGTGAGGGTGTGGGTTAAGGTTAGGTTGAGGGTGATGGTAGGGTTTTGGGTTAGAATTAGGGTGAGAGTTAGGATGAAGGTTATGGTTAGGATTAGCGTTAGTGTGAGGATTAGGGTTATGGTTAAATTTAGGGTTAGGGTTAATGTGAGTTTGACCATTGGGGTTAGGGTTAGGGTTAGGGTTATTGTTAGGGTTAGGGTTAGATTTAGGGTTAGGGTGAGGGAAAGGTTTAGGGTTAGGGTTAGCATTAGGGTTAGCTTGAGGAAGAGGGAGAGGGTTAGGTTTAGTATTAGCGTTAGGTTTAAGGTTAGGCTTAGGGTGAGGGTGATGGTGTGGGTGAGGCATACTGTGAAGTTAGGGTTAGGGTTAGGGTGAGGGTGAGGATTGGGGTGAGGGTGAGGGTTATGGTGTGGGTGAGGGTTAGGGTGATGTTGAGGTTTAGTGTGAAGGTAAGGGTTAGGGTTAGGATTAGAATTAGGGTAAGGGTTAATGTTAGGGTAAGGGTGAGTGGTAGTTTGAGAGTTAGGGTTAGGGTTAGGTTTAGGCTTAGGATTAGTGTGAGAATTAGGGTTAGGGTTAGGGTTAGGGTGAGGGTAAGGTTTAGGGTTATAGTTAGGGTAAGTTTTAGGGTGAGGGTTAGGGTGAGAATGAGGGCTAGTTTTAGTATGAGTGTTAAGGTGAGGGTTAGATTTAGTGTTAGGGTTAGAGTGAGGGTAAGGGTTAGGTTTATGGTGAGGGTGAGGGTTTGGGATAGGGTTAGGGTTAGGGTGAGGGTTAGGGTGAGGGTTTGGGTTAGGGTTAAGTTGAGGGTGAGGGTTCTGTTGAGGGTTAGGGTGAGGGTTAGGGTTAGGGTGAGGGTTAGGTATTGGTTTAGAGTTATGCTGAGTGTGAGGGTGAGGGTTAGGGTTAGGGTTAGTGTGAGGGTGAGGGTGAGGGTTAGAATTAGGGTGGATTTTAGGGTTAGGGTGAGGGTGAGGGTTAGGTTTAGGTTTACAGTTAGGATGAGAGTTAGGCTGAGAGTTAGGGTTAGGGTGAGGGTAAGGGTTAGGGTGAGGTTGAGGAATAGGGTTAGGGTTAGAGTTAGCATGAGGATTCGGGTAAGCATTAGGATTACAGTTAGTGTTAGTGTTAGGGTTAGAATTAGGGTGAGGGTTAGGGTGAGGGTTATGATTAGGGTTAGGGTGAGGGTTTGGGATAGGGTGAGTTGTAGGGTAAAGTTGAGGGTTAAATTGAGGGTGAGGGTAAGCTTAGGTTGAGGATTAGGTGAGGGAGAAAGTTAGGGATAGGGTGAGGCCTAGGCTGAGGGTGAGGGTTAGGGTTAGGTTTAGGAATAGGGTGTCGATTAGGGTTAGGGTTAGGGTTAGAGTTAGGGTGAGCATTAGGCAAAGGGGTAGGTTTAGGGTTAGGGTGAGGGTTAGGTTTAGTGTGATTGTTAGGTTTAGGGTTAGGGTGAGGGTAAGGGTTAGGATGAGGGATAGGGTGAGTGTGAGGGTTAGGGTTGGCATTAGGGTTAGGGTTAGGGTTAGGGTGAGGGTTAGGTTTAGGTTTAGGATTAGGGTGAGGGTGAGAGTTAGGGTTAGGGTGATGGTGATGGTAGGGTTTAGGGTTAGGATTAGGGTGAGGGTTAGGATGAAGGTTATGGTTAGGGTTAGGGTTAGTGTGAGGATTATGTTTATGGTTAGGGTTAGGGTTAGAGTTAGGGTGAGGGTGAGGGTTTGTGTTAGGGTGAGCGTTAGGTTTAGGGTTAGCATTAGGATGAGGGTTAGGGTTAGGGTTAGGGTGAAGGTTAGGGAAAGGATGAGCGTTTGGGTTAACATTAAGGTTAGGGTTAGGATTAGTTTCAGTTTTAGGATGAGGGATACTTTTAGGTTTAGGGTTAGTGTGACGATTAGGTTTAGGGTTATGTGTTAAGATTAGGGTTAGTTTTGGAGCAAGGGTTAGGGTTAGGGTGAAGGTTAGGTTTAGGGTTAGCTTTAGCGTGAGGTTTAGGGTTAGTGTTAGGTTGAGGGTTAGGGTGAGTGTGAGGGTTCGGGTTTGGGTTAGGGTTAGGGTGACGGTGAGGGTTAGGGTCAGGGTGAGGGTTAGGGTTAGGGATAGCATTAGAGTGAGGGATAGGGTTAGGGTTATTTTGAGGGTGAGGGTTATTGTGAGGGTTAAGGTTAGGGCTAGCAATAGGGTTAGCATGAGGGTGATGGAGAGGGTTAGGTTTAGCATTAGGGTTAGGTTTAATGTTAGGCTTAGTGTGAGGGTGTTGGTGAGGGTGAGCCATAGGGTCAGGGATAGGACTAGGGTTAGGGTGAGTGTTAGTGTTAGCGTGATATTTAGGGAAAGGGTGAGGGTTAGGGTAAGGTTGAGGGTTAGGGTGAGGGTGAGGTTTAGGGTAAGGGTTAGCATTAGGGTGAGGGTTAGTTTGAGAGTTAGGTTTATGGTTAGGTTTAGGCTTAGGATTAGTGTGAGGATTAGGTTTTGGGTTAGGGTTAAGGTGAGGATAAGGTTTAGGGTGAGGTTTAGGGTGAGAGTGAGGTTAAGGGAGAGGTTTAGGGTTAAGGACATGGTTAGGGTGAGGGTTAGGGTTAGTGTTAGGGTGAGGGTATGTGTTAGGGTGAGTGTTCGGGTGAGGGTTAAGGTTAGCGTGAGGATTAGGGTTAGGGTTAGGCTGAGGGTGAGGGTGAGGGTTAGGTTTAGGTGATCTTTAGGGTTAGGGTGAGGTTTAGGTTAAGGTTTAGATGAGGGTTTAGGCTGAGGTGTGGGGTTAGGATTAGGGTTAGGGTGAGGGTTAGAGTCAGGGTTAGGGTTCTGGTTAGTGTAAGCGTTAGGGTTAGGATGAGGTTAAGGATTAGGGTTAGGGTTAGGGTTAGGTTTAGTGTGAGGGTTAGGGTTAGGGTTAGGGTTATTGTTAGGGTTAGTGTTAGGTTTAGGGTTAGCTTGAGGGTGAGGATGAGGGTTAGGATTAGGGGTAGGAATAGGGTTATTGTTAGGGTTAGGGTTAGGCTAAGAGAGAGGGTGAAGATGAGGTTTAGGGTTAGTTTGAGAGGTAGGGTGAAGGTGAGGGTGAGGGTTAGGCTGAGGCTGAGGGTTATGTTTATTGTTAGTGTTAGGGTGAGGGTTAGGGTTAGGTTTAGGGTTATGGTGGGGGGTAGGGTGAGGGTTGGGGTTAGGGTTTGGGTTATGGTTAGGCTGAGGCTGAGGGTTATGTTTATTGTTAGTGTTAGGGTGAGGGTTAGGGTTAGGTTTAGGGTTATGGTGGGGGGTAGGGTGAGGATTAGGGTTAGGGTTAGGTTGAGGTTTAGGCTTCGTGTGAGGGTTTTGTGAGCGTGAGGGTCAGGATTAGGGTGAGGGTTAAGGTGAGGGTGAAAGTTAGGGTTAGGGTTAGGGTTAGGGTGAGTGTTCCTGTGAGGGTTTTGTTTAGGGTTAGCTTTAGGGTTAGTGTGAGGATTAAGGTTAGGGTTAGGGTTAGGGTGAGTGTTCGGGTTAGTGTGAGGGGGTAGGGTGAGGCTGAGGGTTAGGGTTATTGCTAGTGTTAGGGTGAGTGTTAGTGTTAGGTTTAGGGTTATGGTGGGGGTTAGGATGAGGCTTGGGTTTAGGGTTTCGTTTATGATTAGGATGAAGTTTAGGGTTAGGGTGAGGGTTAGGGTGAGGGTTAGGGTGAGGGTGAGGGTATGTGTTAGATTGAGGGTTAGATTGAGGGTTAGGGTGAGAGGGAGGGTTAGGGTTAGCGTGAGTGTTAGGGTGAGGATTAGGGTGAGGTTTAGAGTTAGGGTGAGGGTTAGGATGAGGGTTAGGTTTAGGGTTAGGGTTAGGGTGAAGGTTAGGGTTGGATTTAGGGTGAGGGTTAGGATTAGGGTTAGGATGAAGGTTAGGCTTAGTGTGTGGGTTAGGGCTAGGTTTAGGTTTAGAGTGAGGTTAAGTGCTATGGTGGAGGTTAGTGTGAGGGTGAGGGTGAGGGTTAAGTTTAGATTTAGGATTAGGGTGAGAGTGAGCATGAGGGTTAGGGTTAGGATTAGGTTAAGTTTAGGCTTAGGCTGAGGGTGAGGTTGAAGATGAGGGTTAGGTTAGGCTTAGGGTTAGGGTTAGGATGTGGTTTAGGGTGAGGGGTAGGGTTGGGGTTAGGGTGAGTGTTAGGGTATGTTTTAGAGAGAGGGTTAGGCTGAGAGAGAGGGTTACATTTAGCGTGAGTGTTAGGGTGAGTGTTAGGGTGAGGGTTACATTTAGGGTTAGGCTTAAGTTGAGGGTGAGCGTTAGGGTTAGGGTTAGGGTGAGGGTTAGAGTTAGGGTGAGGGTGAGGGTGAGGCTTAGCGTGAGTGTTAGGGTTAGGGTTAAGTTGAGGTTTAGTTTTAGGGTGATATTTAGGTTGAGGTTGAGGTTTAGGGTGAGTGTGATTTTTCGGGTTAGTGTGAGTGTTAGGGTGTGGGTGAGGGTTAGAATGACGGTAAGGATTAGGGTGATGGTGAGGGTTAGGGTTAGGGTGAGAGAAATGATTAGGGTGAGGTTTAGCGTGAGGGTGATAGTGAGGGTGAGGGTTAGGGTTAGTGTTATGGTTAGGGTGAGGGTAAGGGTGAGTGTGAGGTTTAAGATTAGGGTTAGGACTAGGGTTAGGGTGAGGGTTAGGGTTAGGGTGACGTTTTAGGTTAGAGTATGGATTAGGATTAGATTTAGGTTTAATGTTAGGATGAGGGTTAGGCTGAGGGCTAGGGTTACGATCAGGGTGATGATTAGGGTTAGTGTGAAGTTTAGGGTTAGGGTTAGGTTTAGGGTTAGGTTGAGAGTTAGGGTGAGGGTATGGGTCAGGATAAAGTTTAGCGTGAGGTTTATGGTTAGAGTTAGGGTTAGGGTGAGTCTTAGGTTTAGGGTGAGGTTAAGTGTTAGAGTGAGGATTAGGGTGAGGGTGAAGTTTTGGGTTAGCATAAGGGTTAGTGTGAGGGTGAGGGTTAGGCTGAGGGTTAGGGTTAGGGTGAGGGCTAGGCTGAGGGTGAGGGTTAGTTTTAGGGTTAGGCTGAGTGTTATGGTTAGGGTGAGAGTGAGGTTTGGTCTGACGGTTAGGGTTAGAGTAAGTGTTAGGTTTAGGGTTAGGGTGAGGCTGAGGGTGAGGGTGAGGTTTAGGCTTAGGGCTAGGGTTAGGATTATTGTAAGGGTTAGGGTTAGGGTGAGGGTGAGGGTTACGGTTAGGGTCAGGGTGAGGGTGAGGGTTATGGTTAGGATTAGGGTGAGGTTGAAGGTGAGGGAGAGGGTCAGGTTTAGGATTAGGTTTAGGTTTAGTGTTAGGTTTGGCTTGAGGGTGATGGTGAGGGTGAGGTTTAGGGTGAGGGTTAGGGTTATTGTCAGTGTTAGGGTTAGGGTGAGGGTGAGAGTTATTGTGAGTGTTAGGGTTAGGGTTAGGGTGAGGGTTGAGGAGTAGGGTTAGGTTTAGGGTGACGTTTAGCGTTAGGGTTAAGGTGAGGGTTAGGGTTAGGTTTATGGTTAGGATGAGGGTTAGGCTGAGGGTTAGTGTTACGGTTAGGGTGAGGGTTAGGTTTAGTGTGAAGGTTAGGGTTAAGGTTAGGGTTAGGGTGAGGGTAAGGGTTAGGATGAGGGTTAGGGTGAGGGTTAGGGTTTGGGTTAGGGTTAGGTTGAGGATGAGGCTTAGGTTTAGGGTGAGGTTAAGGGTTAGAGGGAGGATTATTGTGTAGGTTAAGTTAAGGGTTATCATTAGGGTTAGGTTGAGGGTGAAGTTTAGGCTTAGGATTAGGGTTAGGTTGAGGTTAGGCTGAGGATGAGGGTTAGGGTTAGGGTTAGGGTGATGGTTAGGGTTAGGGTGAGGGTGAGGATGAGTGTTAGGTTTAGGTTTTGGGTGAGGTTTAGGGTTAGGGTAAGGGTTAGGGTGAGTGTATGGCTTTGGCTGACGGTTAGGATTAGTGTGAGGGTTAGGAATAAGGTTAGGGTTATTGTTAGGGTTAGGGTTAGGTTGAAGGTGAGGGTTATTTTTAGGGTTAGGTTTAGGGTTAGGGTGAGGGTGAGGGTGAGGGTTAGGTTTAGGATTAGGTTTAGGGTTTGGGTTAGGTTTAGGCTGAGGGTGATTGTGAGGGTGAGGGTTAGGATGATGGTTACGGTTAAGATTGGGGTGAGGGTTAGGGTTAGGGTGATATTTAGGATGAGGGTGAGGGTTAGGTTTAGGTTTAGGTTTAGGGTGAGGGTAAGGGTTAGGGTGAGGGTTATTGTAAGGGTGAGGGTTAGGGTTAGCATTAGGGTTAGGGTTAGGGTTAGGGTGAGTGTTAGTGTTAGGGTTAGTGTGAGGGTTAGGGTTATGTTTAGGGTGAGTGTTAGGGTTAGGTTGAGGGTTAGGGTTAGGGTTAGGGTGAAGGTGAGGGTGAGGGTGAGGGTGAGGTTTAGGGTGAGGGTGAGGGTGAAGGTGACTGTTAGGGTTAGGGTTAGGGAAAGGGAGAGGGTGAAGATGCGGTTTAGGAATAGGATGAGGTTTAGGGTTATGGTTTGAGTGAGGGTTAGGGTTAGGGTTAGGGTGAGGGTTAAGTTTAGTTTTAGGTTGAGGTTTAGGTTTAGTGTGAGCGTTGGGTGCGGATGTGGGTAAGGGTTAGGTTGAGGGTTCGGGTTAGAGTTAGTGTTATTTTTATGGTTAGTGTGAGGTTGAGGGTTATTGTTAGGGTTAGGTTTAGGGTTAGGGTGAGTGTGAGGGTTAGGGTTAGGTATTGGGTTAGGATGAGGTTGAGGGTGATAGTTAGGGTGAGAGTGAGGGTGATGTTGTGGTTTAGGATTAGGGATAGGATTAGTGTTAGGCTGAGGGTGAGGGAGAGGGTGAGGGTGAGGGATAGGCTTAGGGCTATGTTTAGGGTTAGGGTTAGGGTGGGGGTTAGGGTTAGATTTAGGGTTAGGATTAGGGTTAGGCTGAGGATTAGGGTGGTGGTTAGGTATAGTCTGAGTGTTAGTGATAGGTTTAGGATTAGGGTGAGGGTAAGGGTGAGTGTTAGGTTTTGGGTGAGGTTATGTGTAAGGGTCATGGTAGGGTTAGGATTAGGGTTAGGGATAGAGTTAGGGTTAGGTTGAGGGTGAGCATGAGGATTTGGGTTAGGGTTAGGGTGAGGGTGAGGGTGAGGTTGAGATTTAGGATTAAGGTGAGGGTTAGGGTTAGGATGAGGGTGAGGGTTATGGTGAGACTGAAGGTTAGGGTTATTGTTAGGTTTAGGGTGAAGATTAGGGTGAGGGTTAGGGTTAGGTTTAGGATTATGGTGGGGGTTAGGGTGTAGTTTGGGGTTAGGGTTATGGTTAGGATGCGGCTTAGGTTTAGAGTGAGGGTGAGGCCTGGGTGAGGTTTAGGGTTAGGTTTGGGGTGAGGGTGAGGGTTATGGTTAGGGTGAACGTTAGGTATAGGGTTAGGGTTAGGGTGAGGGTGAGGATGAAGTTTAGGGTTAGGGTTAGAGGGAGGGTGAGAGTGAGGTTAAGGATTAGGATTAAGGTTAGGGTTAGGATTAGACTGAGGGTGAGAGTGAGGATTAGGGTGAGGTTTAGGTTTAGGTTTAGGTTTAGGATGAGGATTAGGCTAATCGGTGGGGTTAGGGTTAGTGTTAGGGTGAGAGTTAGTGTTAGGGTTCAGGTTATTGTTAGGGTTAGGATTAGGGTTAGTGTTAGAGTGAGGGTGAGGGTGAGGTTTAGATTTAGGGTTAGGGATAGGATAAATTTTAGGGATGAGTTTAGGGTTAGGGTGAGGGTGAGGGTAAGGTTTAGGGTTAGGGTTAGGGTTATTATTAGGGTTAGGGTTAGGGTTAGGTTGGGGGTTATGTTTAGTGTGAGGGTTAGGTTTAGGGTTAGGGTGAGGGTGATGGTTAGGGTCAGGGTGAGATTTAGAGTGAGGGTGAGTTTTAGGGAGAGGGTTAGAATTACGGTGAGGTTAGGGTTAGGTTTATGGTTAAGGTGAGGGCTGGGGTGAGGGTGAGGGTTAGGGGTAGGGGTAGGATTAGGTTTAGGGTTAGGGTTTGGTTGATGGTTAGGGTTCGGGTGAGGGTTAGTGTTAGGGTTTGGGTGAGGGTTAGGATTAGGGTTAGGGATAGGGTTAGGGAGAGAGTTAGGGTTAGAGTTAGTGTTAGGGTTATTGTCAGGGTTAGGGTGAGGTTGAGTGTTAGGGTGAAGAAGAGTTTGAGTGTGAGGGTTACAGTTAGGGTTAGGGTTAGGTTTAATATTAGCATTTGGGTTAGGGTGAGTGTGAGGGTTATTGTTAGGATTAGGGTTAAGTTTAGGTTGTGAGGGTGAGGGTTAAGGTTAGGGATAGGGTTAGGGTGAGGGCTAGGGTTAGGGTGAGTGTTAGGGTTAGTGTGAGGGAGAGGGTTAGGTTTAGGATTAGGATTAGGGTTAGTGTTAGACCTAGGGTGAGGATGATTTTGAGGGTGAGGGTTAGGGTGAGGGTTAGGGTCAGGATTAGGGTGATGGTTAGGGTTAGGGTGATGTTTATGGTGAGGGTGAGGGTTAGGGTTAGGGTGAGGGTTAGGGTTAGTGTTTTTGTGAGGGTTAGGTTTAGTGTGAGTGCTAGTCTTAATGTTAGGATTAGGTTCAGGGTAAGTTTTAGGGTGAGGGTTAGGGTGAGAGTGAGGGTTAGTCTTAGCGTGAGTGTTAGGGTGAGTGTTAGGGTGAGGGTTAGGTTTAGGGTTAGGGTTAGGCTGAGGGTGAGGGTTAGGGTTATGATTAGGGTGAGGCCAAGGTTTAGGGTTAGGTTTAGGCTGAGGGTGAGGGTGAGGGTTAGGATTAGGTTTATTGTTAGGATTAGAGTTTTGGTTAGAATTAGGGTTAACGTGAGGTTGAGGGAGAGGGTTAGTTTAGAATTAGGGTTAGGTTTAGTGTTAGGCATAGAGTGAGGGTGACGGTGAGGGTGAGGCTTAGGGTGAGGGTTTGGGTTAGGGTTAGGGTGATGGTTAGTGTTAGGGTGATGTTTATGTTGAGGGTTAGGGTTAGGGTGAGGTTAAGGGTGAGTGTGAGGGTTAGGGTGTGGGTGAGGGTTAGGGTGACGTTGAGGTTTAGGGTGACGGTGAGGTATAGGGTGAGGGTGAGGATTAGGGTTAGGGTTACAATTCGGGTGAGGGTTATTGTTAGGTTTAGGGTGAGAGTGAGGGTTAGGGTGAGGGTTAGGGTTAGGGTTAGGGTTAGTGTGAAGATTAGTGTTACGGTTAGGTTTATGGTGAGGGTAATAGTTAGGGTGAGGTTTAGGGTGTGGATGAGGTTTAGGGAGAGGGTTAGGGTTAGGTTGAGGGTTAGGGTGAGGGTTAGGGTTAGGGTGAGGTGAGGGTTATGGTGAGGTTTAGGGTGATGGTTAGGGTTAGGGTAGGGTTTAGGGATAGTTTTGGTGTTAGGTTGATGGTGAGGGTGAGGGTTAGGGTTAGGTTTGGGTAAGGGTGTGGGTGAGGGTTATGATTAGGTTTGGGGTTATGTTTAGGCTGAGGGTGAGGGTGAGGGCGAGGGTGAAGGTGAGGGTTAGGGTGATGTTTAGGGTTAATGCTTAGGGTTAGGTTTAGTGTTAGGATTCGGATCAGGCTGAGGGGTAGGTTTAGGGTTACGGTGAGTGTTTGGGTTTGTGTCAGGTTTAGGGTTAAGGTTAGGGTGAGGGTAAGGGTTAGGTTGAGGGTTAGTGTGAGATTGAGGTTTAAGTTTAGCATTAGGGTTAGTTTGAGGGTTAGGGTGTTGGTTAGGGTTAGGTTTAGGATTAGGGTGAGGGTTAGGGTTAGGTTTAGGATGAGGGTGAGCATGAGGATGAGGGTTAGTGTGTGGGTGAGGTTTGGGGTGAGGTGAGAGTTAGGGTTAGTTTTAGGGTTAGGGTTAGGGTAAGGTTTAGGGTGAGTGTTAGGGTTAGGGTTAGGGTGAAGTTTAGGGTTAGGGTTAGGGTGAGGGTAGGTTTAGGGTGAGGTTAAGTGTTAGCGTGAGGGTTATGGTGAGGGTGAAGGTTAGGGTTAGCATTAGGGTTAGAGTGAATGTGAGGGTTAGGTTTAGGGTTAGTGTTAGGGTTAGGGTGAGGGATAGGCTGAGGGTGAGGGTTCAGGTTAGGGTTAGGGTTAGGGTGAGGGTTAGGTTTCGGTTTCAGGTGAGAATTAGTGATAGGGTTTGAGTGAGGGTTAGGGTTAGGGTTAGGGTGAGGGACAGAGTTAGTGTTAGAGTTAGGGTTAGGGTTATTGTTAGGGTTAGGGTGAGGTGGAGGGTTGGGGTGAAGATGAGTTTGAGTGTGAGGGTTTCGGTTAGGGTTAGGGTTAGGTTTATTTTTAAGGTTTGGTTTAGGGTGAGGGTGAGGGTTATTGTTAGGATTACGGTTAGCGTTAGGGTGAGGGTGAGGGTGAGGGTTAGGATTAGGATTAGGGTTATGTTTAGGGTGAGGGAGAGGGAGAGGGATAGGTTTAGGATTAGGTTTAGGGTTAGTGTTAGGCTTAGGGTGAGAATGATGGTGAGGGTTTGGCTTAGCGTGAGTGTTAGGGTGAGTGTTAGGGTGAGGGTTAGGTTTAGGGGTAGTGTTAGGGTGAGTGTGAGGGTTAGGCTTATTGTTAGGGTGAGGGTTAGGGTTCGAGTTAGGTTTAGGCTGAGGGTGAGGTTTAATGTTAGTGTAATGTGTATGGTGAGGGTTAGGGCGAGGATGATGGTAAGGGTGAGTATGAGGGTTAGGGGTGGGTGAGTGTTAGGGTGACGGTGAGGTTTAAGGTGACGGTGAGGTTTAGGGTGAGGGTGAGGCTTAGGGTTAGGGTTACCATTAGGGTGAGGGTTATTGTTAGGGTTAGTGTGAGGGTGAGGTTTAGGTTGAGGGTTAGGGTTAGGGTTAGGGTTAGTGTGAAGATTAGGGTTAGGGTTAGAGTTAGGATGAGGTTTAGGGTGTGGATGAGGTTTAGGGAGAGGGTTAGATTTGGGTGGAGGGTTAGGGTGAGGGTTAGTGTTAGGGTGAGCTGAGGGTTATGGTGAGGATTTGGGTGATGGTTAGGGTTAGGGTGAGTGTTAGGGATAGGGTTGGGGTTAGGGTGATTGTGAGGGTGAGGGTTAGGGTTAGGTTTGGGTGAGGGTGAGTGTGAGGATTATGGTTAGGGTTAGGGTTAGGCTCAGGGTGAGGGTGAGGGTGAGGTTAAGGGTTAGGGTGACTTTTAGGGTTAGGGCGATGTTTAGGTTTAGGTTTAGGGTTAGGATGTGGATTAGGCTGAGGGGTAGTGTTAGGGTTAGGGTGAGGGTTAAGGTTAGTGTGAGGATAAGGGTTAGGGTGAGGGTTAGGGTGAGGGTGAGGGGTAGGGTTAGGGTTAGGGGAAGTGTGATGTTCAGGGTGAGGGTTAGGGTTATGGTTAGTGTTAGGGATAGGGTTAGTGTGAGGGTTAGGGTGAGGGTTAGGTTTAGGTTTAAGGTGAGCTTTAGGGTACGTGTGAGGTTTAGGTTTAGGGAGAGGGTAAGGGTTAGGGTGAGGGTTAGTGTTAGGGTAAGTTATAGGGTTAGGGTGAGGTTGAGGGTGAGGATTAGGGTGAAGGTGAGGGTGAGGGTTAGGGTGAGCGTGAGGGTGAGTGTGGGGTTTAGGGATAGGGATAGGATTAGGGATAGGCTGTGGGTGAGGGAGAGGGTGAGGGTGAGGGATACGGTTAGGGTCAGGTTTAGGGTTAGTGTTACGGTGAGGGTTAGGTTTAGATTTAGGGTTAGAATGAGGGTTAGGCTGAGTGGTAGGGGTAGGTTTAGGGTGAGGGTTAGGGTTAGTGTGAGGGTTAGTGTTAGGTTTAGGATTAGGGTGAGGGTTAAGTTGAGGTTGAGGGTTAGGTTTTGGGTGAGGTTATGTGTAAGGGTGTTGGTTAGGGTTAGATTTAGAGTTGGGTATAGGGTTAGGGTTAGGTTGAGTTTGAGCTTGAGGGTTAGGGTTAGGGTTAGGGTGAGGGTGAGGTTGAGGTTCAGGGATAGGATTAGGGTTAGGGTTAGGGTTAGGCTAAGGGTGAGGGTTATGGTGAGGCTGAAGGTTAGGGTTATTGTTAGGGTTAGGGTGAGGGTTAGGGTTAGGTTTAGGGTTAGGATAGTGTTAGGGTTAGGGTTAGGGTTATGGTGGGGTTTAGGGTGAAGGTTGGGGTTAGGATTATGGTTAGAATGCGGCTTACTCTTAGGGTGATGGTGAGGGCTGGGTGAGGTTTAGGGTTAGGTTTGGGGTAAGGGTGAGGGTGAGGGTTATGGTTAGGGTGAGGGTGAGAGTTAGGTATAGGGTTAGGGTTAGGGTGAGGGTGAGGATGAGGTTAAGTGTTAGGATTAAGGTTAGGGTTAGGATTGGGGTGAGGGTGAGGGTGAGGGTTAGGGTTAAGGTGACATTTAGGGTTAGGGTGAGGTTTAGGATGAGGATTAGGCTAATGGGTGGGGTTAGGGTTAGGGTTAGGGTGAGAGTTAGGGTTAGGGTTCAGGTTATTGTTAGGGTTAGGATTAGGGTTAGTGTTAGAGTGAGGATGAGGTTTAGATTTAGGGTTAGGGATAGGATTATTTTTAGGGTTAAGTTTAGGGTTAGGGTGAGGGTGAAATTAAGGTTTAGTGTTAGGGTTAGGGTTATTATTAGGGTTAGGGATAGGTTTAGGGTGGGGGTTATGTTTAGTGTGAGGGTTAGGTTTAGGGTTAAGTTTAGGGTGATGGTAAGGGTCGGGGTGAGATTTAGGGTGAGGGTGAGGTTTTGGGAGAGGTTTAGAGTTAGGGTGATGGTTGGGGTTAGGTTTATGATTAAGGTGATGACTGGGGTGAGGGTGAGAGTTAGGGTTAGGGGTAGGGTTAGGTTTAGGTTTAGGCGTAGGGTTAGGTTGAGGATTAGGGTTCGGGTGAGGGTTAGTGTTAGGGTTTGGGTGAGGGTTAGGGTTAGATTTAGGATTAGGATGAGGTTTAGGCTGAGGGTTATGGTGAGGGTTAGGGTGATGATTATTTTTAGGGTGAGGGTTAGGGATAGGGTTCGGTTAGGTTGATGGTGAGGGTGAAGGTGAGGGTTAGGATTAGAGTTAGGGTTAGGGTTATTCTGAGGGTTAGGTTGATGGTGAGGGTTATGGTGACGGTGAGGGTTAGGTTTAGGATTAGCTTTAGGGTGAGGGTTAGGGTTAGGTTAGAGTGAGGTTGAGGGTTAGGGTGAAGGTTAACGTTAGGGTTAGGTTTAGGGTTAGTGTGAGGATTAGGGTTAGGTTTAGGATTCGGGTTATGGTTAGGGTGAGGTTTAGTGTGAGGGTGAGTGTTAGGGAGAGGCTTAGGGTTAGGTTGAGTGTTAGGGTGAGGGTTAGGGTTAGGTTGAGGGTGAGGGTTAGGGTGAGGGTTAGGGTGAGGCTTAGTGTTAGGCTGAGGGTTAGGGATAGGGTTGGTGTGAGGGTGAGGGTTAGGGTGAGGGTTAGTGTGAGGCTGAGGTTCAGGATGAGGTTTAGGATTAGGGTTAGGCTGATGGTGAGGGTTAGGGTGAGGGTTAGGTTTAGGTTGATGTTTAGGGTTAGGTTTAGGGTTAGGGTGAGGGTTAGTGTTAGGTTTAGGGTAAGGATGAGGGTTAGGCTGAGGGGTAGGTTTAGGGTTAGAGGGAGGGTTAGGGTTAGTGTGAGTGTTAGGGTTAGGGTTAGGGTGAGGGTGAGGGTTATGTTTAGCGTTAGTATTAGGGTGAGTATTAGAGTGATGGTTAGGTTTAGGCTTAGGGTTAGGATGAGGGTAAGGTTTAGTGTTAGATTTAAGCTGAGTGTTACAGTTAGGGTTAGGGTTAGGGTGAGTGTGAGGGTTAGGGTGTGGGTGAGTTTTAGGGTGACTGTGAGGGTTAGGGTGAGGGTGAGGTTTAGGGATAGGGTTAGAGTTAGGGTGAGGGTTATGGTTAAGTTTATTGTGAGGGTCAGGTTAAGGGAGAGGGTTAGGTATAGGGTAAGGCTAAGGGTTAGGGTGAGGTTTATTGTGAGGGTGAGGTTTAGGAAGAGGTTTAGTGTTAGGGTGAGGGTTAGGGTTAGGGTTAGGTTGAGGGTTACGGATAGGGTTAGGGTTAGGGTGAAGGTGAGGGTGAAGGTTAGGGTTAGGGTGAGGGTGAGGGTAAGGTTGAGGGTTAGGATTAGGGTTTGGGTTAGGGTTAGTCTGAGGGTGAGGTTTAGGGTGAGGGGTATGTTTAGGTTTAGGGTTAGCATTATGGTAAGTGTGAGGGTTAGGGTTAGGGTTAGTGTTAGGGATAGGGTTAGTGTGAGGGTTAGGGTGAGGGTTAGGTTTAGGGTTAAGGTGAGGTTGAGGGTGAGGTTGAGGGTTAGGATTAGGGAGAGCATAAGTGTTAGGGTGAGAGTGAAGCTTCGGTTTAGCATTAGGGTTAGGGGGAGGATGAGGGTTAGGGTTAGGGTGAGGTATAGGGTGAGGATGAGGGTTAGGTTTAGGGATAGGGTAAGGATTAGGGTTAGGTTTATGGTTAGGGTGAGAGTTAGGCCGAGGGGTAGCTATAGGGTTATGGTGAGGGTTAGGTTTAGTGTGAGGGTTAGGGTTAGGGTTAGGGTGAGGGTAAGGTTTCGGGTGAGGTATAGGATGAGGGTGAGGGTTAGAGTTAGCATTAGGGTTAGGGATAGGGTTTGGGTTAATGTTAGGGTTAGGTTTAGGGTTAGGCTGAGGTTTAAGGTGAGGGTTAGGTGTAGGGTTATGGTTAGGGTTAGTGTGAGGTTTAGGGTTAGGGTTAGGGTGAGGTTGAGTGTTAGGTTGAGGTTTAGGCTGAGGGTGATGGTTAGGCTGACGGTAAGAGTAGGGTGAGGGTTAGGGTTAGATTTAGGATGAGGGTGAGTTTTATGTTTAGGGTTAGGTTGAGGGTTAGGGTGAGGGTTTGGGTGAGGGTGAAGGTTAGGGTTAGCATTAGGGTTAGGGTGAGTTTGTGTGTTAGGCTTAGCGTTAGGGTTAGGTTTAGGGTAAGGGCTAGGTTGAGGGTGAGGGTTAGGGTTAGGGGTAGGTTTAGTGTGAGGTTTAGGGTGAGGTTTAGAGTGAGTTTTAGGTTTAGGTTGAGGGTTAGGTTTAGGTTGAGTGTGAGGGTTAGGGTTAGCGTTAGGGTTAGGGTGAGGGAAAGGGTTACGTTGAGGGTTAGTAAGAGATTGAGGTTTAAGTTTAGCATTATGGTTACTTTGAGGGTTTGCCTGTGGGTTAGGGTTACGGTTAGGATTAGGGTGAGGGTTAGGGTTAGGGTTAGGGTGAGGGTGAGGGTGAGGAGGAGGGTTAGGTTGTGGTTGAGGGTTAGGGTGAGGGTCAGGGTGAGGGTTAGTGATAGGGTTAGGGTTAGGGTAAGGTTTAAGGTGAGGGTTAGGGTGAGGGTTTGGGTTAGGGTGAGGATTAGGGTGAGGGTGAGGGGTAGGTTTCTGGTGAGCATAAGTTTTAGCGTGAGGGTTAGGGTGGGGGTGAAGTTTAGGATTAGCATTAGTGTTAGGGTGAGGGTGAGGGTTAGGGAGAGTGTAAGGGTTAGAGTTAGGGTGAGGATTAGGGTTAGGGTTAGGATTAGGGTTAGGGTGAGGTTTAAGGTAAGGGTTATGGTTATTGTTAGGGTTAGGTTGAAGGTTAGGTTTAGGGTGAGTTTAAGGGTTAGAATGAGGGTTAGGGTGTGAGAGAGGGTTAGTTTAGAATTAGGGTTAGGTTTAGGGTTAGGCTTAGGATGAGGGTGATATTGAGGGTGAGGGTTAGGTTTAGGGTTAAGGTGAGGTTTAGGGTGATTGTGAGGGTTAGGTTTAGGGAGAGGGTATGGTTTAGGGTGAGGTTTGAGTTGAGGGTGAAGGTTAGGGTTAGCATTAGGTTTAGGGTGAGGGTGAGGGTTAGCATTAGGTTTAGGGTGAGCGTGAGGGTTAGGGTTAGGGTGAGGTATCAGGTGAGGATGAGGGTTAGGTTTAGGGATAGGGTTAGGATTAGTGTTAGGTTTAGGGTTAGGGTGAGCGTTAGGCTGTGGGGTAGGTTTAGGGTTACAGTGAGTGTTAGGTTTTGTGTTTGGGTTAGGGTTAAATTTAGGGTGAGGTTAAGGTTTAGGTATAGGGTTAGGGTGAGGTTCAAGGTGAGGGTTAGGTGTAGGGTTAGGGTTAGGTTTATTCTGAGGTTTAGGGTTAGGGTTAGGGTGAGGGTGAGTGTTAGCGTTAGGTTTAGGGTGAGGGTGAGGTTTAGGCTGATGGTAAGATTAGGGTGAGGGTTAGGGTTAGGGTTAGGGTGAGGGTGAGGGTGGGGGTTAGGTTTAGGGTGAAGTTGAGTGTTAGGGTGAGGGTTAAGATATGGGTTAGTGTTAGGGTTAGGACTAGGCTGAAGGTTAGGTTTAGGTTGAGGGTGAGGGTGAAGGTGAGGGTGAGCGTTAGGTTGTGGGTGAGGTTTAGGGTGAGGGTGAGGGTAAGGGTTAGTGTTAGGGTTAGGGTTAGGTAAGGGTTAGGGTGAAGCTTAGATTTAGGGTTAGGTTTAGGGTGAGGTTTAGGGTGAGGGTTAGAGTTAGGGTTAGGGTCAAGGTGAGGGTTAGGGTGAAGGTTAATTTTAGGGTTAGGGTTAGGGTTAGTGTGGGGATTAGGGTTAGGTTTAGGATTAAGTTTAGGGTGAGGGTAAGGGTTAGGGTGAGGTTTAGTGTGAGGGTTAGTGTTAGGGAGAGGGTTAGTTTTAGGTTGAGGGTAAGGGTGAGGGTTAGGGTTAGGATTAGGGTGAAGGTGAAGGTTAGGTTGAGGGTTTGGGTGAGGGTTAATGTTAGGGTGAGGGTTAGGGATATGGTTGGGGTGAGTTGAGGGTTAGGGTGGGGGTTAGTGTGAGTGTGAGGGTGAGGATGAGGGTTAGGATAAGGGTTTGGCTGATGGTGAGGGTGAGGGTGAAGGTTAGTGTTAGGTTGACGTTTAGGGTTAGGGTTAGGGTTAGGGTGAGGTTTAGGGTTACGTTTTGGGTAAGGATGAGGGTTAGGCTGAGGAGTAGGGTTAGGGTTAGAGTGATCGTTAGGGTTAGTGTGAGTGTTATTTTTAGGGTTAGGGTGAGAGTGAGGGTTAGGTTTAGGGTGAGTATTAGGGTGAGTATTAGGGTGAGGGATAGATAGGTTTAGGCTTAGGGTTAGGTTGAGGGTAAGGGTTAGGGTTAGGGTTAAGTTGAGGGTTCCAGTTAGGGTTATGGTTAGGGTGAGGTTGAGGGTTAGGGTTTGGTTTAGGGTGAGGGTGAGGATTAGGGTGAGTGTGAGGGTTAGGGTGTGGGTGAGTTTTAGGGTGACTGTGAGGGTTAGGGTGACAGTGAGGGTTAGGTTGAGGGTGAAGGTTAGAGTTAGGGTTAGAATTAGTGTGAGGGTTATGGTTAGGGTTAATGTGAGGATTAGGGTTAGGGTTAGGGTTAGGGATAGGGTGAGGGTAAGGGTTAGGGTGAGGTTTAGTGTGAGGGTGAGTTTTAGGGAGAGGGTTAGGTTTAGGGTGAGCATTAGGATGAGGGTTAGGGTTAGGTTTAGGTTGAGGGTTAGGGATTGGGTTAGGGTTAGGGTTAGGGTTAGGGTGACAGTGAGGTTGAGGGTTAGGATTAGGGTTTGTGTTAGGGTTAGGCTTAGAGTTACGTTGAGGGTGAGGGTGTGGGTTAATTTTAGGGTTTCATTTAGGGTTAATGGTTAGGGTTAGGTTTAGGTTTAGGGTTAGGATTAGGATCCGGCTGAGGGGTAGGATTAGGTATCGGGTGAGGTTAGGGTTAGTGTGAGGTTTAGGGTTAGGTTTAGGATGAGGGTAAGGGTTTGGGTGAGGGTTAGCGTGAAGGTGAGGGGTCGGGGTAGGGTTAGGGTTAGCGTGATGGTCAGGGTGAGGGTGAGGGTTAGGGTTAGTGTTAGGGATAGGGTTAGTGTGAGGGTTAGGGTGAGGGTTAAGTTTAGGGTTAAGGTGAGGTTTAGGGTGAGTGTGAGGGTTAGGATTAGGGAGAGGGTAAGGTTTATGGTGAACATTAGGTTTAGTGTGAATTTGAGGGTTAGCATTAGGGTTAGGGTGAGGGTGAGGGTTAGCATTAGGGTTAGGGTGAGGGTGAGGGTTAGGGTTAGGGTGAGGTATAGGGTGAGGTTGAGGGTTAGGTTTAGGGGTAGGGTAAGGATTAGGGTTAGGGTTAGGATTAGGGTGAGCATTAGGCTGAGGTGTAGGTTTAGGGTTATGGTTAGGGTTTGGTTTAGTGTGCGGGTCAGGGTTAGGGTAAGTTTGACGGTAAGGGTTAGGTTTAGGGATAGGGTGAGGTTTAAGGTGAGGGTTATGTGTAGGGTTAGGGTTAGGGTTAGTCTGAGGTTTAGGTTTAGGGTTAGGGTGAGGATGAGTGTTAGGGTGAGGTTTAGGGTGAGGGTGAGGGTTAGGTTAGGGTTAGAGTGAGGGTGATGGTTAGGTTTAGGGTGAGGTTGAGTGTTAGGGTGAGGGTTAGGTTGAGGGTGAAGGTTAGGGTTAGCATTAGGTTTAGGGTGAGATTGAGTGTTAGGGTGAGGGTTAGGTTTAGTGTTAGGGTTAGGTTGAGGGTGAGGGTTACAGTTATGGTTAGGGTGAGGGTTAGAGTTAGGGTTAGGTTTAGGCTGAGGGTGAGTGTTAGGGTTATTGATAGGATTAGGGTTTGGGTTAGCATTAGGGTTAGCGTGAGGGTGAGCAAGAGGGTTAGTTTAGAATTAGAGTTAGGTTTAGGGTTAGGCTTAGGGTGAGGGTGATGGTGAGTGTGAGGAATAGGGTGAGGGTTTGGGTTAGGGTTAAGGTAATGGTTAGTGTTAGGGTGATGTTTATGGTGAGGGTTAGGTTGAGGGTGAGGATTAGTGTTAGGGTTACCATTGGGGTGGGGGTTAATTTTAGGGTTAGGTTGAGGGTGAGGGTTAGGGTGAGGGTTAGGTTTAGGGTTAGGGTTAGTGTGAAGATTAGGGTTAGGGATAGGGTTAGGGTGAGTGTAAGAGTTAGGGTGAGGTTTAGGGTGTGGATTAGGTTTAGAAAAGGGTTAGGGTTAAGTTCATGGTTAGGGTGAGGGTTAGGGTTAGAGTGAAGTGAGTGTTATGGTGAGGGTTAGGGTGATGGTTAGGGTTAGGGTGAGGGTTAGGGATAGGGTTGGGATTAGATTGACGGTGAGGTTGAGGGTTAGGTTGAGGTTGGGATGAGGGTGAGGGTGAGGGTGAGGGTTAGGATTAGGGTTAGGTTTAGGGTTAGGCTGAGGGTGAGGGTGAGGTTGAGTTTAGGGTTAGAGTGACCTTTAGGGTTAGGACGAGGGTTAGGTTTAGGTTTAGGGTTAGGATGTGGATTAGACTGAGGGTTAGGGTTAGGGTTAGGGTGAGGTTAGGGTTTGTGTGAGCGTTAGGGTTAGGTTTAGGGTATGGGTAAGGGTTAGGGTGAGGGTTGGTGTGAGGGTGAGGGGTAGGGTTAGGGTTAGGATTGGCGTGAGGTTTAGGGTGACGGTTAAGGTTAAGGTTATTGTTAGAGATAGTGTTGGGGTGAGGGTTAGGGTGAGGGGTGGGGTGAGGGGTAGGGTTAGGGTTACGGTGAGGTGTAGCGTGAGGGTTAGCCTTAGGGTGAGGGTTAGGGTGAGGATTAGGTTTAGGGAGAGGGTAAGGGTTTGGGGGACGGTTAGGGTGAGTGTGAAGGTTAGGGTTAACATTAGGGTTAGGGTTCAGTGAGGGTTAGGGTTAGGGTTAGTGTTAAGGTGAGGGCTTGGCTGAGGGTGAGGGTTAGGGTTAGGGTGATGGTGAGGGTGAGGGTGATGGTGAGGGTGAGGGTTAGGTTTAGGTTTAGGGTTAGGGTTATAGTTAGTGTTAGGGTTAGGGAGAGGTGAGGGTGAGGGTTGTTGTTAGGGTTAGGGTTAGGGTTAGGGTGAGGGTGAGGGTGAGGTTTAGGTTTAGGGTTAGGGTTAGGGTTAAGGTGAGGGTGAGGGAGAGGTTTAGGTTGATGTTTAGGGTGAGGGTGAATGTTACGGTGAGGGTGAGTGTTAGAATTTGGTTTAAGGTAAGGGCTAGGTTAAGGGTGAAGGTTAGGTTTAGGGTTAGGTTTAGGGTGAGGGTTAGGTTTAGGGTGAGGCTAAGGGTTAGAGTGAGGGTTACGGTGAGGGTGAAGGTTAGGTTTAGCATTAGGGTTAGGGTGAGGATGAGGATTAGGCTTAGGGTTAGTGATAGGTTTAGGGTGAGGGCTAGGCTGAGGGTGAGGGTTAGGTTTAGGGTTAGGGTGACGCTTAGGTTTCAGGTTCGCGTTCGGGTTACTGTTAGGGTTTGGGTGATGGTTAGGGTTAGGTTTAGGGTTAGGGTTAGGGTGAGGGAGAGAGTTGGGGTTAGAGTTAGTTTTTGGGTTATTGTTAGGGTTAGGGTGAGGTTGAGGGTTAGGGTGAAGATGAGTTTGAGTGTGAGGGTTACGGTTAGAGTTAGGGTTAGGTTTATTGTTAGGTTTTGGGTTAGCTTGAGGGTGAGGGTTATTGTTAGCAAACAAAGGGACTGAGGTAGTTCAGTCACAATGTTTTTTTATGAATATTTTTCTGTGTTTATGCTAATTCCATAACCAGAAGATGGATATCTGGTGCTAAATCCTTCCCAAGGTCATTGGGATCATTTTAGTTCCTTAACATTTTTAACAAGAATTCTACTAATCGCTAGCCACAATTTGAAATAAGGGAGTAATCTTATCTGTAACTTATGTGTTTATTTCCCTATAATATTTTTTTAAAACTATCACTCCAGGTTGTTCACAGTAGAAAACTGAAAAACTACTAGAAAAGACTAGTGCTTTCCAAAATAGCAAACTGAGCTTTAATTTATATATTGTTACCAACTGTGTGAAAGAATGTGCAAAAGCAGGCTACTGGTGATATACAGAGATTGACGAGTAGACTTTGACACTCCATGGAAAAATGAAACAATCCTAATTGTAAGACATTTAATTATATTTTTGTTGGCCTATTTTACTGATTCGCTTACATCTGTGAAAATATTTTCATTTATTTACCTCTACTTTGTCACTTGGGCTGTTGAAATCATACCCCAAATATCATTGTGAAAAAGAATGTCAAGAGGATTTCTCTGTTTAGTCTTATAGGACTTTTATAATTGTCATAACTTTCAGTTAATATATTAATTAATTTCAACTTAAATTTGCCTGTAGTCTATGGGAATATTTTATTTTCAATCTTTTTTGCATAGTGGACAATTATTTTCGCAATGGTTTTAATGAAGAGACTAGCATTTCTCATTTTGTAGACTATTAGTTACACAATGTTATTTGTGAAGAGGCCGTCTTTTTCCTATGTGTATAGATTTTGTTCTTGTCAACTAGAATATACACATGCATGACTCAATACTTACATCTCAGAAGTGTTTAAGCTGCCTTTAACAACTTTAGTATATTGTGTTTATGTATTTATATTTGTCAATATTTATTAGTGTTATTTCTTCTCTGATTCATTGTTTAAGATTGTACTGCTTAATTTATTAATATGAATGAATTTTTAAAATTCCATATTATTAGTACAAAATTATGTAAAATTTATAACGATGATAATTATGGATACATATTATTTTAATCCACATTGTTCTTTGAAGATTGGTGTCATTAAATATTTTCTATTTTGAAGAATATCCTATATGTATAGACTCATATATACTTTTTGCTATTGGATGGGGTGTACATATATTCTTAAATTTTATGTAGTCTGTAATGTTGCTAACTCATTTTGTTTCCTTCCTTCCTTCCTTCCTTCCTTTCTTCCTTCCTTCCTTTCTTCCTTCCTTCCTTCCTTTCTTCCTTCCTTCCTTCCTTTTTCCTTCCCTCCCTCCCTCCCTCCTCTCTCTCTCTCTTTCTTTTTTTCTTTCATTTTTTTCTTTCTGTCTGAATATCCATGTGTTGTAGATTGAGGCACTGAATTTTCCTACTATTGGTGTATTGCTATAAACTTTTTCCTGAAGATCAGTTCATGGTTGCTTAAATTTTTATTATTTGATATACATATATATGAATATATTGCTATAACTGTTATATCATCTTGTAAATAAACCACTTCATAATTATAAATTGACTTTTATTTTTCTTCTCAGATGATTTTGACTTAAAATATTTATTGAGTAACATAACTACAGCCAATCATGCTTTTTGCCATCTTTTGCTAATTAGAGTTAGCATGGTTTTCCCACTTCATTTTCATTCTGTTTTCAGTTCTTTTAATTAGTGGAGCACCGAACTCTTATATCTCCAGGCATGTTTACATGTTGGTAAGGGGGCTTTCTTGGTGTATGGAGATGAAGTGCAGTGGGATGTGTAGATGGGCCTGAATGTGAAGACCACATCAGTTGACTGGACATGGGACAGTACTAAAATCTGGGGCCACAAAGATGAGTATGTGACTGGGTAAGTAGACCAGTTGATACCAGCCTGTGCCACAGTTCGTTGGGATGGCTTATTTCATTCTTCTTTCTTCACCTAGAGCTTCATTCTGTCTATACTTTGTTGGACTGATGCAAAGAATGTGCAAGTCATCTTTCAATTCTCTTTTTCCTGTCTTTGTGCTCTATTAAGTTGTTATAATTTGTCATGGTAGTTGCTTAAATCTTATGAACATATTTTTATAACTGATTAGTTGTTCAAACTGATGTTTTTAATAAAGAAATGGCTGATAAAATTGATTTTAAGATGTTGGTATTGAGCTCACTGCTGTAAGTTGAGTGATGTCTATATAAATCAAATTTTGGGGTCAACTTAATACTACCTGATAAGATTTAAAACATATAATAATAGATATCTTCTCTGAAAGGCAAGACTATATAAAACCTATAAGATCAATAAGTAACTAGGTCAAATTATAAAAAAAATTAAGAATTAAAAAAAGACCTGAAGGCAGATGACAAAAGATTACATTGCACAAGATTAAAGCCATGTAAGATATCCTTGCTTGCAACTCATTTGAAGAATCATGGACTTGAAAGTGCCTTGAAGGGTCTGATTTTTGTAGAGTTCAACAGTAATAGGGAGAAAAAGTGTGTGAGTGTGGAATACATCCCCTCAGAGTTGGTCACAACTGAATGAGTGAAAGTTTCAAACAGCTTCAGTCAGCATTCCACGGACATGCTTCCAGGAAAGGTAATGTTATGAAAAGAATCTGTCCCTGATGCTTACACCTGAAGTACCTAGTTTATGGTTTCCCTTAGTTAAGCCAACGACTCTATAATTAGAAAACATAGCTAGTCTCCAAATCAGAATTAAGTCTGTGCTCTAAAACGATAGCTAGAATCAGAGTAGAAATAAGCTTATGATATGAAAAAGTAGCTAGATTCAATCAGTATCAGTAAGAAAAGGCGAGAAAAGAGTAGAGATCAAGACATAGCAGAAGTAGGGAATAGGAAAGAAAGAAAGAAAGAATACCAGGTGGCAATTTCTGATCTCTCAGCTAAGTGCCAAGTGGAGTTCTTTATGTTTGAATAAACTACAATGAAAAATTTAAATTAGCTATGCAGACTTATTATCCACATTTCAAATGCTGCATTCTCAAGGGGCTAGTATTCACAACAGAAGAATATGACTATTATCACAAAAACATAATATCCAGCCTTTAACAAATGACCACACATTGGTTCAGGGACATTATGAGGTGAGTTATAAATTTTAATTTCTTCTAATTTTTCAAAGAAAATAATGAAATAAATGAAATATAAAATGAAATGAAAAATAAATGAAAAATATTTCATTCCTCATTTGTAGATGAACTATGACTTTATTAGGACAAAGAATAATGTGATTTGGAGAAAGATGGTAAAACTGATAAAAACAAAAGTTTTAAAATATGTACATTTTAGAATAACTTGAATTTCTAATACATTTCAATATTTTTGTGACAAGTAATGAGTAAATTTAACATGTGAAACAGGATTTATTTTTAATAGAGAACTCTTACCTGTTGAACTTATGGAATAAATGATTTTGATGAAGAAACTTGCAGAGAATTTCCTTCTAAGAGCTTCCCTTAAAGAAACAAATCAAGTCTGAGAACTCTGATTTTCCAACTTTATAAATTTTTTCAGAAAAAATTTCTAAATTATTGGATTTTTTCAATCTTCCTCAAGAAACCTTCATGTACTGTAATTATTAATAGTCCCCATTTTACCTTCATTTAGAGCTTTTCATTTTACTTTCTGTTCCTTCTCCCCTTGCAATTAATAGTTTGTATAAATTGTATTTCTAAGAAAAATTCTGGTTAGAACATTCCTCTAGATAACTGGTAGATATATAGATGATAGATAGATTGACAGGTATAGGTAGTTAGAGAGATCAAAAATAGATAACACATACACTTATAACTACATATACATCTAAGATAATTTCCAACATATAATATATTTCAATAAAATATGTTGTTCATCTATTATTATTGTTCAACATAGTTTAATGAATATTAATTATTTCTCAAGAATGTGTTAAAGCTAGAAATATAAATAAAGAACTGGATCTCAGAATGAAATACCTGAGTGAACACTCCATATAACAAAAACTGCTGAATTTGTGAAGTACAACCTAACCCTAGTCTAACCTGGCTGCAGTGCAAATGTAGAAGAATAAGATGAGGACTTTAGCAAGCAAATCATGCCAACTCTGGAGGTTAAAAGAAGAGCTAATTCAAGTTTTGACCCTTGTCTCACTCCAACAAATTATTAAATGCTGGCTCACTTTAATTATACACTTTTAGAAGATAGATACAAATTGTACATTTCTATTTTTAAGAAGATTTTTGAAAAGATAGAGAATTATTTTGTTGCATACTAAATACACAGTCATCATTGCGATGGTTAATTCTTGTCTATGATATGATCCTCAAAAGCACTGGCATGACCCAGTATAGTGGGTACGTGGACCTAATGAGATTGCTGTACTGAAAATCTGTGAATGTTCTGGGGACTTCTAGTTTAGCACTCTACTGAAGTTCTTGATTCAGTTTTCCCCCCATAATTCAGCACATAGTGCACAATATCTTTCAACCATTTTAAAATTTCAGTTCATCATGTTCTCAAACACATTATGGATGTATCCCTTTTTGCTTGGAGAAATTTGCATAAATTTTACCTTGCTTTTTTCATATTTTCCTTTGTGGGGGCAGATATTTACAGAATTAAAGACAATGAAATTCTCCAGTGTCACACAACAGTGTAAACAAAGAGGATAAGAGTGCGGGGCTGGCTGAGAGCTGTGCAGGTCTGACAGAGCTTCTCTGTATCAACTGAGCTGCATTCTACATGGGCAATGTACAAAAATTTAACAAAAATTAAATTTTCGTTTTTGAAATCTCTTTTGGTTTATTCATTTATTTTTGGCTATCCTTCATGAAAATGTCATCCAATAATTCTTACAAATAAGGTAAGTTTATTGTAAAATACTTTGACAATGTGCTTTCTATTTTGTTTGTTAAAGATACACAGTCAAAGAACTAGGGTTTAGTGTTCAGATAATGGGCAATTTCTTTTTGATTGAATAAGATCATACTCTAGAAGAAAGTATTCTTGGGAGAAATCAGTAAAATATATGAATACATAGGACAATAACCGTATTTTCTATTGTAGCACAAAATAGGCAGCCTAAATCACTAAATCTATAGGCACGATTAGTTGGGCAGATTTAGGAAGCTTTATATTTATTTTTGCCTGAATAATTCTCAAGGAAATTTATTATCATCTTTTTTCTAAGAGTCATAGTAGTAAAAGTTTAACTATAGTTCGGTACATCTCATTGTATAAAATAGCCTAGGACTGGATGTGTGACTAAAACAGTATAGCATTTGCTTAGCAAGTAAGAGGCCCTGAGACCACTCCTTCCTGGGGAAAATACCTTAAGTGCATTTAAAACAATAAATCAATGTGCTCTGAGGCAAAGATTCAAGACAAATTGCTAACCATTATTTGACATTTGATGTACGCATTAAGTGCCAGGTTTTTTCTGTCTGGATTTACTGAATATTTTAATGTCACTGGTATATTCCAAGACTCATTCTCTGCAGGTACCTTATCATTCAATTTTTCTAGCAACATTTTATTTTCAATATAGTTTGTTTTTATATAGATATGGTGTTTTTACATCTGGAGCTGGGTATTTCCAGGTGTATAACTGCTCCATGGTACCAGAACATCACAAGACAATTGCAAGTTTTTTTGAAACACAATGTACTTTCTTGGCCTGGAAGTGTCCAAATGAGTCAGACTAGGAAATGTTGGTAAAGGAAAAAAAAGAATCATATTCCTACTTCAGTTATATGCACACTGACAATTTGAGATCATCCCATAAGCTTTCTTTTTTATATTTTTATTGTGAAAATACTGTACAGAGGGATTACAGTTACATGAACAAGGTAATGAGTACATTTCTTATCAAGCATTGTTGCCTACTCCTTTGTTTTTCCCCCACCATCCCTTCCCTCCCACCTCCACAACTATACTCCCCCACCTACTTAAATTGTAAAGTTCATTTTTCACCATAATGTCTTGCACATCTCATTGTTGCAATATGTCAGCCTGTATCCCTATTTAAACACTTTGTTGTTTCCCTTCCCCTCCCCAAGTTAGCCCTACATCAAATACAGTAAAAACAGGGGGAGGGACATACAAAGCAACAAAACAATCATGTAGTACCTTATAAATACATTAAAACAATAGCAAGAAAGATGCAACCATTTGTGTCCCTATCTTAGGGTTCATTTTGCTCAACTTCATCTTATCTGGTCATATGTATATAGCTTTTGACATTTTCTACTTGTCCCAGATATATACTAGCTATTGCAAATAAGGGAAACCATGGGACCTATGTTTCCTTGGGCCTGGTTTATTCACTTAATATATTTATTCAAAGTCTTTTCACTTCCTAACAAATGGGGCAATGTCATTCTTTCTGATAATACACTGTTTGTTCTCCAAAGACAGGAAAGAAATTTGCCACCTAATATCTAATACTCTAATAGTTTGCACTGTTTCCAACTCTGCATTTTTTCATTTATAAATTCAGACCTGAAGAATGGTAATGAAAACAAGTATCTTAAGGTTCTTTTTTAAAATTTACCTCTTTTTTGTATGTCCCCTCACATTTTTAAAATTTGGTTTTAATTATTTTCACAGATAATGCATCACATCTGATGAAAATTTTTCTATGGAATTTGAATTATTTCTGCAGCAAGCTTGGTAATTTCATATAGATCAAGGAAAATAAGTTACTAAGATATGTTTTGAAACTATTAATGCAATATTAAATTTAAGAAAAGTAATTGAATATGAAAATCAAAATTAAAGCTTTCATATGCACAAGTACATGTTAGTATAGCTTGTTACCAGAATTAGTATGTTCTGATAACCATTTTATATACTTTTATTAACTTCTGAATGAAAAAAATAAGTTAACTAAATATTTTATCTCAACTTTGAACAAAAAGTTTTCTTCCTTCATGTATTTTTGGAGAATATCTAGAATTAAAAATAATTCTTGTGTCATTAATTTACCCACTTTGTAAAATCACTGTGCAACCATTCTACTAAATATTTTCAAGAAACAGAAAATTAATCTTAAAAGAGAAGGTATTGGAGTTGTACTACAATTGAGAAATTATATTTATGTATCTTTTAGTGTTTTGTTTTATTTTTCCTTCCTAGAAACCCTCATTTCCCATGTTACACTTGAAACACTCTTTTTATTTTCACTACAACTTTGTTTTACCATACAATGTTTATGAGATTAAAATATATATGATATGACATTAAGGTATAATTACACTTGGTTTTATTATCAAATTATTAAGCCAAAAGTTAAAATTAGAACACTAAGCGTTTTTCACTACTGCATGACCAACTTGTGACCTACTCAATCCTACTTGTGACCTGGTTTCAAACAGTAGAAAGTTAAGCTTCAGAATGATGACACGGACTATTTTCTAACATGTGAACTTGCAAATGGAGAAAAATATGTGAAACAACAGAAGCATACAAGAGAAAAGGAAAGGATTCAACATTACAATTTTAGTTTAGAAAATGGTTTCCTGAGTTTCTTCAGAAGATTATACCTTGTTCTTTTGCCATTTATTTGAATGTCAACATTTTTATTTTCAAAAACAAAAGTAAACTATTTTCAAAAGTTTAGAGTAAAACTTCATTGCATAATCAAGAAATGACAAAGGGATGGTATGGGAAAACAAAGGAGAAGGCAAAAATGCTTGATAAGAAATGTACTCATGGGCTGGGAAGGTGGCTCAGTGGTAGAGCACTTGCCTTGCATGCTCGAGGCCCTGGGTTCAATTCCTCAGCACCACATAAGCAAAAAGAAAAAAGCTGGAAGTGGTGCTGTGGCTCAAGTGGTAGAGCGCTAGCCTTGAGCTGAAGAGCTGAGGGACAGCACCCAGGCCCAGAGTTCAGGCCCTACGACCGGACCCAAAAAAAAAAAAAAGAAATGTACTCATTACCTTGTTCATGTAGTTGTAACCTCTCTGTATGGTATTTTCACAATAAAAATTATATTGAAAAACAAAGAAATGACTAAGTTTTTCTTTAAGTACAATGAACAAATAATGCAATGAAGCATTAAAATGATAACATCTTCCATGTTGCCTGAAGTCTGATTAAACCTTCTCTTGTAACTAGCTTATCTAGTTTGCCTTGCTCAGAAACTGTGTTCTTAACTCATAGATCTTTTATTTAATGTCTTTGTATCATGGCGTGTATGAGACATAGAGGATGTTAATAAGATGCTATTGAGGGCTTGAGACCCCTCAAAAATGATGAGTACAAAAATAAATGCCATCAGTGCTCTATTACCACAAAGTCATGATGCAATAATCTATCAAGAAGTGGAAATTAAGAGTTAATTCTACTCATAAAATAGCTTAACAGAATTAAATAATTGTGTGTCAAATGGAAAAATAAAATGTACTTGGAATATTAACTAAAATGCTGCCAAATAGGCATGTAAGAGAAGCTCCTGAATGAACCATTTTGGAGCATAATTTCAGTTGATCGGTGATAGTTTTACTTGCATTTTACTCCTCCATTTTCTCTTGCTTGTATATTGCCAACTATTTAAAATACACTTTATTTTAATCTAACCCACCAAATAAGGTTGGTTTCAAACTCTTTCATGTTCACTTTCTTTAAGATGTTAGTCACCTGGGCATTGAATTTCTACCTTTCACAAACCAGAAAATGAATGGCCTTTTTCAAGTCAGACAACCTCATCCCTTTTAAGCTAAGCTACTTTAAAATATGATGAAGGAGGTATTTTTTTATTCCATTTATACTGCTCTGTTTCTCATATCTTTTAGTAGATATCTGTTAACTGATCAATGTCTAATTTAAATTCATTCTATCCATCCATTCATCTAATAGACCCATGGAGTTGAAATTACAAAATTTGTCTGCACTGATATTCCATTCCTTATCAAAGTACAGGTTTTTAATTTTCATATCTGGCTTGGATCATTTCTCTTCACTCTATAAAACTGTACTTTGTGTAGGCAAGATAATAAACAGTATCTCCAGTTTTAGTGTTTTCAAATATTGCTTTAATTTTGGAGAAATATTTCAATAATTATTGATTTAATCCATTAGAAATTAATTATTATTAGGCAGGTAATTCTATTATTCCCTTGAATTTGCTGATACAGTCGGTAGATATACTATTTAAGTAAAATAACTGCATATTTTTTTCAATTTTTAGTATACTTTTATTTGAAACTTATATTCATTTATTTGAAATTCACACTTATTTGGATGTGCTATTTTAAACATTCTGAAATAAATAAGTTGCCCAATTTATTTATTTGTTCTAATATTTTCTTTAACTGTAACTCAATATGTTTTACACATTTTTTATTTTTATTTATTTTATTTTATTTTATTTTATTTGAGAACATACTGTACAGAGGGGCTACAATTACATGGGCAGGATAATGCATACATTTCTTACCAAGCATTGCAACCTCCTCCTTTGTTTACCCTTCACCTCCCGTCCCAGCCTCCCCCTCCCCCCCACCCAATCATACCCCCCTTCCCCCCACACACAGACATTGTAAAGCTGGTTTTGTCATGACATTTTGTACTTCTCATTGTTGCAACAGGTCCACCTGAATCCTTAAACGACTTGTTTGTCCCCATCTCCTCCACATGTTATACTGACATCAAATATAGTGAAAGCGGGGGTTACACTGTGGGGGAGGGACATACAAAGCAACAAAGAAATAATCTTATAAATGCGTTAGAAACACATGCATGAAAGAAAAAAAAAACATTAAAATACATATTAGGGTTCGTTTTCTTAACATCACATTATCTGACCTTTTCAGCTTGACTCATACCTATACTAGATATTGCAAATAAGGGAAACCATGGGACCTATGCTTCTTTGGGCCTGGCTTACTTCACTTAATATAATTTTTTCCAAGCCTTTCCATTTCCAAACAAATGCTGAATTGTCATTCTTTCTGATGGAGGCATAGAATTCCATTGTGTATATATACCACATTTTCTTGATCCATTCATCTACTGAGGGGCATCTGGGTTGGTTCCATATCTTAGCTATGGTAAATAATGCTGAAATAAACATAGTTGTGCTGGTAGCTTTAGTGTGGTCTTTTTTGTAAACATTTGGGTAAATGCCCAAAAGTGGGATTGCTGGGTCATAGGGGTGTTTTATGTGAAGTCTTTTGAGGAACCTCCATACTGCTTTCCAAAGTGGTTGAACAAGTTTACATTCCCACCAACAATGAAGTAAGGTTCCTTTCTGTCCACATCCCCTCCAGCATCTGTTGTTAGAGTTCTTGATTTTTGCTGTTCTAACTGGAGTGAGGTGATATTCTCAATGTTGTTTTGATTTGCATTTCTTTTATGGCTAGGGATGTTGAACATTTCTTCATGTGTCTATTGGCCATCCTTCTTTCTTCTTCAGAGAAGCTTCTCTTTAAGTGTTTTGCAGTTGTTTCTTTGAGGATTTGTTGTTGGGTGGTTTAATTTTTTGAGTTCCAAGTATATTTTAGATATGAGACCCTTGTCCGTTGTATGGCTAGTAAAGATCTTCTCCCAATCCGTGGGCTTTCTATTGCTCTTGCTAGCTATGTCATTTGCCCTGCAGAAGCTCTGCAACCGTATACAATCCCATTTGTCCAACCTTTCTTTGATTTGTTGTTTTTCTGGGTCTCTATTCAGAAAATTTCGGCCTGAGCCAAGGAGACCTAGGGTTTCTCCTATTCCATCCTGTAATGTTTTCAGAGTGTCTGCTTTGAGTTCAAGGTCTTTGATCCATTTGGAGTTGATTGTGGTGCAGGGTGATATATAAGGATCTAGGTTTATAATTGCATATTTAAAATTAGAAATTTTAGAATTTTTCTCTTTTTTCCCCCAAATATTTTACTGTTGTTTTGTATTCATTTATACTGCATGGATTTTAAAACATTTATAGACTTATCTTTTATATGACGTTTTAGAAAATATATCTTCTGCTATTTCTTATACTTTAATTCTATTCTCTATTTTTAAAAGATAGACTAGAAGCAAATTAATAATTTCACGTACCTTTCACTTTTATATATTATTCGTGCTGAATTGAATACTTTTTTAACTCTTTAAGCATGTTTTTTGTCATTTTTTTATTTCTGTAACTTTTGGCTTATATATAAGTTTGATTTCGAGAGGGGAACGGGACTACAGAAATGGTGTGACAAAGCATGATACAATTCAGCTGTGATGTTCACTAGACACTGTGTTGGGAATGAGCTGGGCACCTTGGGGTAGGGGGGAATCTGTGGGGAAAAACAGTGAGAGAATGAGGGAGAAGATGACAGTGTTCATAAGAAAATGTACTCATAACCTGACTTATGCAGACCCATGTACATCATTTTACAATATTTTAAGATAATTTTAAATGAATTATAATTATTTTAGTTATAATTTTGAAATTATAAACTTTTAGTTGGTTTATATTTTTCTTTCATTTTAGTTTGAAGACTTCCTGTGTGGACTGTATCAGAAGTGAAAGAGCCAATGAATTTTAGCATATATATATATATATATATATATTTACACACAAAGAGCAACTACAATATCTATTGAAAAGAAATACAAAGGAAAATGACAAATGAAGCAGACTAGGGCATCTCTACAAATTCCAAATATTAATCTTCTATCCAAGATATTTAGCAGAAATTCAAAATATATATAAATAAAATTACATCTAAAATATCATCAATGAATTATTTCAAACAACAAATTTTAAATAGATAAAATATTAGTGTAGAAGTATTAACTATGTAGAGTAGAACAACATAAGTGACTAATAACTTATAAGAAGGAAAACAAAAATGAATATAAGATGAAAGCATTTTTCAAATTGCATACATTTCCTAAAATAATACATTTATTATGTACAGTAAAATATTGTTTCCAAATTTTTCAGACTTCAGAGAAAATTTACAGGTAACTCTTGAACAAATTTTATTCAAAAAGTCATCACAGGTGTTCTTTATGCAGAATTGAAATGCTAACTGATGAAGATATTTGCACTGTATAAAGAGAAGCATCGGGGATTACATATAAATGGATTTAAATAATATTTTTTACTTTCATTGTATTGTTTAAATTTTTTAAATTGTAATGAGTTCACATAAAATTATTTATATGGGAAAATAAAATATGACAAAAAGTGTCTATAAAATATCAGAATTTAGAAAAAATATTTAAATGATAAAACTTAGATTTATAAAACATTAGAATAGTATTTGTAAAATTTTAACACAAATCACATAATTTTGTCAGTAGGTGGCATATTAAATAAAGGTAAATGACAAAATAAATTTGAATGAGTTAAAAATGATGTAAATAAAACCCAAATGCTTTGCAGGGGACTCGGCCTCAATGTCTGTTATTCTAGCTACACAAGAGGCTATGATCACAGGATCATGGTTTAAAGTCTGCCTAATCTGGACAGCCTGTGAGGTTCTTGTTTTTAATTTAATTTTATTGTCAAGGTGAGGTACAGAATGCTTACAGTTTAAAATATATAGTAATATTTGTTGTAGAACATTGTTATGCCCTCCTTTATTTCTCTCCTATTTTCTCTCCCCACATCCCTCTCTTCCCATGTGGTAAAGTTCATTTCTGCCATATTATTTCGTGAGTATTTGTTACATTGGGTTTCCCTCTGTCCTTTGTCTCACCATTTGTTATTATCTTCAATTAATCACCAAAATGCTGGAAGTAGTGCTGTGGCTCAAGTGGTAAAATACTAGCCTGGTGCAGAGAAGACCAGATAGTATCAAAGATAGGAGTTCAGGCCTGGAGAGTAGCACAGGGTAGTGCCCGTGCACACACACACACACACACACACACACACACACACACACACACACACACAAATCCTTGACCACTAGAGACTTAAATACTACATGGCTATTAGTAATTTATCTTTGAATGAAGCTTTTCAAAAGTGTCTAGTTCAGTGAATAGTAAGACTTTTTTGCTTATATAAACTATCTCTAAATACAAACACATCTGTTCAAACAAAAATATTGGAAAAGACATGTTATTAAAAAGAATGATAAAATGCTTAGAGAACATATAGTCACAATTAATAAGGTAATTCAAATATATAACTAGGGAAACAGCCTTGAGACACTAGATATATTTTAGAGTAGCCAAAATCTCATAAGTAACAATGTGTTCTAGTAAGGATGAGCTGTAAAAACTGACTTTCATAGTTGGTGTTAAAGGAAATACACAACCAGTATGGTTTAGAGCACAGCACATGAGATTCACTAAACTTAAACACAGTCTTACATTACGATGTAGCAATCCCACTGCTCAGTATTTATTCAAAGTCACCAACTGCATATACGTGTGTGCTTGCTTTGTTCACACCAAACTTTAGAAACAAGTTCAATGTGTCAATAAACTATGATATATCTGTATGATGATATACTACTTAGAAATTTAACACTGAGTTCTCCAATCCTCAAAATAGTGTAGAAAATTCATATATGCACGTCACCCTGTGATCTAAGCTAATCTCAAAATGACACATAACCTCTGATTGCAACCACATAAAATTATTCAAATTGTATAACTATGGAGAAAATTAAAAGCTCAGTGGAGGTAGGGAGACAGGGATGAAAAGATGCAACATCCAGGATTGTATGGCAGTTAAAATACCATGAATATCATTATAGTTGGTGATATGTGACATTATAAAATTATCTAAACTGATAGAATGCAAAACAGTTGTGAAATGCAATAAATAGACTATATGGAACAATGATCTGTCCAATCACTGAATTGGTTGTGATCAGTTTTAGTAGTCAATTGGATTAACAAACATGTAAGTGATTAATAAATTATACTTCTGACTCTGTGAAGGTGTTTCCACAGATGATTAGATTTTATGTGATTTAATGCTTTGGTGGAATCATAATATGATAGTAGTATTAGAATGAAATCAAAAGTAAAGGTTGTGATGTAGCAGAAGAAAGAAGGCCCTCTTCTCTCCCTTTCCCTGCTTCCTGTCTGCTGCAGTGTAACTGTTTTCTTCTGGCTTGCCCTCCCCACCATAATTATTTTCATTATAGAAAGATACATCAAAATAAAACCCTGCTAGCTTTGATTGCTATTATCTGGAAATTTCTCCATATCTGTGAATAGACAAAATAACACACAGAATTAATATTTGTAGTTAGGTTGTTTCTGCTACAAACCTGACTGCAACTTTCTTAAGCCTTTGGACAGGGTTTGTGTGAGGAATTTGGAAGGGTTTGGAGAAAGCCTCAAATGTTGCAAGAAGAGCTTAAGGAAATATTTTGTTGAGTTCAAAAGACCAACAAGCTAATGAGAATGTGGACAATGCACATGAGATTTCAGATGGAAACAAGAACTCTACGGGGAATTTTATTAGAGATCATTTGTGTTAAAGTCTGGAATAGAATTTGTCTATATTTTGTCTGTGCCCTTAAACTTTGTTAGAAGCTGTGTTGAAAGGCAACCATAATTAATTTGCAGGAGGAAATTTCATGACCACATTTAGGCCATGATGCTTTTATTCCTGATTAATTTGACAGTGAGAAACTAGAGGAAAAGCCAAGAGGAAAAATGGAAGAAAATAAATAAGTAAAAAATGCAGTTTGGCCAGAAAGGAGAAAGTTAAGATCATGGACAAAGAGCACATGGTTTTTAAAGAGAATCCAACATTAAACTGAAGTGAAGCACATTTCCTTGAAGCAATATGAAAAATGTCCTTAGAGAATCTCAGGTATTAAATAACGATTGCACTTTCCCTTGAGAAGAGAGAGTAACCATAGTGGCAGGCTTATGTACAGCCATCTACCAAAGCATTTTCCTGAGTTTACATACAGACGTTGAGAGGTACCTACAGACATGGCACAGAGAACACTGTTAACTGCTCAAGACTGTGGCAAGACTTGTCCACATAGTTCTAGTTTTTCAGATACATAGTATGGGATATTTATGGGGTCAATTAATTTTCGACTGAGATTTCAAAAAAAAAGGTAATGTGTAGCCATGTTAGATTTCCTTCAAGGATCCTCTCAGAGGGTGATATATGAATCTCAGGGTGACTCTTAACCAGAAATTGATTTTTTTAGGGGGGTCCGGTCATGGGGCCTGAACTCTGGGCCTGGGCGCTGTCCCTCAGCTCTTCAGCTCAAGGCTAGCACTCTACCACTTGAGCCACAGTGCCACTTCTGGCTTTTTTCTTTTTGCTTATGTGGTGCCTTGAACCCAGGGCCTCAGGCATGCAAGGCAAGCGCTCTACCACTGAGCCACCTTCCCAGCCCTTATCCAGAAATTGAGAGCAAAAGATTTTGAAATTCCAGGAACAGGAAACAGACACTAAGGGAAGTGGAAAAAAATAGAAACTGCAGCCCATCCAGGATAGAGGCCAGGTGGCTTCAGAAGGTCAATCTGTATGAGTGGTGGTATGAAAGCTTTTTTTTGTCAGTTATGGAGCTTGAACTCTGGGCCTGGGTGTTGTTCCTCAGCTCTTCAGCTCAAGGTGAGTGCTCTACCACTTGAGTCACAGCACCACTTCTGGTTTTCTGGGTGTTTATTAGGAATGAGTCTTACCCACTTTCCTGCCTGGGCTGACTTTGAACCAAGATCCTCAGATTTCAGCCTCCTGAGTAGCTAGGATTACAGACATGAGCCACCAGTGTCCAGCTTAAAGCATCTTTGACCTCACATCAAGACATCATGTACTCTGGATCTGGAAATGTAGGTATAGGGGGCTTTGCTTTGTTTTTGTTCTTATCCTTCCTTGTTAATTTACTATTTGGAAAGAAATGGTCACTCTGTTCCATTAGGTTTTGGAAGTATATTTTTTTTTCTCCAAAGTTTATCTTGAGTCTCAGAAAAAACACTTTCAGTTTGAGCTTCTGAGCAATTTTGGAACTGTCAAGCTTACAGAAATGTGTATAGAGGAACTAAATACATTTTGTATTATGAGGCAGGAACAATACGTTTTAAGAAGCCAAGGGTGAAGTGTTACATTATAAGGAGATGTGTGTTGGTGTCCAGTTGATTCTGAGTTCTCTGGCCTAATCAGTGTCTTAATTCCTTGATAGTATTGAGTCTTGGTGAAGAATAGGTATAAGGACCTTGCTGGAGGAAGTAGTTCATGTAGCTAGAAAGAGATTCTTGGATCACTCTTGTCCTCCACCTATACCTGTCTCTCTTTTTCTTCTTGTCGACCAGCATGTGCACTGCTGTGATCAGTCAGGCTGTCCCTGTCATGATTACTAACACTTCTGAAAATGTCCTTCCACTCAGAGGTGGCTGATCTCAGCACTTTGTCTTCATGTTCGTAGCTTAACTAGTGCATGCATGGTGGTGGTAATGAGAGAGGATCTTCATTTATTGAAAGGATAATATATGAGCAATCTCTATATATTTTGTTTAATTTTCAATTCCAGTAACTTTTCATGTTCTACTAGTTTTATAAAAGACCTGGTAAAATGTAAATCTCCTTGCTGTGTCACTATTATAAACTAATAAAAAGAAGGCCCAACAACCCTATGTATACAATGATTAACAAGTTTACAACACATTAGATTCTTTTGTATAGGATCACATTTTCCATTTGATCTTTGTTCTTTCCCTGTAGAATTTATTTCAGAGCAGGGTCATTACTAGTATATTTCTTCGTATTTGTTATTTCATCAAAAAATATATGTTTCCATTTAAATGATGCTTTCAATAGATTTGGAATTCCATTCTCTGATACAGAGAGGAGAAATAACAATGAGAGAGCTCTAGGCAAAGATGAGGGGGAAATGATAGGAAAGAAAAGTAGCTAGAAAGTCACAATCTACAGCATAGCCCTGGGAAAGTATCAGCCAGCCTGATACAAGAGAAAAGTTGTACCATGATTTACTCACATATAAAGCAGGTCTATTACTGTTCAAGCACTCACATTATGCTTAGTCATTTTCTAGGATCAGCTTCTGGTACATTTGATGTTATTTTATGTAGCAAAATACTTGTAAGAATCATGACCAGCTAGAGTTTGTGAACAAACTTTATTCTGTCTAATGCACATTATCAGATAATGAGCCAATTACATGGCATACTTCCATGCATGCTACAGACTGTACTTCCTTAACCCAAGGTAGAACCTAAGATAAGGGTACAAATAGTGTCAGCCTTGGGAGCAGAAAAATGGAATACTCTATCCTTGAAATCGGGAATGTAACAAGTCTTTCTCCATGTTACATTCATTATTATTTCATCATAAATATTCAAAGCATATGGTCACTTGACATGTTCAGTGTGTTTATTACAAATTATTTAATACATATGATATGAAACCATTAAAATGGTATTAATATTCATATATATAACTTAGGGAAATTATACACAATAAATATACATATATAACTATTTTAAATATATCTGACATACTTTATCTAATGCAACATTGTATATTCATAGATATAAAAGTTCACTCATCTCGGGCGCTGGTGGCTCACGTCTGTTATCCTAGCTACTCAGGAGGCTGAGATATTGAGGATCTCGGTTCAATGCCAGCCTGGGCAGGAAACTCCGTGAGACTCTTATCTACAATAAACCACTCGAAAACCGGAAGTGGCACTGTGGCTCAAGCAGTAGAGCGCTTGCCTTGAGCTGAATGTTTCTGCTAGTTCATATTTTTTTCATTGCTATGACAATATATCTCAGATGAGAAGTTTATAACCCAATGCTCAACATTTTGGAACACTTAAGATTGAACCCCTCACTTCCAGCCTCTGGAAGAAAGTCTCTGTATGGCGGACATCATGGAAAGAAGGTGTTTGAGAGAGAAAGTTCCCCTGATGAGAAAGAAGACATAGAGCAGGAAGACTTTGGTAGCGATCCTCTGGAAAGCTTCATGGTTCTAGGAGAACCACTTTAAACAATCTCCAAAGGCAACATCTCCAGCATTCTTCTCACAGTAGGTACCACCTCCTGAAGGTTCCAGCATTTTCTGTCTCTGAGTCTTTAGAAGATACACTCAAAATATATCCAACCCATAGCAAGATAGCCAAAGTTATTTTCTCTGAGTATACTTACTGATTTTCACCCCCTCACATTTCATTTAAGTTAATTTTTGTTTTGCATCAGTGGCTTCTCTTGTGACTTTGATATAGTTAGCTTTGTACAAGTTTGGATGATTTCCCATCGCTTCATTGGCCCAAGGATGAGGTTGCTGGCATTGATTATTGTAGAAAGCATTGATGATGATCTATTGCAGATAGCTTTTGCATTTTGTCTTGGACATATTATGCATTGTGAAGAAGATTATGTCTACAGCTTATTTCCTGCCTGAATGGCGGTCACCTTTTCCTCAGTTAGAACATGTGTACTGGGAGTGCTGATGTTCCCTAACATGACTAGGAGCAGTCTACTCTCTGAACCTTCAGCTTTTCCTTCCATATGGGAGAATTGCTGTGTTACGCTCTCTGTAATAGACTCTTAAATCCTCTTTTGAGTAGGGAAGCTGAGGTCTCCTCTCTGAATGGATTGTGGAGAGAACACTGCTCAATTTTTAAATTGTCAGTCACTTTCATTAGTTTTAAGGACATCTTTATTTGCTTTTCAGTCATTGCTAACACCAATTACCATGGCTTCTGGAGGCTCTATAGGGGGTGCATTAGCTTCCTCGTTGGTCTCTACATCTGATATTTTAAGATTCTGTCCTTCCACAATGTTTTCAAACTCAGGCCATATGTATGTACTCATACATTTGTCATCTTTCTATGTTCTAGGATCTCAAGGTCTCCTCCTTTACTTTGATGTTTTAAGTCCCAAAGCTTGAGTGCTCCTGGAGATTGTAGCTGCTGACATTCACCTATCACAGATTTTGCAATTTCTGATTTTTAAGCTTGTAACCTCAATTTAGTCTAGACCTGTCTTTCATTTACCCGTTCTAAATCCTACATGATTTAATGAATCCCCCCAGAGCAATTTTGCATTTGATTTCTAGACCCCCCAGAGTTTTTACCACACCAGGAGAGTTTTTTAATTGCTTCTTTCTCAGTTGGGATATAGTCACATTAAGAGGATAGTGTAAACTCATGTTCGAACATGTCAAAGTTGCACAGTTACACTTTTGATCCTTTGTGGAATGCCACCCCACACATAGAAACATGAGAAAGGAAACTTGATATTTTTTAAATTTTATATTATTTTATATGAGAAAATACTGTACAGAGGGGTTACAATTACACGGGCAGGATAATGCATACATTTTTTACCAAGCATTGCAGGCTCCTCTTTTGTTTACCCTTCAATTCCCTTCCCAGCCTACCCCCTCCCCCCCACCCAATCTTACCCCCCTCAACCCCCCACACCGACATTGTAAAGCTGGTTTTGACATGACATTTTGTACTTCTCATTTTTGTAACAGGTCCACCTGAATCCTTAAACGACTTGTTTGTCCCCATCTCCTCCACATGTTATACTGACATCAAATATAGTGAAAGCGGGGGTTACACTGTGGGGGAGGGACATACAAAGCAACAAAGAAATAATCTTATAAATGCGTTAGAAACACATGCATGAAAGAAAAAAAAACATTAAAATACATATTTAAGGGTTCGTTTTCCTAACATCACATTATCTGACCTTTTCAGCTTGACTCATACCTATACTAGATATTGCAAATAAGGGAAATCATGGGACCTATGTTTCTTTGGGCCTGGCTTACTTCACTTAATATAATTTTTTCCAAGCCTTTCCATTTCCTAACAAATGGGGAAATGTCATTCTTTCTGATGGGGCATAGAATTCCATTGTGTATATATACCACATTTTCTTGATCCATTCATCTACTGAGGGGCATCTGGGTTGGTTCCATATCTTAGCTATGGTAAATAATGCTGCAATAAACATAGTTGTGCTGATAGCTTTAGTGTGGTCTTCTTTGTAGACATTAGGGTAAATGCCCAAAAGTGGGATTGCTGGATCATAGGGAAGATCTATGTGAAGTCTTTTGAGGGACCTCCATAGTGCTTTCCAAAGTGGTTGAACAAGTTTATATTCCCACCAACAATGAAATAAGGTTCCTTTCTGTACACATCCCCTCCAGCATCTGTTGTTGTTAGAGTCCTTGATTTTTGCTGTTCTAACTGGAGTGAGGTGATATCTCAATGTTGTTTTGATTTGCATTTCTTTTATGGCTAGGGATGTTGAACATTTCTTCATGTGTCTATTGGCCATCCTTCTTTCTTCTTCAGAGAAGCTTCTCTTTAAGTCTTTCGCCCACTTATTTATTGGGCAGTTGTTTCTTTGAGGATTTGTTGTTGGGTGGTTTAATTCTTTGAGTTCCAAGTATATTTTAGATATGAGACCCTTGTCCGTTGTATGGCTAGTAAAGATCTTCTCCCAATCGGGGGGCTTTCTATTGATCTTGCTAGCTATGTCATTTGCCCTGCAGAAGCTCTGCAACCTTATGCAATCCCATTTGTACAACCTTTCTTTGATTTGTTGTGTTTCCGGGTCTCTATTTAGAAAATTTCGGCCTGAGCCAAGGAGACCTAGGGTTTCTCCTATTCCATCCTGTAATGTTTTCAGAATGTCTGCTTCGAGTTCAAGGTCTTTGATCCATTTGGAGTTGATTCTGGTGCAGGGTGATATATAAGGATCTAGCTTTAGTTTTCTACATGTAGTTAACCAATTTTGCCAGCACCATTTACTGAAGAGGCTGTCGTTCTTCCATTCTATTGTTTTAGCTTCCTTATCGAAGATTAGATGGCTATAGGTCTGTAGGTTCATTTCTGGGTTTTCAATTCTATTCTATTGGTCCTGAGGTCTGTTCTTATGCCAATACCAAGCTGTGTTGATTACTATCCTTTATAGTAGAGTTTGAAATTTGGTATTGATATTCCTCCAGGAGTGTTCTTTCCGTTGAGGAGCTTTTTGCTATTTGGGGTCTTTAATTGTTCCATACGAATTTTTGGATTGCCTCTTCTATTTCCTTGAAGAATGAGGTTGGAATTTTGATAGGTATTGCGTTGAATTTTTAGATAGCCTTGGGAAGTATTGCCATTTTCAGGATGTTAATCTTTCCAATACAGGATCATGGGAGGTTTTGCCATTTTTTAAGTTCTGTGTTGATTTCCTTTTTCAAGATTTTAAAGTTTTCATCATAGAGGTCCTTCACTTCTTTAGTTAAGTTAATTCCTAGGTATTTTATTTTTTGTGGGGCTATTACAAATGGAGTTGCTTTCCTAATTTTCGCCACACTTTTCTCATTGTTTGCATACAGAAAAGCCATTGATTTTGGGGGGTTAATTTTATAACCTGCTATTTTGCCAAAGTTTTTAATCAGCTTGAGTAATTTGGGAGTGGAGTCTATGGGATTCTTTAAATACAAGATCATGTCATCTGCAAAGAGGGAGAGTTTTATTTCTTCTTTCCCTATTTGGATCCCCTTTATGTCTGCATCTTTTCTTATTGCTGTAGCTAGGCATTCTAACACTAGATTGAAGAGAAGTGGAGAGAGTGGGCATCCTTGTCTTGTTCCTGAGTTAAGAGGAAATGGCTTTCGTTTTTCACCATTGAGTATAATGCTGGCTGTAGGTTTGTCATATACAGCCTTTATTGTATTGAGGAATGTTCCATGGATTCCTAATTTTTCCAAAACCTTCATCATAAAGGGGTGTTGGATCTTGTCGACTGCTTTTTCTGCGTCAATTGAGATAACCATGTGGTTCTTGTTCTTGCTCCTGTTGATGTGATGAATAATATTAATTGATTTGCGTATATTGAACCAGCTTTGCATCCCTGAAATGAATCCTGTTTGATCGTGGTGTATGATTTTTTGGATGAATTGTTGAAGTCGGTTGGCCAAAATTTTGTTGAGAAGTTTTGCATCAATGTTCATCAAATAAATGGGTCTATAGTTCTGTTTCTTTGATGAGTCCCTGCCTGGTTTTGGGATGAGGGTTATGATGGCTTCATAGAATGTGTTCGGTAGTGAGCTTTCTCTTTCAATTTCATTGAAGAGTTGAAGGAGAATTGGTGTGAGCTCTGCTTTGAAGGCCTTGTAAAATTCCGCTGTAAAACCATCTGGTCCTGGACTTTTCTTAGCTGGGAGGTCTCTTATTGCTGTTTCTATTTCAATACTTGATATGGGCCTGTTAAGATAGTTTAACTCATCTTGGTTTAGTTTTGGCATGTCAATATTTGCTAGGAAGAGGTCCATTTCTGCCAAGTTGTCAAACTTATTGGCATAAAGTTTTGAGAAGTATTCCCTTATAATGTTCTGAATCTTGGTTGTTTCCGTGGTGATGTTTCCATTCTCATCTCTGAGTTTATTAATTTGGGTGTGTTCTCTTCTTTTTCTGATAAGATTTGCTAAGGGTCTGTCAATTTTGTTAAGTTTTTCGAAGAACCAACTCTTTGTTTTGTTGATTCTTTCTATAGTTTTTTTGGATTCTAATTCATTTAATTCTGATTTAATTTTGATTATTTCTTTCCGTCTACTGGATTGGGGTTTATCTTGCTGCTCTTTTTCAAGGAGGTTTAGATGTGTCATTAAATTGTTAGTTTCCGATCTCTCCAATTTGTTGATGTAGGAGCTCAGAGCTATAAACTTGCCTCTGAGTACTGCCTTTGCTGTGTCCCAGAGGAGCTGGTAATTTGTGTGTTCATTTTTGTTGAATAGCATGAACATTTGCATTTCCTTTCTAATCTCTTCCATGACCCACTCTTGATTCAGCAGTGTGTTGTTTAGCCTCCATATGATACCGGATTTTCTTTGGTGGCTTTTGGTGTTGAGTTCTAATTTTATCCCTTGTGGTCAGAGAGAATGCAGGGTATAACTTCAAAGTTTCTGAATTTAGACAAGTTTGCTTTGTGGCCTAGAATGTGGTCTATTTTAGAAAACGTTCCATGTGCTGCTGAGAAGAACGTGTATTCTGATGCTGCTGGGTGAAATGTTCGGTAAATGTCTGTTAAGTCTAGTTGATCTATGCAGCTGTTTAGATCTGCGGTTTCTCTGTTGAGTTTTTGCCGAGTTGATCTGTCTAGTGTGGAGAGTGGTGTGTTAAAATCCCCAACAATTAATGTCTTTGGATCTATATGGGATTTGAGGGAAAGTAGTGTTTCTTTGATAAATTTGGGTGCTCCATTGTTTGGCGAATAGATATTTAGAATTGTAATATCCTCCTGAAGGAGAGATCCTTTAATTAGTATGTAGCGACCTTCTTTATCTCTTCTCACGATTTTTAATTTGAAGTCTATTTTATCTGATATTAGGATTGCAACTCCCGCCTGTTTTTGAGGGCCGTTTGCTTGGTAGATTTTGTTCCAGCCTTTAACATTGAAAATGTGTTTGTTTTTACGGGCAATATGTGACTCCTGCAGGCAGCAGAGAGAAGGGTCTTGTTTTTTAGTCCAACTAGACAGTCTATGGCGCTTAATTGGAGGGTTCAGTCCGTTAACGTTAAGAGATAGGACTGAGAGATATTTGGGAGTTCCTGCCATGTTATCTACCTTCTTGTGGGCTGCGAAACCTGGGTTCTTCCTATGGTTCTTGGATTCTCAGTTTGGGTGCAGTTTGTTGGCCTTTATTTTGGTCTTGTTGGTTTTCTATGTGTAAGACATCTTTAAGAATCTTTTGTAGGGCTGGTTTGGTGGAGATGTATTGTTTCATTTTTTCTTTGCTGTGGAAGGTTTTTATTTGGCCTTCAGTTATGAAGGAGAGTTTAGCTGGGTACAGTATTCTTGGTTGATAGTTGTTTGTTTTTAGGGCATTGCATACATCATTCCAGGTTCTTCTTGCTTTGATTTTCTCTGCTGAGAAATCTGAGGTGATTCTAATTGGTTTCCCTTTATAGGTGATTACCCTTTTCTCCCTGACAGCTTGAAGGATCTTTTCCTTGTTCTTAACAAGAAGAATTACAAAATGTCATGTCAAAGCAAGCTTTACAATGTCGGTCTGGGGGGGGAGGGGGGTATGACTGGGTGGGGGGGATGGGGGAGGCTGGGAAGGGAGGTGAAGGGTAAACAAAGGAGGAGGCTGCAATGCTTGGTAAGAAATGTATGCATTATCCTGCCAATGTAATTGTAACCCCTCTGTATAGTATGTTCTCAAATAAAATAAAATAAAATTTAAATTAAAAAAATGAAAAGAAGAAGATGAAGAAGAAGAAGAAGGAGAAGAAGAAGAAGAAGAAGAAGAAGAAGAAGAAGAAGAAGAAGAAGAAGAAGAAGAAGAAGAAGAAGAAGAAGAAGAAGAAGAAGAAGAAGAAGAAGCAGGAGGAGGAGGAGGAGGAGGAGGAGGAGGAGGAGGAGGAGGAGGAGGAGGAGGAGGAGGAGGAGGAGGAGCAGCAGCAGCAGCAGCAGCAGCCGCAGCAAGCAGCAGGAGGAGGCGGAGGAGGAGGAAGGAGGAGGAGAGGAAGGAGAGGTAGGAGAGGAAAGAGAGGAAGCAGAGGAAGCAGAAGCAGCAGTAGAAGAAGCAGAAGCAGAGGAGGAGGAGGAAGAGGAGGAGGAGGAGGAGGAGGAGGAGGAGGAGGAGGAGGAGGAGAGGAGGAGGAGGAGGAGGAGGAAGAAGAATAAGATGAAGAAGAAGATGAAGGAAAAGAAGATGAAGGGGAAGAAGAAGAAGAAGAAGAAGAAGAAGAAGAAGAAGAAGAAGAGAAGAAGAAGAAGAAGAGAAGAAGAAGAAGAAGAAGAAGAAGAAGAAGAAGAAGAAGAAGAAGAAGAAGAAAGCAGCAGCAGCAAAGCATTCAGTATTTCAACCTACAGGGAAACCTGGAATTTCAAATCATCATTTCTTAAATTGCACTAAGATTAGAATGTGCACAAGCTTACAGATGTGTTCACTTTTCTTTCATGGTCTCATTCTGTGCCAAACTCCTTCATTAATACTAAACACCATCCTAACTGCAGTTAAAATTTAAATGTGTTTTCTGTTTTGATGAAAACTACCTTATATGAAGATAAAAATATCAGATTTCTCAAATAAATTACACATTTTACAAGTATAAGGCAGGTAGGGAGAATAACTTACACAAAATACTTAAAGATTGGTTTTCAGTTTATATGAAAAATATAAACTTCTAAAAATTACTTTGTGTTATTTGTGATGCAAATCTTTAGTAAATTAATAAATGGAAATTGGAGAAAAATATTTGGTTCACAACCTATTGAGAAAAAGATAAGTTTTGTTTAACTTTTGTATCATCCAGTTCAATGAAAAATACTGTGCTATAATTACAAAGACATTTACAATAATCATCAAGCATGAATCACTCACAGTAATGACGCTAAGAAATAAAGAAAAGTAAAATTAAGTAAGCAATTAAAGTAAACTTCTAGATTTGCCTTTTAAAAATTGTAAGTTAGAAAAAAGCAGCAATATAAATGGTGAACTTCGTTATGATTTATTGTTTTTAAAATTTAGTTCCAGAATTAAAAGTGAATTAATTCAAGTTAGTTCAAGAATTTTGAATGTAGCTTCCTTTGTTAACAGATGATATCAGTGTATTCATAGACTAAGATAAGTGAATATTTTGGTAAAAAATTCTAGTAGTAATTATTCATTGAACAAAAGAAAGATACAGAAGATCATTGCAATTGAAGTATAATCTTTTATGTTCTAATTTTAAATTTCTGAAATGTAGGTTAATTAAAAGTGCTTCTCCGATGCACAGATCAAATCTGAGGCTGTCAAGGAGGTTTTTGTATAATCATTAAGCAGACTGATTGGGATAGAAGCAATTTCATAGCAGAAGAGAAAAATCCAATCCATTTATTCTTCCTTTGTACCTGAAAATCATGCCATCTCAGTGAAAGCCATGTTATCTCTTTTATCAATTAATGTGAAAATTGGAGAGATTTTGACCTCTTAATGTTTATATTATTTACAATGGAAATTTGGTGAGGATTTTAACAGTCTTTGCAATAAACTATGAGTAGAGCAATGGTAGATAATAATGCTACAATTTGCAGGAGGACTGGTGGTAATGTGGAGTTGAAAACAATGATTATCTTCAAAAAAAACTAATGGCAGAAGAGTGGAGATTTACAGGAGCATGATAAAGTTTAGTTAGAAAATATAGTAACAGAAATACAAGTTATTAAATGACCTTCCAGGTTAGAAATATTACAATACAAATGCAATATTGTGATCCATTTCAAAGGAGGAAATAAAACCAGAGGCAGAACATTGAGTAGTGGATTGGTATGGAAAAAGACAGAACATTACCAACACATGTTTTTAATTGGATACTAGGAAAGACATGAATAAAAAATGAAAATAAACCTTAGTGAACAAGGCAGGTTACAAGAGAATGTAACCTGCGCAGTTCCAGAGAGGTAGAGTTTGAGTAACCAGATGAACAATTAAAATCAATAAGAAATTGATCTTAAGGCTTTAAAGGAAAAAAAGAGTGCCTAGTGATAAAGGCATGCTACATTTACATTTCCTTCTAGATGTAATGTGATATTTAAAAAATAGTGTTTTTACAGTTGTTTTGTGGCCTTGAGAATTGAACTACTCTTCTTATGTCTACTTGGTGTTCCTGAACCACTGAGATGTATTCGAGTCCCAATGCCCCACCACTGAATACTATATATACATATTTTTTTCTAGGACTTGAGCTTGAACACAAGGACTCACATTTCTGCTTTATTTTTTTTTGTTTTTTTTTTAAAATAAGTTGCTCTACCACCTGAACCACACTCCCACAGTCTCACATCTGGTTTTTCACTGGTTATTAGGGATAAGAGTCTTGGATTTTTTTTGTCTCAACTCCCTTTGAACCTTGATTCTCAGATCTCAGACTCATGAGTATCTACTATTATATGTCTGAGTCACTGGCAACAGTTAAATACTGCAAATCATTGCCTGAACTTTGGAAGGCAATTTGGCTTTATTAAAACTGTTGAAAGGCAATTTCATGACCCTGAAATCTCACTATATGCTGTACACCCTGAAGCAAATAATGTCCTTGTGTATCAGGAGAAGTGGAATCAGAATTCTCCCAGAAGTTTTACTCATTGTTGCCCAGTGCCGGGAACTTCCAATATCCATTGACAGTGGGATACATTTCAGCTGCATGAATCCAATTGGGTAAATTCTGATGAATAAAGTTAACAACAAAAAAGTCCAAAGGAATACACAACATCTTCAATTCTGTAAATTTAAAATACAGCTTAAAGATGAATAGCAAAATCCTGAAGAATGCAATTAAATGAATAGAAGACAATTTAGGACACTGGTTACTGTTGATAATAAAATTCACAGGATTAAAGAAGAGTTCTTCAGTCTTAAGCTAAGTTGCAAATATATTAGATTTATTTTGTCATCATTATTTAAGCAGACATCTAAGTTATATACAGAGGTTAAGGTTATGTTTTACAACTTTAAAAAACCTAAATGAATGCAGTCCTATCCCCCTATCACATATATAAGCATAAGTGATGTTGTACTCCTTCCAAAAGGCAGAGTTAGAATTAAGGGCAGGATTGAGCAATTACTACACGATTTGTGACCTGGAAATTTCTAAGAGGAGATAATAATATCCAGTCCCTAATGCTGCCATGAGAACTGAAAGAAATAATGAATGCAAATTGCCCCTGGAATGCCTGGCCCATAGACCCTGAGAGAGAGAGAGAGAGAATCAGCATGAAGCAGATGAACTCTCCTTCACTGAAAGCACTTCCCACAGAAGAGATCATCTGCTTGCTGCAGCAACTGCAGTGTAGGAGAAATTGTCAGATTGGGAGTGAAAAATTCTATGGAAGCTTTGCTTCCAATAAATAGCACTGTAAGAAAGCAGCGGTTTTTCCTACTCAGGCATGCATTTACACAGAGAGGGAGGATGTGTGATAGAAGATGCTAGCTCTTCCCACAAAGACACTTTCACCCTTAGATGATTTGTCATTGTATGCAGAACCCAGTGGCAGATTTATCCCTCAGAATTCAAGTTGCCCAATAATGGTTCAGTTGAAAGCATTTCAGTAATGCCATAAAGTGGGAACGCATAAATGACAGTCTATTATTGGATGACAAGCACCAGCTCTGTGACTTTGTGACTTTGTATAGATTCTGCATTCTTGAGCTCCAGGAGAAAAAATAATAATAACAAGCGTATGTAAATTTCAAGCTGATGCTATAAAAAACATGATGTAAGAAATAACAATCTATGGGCTGGGACGGTGGCTCAGTGGTAGAGTGCTTGCCTCCCATGCATGAGGCGTTGGGTTTGATTCCTCAGCACCACATAAACAGGAAAAGCCAGAAGTGGCACTGTGGCTCAAATGGTAGAGTGCTAGCCTTGGGCTGAAGAGCTGAGGGACAGCACCCAGGCCCAGAGTTCAGGCCCCACCACCTCCCCCTCCCAAAAAAGAAGGAAGCACAATCTAGGTAAACAGTTTAAGATAATTATCACAATGCAGAAGCAATTGCATACAATGACATAACTATAATTGGGGAAAGAATTGTCACATATAAATGTATATGTATGCATACGTTCACATTAGATATGTAATTATATATAAATGTATATTTCTTTGTATATATAAAATATGTGTGTGTATTCTTAGTATTAGAAAATGAATGTTTTACTTATTGTAGGGAAACTTGTTTTTCACTTTGCTTTCATTACACACTATAATCAGTAGGTTGATTGATGAATGTTTATAATTCAAGGATTGATATGTGATGAGATGTGGGGGGGATCTCAATTACAAATACCTAAAAACCTGTGAACAATATTATATGAAGTATTACCTTGGGTTAGGGGTAAACAATAAAGCAGCATCTGCATCATGTGCCAGGCCTTGCAGTGGTCACTACCTCAGGTCACTCCCCCTGAGGAGTTAAGTGTAAATTTTGAATTACTTGTTTAAAATATTGGTGAAATGATAATGCTGGTTTGTACCTTCTAAGGATTTAAAGACTACTAAAAACAGGAGAATCTATAGAAACGACTTATACTTTAGTTCTCTATTGTTAATGTTCTTTAGATACACACTCAAATTTCACACACAGAAAGTAAGTTGTTTCCTCATTTTTAACTGTATAAGGAATAATATCACATGAACTTATGAAAACATAAAAAATTATTTGTATTTTTGCCATATAGTTTTTATTTTCCATCAAAATGATAGCTTTGATGAAGCAAGATTAACGAGGGAGGGGTAACAAGTTTTAGAAGAAATGTACTTATTATCTTACTTATGTAACTCTAATCCCTCTGTAAATCACCTTGATAATAAAAAATGCATTACCTATTAAAAAAACTAATACTGTAAAATATTCATGAATTACCAGGAATATTCTTTGACAAGCCAGAAAAAATTCTCACCATATTACATAATTTAAATTCATTTTATTATATTTTAAAATATATGAATAAGTAGTTGTACAGAGCTAATAATTCTGTAAGTCAGGTTATGAGTGCAGTGTATCTTGATCAGTGTCACCCTTTCCAACATTCTCCCTCATCTTCTCCTCCCATCATTACCTGCAAGTAACATAGTTCCATTATGAATGAATGAGTGAATAAGTGATAAGCTGTACTTAATGAATATTTGAATTTCACTATATTTGGACCTAAACCTCGACTACATCACAAGAAAGTTAGATTTTGATTAGGTATGTTGGTAATTGAAAAAGTGAAAAAAACCTCAAAAATGATAAAACAAACAAACAAACAATATTGGCTTTAAATAAATTTTTATCTTTTGAAGATATTAAATGTGACTATCCCTTGTTATCACTATATTTGCTTTTGGTATGCAGCACCTTGTATATACATTTATCTAATTTGGGGAGGGGAAGGAGAATAACAAAATGCTAAAATAAGGACACAGGAAGACCTATTGTAACAATGATATTCACAAGACACTATATTGTCTTTAAGTCTTTAGTTCACTTATTTATTGGGCAGTGGTTTCTTTGAGGATTTGTTTTTGGGTGATTTAATTTTTTGAGTTCCAAGTATATTTTAGATATGAGACCCTTGTCCCTGGTATGGCTAGTGAAGATCTTCTCCCAATCCGTGGACTTTCTATTGATCTTGCTAGCTATATCCTTTGCCATGCAGAAGCTCTGTAACTACATGCAATCCCATATGTCCAACCTTTCTTTGATTTGTTGTGTTTGAGGGTCTCTATTAAGAATATTTCAGCCTGCGCCAAGGAGACCCAGGGTTTCTCCTATCCAATCCAGTAATGTTTTCAGAGTGTCTGCTTTGACTCCGAGATTTGGCCCATTTGGAGTTGATTCTGGTGCAGGTGAAAGATAAGGATCTAGCTTTAGTTTTCTACAAGTAGTTAACCCATTTTGCCAGCACCATTTACTGAAGAACCTGTCTTTCTTCAATTCTATGTTTTTAGATCCCTTATCGAAGATTGGATGGCTATAGGACTGTAGGTTCATTTCTGGGTTTTCGATTCTGTTCCATTGGTACTGAGGTCTGTTCTTTTGGAAAGAAGGATGGTCAATAGACACATGAAGAAATGCTCAACCTCAACATTAAGATACCACCTCACCCCAGTGAGAATGGCAAAAATTAAGAAATCTAAAAACAACAGATGCTGGAGGGGATGTGGACAGAAGGGAACCATACTTCATTTTTGGTGGGAATGTAAACTTGTTCAACCACTTTGGAAAGTGTTATGGAGGTTCCTCAAAAGACTCCACATAGAGATCCCCTATGACGCAGCAATCCCAATTTTTGGCATTTACGAACAAGACTATACTAAAGCTGCCAGCACAACTATGTTTATTGCAGCATTATTTACCATAGCTAAGATATGGAACCAACCCAGATGCCCCTCAGTAAATGAATGGATCAAGAAAATGTGGTATATATACACAATGGAATTCTATGCTTCCATCAGAAAGAATGACATTGCCCCGTTTGTTAGGAAATGGAAAGACTTGCAAAAAATTATATTAAGTGAAGTAAGCCAGGCCCAAAGAAACATAGGTCCTATGGTTTCCCTTATTTGCAATAACAAGTATATGTCTGAGACAAGCAGAAAAAGTCTGGTAAGTTGATGTTAGGTGAAATGAACCCTAAGATACGTATTCAAATGTTTTTTTTTCTTTTTAACATTTGTTTCTAACGCATTTATAAGATTATTTCCTTGTTGCTTTGCATGTCCCTCCCCCATAGTATAACCCCTGCTTTCACTGTATTTGATGTTGTTATAATTTGTGGAGGGGAAAGTGAAAAAAAAGTCGTTTAAATAAGGATACAGGTGGACCCGTTGCAACAATGAAAATACAAGTTGTTATGTCAAAAACAAACTTTACAACTTTGGTGGTGAGGGGAGGGAGGATCGGGTAAGGCGGGCGGGGGGAGGCTGGGAAGGGATGGGAAGGGTAAACAAAGGAGGAGGCTACAATGCTTGCTAAGAAATGTGCTCATTCAAACCTACAGCCAGCATTATACTCAATGGTGAAAAACTAAAGCCATTTCCTCTTAACTCAGGAACAAGACAAGGATGCCCACTCTCTCCACTTCTCTTCAATCTAGTATTAGAATGCCTAGCTACAGCAATAAGACAAGATGCAGACATAAAGGGGATCCAAATGGGGAAAGAAGAAATAAAACTCTCCCTCTTTGCAGAAGACATAATTTTGTATTTAAAGAATCCCATAGACTCCACTCCCAAATTACTCAAGCTGATTCAAAACTTTGGCAAAGTAGCAGGTTATAAAATTAACCCCCAAAAATCAATGGCTTTTCTATATGCCAACAATGAGAAAAGTGTGGCTGAAATTAGGAAAGCAACTCCATTTGTAATAGCCCCACAAAAAATAAAATACAAATTAACTTAACCAAAGAAGTGAAGGACCTCTATGATGAAAACTTTAAAATCTTGAAAAAGGAAATCAACACAGAACTTAAAAAATGGCAAAACCTCCCATGATCCTGGATTGGAAAGATTAACATCCTGAAAATGGCAATACTTCCCAAGGCTATCTACAAATTCAACGCGATACCTATCCAAATTCCACCCTCATTCTTCAAGGAAATAGAGGAGGCAATCCAAAAATTCATATGGAACAATAAAAGAACCCGAATAGCAAAAACGCTCCTCAATGGAAAGAACACTCCTGGAGGAATATCAATACCAAATTTCAAACTTAACTATAAAGCCATAGTAATCAAAACAGCTTGGTATTGGCATAAGAACAGACCTCAGGACCAATGGAATACAATTGAAAACCCAGAAATGAACCTACAGACCTATAGCCATCTAAACTTCGATAAGGAAGCTAAAACAATTGAATGGAAGAAAGACAGCCTCTTCAGTAAATGGTGCTGGCAAAATTGGTTAACTACATGTAGAAAACTAAAGCTAGATCCTTATATATCACCCTGCACCAGAATCAACTCCAAATGGATCAAAGACCTTGAACTCAAAGCAGACACTCTGAAAACATTACAGGATGGAATAGGAGAAACCCTAGGTCTCCTTGGCTCAGGTCGAAATTTTCTGAATAGAGACCCGGAAACACAACAAATCAAAGAAAGGTTGGACAAATGGGATTGCATAAGATTGCAGAGCTTCTGCAGGGCAAATGACATAGCTGGCAAGATCAATAGAAAGCCCACCGATTGGGAGAAGATCTTTACTAGCCATAAAACGGACAAGGGTCTCATATCTAAAATATACTTGGAACTCAAAAAATTAAACCACCCAACAACAAATCCTCAAAGAAACAACTGCCCAATAAATTAGTGGGCGAAAGACTTAAAGAGAAGCTTCTCTGAAGAAGAAAGAAGGATGGCCAATAGACACATGAAGAAATGTTCAACATCCCTAGCCATAAAAGAAATGCAAATCAAAACAACATTGAGATATCACCTCACTCCAGTTAGAACAGCAAAAATCAAGAACTCTAACAACAACAGATGCTGGAGGGGATGTGTACAGAAAGGAACCTTACTTCATTGTTGGTGGGAATGTAAACTTGTTCAACCACTTTGGAAAGTAGTATGGAGGTTCCTCAAAAGACTTCACATAGATCTCCCCTATGATCCAGCAATCCCACTTTTGGGCATTTACCCAAATGTTTACAAACAAGACCACACTAAAGCTACCAGCACAACTATGTTTATTGCAGCATTATTTACCATAGCTAAGATATGGAACCAACCCAGATGCCCCTCAGTAGATGAATGGATCAAGAAAATGTGGTATATATACACAATGGAATTCTATGCCTCCATCAGAAAGAATGACATTTCCCCATTTGTTAGGAAATGGAAAGGTTTGGAAAAAATTATATTAAGTGAAGTAAGCCAGGCCCAAAGAAGCATAGGTCCCATGGTTTCCCTTATTTGCAGTATCTAGTATAGGTATGAGTCAAGCGGAAAAGGTCAGATAATGTGATGTTAGGAAAATGAACCCTTAAATATGTATTTTAATGTTTTCGTTTCTTTCATGCATGTGTTTCTAACGCATTTATAAGATTATTTCTTTGTTGCTTTGTATGTCCCTCCCCCACAGTGTAACCCCCGCTTTCACTATATTTGATGTCAGTATAACATGTGGAGGAGATGGGGACAAACAAGTCGTTTAAGGATTCAGGTGGACCTGTTGCAACAATGAGAAGTACAAAATGTCATGTCAAAACCAGCTTTACAATGTCGGTGTGGGGGGGGGAGGGGGGTATAATTGGGTGGGGGGAGGGGGGTAAAATTGGGTGGGGGGAGGGGGGAGGCAGGGAAGTGAAGTGAAGGGTAAACACAGGAGGAGGCTGCAATGCTTGGTAAGAAATGTATGCATTATCCTGCCCATGTAATTGTAGCCCCTCTGTACAGTATGTTCTCAAATAAAATAAAATACAATAAAAAAAAAAGAAATGTGCTCATTATCTTGCCCATCTAATTGTAACCCCTCTTAACAGTATTTTCACAATAAAAATAAATAAAAATTTTAAAAAATAAATCAAATATTAGTTTATCAAAAAAAGTCACTGTATTGACAATGAACTTTACAACTTGGAGAGGGGGTAGGGGAGTGGGGGAAGGGATTGTAGGAGAAAAACAATAGAGAGTTAACAATGCTGGACAAGAAATGTACTCATTACTTACTCATGTGACTGTAACTCCTCTGAACTGCATCTTTAAACTAAAATAAAATTTTAAAATATTAAAAAAGAATTTGCAAAGGAAAAATTTTAGGTGTTTTATTTTATTAATTACTTGTATGTTATTTTACAAGGTTGTCTTTATTCATGCTCCTGGGATTTAATTTGCGTCAGTACACAATTCTCTTTCCTCATTCTTTAATCTTTATCTTTGCTACATTTCTCACAGCTATTGAATAGTCTTTGTAGAGTTACATTATTTATAAGTTCCCTGCTCTTTAAAGTAAGCTATATCTACTGCCCAAAATATATATGTAACCATGATACTTCATTTGGTTTATTTTAAAGAGAAATTCTACTATAGACATAGAAAAATTTATTATCATTATTACAATTGCATTGTTTCATGCAGAAACGTAAAACTACTACGATAAATAAGAAGCAAGGTTGTTCTAATTAAACATATAATGTAATATAGAGTATGATAAAAACATTTAAAGTGAAAATTACTATTGCACATGGTAAAGTGTATCTGTATTGAACATCATTCCAGTGCCTTTGATAATTAAATTATAGTGTGAACCAAAATGTATGTATATAATAAATTGATACTAATAGTTATTGATATCAAAGAATGAGTGATATACATAACCCTGGTTCTTAATATATATTTTGTGTTTTCAGCATCTTCATAAACACATCTTATTTTGAAAAATAGGATTATTGTTTACATATTACCATTACCAGATTGCATACAAGGTTTATATGTAATTAATGTTACTAAAGTAATTGTAATGCAATGAAAGAGTAGAATTATTATATGATCCTTAAAGCCATTCTTAAATTGATTTTTATTTTATGTACTTGACAAGAAGATTGTCTTTATTAAAGATTCAGAATTAACTAACAATTATAAGTCCTTAGTATGCTATCAAAATGTAATAGTTACATGAGGCTTAGAATGAATGTATGTATGCATGTATATGTGAGTATAAATGTATATTTAAACATGAATATGCATATATAATCATTTTAATAATGAAATTTGTGCATACTGGCACATAATATTAGCATGGAAATTTAATAAAACTATAACCTTTTTCTATACCTAAACTATAGGTGTTATTCATTCATGGATTAAAATTATAGGTCTATTTTTTTCTTTCTAAACCTTCAGAGAAACTTGTTAGTCATTTATAGTCCTATGTTTCAATTTGATGGGGAAATCTCCACTACTTCCCTGAACCCCAGATCCCTATATTTTTATTTTAAAAATAGATCTTCTTTCATTAGACTTCTAAGTTAAGCTACTAATAAAATATTTTAATGAATCGAGACTATATGTTTCCATTTGCATTCTTATTAGAAATATTAATTCATCTAAAGTCTAAATCATTATTAAAAATTAAAAGCATAAAATTGTGTATATAAAGAAATATATCATGTTTCTTGACATACAAAACTATACTTCTTAGCCTTTATTAAATAGCATATATAGTAGTAAATAATTTGGTACAAAAACAGTAAATGGAAAGGTTTGGAAAAAATTATATTAAGTGAAGTAAGCCAGGCCCAAAGAAGCATAGGTCCCATGGTTTCCCTTATTTGCAATATCTAGTATAGGTATGAGTCAAGCGGAAAAGGTCAGATAATGTGATGGTAGGAAAATGAACCCTTAAATATGTATTTTAATGTTTTCGTTTCTTTCATGCATGTGTTTCTAACGCATTTATAAGATTATTTCTTTGTTGCTTTGTATGTCCCTCCCCCACAGTGTAACCCCCGCTTTCACTATATTTGATGTCAGTATAACATGAGGAGGAGATGGGGACAAACAAGTCGTTTAAGGATTCAGGTGGACCTGTTGCAACAATGAGAAGTACAAAATGTCATGTCAAAACCAACTTTACAATGTCGGTGTGGGGGGGGGTATGATTGGGTGGGGGGAGGGGGGAGGCTGGGAAGGGAGGTGAAGGGTAAACAAAGGAAGAGGCTGCAATGCTTGGTAAGAAATGTATGCATTATCCTGCCCATGTAATTGTAGCCCCTCTGTACAGTATGTTCTCAAATAAAATAAAATTAAATTAAAAAAAAAGAAATGTATGCATTATCCTGCCCATGTAATTGTAGCCCCTCTGTACAGTATGTTCTCAAATAAAATAAAATTAAAAAAAAACAGTAAAGAAATAGTATGCCATGTTAAAATATCAGTTAATTCATTGACTTTACATTTAGTGATAGAAGACTTGAATTATTCAAGATGAAGCTATTAAAAATTCATAGTACTTCATATTTTAAAGTTATTGATTAATGTCTTTGGTAAAGAACACTATTATATCTGATTACATCAAGGTCATCTATTGGAACAAGACCAAGATACAAAATTTTACATATGAACTATGAGAAGCTGATACATAATTCATTTTTAACAGATAACATAAAGTTTAACCCCTTGGAGAATCTGAAGGTAATATTCCTGTTCTTCTGACAATTTTTATACTGGCAATTTGGCAATTTGGAAAATGCCACTGTTTTACTACAACCTATTCTTGTGCTATGACATGAATTAATGCATACTTACCTTACTATTCCTATGGGGGAGGGGGAAAGAATTTGAATTATGCACAAGAAAGAGAGTTTGTAAAATTAAATTAGTCAAAATATTTCTCCCCTTCACTAGCCATACAACGGACAAGGGTGTCATATCTAAAATATACTTGGAACTCAAAAAATTAAATCCCCCAGCAACAAATCCTCAAAGAAACAACTGCCCAATAAATAAGTGGGCAAATGACTTAAAGACAAACTTCTCTGAATAAGAAAGAAGGATGGCCAATAGACACATGAAGAAATGCTCAACCTCCCTAGCCATAAAAGAAATTCAAATCAAAACAATATTGAGAAACCACCTCACACCAGTTAGAATGGCAAAAATCAAGAACTCTAAAAACAACAGATGCTGGAGGGGATGTGGACAGAAGGGAACCATACTTCATTGTTGGTGGGAATGTAAACTTGTTCAACCACTTTGGAAAGTAGTATGGAGGTTCCTCAAAAGACTCCACATAGAGCTCCACTATGACCCAGCAATCCCAATTGTCGGCATTTACCCAAGTGTTTACAAACAAGACCACAATAAAGCTACCAGCACAACTATGTTTATTGCAGCATTATTTACCATAGCTAAGATATGGAACCAACCCAGATGCCCCTCAGTAGATGAATGGATCAAGAAAATGTGGTATATATACACAATGGAATTCTATGCCTCCATGAGAAAGAATGACATTGCCCCATTTGTGAGGAATTGGAAAGACTTGGAAAAATTATATTACGTGAAGTAAGCCAAGCCCAAAGAAACATAGGTCCTATGGTTTACCTTATTTGCAATATCTAGTATATATATGAGTCAAGCAGAAAAGGTCAGATAAGGTGATGCTAGGAAAATGAACCCTAAGAAATGTATTTAAATATTTTTTTCTTTCATGCATTTGTTTCTAAAGCATTTATAAGATTATTTCTTTGTTGCTTTGTATGTCCTTCCCCCACAGTATAATCCCTGCTTTCACTGTATCTGATGTCGGTATAATTTGCGGAGGGGAAGGGGAAAACAAGTCGTTTAAATAAGGATACAGGTGGACCCGTTGCAACAATGAGAAGTACAAGTTGTCATGTTGAAAATGAACTTTACAACTTTGGTGGGGGGGGTGAGGAGGATTGGATGGGGGGCGGGGGGAGCCTGAGAAGGGATGGGAAGGGTAAACAAAAGAGAAGGCTATATTGCTTGATAAGAAATGTACTCACTATTTGCCCATGTAATTGTAACCCCTCTACACAGTATGTTCACAATAAAAAATAAAAATTAAAAAAACTGATTATGATGCTACTTTGTTTGCAAAAACTATTTTAGGAAGGTGGAATTTTCCACTTAAATGGCAGAGGTTCACAGATTCTGCTGAAGAAACATGGTAGTACAATGTTTTAGACCTGCTACACCATGTCTTTGTTATCAGTATTGGTTTTATAAGTTCTCCCTATGCAGTTATGAAACTAGAATAATGCAGATCAAGAAGATTAAATAATGTTTCTTGGGGAAATGCTGTTTGAATTTTGCCCTCTGCCATTCAACCCATTATGCCCTCTAGGAATGTCCTATTTATCTGTGTACTCCTTGTCAAATTTTGAATACTTAATTACCTTGTAGGTTATTTTAGGTTGTTTTTTCCTCTAACAAATTTATGAAAGTGCACCTCATGTTCTTAAATGCTCCTCTAGTGCCTTCCTGACAACAGCACTCATGGTTAACCTGAAAATAAGTGAGCTATTTACATTGCCCCATCTCAATACTTGTTTCGAAAACTCCATAGTGTACAACTACTTATCTTGGGAACTTCGAGACAGCAGTGATCTTCTTTATATATGATGGAAATTTGTATCCCCTTCTGAGTAATATCTCTTCCATGAATATTCTACTCAGTTGCAACTGACTCAAATATCAAATAGACATCTTTAATTTAGAAATTGAAATGGAACTATTGATATATATGCTGGTAAACATGTAGCTATACCAATGATGTTCCACTTGCTACCTTACATAATGTCATTAACCTCCTTAAATGCTTTCTAATATAATCATCTCCATCTTTTTATAAATACCCTTATTTTCTATTAGAAAATCTATTACACTTTACTTTCAACATACTTCAAATCTCTCTAGCATGTCTTACATAAACTACTGAAATAGTTCCTGGTATCCATTTGCAGCCATTGTGAAATCATCCTTCAATATCTTATCCACAAAACAGAAATTGTATTGTGAAACTACATTATATAATACAATTGGAATTAATTTAAGATAATTTCTGAACTTCAAAGAAAAAATGCTTACGACGTTTTTTAAAATTCATAATAAACGTGAATGATCAACCTGGCTTCTAACTACATTCCTGAGGATATTTTATACTGTACTCCATTAGATTGCTCTTGTGTAAGTCATCATATTGCTTCTTATCTGTATGGATTTACAGTTCATGCTTCATATGTTGCAGAAACAGTGGTAGAATATATTCAATATTTAGAAGGGTATTCTAATCCACCCATCAATATTTTAGTATTCTTTCATCTTACTTAGCTGTTCAGTAATGGTGAAAAAAACTCTTATAAAATAACATCCATTTGATTTATTTTTAAAAGTTGTTCACTCTAACTTCAACCCTGGAGTATAATAAAGACATTTATTTCCTACTTACAAGTGTAAGTCAAATTTAGCACAAGGTTAGAAGAAAATATTTTAAACAAATATCAGTGGTTGAAGTATGCTTTCTAGGACTTATCAGTGTCAAACTATGAATGCTGGAAGAAGCCAAGCCAATGGATTCTATAAGTGAAGTCCAATTTGACTGAACTTACTAGTTTATTATCAGAAACATGCCTAAGACACATTCCGCAAATCTCAGCCTCCTGAATAGTTAAGATCACATAATATTGTATTTTTTAAATGTAATTCTAATGCAAACTCACAGGGGTATCAAGAGTAATGTCACAATATATAGGGTTTAAGTAATTAATTCAGTATAGTATTTTATAAAATGAAGAGGATTCTCTACAGAACCCCAAGATTCAACTTGAGACCTTTGATACATGGAAATATAAAATAATATATTGAAATGTTAAGCAATTTTACTTAAGACTGATAATTACAGAAAAATAAAAAAGTATGGGCTGGGAAGGTGGCTCAGTGGTAGAGCGCTTGCCTTGCATGCATGAAGCCCTGGGTGCGATTCCTCAGCACCACATAAGCAGAAAAAAATAAAAAAGCCAGAAGTGAAGCTGTGGCTCAAGTGGTAGAGTGCTAGCCTTGAGCTTAAGAGCTGAGGGACAGCGCCCAAGCCCAGAGTTCAGGCCCCACGACCGGACACCCCACCAAAAAAAGGTATGTAAATCTTAATATTTAGGGAAATTTCTCAGTATTTCTAATTACAACTATGAAAAACCAGAACAGCTATTATGGCAGTTTCTTATGGATAGGGATTTTGACAAATATCTCTAAATGTGAACAAAACTACCTTTGTTAATTCAGATAGATTGTAGTCAATTATTTGTCTTGTAATTCTTTCTGTTTTAGAAAACAACAAGTATAACAAACCCAACCAAGTAACAGAATGAGATTTTTTTTACTTCAACTGACATGAGTGTAATTCTGTTATATATTGTCCCATGTCAATTAATTTTTCCTTTCTCAGATAATAAATTGATACTACTTTTCCTCCTCTGAGGCATTCGACATTTTCGGTATGGAACATTCCTTTCAAAGAAGTGAGAAATTGCCCTGTGGCACACAAATTTTCAAAGTTTTTGGCTAGATAATACAGTTTCTAGTAGTTTCTTTTTTTCAAAATAATACATGTACACAAAAGACATTATTAATTGTGTGCATTTACAAGCTACAGATAATTTAAAAGTGGTATCTCTTTTGCAAAACCACATCTAGGTTTCAAAGTGATTGATTAAATTCTGCTGGGAATTTTGCAAAGCCGTACAGTCTGTAATCACATTTCACATTCCTCTGTTCAGGATGCCGGTGTGTTCATCTTCCTCGCAGAGCAAGCTGACTGGAAATAGGATCACGTCGGCACATTTTGAGATATATATTTTTTAGATTATTGTGTTTTGTACTCTCTTGTACCTGAACCTCTAAATCTTGCTGTTTTTACCACTTCTGTGATATAAAAATTTATGCCCCTATACACATTGTTAATATTCAACAAATAAGTAGTATTTGTCCTGCTATCATGAGCGACTTTGCTATTTATTTAAAAAGTATAAATAAGATGTGAACATTACTACGTGTCATACTGTGAAATTATGGCCCATAATTTCCCAGAATGAGAAAAACTGAATGCAAGACTAAGTACAAACACAGACACACACACACAAATATACATCCAAATATACTTTTGTCAGATGTATATTTTGGTAACATGCTTTCTTAGATTCATTTACGATTTTAGTAATATTCTCTTCTTTCTTTTCCCTCTCGTTCTATCTCCCTCTGTCTCCTTTGACCACTTGCTCAAGTTGTATAAATAGGCAACTTACTATTAACAAAGGCTTTAAGAACAATGAACCTTTCTCTTTTTTAAAAATAGTGCTGGAAAGAAAAATACCTACATGTGGAAGATGAACTAGACTATTATGCCACTCAATAATTAAATGTAAGATATTAAACTGTTAAACTAATAGTCAAAAATAAAATAGAAAGCTGGGTGCTAGTGACTCATGTTTGTAACCCTAGCTACTCAGGAGGCTGAGATCTGAGGATCAGGGTTCAAAAGCCAGCCCAGGCAGGAAAGTCTTTGAGTTTCTTAGTTCCAGTTAACCATCAGAAACAGGGAAGTGGTGCTGTGGCTCATGTGGTAGAGTGCTCTCCTTGAACTGAGGGACAGGGTGCAGCCCCAGAGTTCAAGCCCCACTATTGACCAAAAAATTAAAATAAATAAATAAATAAATGGGACATGTTTCTGATGATCAAAATTTTCATGTGTGGCTCCATGTTGTTGTTTTCTTTTCTAATACCCCAAAACCACTGGAATAAAAAAGCAAAGAGATCATTTTAAGGGAAAGAGCTTACATACAGCCAAACATAATGAACCCAAGGAAGAAGCCCGCATATTTTCAGCCTGTGTTTTTGCTTTTCTGTGAACCCGTAAGAATGAGATTGCTTACCTTCTGCTCTGCATTGTTTATGATGAGACTCATTTGCAGATCTTATTAAGATCTTCATATCGTGACAGGAAAATGTGTTTGTTCTTGTGGATTTTCAAAGTTTTCTGTTTGCCTTTGGAAATTAACACATTATTTCTATATTGTGGCTTTCCTTGAATTTATCCTATCCTCAGAAATTTTCAATAATTTGGCAGTTTCAGTCATTATTTTTTCAAATGTTCTATCAGCTTATGTTCTATCTTCTTTTCCTTCTTTTTATTCAATATGAATAAATTGCCTTGATTCTGCCATATATTTTTAGGCAAATTAGCGGGGGGTTTTGTTCATTTAACTAATCAGTTACTAAAGTTGTGCAAATTTTCTTAAATATGTTTTTTATTGTGAAAATACTGTACAGAGGGGTTACAATTACATGAGCAAGGTAATTAGTACATTTCTTATCAAGCATTGTTGCCTCCTCCTTTGTTTTCCCCTACTATCCCTCCCTCCCACCTCCACACCTAGAGTCCTCTCCTCCTTGTTCCCCCCAAAGTTGTAAAGTTCTTTTTTCACCATTGCGTCTTGTACATCTCATTGTTGCAATGGATCCACCTGTATCCCTATTTAAACATTTTTTCCCTTCCCCTCCCCAAATTATACCAGCATCCAATACAGTGAAACTAGGCTTATACCATGGGGGAGGGACATACAAAGCAACAAAAAAAACACGTGGTACCTTATACATACGTTAGAAACAATAGCAAGACAGAAAAAAACTTGTGTCCTTATCTTGGGGTTCATTTCACTTAACATAATGTTATTTGATCTTTTCTGCTTGTCTCAGATATATATGCAATTGTCATTGCTTGACTAAAGAATGCTCAAAGGTGAAGGACTCTTTGCCCAAAGCAATATCTGTGTGACATCAAGTAAAAAAATCCTCTTGAAAAGAAAGGATTTCACAGGAATATCAGACAAGCCAAATAATAACAACTGACATGGAGTTTCCAGACAGACCAGATAATGACAACTTGCTAGAACTCTTTCTTTGCCACCCACGGTGGCTATGCTTTCCTGTGGCTGTCATTTGCTGGTTCTCACAGCTATTGCAGTGCAAGAGCTGTTGGTTTCCAAGACTAACTTGAATTTGGACATCACAGGATGGAATCAGGACAAGTTCAAGGGCCAAAAAGTTTGTTGCTCTTACTTAAATTCAGTCTTTTTGGTGAATAAAAAATGAATACACTCTAGGCTGTTGCATACATTTAATTCAAGTTTTATAATTCAAAAAACATTGTTTCTGACACTTTTTCCTCCAGTTTTTTTTTCTTTTCTTTTCCTCTTTTATTCAGTAATGGATTTCCAGGTGGCCTTACTTTACCATTTAAAAATTGTATTTGAAAACCATTTGTTAAGGAATTTTCTTTTAGTTAGAGTTAATTTTAACCCTACAGCACATTAAGTAGCAGTGCTTTACAAAGTTACTTTTGGTGGAGTGATAACTAAGTGGAAACGTTTACTTTTCATCCTTTAACGTTTAATTCTCACACTTCTTATAAGCCTGATGGTACGGATCCTATCAATGAAATGAAAGCCTAAATCCCCTCTCATCCTCAGTTGTCAGGACAAGCTAAGAGGGAGATAATTGTCAGGTAGAAGAAGAGTTCCTTATTGTTTTCAGGCTTATTTTGTGTGTGTGTGAGAATACAGTACAGCAGAGTTACAATTACCTGGGCAAGATAACGAGTACATTTGCTATGAAGCATTGTCGCCTCCTTGTTGTTTCCCCTTCCTATCCCTTCCTATCCTGCCCACTCTTCCCACCATATCATCCCCCCACGCCCACCAAGGTTGTTAAGTTCGTTTTTTGACATAATAACTTGTACTTCTCATTGTTGAAATGGGTCCACATGTATCCCTAGTTAAACGATTTGTTTTTTTCCCTTCCCCTCCACAAATAAAACCAACATCAAAAACGCTGAAAGTATGGGTTATACTGTAGGGGAGGGACATACAAAGAAACATGGAAATCATCTTACAAATATGGTAGAAACAATTACATGAAAGGAAAAACAAAAACAAAAAAAGTTTGAATACTTATCTTGGGTTTCATTCCCCTAACATCAACTTATCTGATCTTTTCTACTTGACTTAGACATATACTAGTTAGTGCAAATGAGGGAAACCATGGGACCTATGTTTCTTTGGGTCTGCTTACTTCACTTATTATAATTTTTTCCAAGTCTTTCCATTTCCTAACAAATGGGGCAATGTCCTTCTTTCTGATGGAGGCATAGAATTCCATTGTGTATGCTTTCAAAGCTCTGAAATCCTTGAAATAATCTGTTTAATCTTCTAGAAATATTTAGAGAAAAAGGGATGCTAAAGTATATGGTTGGATGACACAAATGACATTAAAAATTCTTATTATGTCTCTCATTTGACAATAAGTAAAGCTTATTTTACTCATTAAAAGTTTGGGTGAAATTTTCTGAGCACTGTAGAGAAGAAAGATGTATGTTCACATATATACATAAATACACATATACAAGCATGTGCAGCTGTGTATAACACATAAACACATGTATATGTGCATATCTGTATATACGTACATATGTGTGTATGAATATGTATGCATGTGAACATGAGAATAAATGCTCAGGGACTGAAAATTTCTGACTTAGACACAGAAAAAGAAAAGCATAAAATACATCAAGAAGTTAATTATCCTCACCTGTGGTGATATTATTTGTAATTAACTTTATTCATGCAACAAAATTGTATATATCTTATGACCTGAAATAATATTTTTATAGTGATTAACAAAAAGGTGAATGAAGACATAAATGTGCATTGGGCTAGGAAGAAATTTCATGACTTCTTTCCAGAGAAAAGAAATAACTAATTCTGTCATGTAATTCAGCTTTCACATGCATTTATTATTTTTGCATGCGCTAAGCACTCACATGTGTTATTTATTCTGATAACTACTACTATCTAAATTTAAAATCAGAGCATACATGATTACCTATCTAGAGATTAAAAACATATACAATTTACCTGAAATATACAGGTAAATGTATATTTAGCAGTTGTTTTAATTAGAAGTAATTATCATAAGAAACTTTGTTATCTTTCTATCACCTGGTAACCAGAAAATGTATTGTTATTTACTGTGAAAAAACACCAAAGGTAGTTCATTAAAGCAACTCGAGGAAATATATTTTTATTTTGCTTCATGGTTAGGACATATAACCAACCACCAGAGATAGAGGAAATCTTAAAAGAAGTCAAACTAAATATTACTAATGAGAAATTGTATCACAGTATTATTTTTAATGGGGATTGAGCTCAACTAAGCTCCTTTATCCCCTGAGGGACAACAAAAACTACCAGTTCTAGCTTTAAAGCTATTTTCCACCTTCAACTTCAAAGCCCTCACTTTTACACAACTAAAAAAAGTAGTTTTTTGGTTAACTATCAAATTTTTATTGTATATTTTAAAAATATTAAAATGTTACTCATGTAACCTTCTAAAATTTCTAGGACACTTGCTAGATTTTTTTTTTTACTTCAGTGATTTCTAATAAAAAATTAAGCACCTATAGAGTAAATAAAGAACCATTTGGAGAACTGTGCATGTCAGTGAACTGATTATAGTGGCCCAAACTAAGAGTTTTAAATGAAGATACACTTGTGTTCATTCATTCATCTGAACAAAAAGAAAAAAATCAATAGAAAAGAAAACATTATAACTCAACAAAGTGGCCACAGGTAGCAAAGTCAATATTTTGAAAGTTTAATGCTGGCAAAGGTAGTTACTTTCTCTTAAGATTTAAGGAGTTCAAAAGTTTTACAAATTATTCTAAATGTGAACATTTAAACACTTAAAAATGAGCTTCCTTTTATTTAGGAGTTCAAATCAATGCAACTTTGTGCTGTTGGATGTGGGAATATTAATAAGGAGGAAGTAATTAAATATGAAGCTGAGAGTGGAGTTATAGGTCAACTGAAATCATTATGGTTTCACTCAAAATATTCAGTTTTTCTTTGTTTTATTTTTGTTGTTGTTTTTCTTTTTTGCAATGCTAGAGCTTGACTCCAGACCCTGGCTCCACTTTTGGTGGTTATTTAGAGTCAAGACTTTAACTGACTTTCCTGTTCAGGTGGCTTCGAACTACTATCCTCAGATCTCAGTCTTGTGAGCAGCTAAGATTTTTGTTGTTGGTGGTGGTGGTCATGAGACTTGAACTCTGGGCTTGGGCGCTGTCCCTGCGCTCTTCAGCTCAGGGTGTGCACTGTACCACTTGAGCCACAGTGCCCATTCCAGTTTTCTAGTGGTTTATTGGAGATAAGAGTCTCACAGACTTTCCTCCGTGGGCTGGCTTTGAACCGTGATCCTCAGATCTCAGCTTCCTGAGTAGCTAGGGTTATAGGCGTGAGCCACTGGCGCCCGGTGCAAACATTGTTTTGAAGCTCCATTTGTTTCCACAGAATAGCTCCTTTACACTAAGATTTACTGTCAAAAATTTATTAAGCTTTGTTTACAGAGACTCTTTCTGAAAAATGTTTCATATATCAGTGGGAAAGCAGAATATAACCCTAGTGTAACAAAGTACTAATAAAATAACATAGACATCCCTCCAAAAATCAGCATATTCATGATAAAAACATAATATAAAAATAGAGGCTCAATGTCTTGGTCAGAAAAACTCAATCTAAATTTAAACATACTCTAGAGAATGACTAAAACTAAAAAGTTTCATACCAAGCTTTAAGAAAGATAGCAAAAGAATCTATGATAATTTATTAATGAGAGGATGGAATTTTATTACCCTCTGGAAAAACATTTGACAATTTCTCACAAATTGAACTTATGCTCATCAAATGATTCTGTTATTAATTCCCTAAGTTATGAGTGAAGAGAAACATAAACATATCTCCGTGAAAATTATTGAAAGAAAACTGTAAAAAAGATTACTTATAATAATGAGGGAAAACTAATTTTCTTCAGAGGCATAGATATATGCACACAATTTAGTTGACTAGTGTATAGTATGCGCAGATGTGAAAGTGAATGGAGGTAATCTTCTAAAAATAATAGAAAATTTAGCAATATAGAATTGAACAAAATGACATCAGGAATGTGAAACAAAAGATGGAATGGGATGTTCTGTGTGAGCTGGGTGACTGGTAAGAGAGGTTGGATGAATGAATAAAATGAATAGAGAATGAACACATACAGTGTGCTCAATGCACATACTGTGATTTAAAAAATAAGTTGGAAATGGGAAGTGAGCCTGGAAAAGGGGCCAGATGTGTTGGGGAAGAATGGTGGAAAGGGTGACTCTGGTTAAAGAAACATTGAACACAGATGAACATGTTAAATTGTGACCTCGTCCCCACCCAGCACACCATATTGAAATTAAGAATAATAAATAAAAATGAAAATTGCACCCAAAATTGGTAAACAATGTAAAATTGAGAAAACCTAATAATTCTTAATGAAAGAAATGAAAATATACATTTAGAAACCCGAAACATTACTGTTCATGAAAGAAGACTGATTTATAAGAGTAAATCACTATGATTCCATTTATGTGAAGTACAAGAGTAAAATATAATCTATAGTGGTAGAGTGTTGTTGACACACTAGGGATGTTAGACGATTTCTGTGCAAGCAATATGAAGGAACTATAGGAGGTGATCTTTATATAACTTTGACAAAAGGTAAGAAATCATACAGGTTCAGTAGTTGCATTTGTTTATCATTACCTAAAACAATTCATTCAAAAATGACAATTGCCAGTCAACCCAACATACGAAGTTTAGGATAATGACTTTGTCTGATTTTAGTATTCTTTAATCCACATTTACTTTTTCCCCTTCCATTGTTGCCCTTTGTCTTTTAAAGGCAAATATGCCTATTCTTTCTCTATTATGGGGGAATATAATTATAAAACATTTCTACCACACCTTGAAAACATTACAGGATGGAAGAGGAGAAACTTCAGGGCTCCTTGGCATAGGCAAACATTTTCTTTATAAAGACTCAGACACAGAACAAATCAAAGAAAGGGTGGACAAATGTGATTGCATAAAACTGCAGAGCTTCTGCGTGGCAAAGGACATAGCTAGCAAGATCAGTAGAAAGCCCACAGATTGAGAGAAAATCTTTACTAGCCACACATCAGACAAGGGCCTCATATATAAAACATACTTAGAACTCAAAAAATGAAATAGAAGATGCAACCCAAAAATTCATATGGAACAATAAAAGACCCGGAATAGGAAAAAAACAATCCTTAACAGAAAGAATAGTGCTGGAAGAATATCAATACCAAATTTTCAGTCTACGAAAAAGCCATAGCAATCAAAACAGCTTGGTACTGGCACAAGAACAGACCTGAGGACCAATGGAATAGAATTGAAGAAACAGCAGTGAAACCACAGACATATAGCCACCTAATCTTCGATAAAAGAGCTAAAAAAATAAATGGAAGAAAGAAAGCCAGTTTAGTGAATGGTGCAGGCAAAATTCGTTAAACACCTGCAGAAAACTATATCTAGATCTATATGTATCACCCTGCACCATAATCAACTTCAAATGGATCAAAGACCTCGATGTCAAAGTAGACACCTGAAAATATTACAGGAAGCAATAGGAGGAACTCTAGGGCTCCTTGGCACAGGGTGAAATTTTCTTAATAAAAGAAATCTAATAACAACAGATGTTGGAGGGGATGCATTGTTGGTGGAAGTGTAAACTTCTTCAGCCACTTTGGAAAGCAGTATGGAGGTTCCTCAAAAGACTTCACATAGAGATCCCCTATGACCCAGCAATCCCGTTTCTGGGAATTTACCCAAATGATCACAAACAAGGCCATACTAAAGCTACCAGCACAACTATATTTATTGCAGCATTATTTACCATAGCTAAGATATGGAGCCAATTCAGATGCCCCTCAGTAGATGAATGGATCAAGAAAATGTGATACACACACACACACACACACACACACACACACACACACACCAATATATTAGTGTGTGTGTGTGTGTGTGTGTGTGTGTGTGTGTGTGTGTGTGTGTATGCAATGGAATTCTATGCTTCCATCAGAAAGAATGACACCTTCCCATTTGTTAGGAAATGGGAAGACTTGGAAAAAATCAAATTAAGTGAAGTAAGCCAGACTCAAAGAAATATGGGTCCCATAGTTTTCCTTATTTTCAATAATTTAGTATACATTTATGATAATTTTATCAGATGGACAGAAGAGCTCAAAAGCTATGTACATATCACCCATATAAGATGATGGGAAGTGAAATGAACCCCTAAAGTTACGGACACAAGCGGTTTTTCTATTGTTGTTTTTTAATGAAGTATGTGATTTTTTGTTTCTTTTTTATGTTCTTTTCCCTATGGTATATCCTGTGTTGTCACTGAATTTGATTTTGGTACCCTGAATCTTTTTTTATTGTACAATTAAAAAAATTTTATTGTTAAGATGTTGTACATGAATAAGGCAATTAGTACATTACTTGTCGATCATTGTTACCCCTTCTCTTCCTTGTTGTTGCCCCTTATCCTTTCCCTCCCCTACCTCCCACACTCCTATCCGCCCTCCCCTCCCTTGATGCATTTTGTATATGCATTTATCTAATTTGGGGAGGAGAAGGGGAATGCTGAAACATGTACACAGGATGATCCATTGCAACAATGATACAAGACACAACGTTAAAAATGAACTTTACAACCGCAGATGGGGAGGTGTTGGGGGAAGTGGGGGTTGGAGATTGCAGGAGGCAGGGGAGGGAAGGGATAGTAGGAGAAAACTAAAGGAGTGGTAACAATGCTGGACAAGAAATGTACTCATTACCTTACTTGTGTAACTGTAACTCTTTTGTACAGCATATTTACAATAACATAAAATTTAAAAAAAAAACAAATAATTTTGTCATAGGAATGAGTCAGATAATCAGTGTGAAAATGAGGTAACATAGTTTGGTTGTCTGAAAAGAAGCATGGCTATGAATATTTAAATATGCCTGCTGAATATGTAATGAGATAAAAAGCCAAGGAAAGCTATCATTTGCTCATATTGGGGCTTGAACTCAGGGCCTTGCGTTCTTGATTTGCCATTTTGCTCAGAGCTTTTTTGCTCTACTTTTAAGACACACATTTTCCTCTAGCTTCTTGATCTGATGGAGGCAAGAATGTCTCTTATTTGCCTGCTGGGGCTGGTTTTGAACTTTAGTCCTCAAATCTCAGCTTCTTGAGTAGCTAGGATTACACAGCTGGTTAAGAAGCCTAATTTTTCTTCACACCTGAATCAGAGACATAAATGATCTGAGCCAATATTGTTTGGTAAGATTTTTTCCCATACAATTCCTTTCTAATCCACACCTATTATCTCCTTTATAATCTATTACTTTCAGAGTTAACTTCATAAACTTATTCATTTGTATTGAGTCATCCAGGAAGAGCAATTTTGTATTTCCATTTCATTTCTCTGATTCTTTTCTGGATTATCTGTTAATGCAAGTTCTGATGTATTGAAAGCACAAGTATGAATTTCTAAGTTATTTTGTATTGTCACATCAACATGTACATAGGAACAGAGAAGAACCTTGGGTATAGAATGGATTGTAATGCCAGTCAATTACCCAAGCCTAGAACACATATGACCAGTTTGTCCCTTAAATTCTATCCATCTGACAGAAGTTAACCTAGGAGGGAAAACCTCAACAAAACATGAAACTTTGGTTGAGTTGATCACCTTGCAGACTTCCAAGTCTGAATCTGCCCCACACTTGCTCCATCCATTTATTTTATGTGGCCTCTGGTTTACATACTGTCATATTTGGGAAAGCTAAGCTCTTCCAGTCATCTAATTGCAGTGCTTATTTTCTTGATTTAGTTAACAAAATTCCAGTGAATGATGCTAAAATTTCTCACCTTGAGTTTTGTTTTGCCAGAACACTCATGGTAATTAAGATTGTGCCAATTTTTCAACAAAATCATCCTCTCTACGGAAGCTTATCATCATTTATTGTTATTGCTTATCATTATTTATTGTGCTTTAGCCCATACCTAGTTCAGAGGAACTGAATGTTAAAATTCAGCAGGTCTCAGATATCAAGAAATGCTCATGTATACAGGCTACAAATATGAACCTACTGTTTGGTCATTACTGTCTATTTGAAGATGAAATTAATCATAAGTTTTTTTATGGTGAAAATACTGTACAAAGGGGTTACAGTTACATGAGCAAGGTAATGAGTACATTTCTTATCAAGCATTATTGCCTCCTCCTTTGATTTTCCCCTCATGCCTTTCAAAATTTTGCCCCGGTAGTCCAAAACAACTTGTTTACTCTACTTACATTAATGGAATATGTACAACTAACTTACATAGATCAAACAAATGATGCCTGGTGTTAGTGGTTTTAGTCTTGTCATGCTAATTATGAGGCATCTGTCTTGCTCCTTTCTCTTGAACAAGGTAAGAACCACTTTCATTAGTCCACTATATAAATTATAAATCTGTATATTTGGCTTATTTCTACATGTTTGGCTTATTTCTTAAACTTCACCTATAGTGATTATAAGACATATGATCAGTAGTGAATGTAACCCTAGTTTTTACATTGTTAACATGTCATTTTACCATCCTCATACCAGACAAAGTATGCACAAAACACGGTAATAAATTAAAAACTACATTGGTATGTAAGAAATATGGAATAAGAATAGAGTATTTGGTGGAAGTACTTAGTAGAGAACCTATCACAGAAGAGATTTAATTAGTTGATTGAGTTAAAAGGCATCGAAACTTCAGTCTGAAGCCTATTCTATTTAACACTACTCTTCCCAACACTGAAATATCAAAGAAAATTTAAAAAAATTAATCATTTTTGTCATGTTTAAGAAAATATGAAGAAAGTATTAAAGTATTAGAGGGGCCTAGTTAGATCAACATATTCATTTCTAACTCTCTTAGGATATAGGAACATATATACATATATTAATTAACTATAAAAGAACTAAAAGAGAAGAACAAATATATACTTCATAAAATATATGCATATACTTTATATACAGGACACACACACCATATATATATATATATATGTATATATGTATATATATATATACATATATACATATATATATATATATATATATATTCCCACTGACAGTAGTTAACAAATGTAGAAATTACTTGATTCATTTAGCAAAACAGTTAATAGAGCTCTCGAAAAGTTTTCATTAAGTTTATTGGTTTTTGAAATTTGGTTCTTCAAATTTTGGAAATATAGCAAAAGCTTAAAGTGAAATAATCCTACGTTTCTTAATTTAAGTAACAAGTGACCTATGTATGTTAACACAGCCCCCCTGTATTTCTGGAACAAAGCTAACTTCCTCACGGTATATGTTGCATTTAATGGGATGTTGAATTTGGTTTGCAAGGACTGCATTGGGGATTTTTACCCTTGTTATAGTTCTAAAGACTTAATTTGTGATATAGAATGTGATCCACTTTCATGAAAGTTGCACAGTCTGTTGAGAAAGAATTGCATTTGTCATTGGTTGGAATACTCTGCAGATTTTGTTAAGTACATTTTTTTATGTATTTTAACTCTGAGATTTTTTTTAGCCTGGGTGATCTATTGATGTGACTTATTGAAGTCACACAGTATTATTTAATTTGGATCTATCTGTCTGCTATGGCCACTAGTATTTATCTTATGAAATTGGGTGCACCAACATTCAATGCATATATGTTTACAATCACTATATGTCTTCTTGATGAGTTTTCTGCCCTTTAATAATAAGTAGTGACCTTCTTTAACTTTTCTTGTGAATTTGGACATCAGAATGCTTTGTGAGATATGAGCACAGCCGTTGTCTGCTTGCATTATTTTATATAACATTTGCTTGGAAAATCATTCCCATTCTTTCACACTCAGTCTGCATATGCTAGCAAGGTGAGTTCTTAGCTGAAAACAAAACATTGGACCTCATTTTTAATACAGTAAGTTAGTCTGTATCTTTTAATTGGAATATTCAGATTGTTCATATAAGTATATTATTGAATGTATCAGTACTTGTGGTTTTGTTTTTGGAGATTCTTGAATACACAATTTTTGTCCATTAGTTACCTGAGAGATTTGATGATTTGCTGAATAAATTATATTTCATGGGTTTTATCTAATTCTCCTTTCTGTCTTTATTCTCTTTCGTGTCTCTCATGATTAAAAATCACAATTTCTTTTCTCTTTTCTGGATATATTACATTTCAAGTAACATGAAAAGATGTTCTTCCATTAAGGGATATTTAACCACATTTTGCAAATATTGACATTACATACAACAGGTAACTCTGAAATAACTTTGAACTAGCACTAATTTTTAGGGAAATCATAAGTAAAAATTACAGCCATATTTGTATGTCTGGGAGAATCAGAAAAGATGACTCTATGGCCTGGTGTATATATCAGAACTCTTCATTAGTTATTGTCATACCTATATATTATGCTACACAAATAGTCTAAGCTTGCTCTGGTAGTTCAAGAATGAACCAGATAGATTTTTCTTCCTTTAAGGTCCCATGGCATTTATAGCCTAGTAGGAAACATAAATGCCTTGCATATAATGGTAAAAACTTTTAACAAATTACAGGATAGTCAATATGTATTATTTTCAAAATAAATGTAATAAATATTTCATATATTTAATCTGGTTAAGTCACAACATATAGAATATGTAACAATAAAAAGGAAGAAATAAAATCAGAGATTTAACCACCCAAAATGGGACTATAAGTACTTCAAGCACTGTGAACACAGAAATGAATGCGAAAAGACATGTAAGGAGTAATCTAAAAATCAAATATGTGCTAGTTTAACGCCCCTTCACTCTTCCGCATGGGTCAAAGGGTTTGAACTCAGAGCCTGGGCACTATCCCTGAGCCTCTTTGTGTTCAAAGCTTGCATTCTTTCATTTCAGCCAAAGTGTCACTTTCAGCTCTTTCTGAATGGTTTATTGGATATGAGGCACATGGGGACATTTTCCTGCCTGGGCTGGCATCAAACCATGATCCTCAGATCTCAGCCTTCTGAGTAGCTAGGATTACAGGCATAAGCCACAGGCATCCGGTTCTAGTTTAAAGTTTTTAATTAAAATAGATTTTCTAATAGGTAGAGCAAAGGAGTTTGAGAACAGTGCATATATTTAAATACTTGGAAGCTAGTGAATGATTTCTACCAAAGCAATGATGAACCTCTTTACTGCCTTTTACATTATATTATACAAAGGCTTGCATTACTCTTACCTTGTGAAAATTATAATTGCATTACAGTCTGAGACTTTAGTGCCATTTAAGCAAATTAAACTGACTGACTTCAATGGATTCAAACAGCAAAAATATGTGCTTGTGGGTGAGCTTACATTAGAATTCAAAGGCTCATCACTTGCATTTCCTACCCCTGAGAAATCTGTTCTGCAAAAGAAAATGCATTGTTTGTGTCCTGTTTTTCTAGGATTATTGCTTCCTTTTAAGGAAGTCAAGGAAACTTGTCCAATTTATAAAGGTTATCTGACTGTTAAAGCACCACTTTCAACATGTGCTGAATGTGCTAATAGAAATTATCCCTGACAGAATTTTCCACAGGCCGTAAAATACAAAACACAGAAATAACTGATTAGTCACCATGACAGAATGAACACCAGAGAATGACTTTTCTTTGCATATCATTTAAAAAATCAATTAGAAGGGCACAGAGGGATCAATATTATTTAGTGAAAGATAACCAAGAAAAAGAGCACAAACATTTCATTTACCTCTCCTTATATTTTTTCTAGTTTGCCTGATAACCTGGGAGCAGGACTTAATAAAAAGCAGAAATAAAAGTCTCTCTCCACTGTGAGAATTGCCCTTTTTGTTTCTTTTCAGATTCATGAAGCTATCAGATCCAATCATCAATGAAAAGGTACTTCATTGGTCCATAGTGATATTTTGATAATTCAAAATTTGTGGACAATACACTAAAAAAGGATTTTCTCCCTTCTGTCCTTCTTTATCCTTTTGCCTACAATTTATTATTAGTTTTGTTTTCTAGTTTTGTGATTGACTGTAAAATATCAAGCCCAGTATTTGATATTATTTTGTGACCTATGAATGCCACCTGGTAAGATATGGAATCTGTGTTTAAAAGTTCCTGATGTGAATTCATTTTGTAATTTCTCATTGTTTCAAGGATCCCACAAATATGTTTTCAATTTTTAAGTTATGGGATATACTTTCATAAAACTTTATTCAGGAAGTAAATGTATATCTTTAAGGAATATCATTAAACTAGTATGGAAATGAGGTCATTTGGTCTTGTGTGCAAAACTTAGCATCTACATTTTGAAATATTCTTTGACAAGAGGATTTGGATTTGATTTTGATGTGCTACAATATTTTGATCAAAGACACTAAAAAACTGCTGGGTGTTATAATTCCAGCTTGTCCATGAGACTTTTTTTTTGTCGGTCATGGGGCTTGACCTCGGAACTCTGGGCTTGGGCTCTATCTCTCAGCTCTTCAGTTAAAGGCGAGCACTCTACCACTTGAGCCACAGCTCCACTTCCAGTTTTCTGGGGGTTTATTGGAGATAAGTGTCTCACGGACTTTTCTGCCTGGACTGGCTTTGATCTGTGATCCTCAGATCTCAGCCTCCTGAGTAGCTAGGATTACAGGCGTGCACCACCGGCACCCTGCTTCCATGAGACTTTTAGCTCCAAGTTATGAACAAAAATATGGAGAGGAATATGTGGCTCAAACAGTAGAATGTCAGCCTTGAATACAAGAGTGAAATCAAAGTGCCAAACCCTGAGTTCAAGCCCTACTACAAAAGCACATATGAAGAAAACAAAAGACATGCTAAACTGACATCGGTATTCCCTTGTTCAATTCAGCACGATGTATAGTAGCCAAGAAAGCCAATCTAAGGTTCTACAAGCAGATGAAGTAATATAAAAATATCACCTATATGTTTTTATACATATGTGTATATGTGTATATGATACTACTCAGTTATAAACAATAGTGAGAGCTTAGTGGTAGAGTGCTTACTTTGCATGCATGAAGCCCTGGGTTCAATTCCTCAGTATCACATAAACAGAAAAAAAGCCATAAGTGGGACTGTGGCTCAAGTGGTAGAGTGTTAGCCTTGAGCACAGAGAGGCTCAGGGACATAGCCCAGGCCCTGAGTTCAAGCCCCAGGACTGGCCAAAAAACAAAAACAAAAAACAAGAAAAAACCAAAAATGAAATCTTGTCATTTGTTGAAATGTAAATGAAAGTATAATTCATTATGTTAGAGCAAAGATAACCTCTGCAAAGGAAAGCAAGTATCTGATCTCATAGATAACTGTGATTGCATAGAAGCTGAGAGGAGAATGGTGGTTGCCAGAGGCTGGTGAGACTATAGCAGTAGTACAATTTGGAAAGGTTGATGATCAGGGACATAGCTACAGTAAGACTGGAGTAAACAGCTCTGCTGTGCTATTGCATAATAGGCTGACTGTAGATAATTACTAATAATACAAGGGCAAAAACAAATCGTTTAACTAGGGATACAGGTGGACCCATTGCAACAATGAGATGTACAAGTCATTATGTCGATAAACGAAATTTACAACTTTAGTGAGGGGTGGGGGGAGTATTTGGGGGGGAGGAGGGGAAGGGATGGGAAGGGGAAACAAAGAGGAGGCAACAATGCTTGATAAGAAATGTACTCGTTATCTTGCCCATGTATTTGTAACTCCTCTGTACAATAAAAATTAAAATAAAAATAAAAAGTTTTGAAGGGTTTCATCACAAAGAAATAAAATATGCTTGAGGACAGTTTAACTTAACTTAAAAATTTCACAATTGCTGCATGTGTTAAAATGGCATGCAGAATTTCATGAAAATGTATAATTATTACTTTTTCTAAATCAGTTAAAAGTAATTTAATAGCAAATTTCACAGGGCTCATTCATCCCTTATTCTTATCTACTCAGGATGCTGAGGGCTACCCCTGTCCCCTAGTGTCTTTAGAAACTAGAAACCTCTCTTTTACAAGTAAAAATTAGAGGTCTTAATTATATCATACTCTCCCATAATCCCAGCAGTACTTTCTCAGCAGCTTTAATTGATTCAGTTGGATGGAGTTCCATGTATCTTCCGCTATTGACATACTCTGGTATTGCAATGATTTCAAATTCATATGGTGGAAATGTCCTTTGACAGATCTTACCTATATTAAAAGTTGTAGACTCAGGGGCTTAAAAATAACTTTTCTTGTCTCACTGCTTTTAAGAATTCAATATGATACTGAATAAGAGTTTGGAAAGCAGAAACTCTTGACTTATTTCTGACTATAGAGAAAATCATTTTATGTTTTCCATGTTTAGTATAACTAGGGAATAAAAGTTTATAGAATATTCTTTTATAATGATGACATAGATTCTTTACTATCCTATTTTCCTGAGAGATTTCATCAGGAATTAGTATTGAAATTTGTCGAAGTACTTTTCTACCTCAACTAACAGGATTATGTGATTCTTTCCTTGATTTGGCTTATGGGATATATTGCATTTATTGAACCGGGTTAAGTTGAGCCATGTCTGTAGTGATAGAATAATATTAATTTTCAGCCTGGAACTGGTGGCTCATGTCTGTAATTCTAGCTACTCAGGTCATCTGGGGATCGTGGTTCAAATCCAGTCTGGGCAGGAAAGTCCATGAGATTCTTATCTTTGACCCACGAGAAAACTGGAAGTGGCTCTGTGGCTCAAGTGGTAGGGCGCTCACTTTGAGCTGAAGAGCTCAGGGACAGTGCCCAGGTCCAAAATTCAAGCCCCATGAATGACAAAAGATAATTAATAACAGTAATATCAATTTGATCACGGTGTATTATGATCACCCAACTGTGTTGTTTAACTTGGTTTGAAAATATTAATTGGGAATTCTTATGTATGTGTTCATCAATGTTATTGATCCATAATTCTATATTTTCTTGTTCTTATTCAATATAAATATAATACTATACTCAAAGAAGAAATTTGCTAGCATTTTTTCCTTTCTAATTTTTGAAGAATTAGGGAAGTGTCACTATTTATTTTTCTGAAAAATCTGATAAAATTTATCAATACACTATGAGATCCCAGGCTTTAAATTATTTGGAGCTGTTTTATATTTTCAATCATTATTTTTGCTTTACATTTAGATGGTTTATTTTCTTTGATTTTGGTTTTAATAGGTCTTATGTATGCAGAAATTTATAAATTTCTTTTAGACTATCCATTTTATTAGAAGATACATTTTCACAGTATTCTATCATAATCCTCTAGCTTTTGTAATTTTTGTTTTGTTTTTCATCTTCCTTTTGGTTAATTTGACTAAGAGTTTAACAAACCAATTTAAAGGTTTATTGTCAAGGTGATGCATGGGGAGTTACAGTTATATGTCATTTAATGAGTTCATTTCTTTTTAACAATGTCCTCCTTCCTTGGCTTTCACCCAGTTTTCTGTTCCCAATCTCATCCACAAGCTATATAGATCTTTTTCAACATAATATCTGGTGAATATGATATGCTGTATTTATTCACTCTTTTCTCACTCCATTTCTATTCTTTCCCCTTTCTCTCATCAAAACAGATAAACTTGGGGCTGGGAAGGTGGCTCAGTGCTAGAGTCCTTGCCTTGCATTCGTTAGGCTCTGGGCTCAATTCCTCAGAAAGAGTCAGAAGTGGCGCTGTGGCTCAAGTTATAGAGTGCTTGCCCTGAGCTGAAGAGCTGAGGGACAGCACCCAAGCCCAGAGTTCAAGCCCCACGACTGACAAAAAAAAGATAAATACAAGAGAAAAAGTATAGGATTGTCTACACATGTCCAGAAAACTGAAGCCAGATACTTATATATCACCCTGCACCAGGTTCCATTCAAAATGGATTAAAGACCTCAGTGTAAGATCAGATCCCTGAATATATTACAAGAAGTTGTAGGGAAAACACTGGCGTTCCTAGGCTTCGGCTAAAACTTCTTAAGTAAAGATCCACAATCACAACAAGTCCATGAAAGACTGCATAAATGGGATTGCATCAAATTTAAAAGTTTCTGCATGGCAAAGGATATAGCTAGCAAGATTAATAGAAACATGGGAGAAGATTTTTATGTGCTATATACCAGACAAGGGCCTCAGATCTAAAATATAATTAGAGCTCAAAATTAACACCTACAAAAATAAACCCTCAAGGAAGTGGTGCTGTGTCTCAAGTGAGAGATCTCTCGTCTTGAGCTGAAGAGGTCAGGGATAGTGCCCAGGCCAGAATTCAAGCCCCCCAACTGACAAAATAAAAACTAAAAATAATACAAAAATAAAATAAACCCTCAAATAAACAACTACCCAATTAATAGATGGCTAGAGACTTAAAGAGAAATTCAAAGATTTACATATTTAAAGATACAAGAAGATTGGCCAATAGACATATGAAAAATATTTAACATCTCTGGTCATAAAAATGTACAAATCAAAACAACACTGTAATTCCACCTCACCTCAGTTTGGTCATTATCAAGATAAAGCAATTTAGCTTTTCACAGAAAACTTTTGCTTCAAAGATTGTTTGTATTTTGTGTATATTTCATTAATATACTTGACCTTCATTATTTCTCATATTGGGTTTGGCTTTTAAAAAAATAAGAAATTCAGAAATGTTTCAGTTCTACAAGTCAGACTTGGAATACAATGCATCTTGATCAGAATCATCCCTTCCATTTTTCTTATCTATCTTTTGTTTTTGTTTGACTAGGATCTTGAGAAGGTTTGAAATCACTTAAAGGCAGCAAGAAACTCCTGGGAGTCTTATGCAAAGGTGATTATTTTATGAATAAAGCTCTACTTATCTATAAAATAAAAGCAAGGCTGCATCAAATTAAAATGTTTTTGCACATTATAAGAAACACTCATCCAAACTGAGAAGACTTATGACATGGGAGATAAACTTCAACTATTTAAAGAACCAATAGATAGAATCAACATCCAATATATGCAAAACACCCAAAAATTAAACAGCAAGAGAGCTGATAATCGATTGAACATGAATTGGGCAATTATTTCTCAGAATAAGTACAAGTGGCTTATAAATACATGAAAAAACATTCAATATTCTTAAAAAACCAAACATAGAGCTCCCCAATGATCCAGCAATCCCACTCATGGGAATTTAGCCAAACAATCACAAACAAGGCTACACTAAAGCTAACATAACACTTAGGTTCATTGCAGCATTATTTACCATAGCTAAGATATAGAACCAACCCAGATGTCATCAGTAGATGAAGGGATCAAGAAAATGTGGTATATATAGACAATGGAATTCTATGCAGATCAAAACTACACTAAGACTCTATCTTACCCCAGTTGGAATGGAACTCACCAAGGAAATAAACAATAACAAATTTTGGCTAGGCTTCAAGGTGAAAGAAACACTTACATACTGTTCAAATGTAAGCTAATACAACTATTATGGAAACATGTATCTAGATAATTTAGAAACTAAAAAATAATCTTTCTGTAGGTCACTGCTCTATCACTTTTGGTAATATATTTGAAATCTGGTAAAGCATACTAGAAAGACACGTGTATAACAATATTTATTGCATCACTGTTCACGATATCCAATCTATGGAGTCAGCCTAAGTTCCCAACAACCAAAGAAGAAAGAAAATGGGTATATTTACTCCACATATATTCAGCCATTAAGAAGGAAATAATGTAATTTACAGGAAAACTGATTAAAATGCAGATTGAACTCCTGATGGGAGGCCCAACAAAATAAATATGGAATGATTTTGCTGGCTTTTAGATTTTACACCTAAAATTGTAATAATGATAATAAAAAGTAAATAACAAAGTAAAATAATAAAATAGCCATACTAGTACTTTAATGTAAAATAAAAACAGCCTGATGACAATAAAGAGAGGGTAGGGGAAGGAAAATGAATTTGAGTGATGAAGATCTTTGAAATAGCTTAGACAAATAGAAAGATGATAGATGAATAGATGATAGGTACAGAGATACAGATGATAGATAGGTAAAAATGTAGATGAGGGGAAGGAAGAATAAAGAAAGAATAAAATCAAAAGGAAGGAAGGAAGGAAAGAAGGAAGAAAGGAAGGAAGGAAGGAAGGATGGAAGGAAGGAAGGAAGGAAGGAAGGAAGGAAGGAAGGAAGGAAAAAAGGAAGGGAGGGAGGGAAGGAGGGAGGGAGGGAGGGAGGGAAGCAGTAAGGGAGAAAGGGAGGGAAGGAAGGAGGGAAAGAATGAGACTAATGAAAACCACCAATCATCAACAAAGCATGAAGAGAAGAGTGACATGAGAATACATTATAGAGGATAAATGTATTAAAAGTACTCTCTATGCATTTATGGAATTATCATAATGACCTCCTCTTATACTATTTAACATATGCTAATTAAAAATAAATATAGAAACAAAACTAAAATCTGGAATGTAGATTTTTTTTCAGTTGTGGGGCTTGAACTCTGGGCTTTGGCACTGTCCCTGAGCTCTTCAGCTTAAGGTGAGTGTTCTACCACTTGAACCACAGAGCCACTTCCGGTTTTCTGGGGGTTTATTGGAGATAAGAGTCTCATGGACTTTTCTGCCTGGGCTGGCTTTGAACCGTGGTAGATCTTATTTTTTTCTTTTACTTTTTTCCTTCCTCCTGTATGTATGTACTCTTTCCTTCTTTCCTCCCCTTATTTTCTCAGTTTCATTTGGCCTACATGCATTCTTTAAAGGCATGCTGTTGTCCCTAAAATGAAGGTTGACTTGGTTATATCAAACAACTCTCCGCCACAAATGAGAATGAGAGAAAGACCTTCAAAGAATCCTTTGAAAATGCAAGTCCTAGCACAGCTGATAAAAGCTTTGTTTAGAAACCTTCTATCCTAAAGGGACATGAAAGTAATGGCAGTAACAAATATTATTTAACATTTAACATTCATTTCAACTAATGATGTTTGAACATTAGACTTTGTGCTTTTATCTTGGATTTTTCTCTCATACATGACTCTGAACTGCTTGAGCCACACCTTCAATTCGACCTTTCCCTCATGATTTGGAGATAGGAATCTTATGGATGTGTCTTCCCAGACTGACTCTGGACCTCAATACACAGATCTCAGTCTCTAGAGTAGCTAAAATTACAGGTGTAAGTCACTATGTCTGGCTTATTGTATGTTTTTTTTTAAATAGTATTGTTAAGTCTAAAGTTTGGAAAGGGGTGAAATAAGGTATGAATCCATATTATTTATTATGTTCTTTACTAATATATTGTACTTTGGGTATAGTTTTATTTACTTTTAAAATGAAGTCTGTGTTTAAAATAATCTCATTGTACCTCATCACAGTTTTTTTTAATTAAATATTATCTTGAAGCAAATTATTCTTTCAAACTTTTTATCATTTTTCTTTTCCTCTGTCATGATTTCAGTCTCAATTTCTTTCTCAGAAATTATCTGACGGCAGTGATATCTCTTGTGTGTGTGTTTGTGTGTGTGTGTGTGTGTGTGTGTGTATGTGTGTTTGTGTGTGTGTGTGTGTGTGTGTGTGTGTGTGTGTGTGTGCGCGCGTGTGTGTTTCTAGCAGGGCATTTTTAAGTTATCTTTAAGTAGTTTTACAAAAAAGCCACTTAACAAATCAGTTCATAAATGTAATGTACTTTGATCAGAGTCACCACTTTCAACATCCTCACCCATCCCTCACCTACTCAATCCTTCCCTCCTTTTCTTAATTTTGTAGACTATATGGTGAATTCTTGAAAGCAATCTTTTCCCTTGCCCCTACCCCATCCATTTCAAGTACTGTACCTTGGAACTTATTTCTTTTAACTTTGGTTTTGCCTTTTTAAGGAATTACAGTACTCAAGTTCTCCCTTGAATCTACCATATTTCAGTTCATACATTTTTGTAAGCCTGAATACCACCTAATATGTTTGCTTGTAAGTTTATAAGCTATATCTAACTTACACATATATGTGAAATTATGCATCCTTTTTCTCTCTGGACTTGACTTACTTCATGTCACATAAATTTTTCTAGGTCTCTCACTTTTTCTTCAAATGATACAATAGCATTCTTTTTAAATAAGTTTTTTATTGTAAAAATACTGTACAGAGGGGTTACAGTTGCATGAGCATGGTAATGAGTACATTGCTTACCAAGCAATGTTTTTTCCCTACCATCTGTGCCCTCCCACCTTCTCAACTACACTCCCCTCCCCCCACCTAAAATGTAAAGTGCATTTTTCAACATAGATGTACAATACCCTTCTTTCAATGCCTTTCCCCCCTAAATTTGATTTAGAGATTTATTTATGTAATGGATATGAAAACTGAATAAAATGCAATATAAATGTAAAATAGATTTACTGAACTTATCTTTATAAAAATAGTATCATGAGATAATAGAAATTATTTTTTCAGGTTAGTTAGACATGTATAACCTTTGTTTGTATATTTAGTTGACTATCTGGGGTGTTTTTCCATGTATATAATTTATTCAGTTTGTATAACAAAATATAAATTATAGATAAACTATTATTCATTAAATAATACATCAATTATTTTATTGTTATTATCTATAAGTAGATGCACAATGGAATTGCCACTTAAAGTAGTTTATTAATATATTTTGATTAATGGCACATCTTCCAATAGTCTCACCCATTCATCCCCTACCCACACCTTCCTTAAGTCTTTTTAATTTTGTAGGATATACTTTGGATTCTTAATTGTATTTTTCTCCTACTCTCCTCTTCATTTGTCCATCCCTTTCCCTACCCGACCCTACCCCTTTTGAGTACCCACGTCCTTTTGTACCTAGTTAAAAATATGATTTTTCTATATTTTCAAGTTCTCAATTTTCCCAGTTTCTATATTCCACAGGTCTATATTTTCTAGTTTGTAATTTTGACGTCAGAGACTGGGGATAGTTCTCTCTTGAAGAACAAGGTAGCATACTAATAAACTTGGATTTATTAGCCAATAACAACCCTGTTCAAATATACATCCATTATCTACTAATTTATTCAATGGCTTATACAAGTTACCAAGATCTTGTACAGTATCAATTTATTCCTGTTAAATGAATGTTTTAGAGCTCAGAGGGTGTTGTAAATTTTACTTAAATTAATTGAATAAAAAATCACAACCAGGGCTGGGAAGGTGGCTCAGTGGTAGAGCACTTGCCTTGCATGCATGAGGCCATGGGTTCGATTTCCCAACACATAAGCAAAAAGAAAAAAAACCAGGAAGTGGCGCTGTGGCTCAAGTGGTAGAGCACTAGCCTTGAGCTGAAGAGCTGAAGGATGGCGCCCAGGCCCAGAGTTCAGGCCCCATGACCGGACCCCCCCAAAAAAATTACAACCATAGAAAAAAGTTCTTTATAAAATATCATTTACTTTTCTCCTTTTGTCCTTTATGGAATAGTAAAAGGTTTTATATAGGAACAATATAAATTCTCTTCAGTTAACATTGTGTGTCTATTCAGGTAATTCAATGAGTTGAATATTCCTTACCACTATGGCCTTTGCCCATGTTATTTGTTTGAATGACTCATCATACACTTGAACTGTTAGCCCTTGTGTTACAGAAGACATTCATATTTTCACACTTAATGCAAAATACATTGCTGAGTAAAATGAATGCAATGCACAATTGTGATCGTGCAGTATGCATAAGTAAAAGATTGGTGGCCTTTCTACTTTAAAGGAAACATTGAAATATATTACAGAAAGAAATTTTGTCTTCCACTCTAACAATGAGATGTACAAGACACTATGTTGAAAATGAACTTTACAACTTGGGGGGAGGGGGAGTTGGAGAGGTGGAATGGGAAGAGATGTTAGGGGAAAACAAAGGAAGAGGTAACAATGCTCAATAGGAAATGTACTCATTACCTTACTCATGTAACTGTAACCCCTTTGTACAGTACTTTTATAATAAAACATATATTAAAAAGAGAAATTTGGTCTCAAAAATATGTTTAGAGATTTAAGTACTGACAGTATGTTTACTAGTATAGCTATGACTATTTTGGTTCCATAAATAATGCGAAGTGGTTAAAATTGAAAGCTGGACTTTATACTTTATGCTTTATACCTTAGTAATCATTATATCATGCCTATTGGATTTTTTTGATTTGCAGGGAGACTTGGAACATCTAGACAGTCTAACAATGTGATGTGGGATATAGTTGGCCATATAAGGTAGTTTAATGTAAGATTGAAGGTAGATATTCAGGGTATGTGATATCATCATGACTTCCACAGGAGTTGAGGTTGAAATTCAGCCACTTGAGAAATCACCCATGTCAATGCAAGATCTACTCATTGAAGTTACCACACCAAGGCTCAGATAAGTGTTCTTGATTGGCCATATTCCATGCAGTTGTATCTTACCCAATTCAATGTCAGGAGCTTCCATTTCTCAGCAGAGGAAAAACAAATAGAAGATCTACACTTGAAACTTTCTTATAATGCTTTTATATAATTCCTATAAAACTATAGGAATTATATTTCCTTTCTCCCAGTGGAATGTAACAGTTCACTTTTATCTATAATAAAACACACCCAGGAATATAACATCTCTAAGTATAATTTTAGTAAGTTATCAAACCTAAGATTAATCAGAGTGTGCTTATAAATTAGGGACATGTCTGAAGTGAGAGTAGTCTGCATTGTTTATTAACTTCAGAATGTGTCCATTCCAGTTTTTAAAAAAAGATAAAATACATACAGTTTTTCTTTTCAATGCTTGCTAAAACCCTAGTCAATGAGAATATTCAAATTTTATATTCTGTGGTCAAAGGGGGTGAGACATGCAATAGATTCATTTCTTTCTTTGTCTCACTTTTTATTTTTGGTCGGTCGTGGGGCTTGAACTCTGGGCTTGGGCGCTGTCCCTCAGCTCTTCAGCTCAAGGTGAGAGCTCTACCACTTGAGCTACAGCGCCACTTCCGGTTTTCTGGTGGTTTATTGGAGATAGGGATCTCATGGTCTCTCATACCCGTGCTGGCTTTGAACCGCGATCCTCAGATCTCAGCCTCCTGAGTAGCTAGGATTACAGGCGTGAGCCACCAGCGCCCGGCTTCTTTGTCTCACTTTTAAATCATCCCCATCCTTCCTGGAAAATGAACAGGCTATGTGTTTTGTTTTTATAAATAAACTACAAACATAAGCATAAGTTATACATAAAGCAGAGTATAGGTAAATAAAGCATGGATGCTGTCTTGAATTCTCCTCCACCTGATTGTTAGCTAGAGGCCAGCAAAATAGCTGTATACCCTGACATTGGGTGGCAATGTCTCATGCCTGTGATCCTTGCAACTCAAGAGGCTGAGATCTGAGGATAATGGTTCAAATCCATGTCAGGCAAGGAAATTTGTGAGACTTTTACCTCTAGTTAATGAACAAAAAGCCAAAAGTGAATCTGGGGTCAGGTAGTAGAGAACTAAGGGATAGTGCACAGTTCCTGAGTTCAAGCCCAAGTGTCAGCATGCAAATTAAATATATACGTATATATTTGTATACATATATATGTATATATACATATGTATATTCCTGTATATCTTATATGGGATTATGAAAAGCTGTTTACTCTCTGAGCAACAATCACTATATAAGAATGTCTTTGCAACTGGGCACTGGTAGCTCATACCTGTAATCTTAGCTACTTAGGAGCCTGAGATCTGGGGATCACAGTATGAAGCCAGTCCAGGCAGGAAAATCATTGAGCCTCTTATCTCCAATTAACAACCAGAAAACTGGAAGTGTTGCTGTGGCTCAAAATGGTAGAATGCTAGTCTTGAGCAAAAAAGCTGAAGGACAATGTCCAAGTCCTGAGTACAAGTCCCACAACCAACTACAATAAAATCTATGATGGCTTAATTTTGTTAAACAGGATTGGTGTTCTTGTTACTTAGCATAATGTGGCCAAATCTAATCAAGCAATACCCTTTTTAAAAATGAATGACCAGCCCGGGCGCCAGTGGCTCACACCTATAATCCTAGCTACTCAGGAGGCTTAGATCTGAGAATCGCAGTTCAAAGCCACCCCAGGCAGGGAAAACTCTGAGACTCCTATCTCCAATAAAACCACTAGAAAACCGGAAGTGGCGCTGTAGCTCAAGTGGTAGAGCGCTCGCCTTGAGCTGAAGAGCTGAGGGACAGCGTCCAGGCCCATAGTTCAAGCCCCATGACCGACAAAAAAAAAAGAAAAGAATGACCAAATGGCAGATTTCAGGGGAAGATAACACTGTCTGCTTAACTTGAATCAGAGCATGTCTGTCTCACTTCCTATGTCCTGGGAGAGTGTGCCAGGAAACAGAGTTTCCCAAAGTAATTGTTCTGAAAAATGAAGAGGATGTTATTAAAAATTGGATGTTGGATAAATAATGTGTGCCAATTATAGTAGATTTTGAGACTGCCAATTTGTTTCTATGAAGATCTGTCTCTCTTCCAAATTAAGTGTGTTATGATTATTTCATTTCTTTTATAAAACCTGCATGGTACAAAGTCAAGCAGTTGACTTACTATCAGAATACAGCATTTTATATATGATGTGTAAGTATGAAACTTTGGACTGCTTTGTGGTAACTATCCACTATTTTATCTGAATTGATTGTTTTCAACAGCATGTATGTAGCTAAGTTCAATTTAATGAAAAATAAAAGCTGTGATTGATCCACTCATCCTGTTCAATCTGTATGGGGCATATTGATTCAAAGTGGCATTTTGAAATTTAATTAAATCTAGCAGTCTTGTATATTTTACATATAGTATTTACACAGTGGCCTACCAATGTGCTTGATTTTTCTCCCCTTCACTATTGAACCTACTAGCTGTTTTTAGTTTGTTTGTCCACATTTAATCCCGGATAGAAATCAGATAATACAGAGTTTTCTCGTGAGGTATAAAGCTCTATTGAAATAATTTTAAAATAATAATAGGTTCTAAAAATTCTATAACATGTTCAGGATTATGTTTTAGGATTTCGCTGACGCTATTTATAATTGTGAATTCAATGGTTTAAAAATTGTTTAAATAGGGATACAGGTGGACCTATTGCAGCAATGAGATGTACAAGTCGTTATGTTGAAAACACTTTACAACTCTGGCAAGTGGTGGGGGGGCAGGATGGGAAGGGACGGGAAGGGGAAACAAAGAAGGAGGCAATAATGCTTGATAAGAAATGTACTCATTATCTTGCCCATGTAATTTTAACCCATCTGTACAGTATTTTCACAATAAAAATGTTGATGGACTTCAATAGAATATAAAATATAGAGAGTTTTCACATTGCTGTTAGTATGAATCAAATTTTATGCTGATTATTCTTATAGTTATTATCTCATGTAATTTTTCATTCCATATGTTAATATCTTTAGGGTGATTTGATGAATGAAGGAATTAGAACTAGAAGGAATTATATAAATTTGTCCTCATATTTATATATTTAAAATAAATAGCCAGATCCAAGACTTTGTCATTTGAAATTAAGCATTTTACATATTATGACTTTTTACAAGTTAAGTTTGATGAACTTAAAATGTTTAAGCTTATTAGAATCTATTTAAATGAGAGATATATCTTTATAGGTTAAAACAATGATTTTCATGAAAAAATAGTACTTTTTTGGGTGGGAGGTTTCTGAATTGCTGGAAGTTATAGCATAAGTTTAATAGAGGGATATTTCTCCAACTAATAATTGTCTTTAATGTTTTACAGACTTTAATATCAACATTAAACAATTCTTAAATAACATTTGGTTACTCCATTCAAGTCAGTAGCTACATTTTAATATATATTTAAAAATGCAATATATAATCACTTTTAATTTCTGTGAATTAATTGGAGAAAAATAAAACTTTGGAAAATACTAAACTTTGTCATTTCAATAGGTATATTATTTAATAATTTATCCTTGTGTTTCAATTTTATATATAAGAAGAAGATATCAAATATTTATAAAATATTTCCCTAATAAATACATCCATTCACTGTCTTTATCAGCTTGGGCTAATATAATAATATAACTAACATGGCTTAAAAAAACAAACAAGTATTTATTTTGTCTCAATTGTCAAGGTGCAAAGCAGGTAAATTCTTGATTTGGTTTGTAAACCTCTACTTTCTCACTTTTTTTCTGGCACTGATACTTGGATTCAATGCTTGGGCACTATCCTGTAGCTTTTTAATGCTCAAGGCTGTCACTCTGTCACTTGAACCACAGATCTGCTTTTGGGTGGTTAATTGGAAAAGAGAGTCTGACAGAGTTTCCTGCTCCAGATCGTTCCAACCTTATCCTCAGATCTCAGACTCCTAAGTTAACTACACATGAATAGAGGAACGAGTCACCAGTGCTCAGCAATTACTATATTCTTGTATGTTTCCTTGGTGCTCCTGAAAAGATAGAGGAAAAGATTAGTTGTTTCTTTGTCCTCTTCTAAGCATGTCCACCTTTTAGCTTTAAGACTTCATTTAGTCCCAATTACATTCATAAAATCTTCGGCTGCAAATATGGTCATATTAAAGGTTAATAGATCAAACTCAGAATAGAGATACCTGCTTAATATTTGCAAGCACATAAATTAAGCTATAGGTGAGATGCTGGAAATATAAATATTCTACATCCTGAAGTTTATACATGGTGGAAAGAATAAATTTATAAGTGGTAAATAAAACACAGTAACACAAATAACTCTGATGGAATTGAAAGTCAGGAAGATGGTTCCAAGGATAGATCTAGAAATTAGAGATAAATGGATAGAGGAAATGGTGGGTGAATACAAATTGAATATTCAATATTATATATGTGAAAATGGAACCAGTTACCTTTGGGGTTTGGGGAATGGGTGTGGTTGGGAGAAATGATGCAAGGGTGACATTTATCAATATGCTTTGTGCTTCTAAACTGATGTGTTGAATTGAAACCCTTTTGTACAACTACTTAATGATAATATATACATGCAAACATATACCTATATATATATGTATAAAAATATTGTACATACATAAAAATATTGTAACTATTAAAATTGTTGAGAAATATGGGTAAATGAATGAGTTCAAGCAGTGATGAGGATTGGATGTAAAGCAAGAACCATCCAATCAAACTACAGCAAGGACTGCAATTTGTCATGAGCCTGTTGTGAATCTCTCTGGGCTGTCCATGGTAAAGGCCTATATTCTCAATTACATTTGTAGCAAAATTTGCTTTCTAGCATGTGAGAATGAAATGGAAAATGCTAAAGGAAAAAAAAGTCGATAGTTTCAATTAGATAGACAAGTTGTGGGCTTGGATGTAGCTCAGTGGCAAAGCACTTGCCTAGCAAGTGCTAAGTCCTGGGTTCGATCCCCAGTACCAAAAAAGAAAAGACAAAAAAGAAGACAAGTTGTGAGGCCGGGAAAGATGATGGCATGTTATTTAGATGAATTGATTTAAATCTTTTTTTTTTTTTTTTGGGTCCGGTCATGGGGCCTGAACTCTCGGCCTGGGTGCTGTCCCTCAGCTCTTCAGCTCAAGGCTAGCACTCTAACACTTGAGACACAGCGCCACTTCCGGCTTTTTTCTTTTTGCTTATGTGGTGCTGAGGAATCGAACTCAGGGCCTCAGGCATGCAAGGCAAGCGCTCTACCACTGAGCCACCTTCCCAACCCTGATTTAAATCTTTTCTAGGACAAGAAACCAGGGTGTGTAAATGTAGGAGTAATGTGGGTGTGTCAAAGCAAACACCTAAATCTATAGGAAGAACTTTGAAAACACACCCTATTCTCCAAGAATGGAGGCACTGGCTAAAATGAAGTTTGGAGGAAAAGATCAGAACTCAATTATGTGCAAGTGGAAGATTGCTCAAGAAACAGTGAGGCCCCATGTTGCCACTAACTTGTTTATCAGTGTTCTGAAGAAAAACAGATCAAGTGGGATGGAAAGGGTTGGAGACTGAGAGGAATGAAGATAGAAGAAGAAGAGAAGATTATGAAAACTGGCTCAATTATAGTAGTTGAAAAAACTGAGGAATTACATGATCTACCATCAGAGCTGGGGAACCAAAAGAAAAAGGAAAAAAACACAGTTGTGCATCTTATGCTAAAGATAAAGACTGAGATATAGGTTTTCTAATGTTCATTTAATATTCCAAGGCAAAAAAAATGTCCTAGTTCAAGGAATGAGAAGAATTTGTCCTTAATTCATTCACATTTTGGGTGTACATAGACTCCTGTTGATTGGATAATACCTGCTAACTTTCACAAGCAATCATCTTTGTAGGATCTACTATTTCAATTTCTGACTTCTCGGCAGTTTCAAAATCTTGAGAACATACACCGAGGTATTTCCACGCCTTTGTCCACTCAAGAGTTCACACATAAAATTACATCACTCTATCATTTTATGTCCTCACAGATTCACTACTAACTTCCATGATCCTAATTTTTAGTAGGAAAGAATCTAGTACCTTAGAGAGCTTGTGACAGAATTTGGGCTAATTGGTATTCCTGAAAAATTTAGAAGGATGACAGCAAATTTAGGGATAGAGTTTTTTTTGTAAAAGAAAATGGCATAAATTGGAAAATAGTGGAAAACATTAGCAAAAGGAATTCTGGAACCACAAAAGAGACAGATTTAACTAAGTGAGTAGTTTTTTACTCCAAAAAGAGTAGCAATCATTTTTATGTAGTTTAGAAAACATATCAATGTAAAGAATAGGGTTATCACACCTAGAAACAAGGATATTATTAAAGAATAATAATGCAATGACAATAACAGTATTTAAAGAATTATACAATAAAAATTCAAAGGGGCTGGGAAGGTGTCTCAGTGGTAGAGCAATTGCCTTGCATGCATGAGATCCTGGGTTTGATTCCTCAGCACCACATAAGCAGAAAAAGCCAGAAGTGGCCTGTGGGTCAGTTGGTAGAGCATTAGCTTGAGCTGAAGAGCTGAGAGACACTGCCCAGGCCCAGAATTCAGGCCCCATGACTAACCAAAAAAAAATTCAAGAATTACCTCTAAATTACCTTCAATATTTTTCATGAAATATTCCAAAAGCTGTCACAAGCATGCATACAAATACATTTTCAGTTTAGTTTAAATTTAGACAAAGTGGCTTTCTGCAAAACCAGCTACTATGACCTATCTAAAAATCTAGAAATTGTTGCAAGAAAAGCTTGCCTTTCACCATCCTCAACTCTGTTCTCACCTCAGCTGCTGACTTTTTATTTTTGTTTAAGAAGCCATGCCATTTGGGGAATGGCTAGTTACATCTCATGTTAAAAACTAGAGTCCCCTCTTTCCTTTGACCTCTCCCCTTTTTTTTCTTTCTCAGGACTACAAAAATCAAAAGAAACGTTGAACTAGTGGGGCTGTGATTTCCCACTTGCACTCTTAGTACTGTTCATAAGAGTGACCTTGGAATTCTAAAGTCTAAAATGACTTGGAGGAAACTTTCCATGCAATATCACTTGATTTGTTTTCAGACCCACACACAACCATCAACTAATTGAAACACTCCATGGGTTTATTTATTTTTAATGTACAATGAGTTAAATTAAATGGCTCTTTACATTGATCTGAGTGACTGTAGATTGGTAAAGAAATTCCCAAGTGTAGGGAGGAGGTAGTCACCTTGAACTTGATTTTTGGTGACAGTTCCAATTCCTCCATCCTTACATGATACTCCAGCTATGGAAAAGGAAAATTAGTAAACTTTCATATAGGTCAAAGTACTACTAGACATTGTCTGCTTCCTTAAACTCCATTCTCAATTCACAAGTGGAACAATGTAATTTTTTCTCTTTTTTTCCTGTTGTTTTATTTAATTAACTACTCTTTACAATTCTGTCATTAAAACAAAAAGTTAGTACTGAGTCCTGGAGTTTTAGCACTATGTAACACAATCCACAATTCCTGTGAATTTACATGGACCCATGTATGTTAATTTCAGAGGGAATCTCATTACTTAATGCAGTAAAAGCATGGCAAATAGTGGCATAACAAAACAATACAAATCTTGACAACTTTTATTTTAACTATCACAAACAAGTTAAGCCAGGCATCAGTGGCCTGCATCTGTTTTCCTTGCAGTTCAGGAAACCTGGATCTAAGGATTGAGATTCAGCTTGAGCATGGAAAGTCCATGAGAGTCTTATCTCCAACAAACAAGCAAAATGTGGGAAATAGTGGTGTGAATCAAATAGTAGAGCACAATTCTTGGGAGAAAAAGTTAAGGCAAAGATGAAGTACACAACCTAGGACCTGAGTTTAAGCCCTAGTACATGACCTCCACCTACAAAAAATGATAGAATAAATGGAATGTCACTTTATTGGTGAGATTCATCTACAGAAAGGATTTCTGTACCTGTGTCACCTTTAGGAGTTAGGAACATGTAGATTATCAATGGATTAATTTTGTAATTACAAATAAAATTAGAATTTGGGACTGCTCTCTCAGATACTAAAAAGTTATCTACCATTATAATAGTAGATTTCAAAACAAATCTTAGGAGAAATGTGTGACTCCACCTAAGACATAAAATGTCCTGGAAGATAGAAGATAATTCAAAGCTGATGTATCATCACAAGAATGAAAATTAAGTAGACATCAAGAGAGTATCATACACTTTTTAAAACTTTTTCATTGTAGGTGAACACAACCATCTAATCTCAAAACCAGAGCTGATTATGTTATCATAGTATTGATCATACTGACATTATCATGATAATATTGATATTATGATAATATTGAGAGGGAATGATAGCATGGTAATATCACATGAAATATGTCATATGAAAAAATTCATGGTTCAATGTCAAAGAATATGGGCTTTTAATAATTTTACATATTCAATAAAACCAATAAATTTTCATGGAATTTTTTCTTATTTATTTTGTACTGATTATAAAAATCATTAACATTTCCTATTTCTTAACTATGAAATAATTTCTACCTGAATTCATAATTGAAGCTATTAATGGTTCAATACATACTACATCTCTATCCAAATGTAAACAAAATTGAAATTTTTGTCTGTGTTCAATAAAAGTCAGTGGAGCATGTAAAGTGGTGTTTTCCTAGAAACAAAAATACACCACATAAGGATTACAAAATGATTTTCTTAAATTAATTAGCTATGGTGCAAAGCAGACCATATATAGATATATACTGAGCGATTTTTTTCACAGTCTAGCATAGTAAATGCACACTTCTCCCCAAACTAGTACAATACTCCAGAATGGTTATTACATTGTTGTTGCAAACTGAATACTACTTATAAGTGAAGAATTAGAAAAATTAGGGCTGAGTCCATTTTACAATTTGCTAATTTGCTAACTGCTGATTCTGCTTCTGTAAACTTGCTTATGCTGGCACTGACCCTTCCCTTCCCAAAAATGAGTTAAGAAGTTTCAGGGACCAGATGCCGGCCCCAGGACAAGGTCAGTGGTCGTAGATAAAGAACAGACAGTACGTGTTCCTCAGTTCCCATTTAGAAATTCCCCAGACAGGACTTTGAGACAATGACCACCTGGCAAGACCACAAGCTAAGCCAAATGTCAACCAATCATAGGCCTGTAACCATGTAACCCCCCCCCCTTAAACCAACCATGGGCCAGTCATTTTACAAAGAGTGTTACAAAATTTCCCACATGGCAAAGTGATTGTTGGTGTATATGGTGACCTTTAAATGGACCAATCATGGGATGCTTTGTGTTATGCGTTAATCTTGTGGGTTTTGCCTTTAAAAAGGGCTTGTAACCGCTGCTCGGGGCTCCCTGTCTGCTCGGGACAGAGAGTCCGTTTGCGCAAACGTCAAATAAACTCCTCTTGCTTATTGCATCTCCCAGCCTGGAGTCTGAGTTTTCTGGGGCGCCCTCCTGTTGACGAAACTATCCTAGGGGGCTAGGGTCTTTCATTTGGTGCATTGGCCGGGAACCAGGCGCCCCCAAATCCCAGATTCCAGGACCGGCAGGAGGTAAGATAGAGCTCTTGTCTTTCGTGTTTGTCATTTTCATTTTATGTTCTGGGATCCAAATCTGTATTTGGACTAGAGGGAAAAGCAGACGTGCCCAGTACCCTAGTCCCGCCCTGGAGTCCTGCTCCAGGGTCGTCTGTATTTGGGCCAGAGGGAAAAGCAGACATGCCCAGTACCCTGGTCCCGCCCTGGAGTCCTGCTCCAGGGTCGTCTGTAGGAAGGAGGAGATCCTAGTGTCTCTCTGTTCTGGGGAGTTAAGGCGAGCCCGGCCACTCCCATCTGTAATTCCTTCCTCATCTGTACTTGGTTGCCGCGGCGTCTGGTTCTGTCTGTCTCTGTTTAGTGTTACTCGTCTTTAATGTGTGTTTTGTATTCTCTGTAGAGATGGGTCAACAAGTGAGTCCACTCCTAGGACACCTGAGACCTTGTCCTAGTTCGTTTAAAAACAAAAACCCCTGGTTCTGCTTTTGTAACTTGCTTGTTTGTCAATTATAAAGCTGCCACTGACCACCTGCGAGTGGCCTCAGTTAGAGCTCAGCCTCGGGCCTTGGCTCGGGGGTCTGAGCGTAGGGGAGAACCTGTCAGTCTGAGGGGACGGCCGCTAGGGACTTTTGTCCCTTGCCCCAAGATGACTGGCAATTCTCCTCCACCTTGGAAGGCCCCTGGGTCAACGTCTGCAGGAATCTAAGAGAAAATTCCTCCGGAGGTGAGTAGGGGTGTTGAGTCCCCTGGTAAGTGAATGGTGGTGAGGTGTCGCCCCATTCACTGAGACCTGATTTTGTCTTTGTGGCCACTTGTTTGTCTTGTTTACTTTAGTGTGTGTGTTTGTTTTATGTTTAATGGGGTAGGGAAGTTCTGGGTGAGTGTGGCAGGCTCACCCAGCAGACTCTGGATTCAGCTTGCTGAGTAAGAACAGCACAGAGTTCCAGTAGGGATAAACTGGGGCCCATTAGTCCCCAACTCAGCCTTCAGTTCTTGTCTAGTTCTATTTTAGAATTGGTACCAGTTTTAAATGTGGATCCTTGGTTTTTGTGTTTATCTGTGTTTTTGTTATTTATTTGAACATCTCTGGGGAAATAAAAGTTCCAGCTGGGCTCAGTCACAGACCTGCTATGCCCACCCTCCTTTGAGGCATGGAAGGTTACTGGGCTAGTTTGGTTCCCTTCAAGCCTCAGGCTGCATTTTCTCCTTGTGGAGGCTGCCAGCAGGGAAGGTGTAGAAGGCTGTGTGCCTAGTTTGGACTTTTTCAGCTAGTCCTGACAATGTAACAATTTGTAAAGTGCTTTGTCTAAAATTGGATTTAAAAAAAAATCTGGCTAGTTTAGTTTCAGGTGACCCCCTCCCCCAGCCCTCGTCCAACAGAAGGGATTCAAAAGACTAATTAGTGAATTGCCTTGCTAGATAAGCAAGCTCTGGAAAAATAAAGCCCAACAAAGGTACCTAGTTTAAAAGAAATACTGTCTTAAATTTTTGTTTAAAAACTTTAAAAGGTGTAAGTATGACTGATTTTGATTTTTGCGCGCTTTAAGATCTGTGTGAGTGTTTTGTGTGTGTGTCTGTAAATGTGTTCAAAGATAAAAATTGTCAGCATGCTGTAACAATTGGGTGAGTTTAAATTTAAAATTCAAAAGGTTATGAGGTTTGGACATTACCAAAAATTCTAAAAAAAAAAAAATCTTCACATTGTTTTAAATGGCTTTTTAAAGATTCTTTAACTTGCAAATTAGAAAATCTGGTATTTAAAAAAACTAATATATTAAATGCATAAGACTGTTTATACTGTAATCAAGTTATCTGGCTTAACAAAATGCATTGGCTGTTTGGGATCTGGTTCCCTTGGCTAAAATTTGGGATAAATATTAAAAATTTAAATATAAAGGTTAGTTTAACACTGTCAAAGATGTTACTTGTTCTGTCTGTCTAAAAACTGTGTATTTCATTTGAGAACCAAGAGATAAGAAAAGGGAAAACTAGAAGCCAACAGAAGACCTGTCTTTAGGGGTAAGAGGTAAACAAGCAGAAGTGCAGTTCAGCTAGCCATGCATGGTGGGACAGGCCCTGGGAGGAGTCCACACATGGTGAAAGAGGGCAAGCTGGCACAAACGCAGTTCATCTAACCCTAAAGAGTCGGATTGGGTGCATACCCATTCCATAGAAGGGGCTGAGTGGCCCATCTTTGTTCTCTCTATTCCCTGCAGACAGACACTGAAAACATGATGGTTAAAATGATTGATGTGATAATCTGATTAGTATTGCTAAAACTTCCCCTTGGATGTGTTAACATTAAAATTAAAAAGGCCTTAAAAAGAGGGTTAAAAAGTTATTTGTATAATGTGACTTGCTTTTAATGTTTTACAATTAGGATGTTTTTAAAAGTTATAAAGATGTAAAGTCTAGCTTCGTGGTATAGTGATGGTGACTGTAATTTTCGCATTAAGAAAAAATTGTCATTTGAGTTTAAAAATCTTAATGTGTGTCTGTTTTAAAACAAGCAACTAAGAGGCAATGAGTGACACTTGGCCTCAAGATTTCAAGGGATCTTTTCAAAATGCAAATAAGAGGTTTTAAAAAAATTAATTAAAAATGGATTTTTGGATATAAAGTTTAAATGTAAAATTGTCCTTAACATTGGCCTCAATGTGCACAAAGAAAAAAATTAGGATTATGAAAATGATTGCTGTTCCAGTTTGCTCTTATAGGTTTTTTTTAAGTTTCCAGCAAGCCCAGAGCAAAGCACAGAGGATTCTTAAAAGTTTGTCAGATGTAACTTTGGCTCTTAACAAGTTTCAGGTAAGAGCATGCTTAAAAGCTACTTCTATGTTGACCACCTTGTTGCTTTTAATTGGAGTAAAATGGCCTTTTATAAGACTCATTGATCTGCAAACTGGTTCAAAGCCAGCCCGGGCACAAAAAGGTTCCTGTGAGACTGTCACCTCTATTCAGCCAGCAGAGTACTAGCCCTGGACTAAAGAGTCAGGGGACAGTACTCAAGCCCCAAGCTCGAGACTCACAGTGGCAGAGTACTAGCCCTAGACTGAAGAGTTAGGGGACAGCATTCAAGCCCCGAGTCTGGGACTCAAAGTGGCAGAGTGCTAGCCTTGAGCTGTAGAGCTGAGCGACAGTGCTCAGGCCCCGAGTTCAAGTCCAGCAACCAGCTAAAGGGAAATGCCAATGAGGCATTTGTCCCAAAGTGGAGAAGACACTCCTGGGACAAAAGCGATGGAGGAGCATCAAGAGGCAGTAAGCCACTGCTTAAATGGCAGAAATGTTAGATCCTAGAGTCATTTGTGCTTGGCCCTTCAAAACTGGTCAGAGCCGGGAGGTCATAAAAAGAGTTTTTAAGCATGCCAAATGTCCATGACTATCTACCTTGTAAGGGACAGGAACTTGCCAGTCCTCTGTGATGATACAAAGCTAATGTTATAAAACGTGGGGGATAGTTTAAATCTCAACCCCTTTATGTGCCAAAAGCTCTAATTGGCAGCTCTAATTGAGCTGACACCAGTTACATGAAATTCATCTGCTCAGGAAAAAGTTTATAAACCCGAGAGTGTGTTTCTATTGATATCTGTCTAAAGGCCTGCAAAGGTAATTTAGGCATTGTTGGGATCTTTAGAGATCACATTCCTAAGCCATCTAGAAAGATGTTTTTGCAAACCAGGGTGCTAAACAAGCTACACTGCTGTAGCCGGAGAAAAGGTCTGTGCAGCTGTCAAAAGTTAAATATTGTTCTAAATGACATCTAACCCTGATAGCCTCTTTGTAAAATAGGCTAAGGTTATAGGTTCCTAGCTAGGTAAGATCAACCCCCCTGAAGTCAGCTGAAGAAGTTACAGAAGATGGACCTTCGCCCTTCTACCTCTTTTTTTAAGATCAAGGGTCCAGAGTCAGAAATTTTGGAAAAATGAGGCAAAATAGATAAAATAATTTTTAAAAAAAGGCATAAAAAATAGTGTTAACAGTTGTCGGTGTATAAGGTGTAAAGACTGCATCTGTCAGAGATGGCTACAAGACTAAGCCTTCTGAGCCTTCTGTGTCTATTTAAAAAAATATCTGGTTAGTAAAAAGTTGTGGTTTTGGTAAATTGTCCTGGACTATTGTTTAAAGATCTTAAAAAACAGCAGGATCAAAGCCTGCGAAGCCTATGCAATGTACTTTTAACCAGTCTGTGTAGGAATTTACAGCTGAGCATGAGTTGTGACAGTCCCTTGGAGCCACTGAGAGATCCTGCTGCTGCTGCTGCTGCTGCTGCTGCTGCTGCTGCTGCTGCTGCTGCTGCTGCTGCTGCTGCTGCTGCTGCATACCCTAATGGGTAAAGTTCAACGATGGCCTGACAGCCACCTGGGGAAACTCCTGCCTGATTCCATCACCTGAGTCTGTTTCCTGGTTGAATGCTGCTAAATGTAAGATCTTGTGAGACATTCTTTTGGGTGATATCCAGAAACCCTCTCTTCCCACAGTGGATATTGAGGACAAGGATATCACTGGCTTGCTTGTCTTAGGCACGTCAGTGCATAGTGACTGAAAATCCACTCTATGGTCACAGCCTAGTTTGGCTCTGGTATGGTAATGACCTGAGTATGTTATCAAAAACTGTAAAGGAGAGGGGGGTAGTAAAAAAAGCCTTGGGAAAGGAATTGTAAAGGAGAGGGGGATAATAAAGAAAGCCTTGGGAAGGGAATTGGGGAAAAATTGATATCCCCTTTAGATAAAAAAGGATTTGAAAAGTAAGGCTTGTCTTTAATTATTTAAAAAAAAAAAGACAAACCTCAAAAAGTTTAAGTATGTCGCAAATGGTATGAGTATGTTGCAAATGGTATGAGTATGTCTTAAAATTGGAGCTTACAAGTATAGCTGGTATAAAATTAAGTTAACTGTGATACATGGAGGCAGGACTGGTAAAAAAAAAATGTAAGGGGCTCTGGTACTGTTACTTTTGTTACAATCGGACCTTGTATACTCCACAGACTGGTATCTTTTGTAAAAAAAAAATAAAAATAAAAAAAGATCAGCGCAGTCCATCTATTAGTTCTGAGATCCAAATACCAAGCTTTGAGAACAACTGACATCCCACAAGATAATGTAGAGACACCCTAAATTTTAAGATTAAAATTACTCCAGAGAAGAAGTGGGGAATGAAGAATTAGAAAAATTAGGGCTGAGTCCATTTTACAATTTGCTAATTTGCTAACTGCTGATTCTGCTTCTGTAAACTTGCTTACGCTGGCACTGACCCTTCCCTTCCCAAAAATGAGTTAAGAAGTTTCAGGGACCAGATGCCGGCCCCAGGACAAGGTCAGTGGTCGTAGATAAAGAACAGACAGTACGTGTTCCTCAGTTCCCATTTAGAAATTCCCCAGACAGGACCTTGAGACAACGACCACCTGGCAAGACCACAAGCTAAGCCAAATGTCAACCAATCATAGGCCTGTAACCATGTAACCCCCCCCCCTTAAACCAACCATGGGCCAGTCATTTTACAAAGAGTGTTACAAAATTTCCCACATGGCAAAGTGATTGTTGGTGTATATGGTGACCTTTAAATGGACCAATCATGGGATGCTTTGTGTTATGCGTTAATCTTGTGGGTTTTGCCTTTAAAAAGGGCTTGTAACCGCTGCTCGGGGCTCCCTGTCTGCTCGGGACAGAGAGTCCGTTTGCGCAAACGTCAAATAAACTCCTCTTGCTTATTGCATCTCCCGGCCTGGAGTCTGAGTTTTCTGGGGTGCCCTCCTGTTGACGAAAGTATCCTAGGGGACTAGGGTCTTTCATAAGGAATACTAATAGTGATGATATTGTGATCATTTCCAAGACTATTGGAGAAGAATAAGACGGTTCAATATGCATCATTCTTGAATTCTTGCAGAAGTAGTTTTTAATTTTTTATCTGAAAAATAATAGCATGACATTAGGGAAACAAATATATGTTAGTTTATATAAACTTGTAGATATTTAATGGGCAGCATTTGTTTTCAAAGAAATTTTTGTTTTATCAATTTCTTCAGCTGAAATTTGCTTTTTTGCTAAAATATATTTGGAACCATAATTTTAAGTTATATGTCAACATGATTTCATTTAATATTTCATCTAGAAGAAAATCTCATTAAGACAAAAATAAAAACCTAAAGTTGCCATGAATGTAAAGCAGAAATAAGTGGAAAAGAAGAAGCATAATCAAAGCACAATGTGTGCATGTATAGAAATGTCCCAGTGAAATCCACTAACATGGATATTAATGAGTATAACACACTTAAAATTTGTTAATGATTATTATAGAAAACATGGCATGTATCTGATATTTTTCTTTTTACCTGAGCCCTATTGTTCATGCACATGAATGAAATAATACAATTTTTAATAACGTATTGCATTTTGTCAATGAACTATTTTGAACTCTAAGAAATGAAGAAATGTTGGTCCCAGTACAACAACAAATGGAGTGTGAATTTGTGTCTGCCTGACAAGGCTAAAAGCTCTTTTAGACTTTCTCTTCTATCTCAGATAAAATAAAATCAGACCAGGATATTTCTATGAAGAACTACCAAAACTGAAACAACAAAATACAAAAGAAACATGTGAAGTAAGAGGCAGTAAAAAAAATGACACTGGAGGACTGATAAGAAACACAGACAGATCTCACAGGTGTAAACTTAAAGAAGAAGGAAAGAGACACAAGTCTGGGAGGCAAAGTCTGCAATGACTTTTTCTGAAGGCTAACCTCAGATTTGGGAAGAAATTGAGTCTCCATTCCAGATGCTAGGCAATTTAAAATTACAACATAACAACATAAAAAAGAGAGATCTATTTAGTTCTATTTCTTTTCTCCTTAGAATGTATTTATTCTGGTTTTTAAACTACATTGGATAGAAGACAAGGATCAGTGGAGGAGATGGGGAAAAACAAGTCGTTTAAGGATTCAGGTGGACCTGTTGCAACAATGAGAAGTACAAATTGTCATGTTAAAAACGAGCTTTACAATGTCGGTGGGGGGTGGAAAGAGGGGGAAGGATTGGGTGGGGGGGTGGGGGGAGGCTGGGAAGGGAGGTGAAGGGTAAACAAAGGAGGAAGCTGCAATGCTTGGTAAGAAATGTATGCATTATCCTGCCCATGTAATTGTAACCCCTCTGTACAGTATGTTCACTAATAAAATAAAATTGAAACACACACACACACACACACACACAGACACACACACAGACACACACACACACACACACACACACACACACACACACACACACACACACACACAAAGAAAAGCTCAGAAATGTAGAGACCTTAAGGCACTGACCCAAGTGTAAAAAAGTTCACAAACTACCATGAATTGTGGTTCATCCAGCGAATGTATTTTAAGCCACGTGACTCTGAACTATAAAGTGATTTCAGATGAGGAGTCTTTTGAGCAATAAGTAATTTGGTTGCTCACTCTAAATTGTCTTCTTTTAGAAATGAAAACTCACTCATTTCCCCATAAGTTATTAGTAGTTTTAGCATTATGTCTTTAAAGTTTTTAAGGAAAACAGGAATGATTTAAATACCTTCTACAAAACAGATCTGTATGATATATTGGTCATGCATGTAGTCCCAAAGGTCAGAGAATCTAAATATGTTAGTCTGAGATGACTTCTTGAGGAAAAACAATGTCAGTAAAAACTACTGAATATTATGCTTAGTTTCTGTGGTTTTCTGGTACTCATTTATATGCTCAAATACATAATGCTTTAAGAATTCTTTATTATGTAATACATGCCTTTTATAGGAAGACCCAAAAGGGTTAAACAGTCCTATTATATCAAACATATATCATATCATAACCATATCATATAAACAGCACTAATATGTACATAGTCATTGATGTATGACTGTTTCTTACAAGTTTTAGCTTTGTAATTTGGGCAATAATTGTGAAAATCTTCAAGTTATATTGAAATCTATTGCTAACATTTCAAACTATAGGGCACTCAGTCTATCTTTGATATAGACATCTTGTTTATTTATTTATTCAGTACTAGTTCTTGAACTCATAGTCAAGATTCCAATTCTAGATATTTTTCTGGTTAATTGGAAATAAAAAGTCTCATAGGTTTGTTTACTGAAGTTGCCTTCGAACTTTGATACTCACATCTCAGCATCCTTAATGGCTAGGATAACTGATACGTGCCTTTAACATGGCTTCTATCTTTAATTTTAAAAGTTTACATTTTGAGCTATAAATGTCCCAATTTAAACAGACTATTTAACGTTATGTTAAGATTTTTAGATTATTTGCAAAGTTAAGAAACAATAGTATTTTTCAATGTTGCTTTAAAAGCTAATATACACTTATGCAGCTTGCATACACAATACATGCACACATCCTTTCTTTTCCTTTTCCTGCTTTTTAAAAATAAAATGTTATTTTTCTAAGGATCTGAAAGCCCATATAATTTTGAAACTGCTTTTAGGAGCTTTTCCATTATTTTTTTGCTTGCTAATTACTTTTCTTATCCAATTTCATTTGCAGTTTGAATAAATAAACTGTTACTTTCTGCCTGTGGGTTACTAGAAGAACAGACACTATGCAGCTGTAATAAAATCATAAATTTTTTTGAACAGGCAATTTCCAACTTAGACTTCCACACAGGGTTTTTAATTTCTAGGGTTAGAGAAATAAGTTTATTGAACCTTCAGAGCTTTATGCTAATTTATGAAGTTTGCATTGGTGGAGATTAAGGAAAATCATGATATGTTGTATTTTGACATTGTAAACTGTAATTTCAAGGACAATTAAAGTGATTATCTTTCATACTGCTTAATCTATATTTCAAATTTTGTAGAGGCAAGATTGGATTTTGTAGCAATAATTTTACTGTGTGTGCATCTCCCATTGCAAATCTTAAAGAAACTTGTATAATTTGAATTATTGGTCAAAATTATTTGTGTTCTTTTTCTCTTTTCATTTCAACTCCCTAGTAAGACAGCAGTACTTATTTCACAGTGAATAATGTCAAATTTTGAATTTATGTTGGTTAAGTACTGACTAAACTTTAAATCTCATACAATAGTTTAATTGCATTTGTTTGATACAAAAATAAAATAATAAAATATTAAACGTGACAGCTTTATAAAATATATTCAGTAGTAATTTAATATTAAATTTAACTATGAAAATGCTTTTTTATACTTATTTTTAACTTTTCAGTTATACTTACTTCTGAAATCTTCACTGATAAAGAAATATCTGTAATCTAAAAATACTTTTTACAAAAAACTGGAGTCTGCATTAACATAGTACATTAGGTCCTTATTAATTTTTCTCAGTGAAACAAAAAGTAGTTAGACCCTCAAGTAAGTAAATGTATTCTAATTTTAGCTATGTAAAAATAAAATAAGTAAATATATTCTAGTTTTAGCTATCTAAAGATAAAATATTCTAAAATATTTTATAAGTACATATTTGAGCTGCAAAGCAGAATTGAAGGTATCAAATTCCCTGAAACATAACTGAAAACTTATTTCTTGTTTGAATCCCCTTAGGTCAACCTAAGGGTACACACTGCCTCTTAACCTACTCATGGACTTTTTTTGTCTCTTTTGGTAAGTTTTCTATGGTACATAGAAATAATCATGCCCTACACATTATTTATGTTCAACAGGTCAGAGATATTTCACAAACCTCCGCTGGTTCTGATTTTAATAACATAAAAGTGCATGTAACTTCAGCATTTTTCAGGTACGTAGGCAGAAAGAACAAAGGTTTCCAGAGGCTATTAATACTGGAAGATGTTTATGGAGAGGGGTCAGACTCATGGGTAATTGTAGAAATTCTTGGATAATTAGGAAAAAAATTGCATGAATTTTAACTTTGAGTGTCACCTAAAATAGGCTGATTGAAGTCACTTGCAAATTTTGAGAACTACAGCATTGTATTTACTACAATAAAAATAATGAATTTTGAAAACATATAAAGCCAGATATTTAACTTTTAAAGCCAGAGAGCTACAAAACCTAATATGGCAGGTAGACAAAAAAATTACAAAAACAAGAGTGAAAAGAAATGATTATAAAGAAGCATTTTCTTTTCTGTTTTTTAATTGTGAAAATAACGTGCAGAGGGATAACAATTACATAGGCAAGGTAATGAGTACATTTCTTATCAAGCATTGTTGCCTCCTCCTTTGTTTCCACTTCCCATTCTGTCCCATCTCCCTGCCCCCCCCATGCCAACGTTGTAAAGTTTGTTTTTCGACATAACGACTTGTACATCTCATTGTTGCAATAGGTCCACCTGTATCCCTATTTAAACAATTTGTGTTTTCCCTTCCCCTCTACAAATTATACCAACATCAAATACAGTGAAAACAGGGGTTATGTCGTGGGGGAGGGACATAAAAGCAACAAAGAGATCATCTTATAATTATGTTAGAAACAATCACAAGAAAGAAAAAAATTTTGAGTCCTTATATTGAGGTTCATTTCACCTAACATCAACTTATCTGACCGATTCTAACTGTCTCAGACATATACTAGTAATTGCAAAAAAGAGAAACCATGGGACCTATGTTTCTTTGGGGTTGGCTTACTTCACTTAATATAATTTTTTCCAAGTCTTTCCAATTCCTAACAAATGGGGCAATGTTATTCTTTCTGATGGAGGCATAGAATTCCATTGTGTATATATACCACATTTTCTTGAACCATTCATCTACTGAGGGGCATCTCTTTAAGTCTTTTTTTTTTTGGTCAGTCGTGGGGCTTGAACTCTGGGCCTGGGCGCTGTCCCTCAGACCTTCAGCTCAAGGCGAGCGCTCTACCACTTGAGCTACAGCGCCACTTCCGCTCTTAAAGTCTTTATCCTACTTATTTATTGGGCAGTGGTTTCTTTGAGAATTTGTTGTTGGGTGATTTAATTTTTTGAGTTCCAGGTATATTTTATGTATGAGACCCTTGTCCGTTATATGGCTAGTGAAGATCTCCCAATCTGTAGGCTTTTTATTGATTAAAGAAGAATTTGCTCTATGTGGACTCTTTTGAGGAATCGCCATACTACTTTCCAAAGTGGTTGAACAAGTTTACACTCCCACCAACAATGAAATAAGGTTCCCTTCTGTCCATATCCCTTCCAGCATCTATTGTTATTAGAGTTCTTGATTTTTGTCATTCTAACTAGGGTGAGGTGGTATCTCAATGTTGTTTTGATTTGCATTTCTTTTATGGCTAGGGAAGTTGAGCATTTCTTCATGTGTCTATTGGCCATCCTAGTTTCTTCTTCAGAGAAGTTTCTCTTTAAGTCATTAGCCCACTTATTTAACCCAGCAGTCCCACATTTGGGCATTTACCCAAATGTTTACAAACAAGACCACACTAAAGCTACCAACACAACTATGTTTATTGCAGCATTATTTGCCATAGCTAAGATATGGAACCAACCCAGATGCCCCTCAGTAGATGAATGGATCAAGAAAATGTGGTATATATACACAATGGAATTCTATTCCTCCATCAGAAAGAATGACACTGCCCCATTTGTTAGGCAATGGAAAGACTTGGAAAAAATTATATTAAGTGAAGTAAGCCAAGCCCAAAGAAGCATAGGTCGCATGATTTCCCTTATTTGCAATATCTAGTATATGTATGAGTCAAGCAGAAAAGGCCAGATAAGGTGATGTTAGGAAAATGAACCCTAAGATATGTATTTTAATTTTTTTCTTTCATGCATTTGTTTCTAATGCAATTATAAGATTATTTCTTTGTTGCTTTGTATGTCCCTCCCCCACAGTATAACCCATGCTTTCACAGTATTTGATGTCGGTATAATTTGTGGAGGGGAAGGGGAAAAACAAGTCATTTAAATAAGGACACAGGTGGACCTGTTGCAACAATGAGAAGTACAAGTTGTCATGTCGAAAAGGAACTTTATAACTTGGGGGGGGAGGGTTAAGTGGGGGGAGAGGCTGGGAAGGGAGGTGAAGGGTAAACAAAGGAGGAGGCTATAATGCTTGATAAGAAATATACTCACTATCTTGCCCATGTAATTGTAACCCCTCTGTACAGTATTTTCACAATAAAAAAAAGAAGCATTAGCTAAGAAGGACAAACAATCTAAAGTTCCAGCTATTTCCCCCCACGTACCTTAATAGTATTGTAATCTTTGTATTCATAAATGTAATTTGATAAACTTATTTTATTTCAATGCTTTATTATCTCATTACTCTTATTAAATCAAACATTGCATAAATAATACCTAATATCTTTCATTATTTATTAATTTTAGATAATCTTCCAATGGATATTCAGCAAAATATGTATAGGTGTATAATGTATCTTAATTAGAATAACTACTGCTATCATTCCCTCTATTCCAACTCCACCCTTCTGTTCAAGTTTTGTAGCTCCATTTTTGCATATATATTGAATATTAAGTATTATGTTTATATTCATCCCCCATTGCATTTAATTTGTCCCCTTTCCAAACTCATATCCCCTTTAGATAGACTTGTTTCTTGGTATTCATTTTGTTAAATCATCTGTAAATTATACAAAGGAGTTATGGTTGAATTTCTATGCTGTCACCCTTTTAATCAATTTATTTTAATTCTTTGATTCCAAAATAAATTATATATGAAAGTGAAAATTAGCTTTATTAATTGTTAAATACATGAAACTGAGAACAACACTGATGTTTCAAGTAAATTTTAAAATGTTTTCCAGAAATTCAGGATACTAATTCCTTTACTAAAAAGCTCTACTTATTAATTACCAAAGGAAGACTACATAAAACATACTTATAAAATTATATACTACTAGATGCATATTTAATATGTAGGATGAAATAAAATTAGTGAAAAGTGTACCATATCTTATAATGAGTTTATGTGATAGTATGACAAATATCACAGAAAAATAGCACCTTAATATCCTTTTATTCTTTGAATATTTAAAAGTAGTAAACCTTCTATTTGGTTGTAAGTCAAAAGATATAAGAAAACTGGGAAAATTTGTTACATAGGTGTGTATGTGTTTGTATATATATGTGTTTGTATACATACGTATATAATATACTTTTTACTCTTTATGTTGTAACATAAACTACTTAAACATAGACTACTAAATAAATATAGACTTTCTTACTACTGAAAATCATTTGTAGAATTTCTACTTGTTAACCATGGGCCTTGGAGGAATCTTTTATGTCCTACTGATCACATTAGTTCTTCCCATTTTGTGAGAAATTTTTTAGAGTTGTTATATGGAGTTTAAATTCACATCCTAACTCCATTCTAACTGGAAATACACTGGACTATTTGGTTAGCGAAAATTACAGGTGCAAATTTAGTTTGATTGTTCATCAATTCAATTTAAAGAAAGAGGCTTTTCCTGAATTATAGTGGTGAGTCAATTAAATACAAGTATTTTTAAGTGTAAAATATCAGAACATATGAACAAAGTCTGTTATTCCAGCTTTTGGACTCTGTAACAAATACCCAAGTTAACAACTTTAAAAGGATTTATTTTGGCTTATAGTGTCACAAGTTTTTGTCTATTGTTTGCTTGATGTACATCTCTAGTGAAGGAGTAGCATGGCACAAAGACCTTGTGGTAGAGCAAAATTGCTAAGTACATTGTGACTAGGAAGTAAAAGAGATTGCCTGGCTCTGAAGGCTTCCTTCACCACCTCGTGTTCCATCCAGGCTCACAACCTAGATGATTCTGTCAACCACATTCAAGATGTGTTATCTACCCTTAATTAATCATCTCAGAAAATTCGAGGCATCCTTCAATTGGATCAAATTGACAATTAAGAAAAACCATCACAAGGACTGAAGTTCATGAGAATATGGAGAATGGTCAGACAGAGTCGCAATTACTGAAGAAGCATTAAGCCAATGTATCTACAATTTAGAAAGGCAAGACAACTGATTTTTGTGTCAGCCTCAGATACAATCAATCTTACTATACTTTCATTGAAACTTTTACATAAAAAAGAACCAAATTGTTTTAAGCCAGTTATTTTTGTCATAATTTGTTGCAAAAGTAATGCAAAACTAGTACAAAAGTAGATGAAGTTTAAAACATATATGCACAATTTAACAATGATAGTGCTTAAAATAAATGTATCGGGTCAAGAAAACTGCTAATGCTAAAGTGTGTCTTCAGTGCCTATTTAATCAAATACCATACTTGTTTTTACTATATAGTAAAGTGTTACTATACAGTAGAGTGTTAATTGTGCTTAGCCTTTTGTTAGATTTATTTATTTATGTATTTATGTTTCGTTGTGGGGCTTAAACTCTGGGCCTGGGCACTGTCCCTGAGCTCTTCAGAACAAGGCTAGTGCTCTTCCACTTGAATCACAGAGCCATTCCAGATTTCTGCTGGTTTATTGGCAATACATTCTCACGGACATTCCTGCCCGGACTGGCTTTTAACTTTGATCCTGACATCACAGCCTCCTGAGTAGCTAGGATTATAGGAATGGGCCACCGGCACCTGGCTATTAGATTAACTTTTTAAAAATTTGTCTGCATTTAAATTTTATATAAACAGAATTCACCAAAGATTGTTTTTAGTGTGCCCAGTATATCATCTCTATACTTTCTGTACTTATACTGTTTGTTGCATTCCATTCCAATGATAAATGTGTATATATTTTATATATGCACACAAATAACATACACACATAAATATATATATATATATATATATATATATATATATCCACATAAAATAATTTCTTTTAACATGGAACTCAGTTTTTTAACACTTCCCAGAGATTACTTTGCTAATCCTTATAGATTGCAGTTTACCAAGGCTGTAAGTAAGGCTGTATGAATTACTGGGATATATGGAGTGCCTTATCATCTAAGTGTTTATAGGACACAAGTGACTCGAAGCTCAAGGTTTAAGAATTGCCTGTCTCATCAAGAATAACTCCCACTGATCAATGTGTCATGGATGTAATAACATGACCTTTATCCTTGAACCAGATCATTGTTGAAAAATAACTAATTTTAGTTAGTACACATTAGCAGTGATGAATGATGTCATTATCAAGACATTGGGAAGTAATTTCAGAAAATTTCTTATCATAACCTTAATCCTTGACATAAAGGTAAATTCATAGGGTCAATTTTTTGCAGATTTATAGTTATTGTTCTGTGCTGCCTGCATAATATAACAGCCCTGGGACTACGGGCTTTCATTTTGCTCTCCTTATAACATCGGAGAGAATTGAATTAATATGCACTGGTTCCGTTTGAAAATTTCAGATCAGGATGAACCAGGACTTTAAAGGTCTATCACAATGACCATTGTTCAATGGAAGAATTTGCAATTTATTTTACTTAAAAGAAATCATTCCTAAAGTGATAATTTAGTTAATCTCTTGATAGAAAAAAAATTCTGGACTTATTTCCATACCATTTCATGAATTCTATATCAATTTTGTGGGTCCAATGCTTTTTCTCTAAATTTTTTTCACTTAAATATTATCAAGTATTATAATAGTGTTCACATATTCACTGTATCAATACAATTCAAATACAATATTGGAGAAAGAACATAAGAGATAAAGAATGTGGGACTACAGGTACTTGAGGTCACTGTAGCTGACTGATTCTATAATGGTTCAAGGTCTAAGGATAAATAAGTATTGAGGCTAGATCACCTTGATCACTTTTACTTTGTGTTTGACTGTACAAGCTGATTAGGTGTTCTTTCTCTTGGTTGGATGCCTACCATATATGTATATATATATTATTTACATATGTTATATACATGATATGTTATAGATAAGTAGATGACAGAAATAGATGATAGATAGATAGATATGTATACATATATACATACATAGACATTTCCAAAATTGTTACACTACTCACAAATGAATAGATTGTAAGAAGTTCTCTAACCCTATATCTAGGTAAATATTTACTTCAGATAGCTTCCTATTTTGTCCCTGGATTTTCTAAAGTGATACATGTTATTATATAACTTTAATTTTGCATCATTAGAAACAATATTAAAGCCTGGTGACAGTGGATAGCATTTATTATTCTCGCCACTCAGAAGGCTAACACTTGGAGACTAAAGTTCAAAATCAGCCTAGTAGGATAGTTCAAGATATCCAGTTAACCACCAAACAGCCAGATATTACGCATCTGGAATAGAGTTCAAATGATAGAGCACCAACCATGTGCAAATGACACAAACAGGAGCATGTTTCTTAGTTTAAGCTCCAAATCCAGAATAAGACTGCAGATTCTGTTTCATAGAATTCTAAATAGTTTCTGATCATATTTCTTTATGTCCTTTACTTAATAGTATTGGGATAACTGTTTATATTTGCTTCAGATTTTTTCTTTTTTGCTTTTATTATGTTTTATGTTTCAGTTTTGTGTTGGTGATGTTTAATTGATGTGTTTCCATTGTGTATTACTCTGTGGCATTTACCTTCTTTGAACTGAAGGATTACATTTTGATATTGTTAAAACATTCTGTTATTTCATTGTTAGCTTCATATATTGTATTTTCCTCAGTTTGAAAGGCTTTTCCTCTGTTGAAGTCCATTTCAGTTGTAGTCATCTAAATGAAGTGAAACTTTGATCCTATCAATGTTTCATCATTGAAAGCAAATTCCTTAAATAGTCATTAATAACATTGGAAATGCTCTATTTTTTGTCAGTACAATATATGCCTTCAGGGAGAGAACTGTTGTCACACTTAGGGTCATATGCCTGTCTATCCAAGGATCACAAAAACCCTTATTAATACAGTGCATCTGGGTGACATAGCAGGTAGAGTCTATGTAAAATATGACCCATAGTACAGCCTTCAGTTACACCTATCGTGTCAGAAGACATTGTTATCCACTTATCTGATGATTTATCCTAAAATATTTCTTTCCTTTTTACACCTTTATACATTATTACAGCCCCCTAAACTTTCTTACTCCATCTTCTGTAAGGAATCAGTTCTACTGCAAGCAATAAAATAATGGTTCATTGGCCCCAAATCTTTTCTATATGTTAAATTTTGATTTTATTATCATTGCTAAATTTAACATAAAGGGCAGGAAAAATTACTTTCCTCTCAATATAGTTTAAGATTTTTCTCTTTCTTTTTATTGTTTACTTCATGAGAAACATTGAGTATTTAGTTTTGAGAGTGTTTCCAGCGTTTAAACTGAAAATCTTTTCTAAGGTAAAATATAACCTAGGGACTTTCTTTAAATACTCTTATTTATTTTCTTGTTTTGTTCTTTATTTAATTCTCAAATAATGAGACACATGGAAATATCGAACATAGATGGAGAGCTTCAATAAATAATAGAATTCATCAAGAGGGAATTGGTGAAGCTAATACTTGTAATCTGAACTGTGCAGGAGCTAATGATATCTTTGCTCCTCTGAAGCATAATTTTAGTGAGTATGAATTATAAAAGGCTCTCAGACACAAAGTTCATTGAAAACTAAAGAACTGAGATGTTATAAGATCAAGTGGTCATTTGACTCATGCATTGCTAATGGATAATCTTATCATTTGCTTCACAGATTGGACCTATAGCTTTCAAAATTCAGGATGAAGCACATTTTTTAAAATTTAATTTTATTGTCAAGGTGACCTACAGAGGTATTACAGTTACATACATAAGGCACTGAGTACATTTCTTGTAGAACTTATTACCCCCTCCCTCATTTTCTCTCACTTCCCTTTCCCCAATCCCCTCCCCCAAGTTGTACAGTTCATTTCTAACATATTGTCTTCTGAGTACAGTGCACATTTGTTTATTTTTATTTTATTTTATTGTAAAGGTGATTGCAGAGGGGTTACAGTTAAATAAGTAAGGCATTTAAAAATTCAAGGTTTTGAATATTTTTCAACATTTTTTCATTTGAGACTTCAGCGGTAAATGATCTTATGAGTTGATGTCATTACAAATATATAGTAAAGAACATTTAGAATAATGCACTATTTTAGGTAAACATGAATGTCGCTTTTCCAGTCACAGAGATTTATCTCCACTACATCAGTTCATTCATGATTTAGAAACCACTTTTTCTTCCTTTTCTTATTTTTCCTTTTCTTTCCTCTAGCCATCTTACTTTGTTCTCATTGAAAATAGGAATATGAAACAAGCACTGGAGCCTCATGCCTGTAATCTAAGCTACTCAGGAGGCAGAGATCTGATAATGCCTTTGAGACTCTTATCTCTAGTTAAGCTCAAAATACAGAAGTGGAGTCGTGGCTCAAGTGGTAGAACACCAGCCTTAGCAACGAAAAGGCTCAGAGACAGAGCTAAGTCCCTGTGAGCCCCAGGAATGGCTGGCACGCACATGTGTGAACGCACACACACACAGAGAAAAATATAAAGAGCAATTCCATAGTATTGATTGCCTTTAATCACTGATGGGTTCTGAACAACATTGCCAAATATCTTCTAAGTATAAAATATAATGAAAATGATACTCTGGATTTCACAAAGTTGGTTATGCTCTCGTTTCATTGTCTCTAAATTTCTTCATCAAACTTCTTATAATCAATTCCACCATTCTGTCAGAGCTTGCTAAGGCATACAATAATATTCAGATTTTAAAAAAAATCTATACTTTGTTTCTAGGACATACCTGTCCTTATGAACATTACTCGTGGAATATCACTCTACCTCTGGCAGAATCTTTTGTCACATGACCTGAGATTGTGGTTCATTTCACCCTCCCTCTACTTCCATAGGCATGTTTTTTTCATCTTTCTTGCTACCAATATTCTCCTCTTTTTTAAGTTTAAACGGATAATTCCTCTGTTAAATGGCACTATCAAAATACCTGCCTTGTATCTCAATGTGAAAATCTAAACAAGTGCTGAAAGTAAAAATATTTGAACCATTCTCTTTCATATTCTTTTCTTTCACAGTGTCCTAACCTTCAAAAATAGCAATTACCGTCTTTCTCTTGCTGAGGAAAAAAAAATACTTGAAGTTGTTTGTAACTTAATTTTAGCTTGAGAGAGTATTTTTTGGTTGTAAAATCAAGTTTTGTTTGCAATCAAACTTAATTAAGTTGTTTGCAAATTAAAAAGAAGGTTAGCATGGGATAGTTCATTAAAACAAAGTAGAGTTCAGTGTAGGTTACTTCTATCCCTTATTTAATAAAATAATCCTACAAGTTTCTTAAAGTTGATCTGACTTCTCTATTAGTATCTATGTGAGACTGATATTTACGTAAGATTTGGATGGCTATAGATAGATATATGTGCATTCATAATGGGACTCTAATGGACATGAACATCTATTAGATTAAGTAAATACCTAGTATGAGCATATTCATTTAGAAGGGTTGAAGATAACAATACCGGTCCAGCCCATCATCCCAATCAATGGCATTGAGCAGATAAAATGAATGTCAAGGTCAGAATTGAGAATTGTAAGCAGGGAAATGCAATTCTGAGTAAGTCTGTATGGGATGACTCACAGGAGTATTGTATTTTTTGTTACACATATAAGACATTCCCAAAGCATTTTGACTCAGAAATATGCTATTCCAAGACCATAACAGAAAGAGCATTTAAGCATATTTGTTCACTCAATCACTAATCAATTTCATTTTATAATGTTATTGTCCTATTTTTTGAATGCATGGTCCCTATTTGTTTAAATTTAATTTAATTTTGTTTGTGAACATACTGTACAGAGGGGTTACAATTACTATGGCAGGATAATGCGTACATTTCTAACCAAGAATTGCAGCCTCCTCCTTTGTTTGCCCTTCTCATCCCTTCCCAGCATCTCCCCTCCGCCGCCCCTGCCCCCGGCCAATCTCAATACTTCTCCTCCCCCCCACCCCGCACCCACTTTCTAAAGCTCGTTTTGGACATGACAACTTGTACTTTTCATTGTTGCAACAGCTCCACCTGTATCCTTAAACGAGTTGTTTTTCCCCAACTCCTCCCCAACTTATACTGATATCAAATAGAGTGAAAGCAGGGGTTATATTGTGGGGAAGAGACATACAAAGCAACAAAGAAATAATCTTATAAATGCGATAGAAACACACTCATGAAAGAAAAAAACAATAAAATATATATCTAAGGGTTCATTTGCGAAACATCACATTATCTGACCTTTTCTGCTTGACTCATACATATACTAGATATTGCAAATAAGGGAAACCATGGGGCCTATGTTTCTATGGGCCTGGCTTACTTCATTTAATATAATTTTTCCAAGTTTTTCCATTTCCTAACAAATGGGGCAATGTCATATTTTCTGACGGGGGCATAGAATTCCATTGTGTATATATACCACATTTTCTTGATCCATTCATCTACTGAGGGGCATCTGGGTTGGTTCCATATCTTAGCTCTGGTAAACAATGCTGCAATAAACATAGTTGTGCTGGTAGCTTTAGTGTGGTTTTGTTTGTATATATTTGGGTAAATGCCCAAAAGTGGGATTGCTGGGTCATAGGGGAGCTCTATGTGAAGATTTCTGAGGAACCTCCATACTGCTTTCCAAAGTGGTTGAACAAGTTTACATTCCCACCAACAATGAAGTAAAGTTCCCTTCTGTCCACATCTCCTCCATCATCTGTTGTTGTTAGAGTTCTTGATTTTTGCCATTCTAACTGGAGTGAGGTGGTATCTCAATGTTGTTTTGATTTGCATTTCTTTTATGGGTAGGGATGTTGAGCATTTTTCCATGTGTCTATTGGCCATTCTTCTTTCTTATTCAGAGAAGTTTTTCTTTAAGTCTTTCGCGCACTTATTTATTGGGCAGCTGTTTCTTTGAGGATTTGTTGTTGGGGGATTTACTTTTTTGAGCTCCAATTATATTTTAGATAAGAGACCCTTGTCCGTTGTGTGGCTAGTAAAGATCTTCTCCCAATCCGTGGGCTTTCTATTGATCTTGCTAGCTATGTCATTTGCCCTGCAGAAGCTCTGCAACCTTATGCAATCCCATTTGTACAACCTTTCTTTGATTTGTTGTGTTTCCGGGTCTCTATTCAGAAAATTTCGGCCTGAGCCAAGGAGACCTAGGGTTTCTCCTATTCCATCCTGTAATGTTTTCAGAGTGTCTGCTTTGACTTCGAGGTCTTTGATCCATTTGGAGTTGATTCTGGTGCAGGGTGATATATAAGGATCTAGCTTTAGTTTTCTACATGTAGTTAACCAGTTTTGCCAGCACCATTTACTGAAGAGGCTGTCCTGGTACCATTCTATTGTTTTAGCTCCCTTATCGAAGGTTAGATGGCTGTAGGTCTGTAGGTTCATTTCTGGGTTTTCAATTCTATTCCATTGGTCCTGAGGTCTGTTCTTATGCCAATACCAAGCTGTATTGATTACTATGGCTTTATAGTAGAGTTTAAAATTTGGTATTGATATTCCTCCAGCCGTGTTCTTTCCGTTGAGGAGAGTTTTTGCTATTCCGGTCTTTTATTGTTCCATATGAATTTTTGGATTGCCTCTTCTATTTCCTTGAAGAATGAGGTTGGAATTTTGATAGGTATCACGTTGAATTTGTAGATAGCCTTGGGAAGTATTGCCATTTTCACGATGTTAATCTTTCCAATCCAGAAGCATGGGAGGTTTTGCCATTTTTTAAGTTCTGTGTTGATTTCCTTTTTCAAGATTTTAAAGTTTTCATCAGAGAGGTCTTCACTTCTTTGGTTAAGTTAATTCTTAGGAATTTTATTTTTTGAGGGGCTATTACAAATGGAGTTGCTTTCCTAAATTCAGCCACACTTTTCTCATTGTTGGCATACAGAAAAGCCATTGACTGGGAAGATGGCGGAGGAGAAGCTGTAATCTGAACAAGCTCTCGCATAGAAAGCAGTTTTAGAGTTCCAGTGAACAGTTCTAAGCCAGAGAATCATACCAAGTGTTCCATCACAGGACAGAGAGTTAGACAAGAGAGGGAAGCCAAGGCAAAAAGACACATCTGAGTGCTCGCCAGCAGCCGCCGCGGCGGCGGCGGCAGGGTCGCAAGCGGCGGAGACCGCAGCCGGGGGCCATACCTGAGCGCTCACACAGAGAGTCCGGGACGAAGGAACCAGACGCAGCTGGCGAGCGGATTCTACTCAACACCAGCAAGAACCAACAAAGAGCGGACATTTTCATCCTGCAGCTTGCAGACCAGAGACGACCCAGGATCCAAGAATTGGCGTGAGTACAAGTCCAACGACCTCACTCCTTCTCAGGGAGCAGAGGAGGGAAGGCCACCACTTTCCCCCCCCAGCACCCGTGATCTCCATCTTGGATACCGACAAAGCTCGGAGGAGCTGCCAGCTCCAACCCAGGCCTTGGAATAAAACGAGTCATTTAGCAGGTCACAAGAACTTAACGACAAAGCGTCCTGCCAGACTCGGCTCCATCCAGGGAAAAGTCACCCAGCTCAGGCGCCAGCCATTGGAGTGGCTTCCCTCACTCGGTAACCAGAGCCAGAGGCTGCCCCTCCCTCTAGCAGCCTCAACAATCAATTTAAAAACAGAATCCCTGAGAACGGCTCCAGGCAGGGCTCTGGGACATTTTTTTTTTGCACAATACAGCCCCAGGAAAAAGCTACTGATTGTTGAAAGGCCTCAACTCTACCCAGAACCTAGCCTCACCACTGCATCCCCCTCTTTTGTGATTCTCAAAGCAGATCACCCTCCTAGAAAACTAACCTAGGAGGGGGATCTCAAAATCTTGGGTAAAGCAGAGCATTTTTCTGCCTCTTCCAACAAACCGACTTAAGAAACCAATCAAGCCACAGGACCTCAAGCTGACCAGAGACTCCAACAAAAGGCTGGTTACAGACAAAAGGGAGATACAGGATTCTTCCCACCCCTCCCCCCCAAAAAAAATCAAAGGACTTTTTTTTCTTTTTTTTCTTCATTTTTTCTTTTTTTCTTTGTTTTTTGTTTTTTGTTACCTTATATATATAAATTTTTTTCTCTTCTAAAACTTTTATTAATCTTTAATTTTTGCCTCTTCTGAAAAAATAATTGATTTCCAGTAACTTTTTTTTCTCCTCTTATAATTTTTATTTTAGAATATGTGAATGAGCGTTTACCTTTCTTTTCTTATCTTCTTTCTCTTTTTCTTTCTTTCATAATTTTCTTTTTGTTTTTTGTCTAGCTCTACTGAACTTCTGATCTTTTCTTCTCCCTTTCCCATCCTTAAAGTTTTTCACATCTCCTCTATGTCCCTCCCTTTCTCACAACATATTCACATTCCTCTCTAAATAGATGGTCTTTTAATCTCTATAATAACATTAATTTTTACGTTTCTATTTTTTTCTGGTCTCTTTTCATTCCCCTATCCCTCTCTTTTATTTCATTCTCTCTCTACTTGCATCCGACCCAACCCATTTCCTGAATTGTGATTAGGACATAGTTAACTCTCCCTGTGCCTCCCCACACCAATCTATTCCTACTTTTTTACCCAAATCTCTCCCTAATCCTAATAATTTCTGGTTTTCCAAATTCTTTTCTGCGGTTCAAACTCCTTTAAAATATTGAATAGATGTATCTGTTGAACTAGATTGTATCTGTAGACTATTGACTGTACAAATGCAAACTTTGGTTGATGGTTCCATTAAGATAGTGTTCTAGCACAAAACTGGTCCTAACTTCATCTCAAATGGGCAGAGTAAGCCGGAAAAACACAAGAAAAATGGCAAATTAGGGTATCTCAATTCCCAATCTTGATAATCAGGGGTCAGATCAGATAATGAACAATCCAGAGGAGAGTTCCCAAATAGCTCTACAAACACTGGTGGCAAACATGATAAATGAGAAGTTTGACAACCTACAAAGGACTCTCTATGAGCGTGATAGGGAGAGAGAGGAGGCATCCCAGAAGTTTATACAGGAATATCATAATCGTAAGGAAGCTACTCAAAAACTGATACAGGATTTGCGTGAACAACTTGAGAATACTCAAAGAGAAAGGGAGGAATGGCGTGAGCAGGCTGAACACTCAAGAGAGAACACTCAAAGAGAACTGCAGGAATCCCACGAACGTGAGGAAGCTAAACAAAGAGTAATACAGGAATTGAGAGACCAGGTAGAGAATACACAAAGATCACTAAAGGCATCCATAGAATCCATTAACAAAGAGCTGAAGGAGGTCAGGGAGACCACAAAGGGAATGCTGAATGGAACCCAAAGAAGGAATGGGAGTCCAAAGAAACTATATCCAATCAACTAAGTGATTTGAGGACAAACACTGAACACCAAATTAAGGAAGTAAAGAGATTATACAAGACCTAAAACAGAGCTTCAACAAAGAACTTGAAGCCATCAAAGCTGACCAATTGGAAGAAAAACAGATAAAAAAAACGAAGTAGAGAGTCTTGACAGCAGATTAGACCATGAAGAAGATCGAATCTCAGGGATTGAAGACAGCCTAGATATTATAGAGAAAGAACATACAACCATACAAGACAAGTCCAAGAAATGTGATAGATCTATCCAACACCTGGAAGACACTATCAGAAGGCCTAACTTAAGGATAATGGGTGTAGAGGAGCACCTAGAAACAGAAGTTAATGGTCTAGGAAAATTGTTTAACAGGATCCTAGCAGAGAACTTCCCAAATATGCAAAAAGATAGGCCTATTCAGATACAAGAAGCCTTTAGAACCCCAAATAGACCAGACCAGAATAGGACATCCCACCGTCACATTATAATCCACACAGGATCAACTCAGACCAAGGAAAAGATCCTTAAAGCTGTCAGGGAGAAAAGGATAATCACCTATAAAGGGAAACCAATTAGAATCACCTGAGATTTTCCAGCAGAGACAATCAAAGCAAGAAGAGCCTGGAATGATGTATGCCATGCCCTAAAAACCAACAACTATCAACCAAGAATACTGTACCCAGCTAAACTCTCCTTCATAACTGAAGGCCAAATAAAAACCTTCCACAGCAAAGAAAAATTGAAAAATACATGTCCACCAAACCAGCCCTACAAAAGATTCTTAAAGATATCCTACACACAGAAAACCAACAAGACCACAATAAAGGCCAACAAACTGCACCCAAACTGAGAATCTAAGAACCATAGGAAGAACACAGTTTTCGCAGCCTCCAAGAAGGTAGATAACATGGCAGGAACTCCCAAACAACTCTCAGTCTTATCTCTTAACGTTAACAGACTGAAATCTCCAATTAAGCGACATAGACTGTCTAGTTGGATTAAAAAACATGACCCTTCTATCTGATGCCTGCAGGAGTCACATCTTGCCCGTAAAAACAAACACATTTTTAACGTTAAAGGCTGGAACAAAATCTACCAAGCAAACGGCCCTCATAAACAGGCGGGAGTTGCAATCCTAATATCAGATAAAATAGACTTCAAATTAAAAAACGTGAGAAGAGATAAAGAAGGTCGCTACATACTAATTAAAGGATCTCTCCTTCATGAGGATATTACAATTCTAAATATCTATTCGCCAAACAATGGAGCACCAAATTTATCAAAGAAACACTACTTTCCCTCAAATCCCATATAGATCCAAAGACATTAATTGTTGGGGATTTTAACAGACCACTCTCCCCACTAGACAGATCAAATCGGCAAAAACTCAACAGAGAAACCGCAGATCTAAACAGCTGCATAGATCAACTAGACATAACAGACATTTACCGAATATTTGACCCAGCAGCATCAGAATACACGTTCTTCTCAGCAGCACATGGAACGTTTTCTAAAATAGACCACATTGTGGGCCACAAAACAACCTTGACTAAATTCAGAAACATTGAAATTATACCCTGCATTCTCTCTGACCACAAGTGAATAAATTTAGAACACAACACCAAAAGCCACCAAAGTCCCGTATCACATGGAGGCTAAACAACACACTGCTGAATCAAGAGTGGGTCATGGAAGAGATTAGAAAGGAAATGCAAATGTTCATGCTATTCAACAAAAATGAACACACAAATTACCAGCTCCTCTGGGACACAGCAAAAGCAGTAGTCAGAGGCAAGTTTATAGCTCTGAGGTCCTATATCAACAAATTGGAGAGATCTGAAACTAGCAATTTAATGACACATCTAAACCTCCTTGAAAAAGAGCAGCAAGATAAACCCCAATCCAATACACGGAAAGAAATGATCAAAATTAAATCAGAATTAAATGAATTAGAATCCAAAAAAACTATAGAAAGAATCAACAAAACAAAGAGTTGGTTCTTTGAAAAACTTAACAAAATTGACAGACCCTTAGCAAATCTTATCAGAAAAAGAAGAGAACACACCCAAATTAATAAACTCAGAGATGAGAATGGAAACATAACCACGGAAACAACCAAGATTCAGAACATTATAAGGGAATATATCTCAAAAATTTATGCTAATAAGTTTAAGAACTTGACAGAAATGGACCTCTTCCTAGCAAATATTGACATGCCAAAACTAAACCAAGATGAGGTAAAGTATCTTAACAGGCCCATATCAAGCATTGAAATAGAAACAGCAATAAGAGACCTCCCAGCTAAGAAAAGTCCAGGACCAGATGGTTTTACAGCGGAATTCTACAAGGCCTTCAAAGCAGAGCTCACACCAATTTTCCTCCAACTCTTCAATGAAATTGAAAGAGAAAGCTCACTACCGAACACATTCTATGAAGCCATCATAACCCTCATCCCAAAACCGGGCAGGGACATATCAAAGAAACAGAACTATAGACCCATTTCTTTGATGAACATTGATGCAAAACTTCTCAACAAAATTTTGGCCAATCGACTTCAACAATTCATCCAAAAAATCATACAACATGATCAAACAGGAATCATTTCAGGGATGCAAAGCTGGTTCAATATACTCAAATCAATTAGTATTATTCATCACATCAACAGGAGCAAGAACAAGAACCACATGGTTATCTCAATAGACGCAGAAAAAGCATTCGACAAGATCCAACACCCCATTATGCTGAAGGTTTTGGAAAAATTAGGAATCCATGGAACATTCCTTAATATAATAAAGGCTGTATATGACAAACCTACAGCCAGCATTATATTCAATGTTGAAAAACTAAAGCCATTTCCTCTTAAATCAGGAACAAGACAAGAATGCCCACTCTCTGCACGTCTCTTCAATCTAGTATTAGAATTCCTAGCTACAGCAATAAGACAAGATGCAGACATAAAGGGGATCCAAATAGGGAAAGAAGAAATAAAACTCTCCCTCTTTGCAGATGACATGATCTTGTATTTAAAGAATCCCATAGACTCCACTCCCAAATTACTCAAGCTGATTCAAAACCTTGGCAAAGTAGCAGGTTATAAAATTAACCCCCAAAAATCAATGGCTTTTCTGTATGCCAACAATGAGAAAAGTGTGGCTGAAATTAGGAAAGCAACTCCAATTGTAATAGGCCCACAAAAATAAAATACCAAGGAATTAACTTAACTAAAGAAGTGAAGGACCTCTATGATTAAAACTTTAAAATCTTGAAAAAGGAAATCAACACAGAACTTAAATAATGGCAAAACCTCGCATGCTCCTGGATTGGCAAGATTGACATCGTGAAAATGGCAATACTTCCCAAGGCTATCTACAAATTCAACGCAATACCTATCAAAATTCCACCCTCATTCTTCAAGGAAATAGAAGAGGCAATCCAAAAATTCATATGGAACAATAAAAGACCCCGAATAGCAAAAACACTCCTCAACGGAAAGAACACTGCTGGAGGAACATCAATACCATATTTCAAACTCTACTATAAAGCCATAGTAATCAAAACAGCTTGGTATTGGCATAAGAACAGACCTCAGGACCAATGGAATAGAATTGAAATCCCAGAATTGAACCTACAGACGTATAGCCATCTAATCTTCGATAAGGAAGCTAAAACAATAGAAAGGAAGAAAGACAGCCTCTTCATTAAATGGTGATGGCAAAATTGGTTAACTACATGTAGAAAACTAAAGCTAGATCCTAATATATCACCCTGCACCAGAATCAACTCCAAATGGATCAAAGACCTTAAACTAAAAGCAGACACCCTGAAAACATTACAGGATGGAATAGGAGAAACCCTAGGTCTCCTTGGCTCAGGCCCAAATTTTCTGAATAGAGACCCGGAAACACAACAAATCAAAGAAAGGTTGGACAAATGGGATTGCATAAGGTTGCAGAGCTTCTGCAGGGCAAATGACATAGCTAGCAAGAGCAATAGAAAGCCCACCGATTGGGAGAAGATCTTTACTAGCCATAAAACGGACAAGGGTCTCATATCTAAAATATACTTGGAACTCAAAAAATTAAACCACCCAACAACAAATCCTCACAGAAACAACTGCCCAATAAATTAGTGGGCGAAAGACTTAAAGAGAAGCTTATCTGAAGAAGAGAGAAGGATGGCCAATAAACACATGAAGAAATGTTCAACATCCCTAGCCATAAAAGAAATGCAAATCAAAACAACATTGAGATATCACCTCACTCCAGTTAGAACAGCAAAAATCAAGAACTCTAACAACAACAGATGCTGGAGGGGATGTGGACAGAAAGGAACCTTACTTCATTGTTGGTGGGAATGTAAACTTGTTCAACCACTTTGGAAAGCAGTATGGAGGTTCCTCAAAAAACTTCACAGAGATCTCCCCTATGATCCAGCAATCGCACTTTTGGGCGTTTACCCAAATGTATACAAACAAGACCACACTAAAGCTACCAGCACAACTATGTATTGCAGCATTATTTACCATAGCTAAGATATGGAACCAACCCAGATGCCCCTCAGTAGATGAATGGATCAAGAAAATGTGGTATATATACACAATGGAATTCTATGCCTCCATCAGAAAGAATGACTTTTCCCCATTTGGTAGGAAATGGAAAGGCTTGGAAAAAATTATATTAAGTGAAGTAAGCCAGGCCCAAAGAAGCATAGGTCCCATGGTTTCCCTTATTTGCAATATCTAGTATAGGTATGAGTCAATCCGAAAAGGTCAGATAATGTGATGTTAGGAAAACGAACCCTTAATTATGTATTTTAATGTTTTTTTTCTTTCATGCATGTGTTTCTAACGCATTTATAAGATTATTTCTTTGTTGCTTTGTATGTCCCTCCCCCACAGTGTAACACCCTCTTTCACTATATTTGATGTCAGTATAACATGTGGAGGAGATGGGGACAAACAAGTCGTTTAAGGATTCAGGTGGACCTGTTGCAACAAGGAGTTTTACAAAATGTCATGTCAAAGCAAGCTCTACAATGTCGGTGTGCGGCGGGAGGGGGGTATGAATGGATGGGGGAGGCTGGGAAGGGAGGTGAAGGGTAAACAAAGGAGGAGGCTGCAATGCTTGGTAAGAAATATATGCATTATCCTGCCAATGTAATTGTAACCTCTCTGTACAGTATATTGTCAAATAAAATAAAATTAAATTAAAAAAAAAAGAAAAGCCATTGTGTTTTGTGGGTTAATTTTATAACCTGCTACTTTGCCAAAGTTTTGAATCAGCTTGAGTAATTTGGGAGTGGAGTCTATGGGATTCTTTAAATACAAGATCAAGTCGTCTGCAAAGAGGGAGAGTTTTATTTCTTCTTTCCATATTTGGATCACCTTTATGTCTGCATCTTGTCTTATCGCTGTAGCTAGGAATTCTAATAGTAGATTGATGAAAAGTGGAAAGAGTGGACATCCTTGTCTTGTTCCTGAGTTAAGAGGAAATGGCTTTTGTTTTTCACCATTAATTAAAATGCTGGCTGTAGGTTTGTCATATACAGCTTTTATTGTATTGAGGAATGTTCCATGGATTCCTAATTTTTCCAAAACCTTCATCATAAAGGGTATTGGATCTTGTCGAATGCTTTTTCTGCATCTATTGAGATAACCATGTTGTTCTTATTCTTGCTCCTGTTGATGTGATGAATAATATTAATTGATTTGTGTATATTGAACCAGTTTTGCATCCCTGAAATGAATCCTGTTTGTTCATGGTTTATGAATTTTTGGATGAATTGTTGAAGTCGGTAGGCCAAAATTTTGTTGAGAAGTTTTACATCAATGTTTATCAAAGAAATGGGTCTATTGCTCTCTTTCTTTGATGAGTCCCTGCCTGGTTTTGGGATGAGGGTTATGATGGCTTCATAGAATGTGTTCGGTAGTGAACGTTCTCTTTCACTTTCAATAAAGATTTGGAGGAGTATTGGTGTGAGCTCTGCTTTGAAGGCCTTGTAGAATTCCGCTGTAAAACCATCTGGTCCTGGACTTTTCTTAGCTGAAAGGTCTCTTATGGCTGTTTCTATTTCAATGCTTGATATGGGCATGTTAATCTGGTTTAACTCATCTTGGTTTAGTTTTGGCATGTGAATATTTGCTAGGAAAAGTTCCATTTCTGTCAAGTTCTCAAACTTATTAGCATAAAGTTTTGAGAAGTATTCCCTTATAATGTTTTGAATCTTGGTTGTTTCCGTGGTTATGTTTCCATTCTCATCTCTGTGTTTATTTATTTGGGTGTGTTCACTTCTTTTTCTGATAAGATTTGCTAAGGGTCTGTCAATTTTGTTAATTTTTTCAAAGAACCAACTCTTTGTTTTGTTGATTCTTTCTGTAGTTTTTTTGGATTCTAATTCATTTAATTCTGATTTAATTTTAATTAGTTCTTTTTGTCTACTGGTTTGGGGTTTATCTTGCTGCTCTTTTTCAATGAGGTTTAGATGTGTCATTAAATTGTTGGTTTCAGATCTCTCCAATTTGTTAATGTAGGAACTCAGAGCTATAAACTTGCCTCTGACTACTGCTTTTGCTGTGTCTCAGAGGAGCTGGTAATTTGTGTGTTCATTTATGTTGAATAGCATGAACATTTGAATTTCCTTTCTAATCTCTTCCATGACCCACTCATGATTCAACAGTGTGTTGTTCAGCCTCCATATGATGCCACACTTTCTTAGGTGGCTTTTGGTGTTGAGTTCTAATTTTATTCCCTTGTGGTCAGAGAGGATGCAAGGTATAACTTCAATGTTTCTGAATTTAGACAAGTTTGCTTTGTGGCCTAAAATGTGGTATATTTTAGAAAACGTTCCTTGTGCTGCTGAGAAAAACGTGTATTCTGATGCTGCTGGGTGAATTGTTCGGTAGATATCTGTAAAATCTTGTTGATCTATGCATCTGTTTAGATCTGCAGTTTCCCTGTTGAGTTTTGCCAAGTTGATCTATCTAGTGGGGAGAGTGGTGTGTTAAAATCCCCAACAATTAATGTCTTTTGATTTATACGGGATTTCATCGAAAGTAGTGTTTCTTTGATAAATTTGGGTGCTCCATTGTTTGGAGAGTAGATATTTAGAATTGTAATATCCTCCTGAAAGAGAGATCCCTTAATTAGTTTGTAGCGACCTTCTTTATCTCTTCTCACGAATTTTAATTTGAAGTATATTTAATCTGATTTTAGGATTGCAACTCCTGCCTGTTTATGAGGGCTGTTTGCTTGGTAGATTTTGTTTCAACCTTTAAGATTGAAAATGTGTTGTTTTTACAGTCAAGATGTGACTCCTGAAGGCAGCAGATTGAGGGGTCTTGTTGTTTAATTCAACTAGACAGTCTATGTGGCATAATTGGAGAATTCATACCATTAACTTTAAGAGAGAGGACTGAGAGCTTTTGGGAGTTCCTGCCATGTTATCCACCTTCTTGGGGGTTGCAAAAACTGGGTTCTTCCTATGGTTCTTTGATTCTCAGTATGGGTGCAGTTTCTTGACCTTTATTGTGGTCTTGTTTGTTTTCTATGCGTAGGACATCTTTAAGAATCTTTTGTAGGGCTGGCTTGGTGGAGATGTATTGTTTTAATTTTTCTTTGCTATGGAAGGTTTTTATTTGGCCTTCAGTTATGAAGGAGAGTTTAGCTGGGTACAGTATTCTTAGTTGATAGTTTTTTGTTTTTAGGGCATGGCATACATCATTCCAGGCTCTTCTTGCTTTGATTGTCTCTGCTGAGAAATCTGAGGTGATTCTAATTGGTTTTCCTTTATAGGTGATTAATCTTTTCTCCTGGACAGCTTTAAGGATCTTTTCCTTCTTCTGAGTTGATCCTGTGTGGATTATAATGTGACAGTGGGATGTCCTATTTTGGTCTGGTCTGTTTTGGAGTTCTAAAAGCTTCTTGTATCTGAATAGGCCTATCTTTTTGCATGTTTGGGAAGTTCTCTGCTACGATCCTGTTAAACAAATTTCCTAGGCCATTAACTTCTGTTCCTAGGTGCTCCTCTACACCCATTATCCTTAGATTAAGCCTTCTGGTGCTGTCTTCCAAGTGTTTGATAGATCCATCATATTTCTTGGACTTGTCTTGGATGGTTGTATGTTCTTTCTCTATAATATCTAGGCTGTCTTCAATCCCTGAGATTCAATCTTCTTCATGGTCTAACCTGTTGTCAAGACTCTCTACTTTGTTTTTTATCTCTTTTCCTTCCAATTGGTCGGCTTTGATGGCTTCAAATTCTTTGTTGAAGCTTTCTTTTACATCTTGTATGAACTTCTTTACTTCCTTAATTTGATGTTCAGTGTTTATTTTCAGATCCCTTATTTGATTGCTTATGGTTTCCTTGGACTCCCATTCCTTCTGTTGGGTTCCATTCAGCATTCCCTGTGTGGTCTCCCTGACTTCCTTCAGCTCTTCGTTAATGGATTCCATGAATGCCTTTAGAGATCTTTGTGTACTCTCTTCCTGTTCTCTCAATTCCTGTATTATTCTTTGATTAGCTTTCTCCCATTCGTGGGAGTCCTGTAGTTCTTTTTAGTGTTCTCAGCCTGTTCACGCCATTCCTGCCTTTCTCTTTGAGTATTCTCAAGCTGCTCATGCAAATCCTGTATCAGTTTTTGAGTAGCTTCCTCATGCTTATGATATTGCTGTTTAAACTTTTGCATTGCCTCCTCTCTCTCCCTATCATGCTCATACAGAGTCCTTTGTATGCTTTCAGTCTTTTGATTTATCATGTTTGCCAGCAGTGTTTGTTGAGCTATTTGGGAATTCTCCTCTGGATTATTCATTATCTGTTCTGTCCCCTGATTATCAAGTTTGGGAATTGAGATACCTGGATTTGCCATTTTTCTTGTGTTTTTCCGGCTTACTCTGCCTATTTGAGATGAAAATAGCACCAGATTTGTGCTAGAACACTATATTAAGGCAATCATCAACCCAAGTCTGAATTTGCACAGTCAATAGTCTACAGATACAAGCTAGTTCAACAGATACAGCTATTCAACATCAAACAACTATACGTTAATGGGCTACGAACTGCAAAGAAGAATTTGGAAGACCAGAAATTATTAGGGTTAGGGCGAGATGTGGGTAAAAAAAATAGGAATAGATTGATGTGGGGAGGCTCAGGGAGAGTTATTTAAATCCTAATCTCAAAGCAGGAAATAGGTTGGGTAGGATGAAAGTAGAGAGAGAGAAAAAAAGAAGAAAGGGAATGGGAAAGAAAAGAGACCAGAAAAAAATAGAAAGGTAAAAATAAAATTATGTAGAATCGATAACAATCTGTTTAGATAAGAACATGAATTTATTGACAGAAGGGAAGGGAAATAAAGGAGATGTGAAAAACTTAAAAATAAAAATGCTTAAAATATTATATAGGTTTAAAGAGGTAGTTCTGCTATTGAGGGATTTATGTCTTAGAGGTTTTGACTTGAGCAATAAATTTGTGGATTAAGTGTGTACACAATAGGGGATAGGGCCTAATAGTCAACTATGGGTTTTCTTAGGATGTGCAGGACAAGAATTAAGTCACATAAAGAAGAACGAAATAGCGGAGAAGGTAAAAAGGATGAGAAAGGAAGAAGAAAAAGTTGAGAAGTTCAGTAGAGCTAAACAAAAACAAAAAGATAATTGAAAAAAGAAAAAAAAGAGATATAAGACCAAAAAAGAAAGGAAAACACACACTCACGTATCTCTAAAATAAAAATTATAAGAGGAAAAAAAAGTTTCTGGAAAACAATTTTTTGTCAAAAAGGGCAAAGATTAAAGATTTAAAAACGTTTTAGAAAACAAAAAAAAATTTTTATATAAGGTAGCAAAAATAAAAGTTGAGAAGAAAAGAAGAAGAAGAAGAAGAAGAAGAAGAAGAAGAAGAAGAAGAAGAAGAAGAAGAAGAAGAAGAAGAAGAAGAAGAAGAAGAAGAAGAAGAAGAAGAAGAAGAAGAAGAAGAAGAAGAAGAAGAAGAAGAAGAAGAAGAAGAAGAAGAAGAAGAAGAAGAAGAAGAAGAAGAAGAAGAAGAAGAAGAAGAAGAAGAAGAAGAAGAAGAAGAAGAAGAAGAAGAAGAAGAAGAAGAGACAAAAAAAAACTACTTTGATTTTTTTGGGAGGAGTGGGAAAAATCCTGTATCTCCCGTGTGTCCTTAAACAGCCTCTTGTTGGAGTCTCTGGTCTGCTTGTGTTTCTGTGGCTTGGTTGGTTTCTTAAGTCAGTTTGTTCTAACAGGGAGAAAAATGCTCTCCTTTACTCAGGATTTGACGATCCTCCTCCCAGGCTAGTTCATTGGGAGGCAGATCTGCTTTGAGTATCACAGAAGAAGGGGATGCAGCTATGATGCTATGTTCTGGGTAGAGTTGAGGCCTTTCAACAGACAGTAGCTTTTTTGGGGCTAGTTTGTGCAAACTTCACAGAGCCAAGCATGGGGCCATTCTCAGGGTTTCTGTTTACTGATTTTCAATTGCTTCTCGAGGCTGCTAGAGGGAGAGGCAGCCTCTGGCTCTGATTACCCAGTGAAGAAACCCACTCCTAGGGCTGGCGCCTGAGCTGGGTGACTTTTCCCTGGGTGGAGCTGAGTCTGGCAGGTCACGCCGCCTTTAAGTTCTTGTGACCTGCTAAATGACTCCTTTTATTCCAAGGCCTGACTTGGAGCTAGCAGCTCCTTGGAGCTTTGTCAGTATCCAAGATGGAGTTCACCGGTGCTGGGGATGGTAGGGGTGGCCATCCCCCCTCTGCTCTCTGAGAAGAAGTGAGGACATCAGGCTTCTACTCAGGCGGAGTCTTAATTCCTGGATCGTCTCTAGTCTGCGAACTGGAGGATGAAGATGTCTGCTCCTTGTCGGTTCTTGCTGGTTTTGAGTAGATTCCCCTCGCCTGCTGCGTCTGGCTCCTTTGTTCCGGACTCTCTGTTGCTCAGGTATGGCTCCTGTACTCGCCCGCTGACGCCACAGCTGCGGCCGCCACGGTGGCTATTGGCAAGTGCTCAGAAGTGTCTTCTTGCATGGGTTTCCTTCTCTGGCCTAACTCTCTGTCCTGTGATGGCACACTTGGTGTAATTCTCTGACTTAGGACTGTTCACTGGAACTCTAAAACTGCTTTCTATGTGAGAGCTTACTTAGACTCCAACTTCTTCTCCGCCATCCTCCTGGACTCTCCCCATGGTCCATATTATCATTGCTTCCATAGACCATATTAATTTTTTCATAGAAATATGCTACCCCAATGTTACCACATTAGGACATACAATGTAGCTTCAATTGTCATTATGAACAAATACCTGAATAATTTTGTATTCAATTTTTGAATAAAATTATTTTTTCAAAGGTTGTAGTATTTCTAGAAGGAAAGATTTATTAGTGAATGGAATAGCTTATGTCATTAAAACTAAAAAGAAAGCATGCAGCATCTCGGGCTCACGCTTGTAATCTTAGCTACTCAGGTCTAAGGGGTCTAAGATCTGAGGATCACAGTTCAAAGCTAGCCTGCACAGAAAGTTCATGAGACTTTTATCTCTAATTAAACAGCAAAAAGCTAGAAATGTACGTGTGGCTCAAGTTGTAAAGCATTAACATGGAATAAATAAGCTCAGGGACAGCATCCAGATCTGGGTGTAAGAACCAGGACCAGCAAAAATAAAATAAAATTAAAACTAAATATAAAAGAAAGCAATGTATGAAACTCGACGACAATGGAATGTTTTCTTATGGTATTTTAATGAATATTATTTTAAGTTGATAAACTTAATATTTTTGTAATTGTGATTTTAATATTTGATTCAATAAGACACTGCAGTGTGTATATATATATATATATATATATATATATATATATATATATATATAGTAATAGTATTTATATTTCAATGCAATTGAATGGCAAAGGTCATATTACCAAATATACAGGCACATAAAGATGAAGAGATATCCCCTAATTATCATTTTGTTTGCTAAAACAATAGTGAAATAACTATGATTATGACATGATAGTGATTTTCAAAGTAAGTACTTACTCATTGTTTAGTTACCATGGACTTCAAGAAGAAAAATCAGCACTTCGAAATACTCAAGTAGATCTGCATACAAATATCTTCATATTTTGAAAAAATAGATTTTCTTTTATCAGATATCATAGGAAACTATGTAGACACTGAAGCCCAAGGCATTACCTCTGTGTTAATTTCATGGTATTTCATTTGTTTATTTATCTCTTGTGAATACATTTTAGCTGAATGACTTTTATATGTCAGGCATGGAATGAATAATGAAGCACCACCTTGCTTACCAACAACGAGCTACATTTACATCTATTCTTGTTTATGTCTGATTTATTTCAGAATCAGTGTGAGGGACTGTTGTCAGAGAATTAGTATAATACTAAAATGTCATTGGTACTCCAAGAGGCGGTCAAAACTCTACTTTAAGAAGTAATATCCATTTAGATGTTGTGTTAACTATTCATCACTTCAACAGTGCCACTGTTCCTGTAGTTCAGGAATTAGTTCTGAAGCTGAAAATATAAATTTAAATCATTTCTACATAAGGATTAACTCTCTAATGACTGTCAAATGGGGAATCTGTGGAACTTCCTTTGGAATAGGTCATCGGTGTGTTCTTTCCTTCCAATTTCTAATCAAACGTGACTAACATCTTAGGGCAATTTTAGATTTGTAGATGATATGAAGTACTTATATAAAAGAACTTACATATACCTTCTACTCAGTTTATACTACTGTTGATAACAAAAATGAGTAAGATCACATTTGATACAATAAATGAATCATTCCTATTAGTGACACATGTGTCTGTAACGCATGTATCATCCAATATGTCACTTTTGCACTTAAAATGGTTAGACTGCCTAGGGTCCTCTGGCAGTGATATTCTCTCTGATTTCCTCATTAAAAAATAATACCAGACATTTTTGAAGAGTACTCCTGAAGAGTGGCACATAGTATTCCTTTCCTCAACACTGCCACTATAAGTGTGGTCTAGAAATGACCCATATTTAAAAACTGGAGTTATTAATGCTTTCTTCTTATAAGTTAAATCTTTTTTTCAGGGGCATCTTGTCTCTTCTTCCCAATTTGGATTTTATCCAATCATTTAGATAGCAGTAATAGGAACTCTTAGATAACTATTTTATATTTAGTCTATCATCAAACATTACTTTAAACTAACTTACACCAACTTTGGTTTTAGTAAGTTTTCTATTTGTTTTTGATTTCTCTTTCTCATATTCTACCACCGTGTACTCTTCTCTTATCGATAAATTTCTTACATTCTGGAAACCCAAAGTGCTGCAGGTTCATCCTGTATGATTTCTGCTACACAGTTTTCAATCCCAGAATCAGTGATTTCTGCAAGGATCCTTGATTTTAGTTAATAAACCATAATTGATGTTAGAATACAGTTATGCTCATTATTATCAGGATGCCATGTTTTTCGCAGGGCACATGGCCCATTAATAGGCCAAGGAAAAAGTTTAACTCAGGTTCACTCTGAAGTAAAAATAGCCACATTATACCCAGATGGCAAAGAGTTTTTGAAATGTGGTCATTTGCAATGTATGGGTTTTAGTTAGGTGCGATTGCATAGATTACTATTCTTTAGGGATATTTTATTTTAAAATGATATTACTTAATTTCAAAGGTTTTATAAAAGTTATTTCAAAACAACGAATTTAGGGACTGGGAAGGTGGCTCAGTGGTAGAGCGCTTGCCTTGCATGCCTGAGACCCTGGGTTCCATTCCTCAACACCACATAAGCAAAAAGAAAAAAGCCGGAAGTGGTGCTGTGGCTCAAGTGGTAGAGCGCTAGCCTTGAACTGAAGAGCTGAGGGACAGTGCCCAGGCCCAGATTTCAGGCCCAGGACCGAACCAAAAAAAAAATAAAACAAAAAACAAAAAACTGAAGGGATGATCGAATACATCAGACTACTTAAACCGATCCAAATTTTTAATGGGAGAGTAAGAGTCAACGCATAATTTTGTATAGTTGGGGACCATCTGACGGTAGCTGAATCAAGCTGATTATTTAATAATTGGATCACCCATTCTGCCAAGTACTAACAAGTGAAGTTTGATCAACAGAAAAAAGAAACGGTACTGTGTGCCAGGAGGTTATCATTTAAATCTTGTAAAGTTCATTGAAGGTCTGTGTGCTGGGACTTTCTTCTCCTTTGCTTTCTCTGAAGTTGCAAGTTCCTTTGATTCAAACTCCAGAATGAGTTTCCGGCTTACTCTAACAGAAGGGTGACTGTGTGAACTTGATTATCTCCTCAAGAGGATATTACTTCCTCCTCACAACTGAGACAGGTGTTAGAAGGGTAGAACAATGAAGGTGGACTCATTAAACCTGAGTCAAAGTGGCTCCATCTTGCTCCTGGAAGGAACAATGTAAGCTAGCCCTATACCCTGACTCTACCACAGTGACTCAAAAAGACCCCAGTCGTTTCCATGAATCTGGAATCTGGAACGCCTGCTAGAGGGGGTAGTACCAGATCCCATAGATAATATACAAGCTATAGATGAGAGTTTCCAATAGTATTGATCATAATAAATAAGGCCTTGCTTCAATTTAAAAAAATCACTGTTTTCTACAAGTGATTAACCAATTTTGCCAGCACCATTTAATGAAGAGGCTGTCTTTCTTCCATTCTAATATTTTAAGCTCCCTTATCCAAGATTAGGTAGCTATAGGTACGTGAATTTATTTCTGAGTTTTCAATTCTATTCCATTGGTCCTGAGGTCTGTTCTTGTGCCAGTACCAAGCTGATTTGTTATTGATATTTCTCCAGCACTTTTCTTTCTGTTAAGGATAGTTTTTGCTATTCGGGGTCTTTTATTGTTCCATATGAATTTTTGGATTGCCTCTTCTATTTCCTTGAAGAATGAGGAAAGACTTGGAAAAATTATATTAAGTGAAGTAAGCCAGGCCCAAAGAAACATAGGCCCCATGGTTTCCCTTATTTGCAATAACTAGTACATGTCCTGGACAGGCAGAAAATGTCAGGTAAGATGATGTTAAGTGAAATGAAACCCAACATAGTGACCCAAGTGTTTTTTAATTGTTGCTATTGTTTCTAATGTATGTATAAGGTACCAAGTGATTTTTCGTTAATTTGTATCTCCCTTACCAAAAGAATAACCCACTTTCACTCTATTTGATGTTGGTATAATTTGGTGAGGGGAAGGGAAAAATCAAATTGTTTAAATAGGGATACAGGTGGACCCATTGCAACAATGAGATGTACAAGAGGTTATGTTACAAATGAACTTCACAACATGGGGCGGGGGTAGGGAGTTGTGGCAGGAGGGGCAGGAAGGGATTGTAAGGGAAAAACAAAGGAGGAGGTAACGATGCTCAATAGGAAATGTACTCATTTCCTTATTCATGTAACTGGAACCGCTCTGTACAGTATTTTTACAATAAACATATATACAATAAATCACTCAGTTTTATAATGCCCAGGCGATATTGTGTGGTGCTTGTCACATACATGGAACTGGGGTTCAGGGGTCAACCTCCTGGATAGACTATTAGAATAGAGTGCCAATGTTCCTTCAAATGTCCCCATTAAGGAAATTATAGTGGAAGTAAAGCCTTTGAGACACCATAGAAACTGAGACTGGATATTGAGAGACTAATACTGGGGTAGAGTCAATTAAATATTCTCTTTGTGCATTAAATAAAAATGAATCTTAGTTAAGCTGTAAGGCAGGGAAGCCGGGAGTCAAGTGGTTTTATTCCCAGTGGAATAGACCGCTTTCCCCATAGGAGTAGAGTATATAATGTCTCTCTAGGGATATGGAGTGTGGGAACTCATCTTCTGCATCCTGTCTTTGCTGATTCTGACACTGAAAAGTCTAGGACAACCCCCTTCCTAAAACTGAGCAGTCCCTTTACCCCAAGGCCATCTATACCATGACCCTCTCTAAGTCAAGAGGGGAAAGTTGGTATTTCTTGGAAATTTAGCTGGCAGCAGTGAGTGCTGATCCTTCGAGGGGAAAATATTCAGAGTAGAGTAGTAATGGTTGTCATAGTTTCCTTCTTCCGATCTTACAGGAAAACATTTGCTTTTCTCCACTATGTGCGAGGCTGGTGATGGGTTCCTTATATGTAGCTATAACTATGTTTACATAATTTTAGACTTAGCTTCTGAGGTACATTTATCATGAAGTTTTGCTGTATTTTATTAAATCCTTTTTATGCAGATTACTATGATGATCTGTGGCTCACATCATTCATTTGGTTGATGGAATATCTTACATTTCCATGTTCCCCATCATCCTAACATTCAGGGAAGAAATTTGGCTTGTGGTTTGTGATCATTTCAATATGTTTTATAATTTAGTTTTCTACTGTATCAATGAGGACTTTTTTCATAAACACTTGTCAAGGACATTACTTCCATATTCTTTTTGATTGTATTAATGTCTTTATTTGATTTGCTTAACCAGGTAACTCTTGCATGATTAAATGGATTTTGGAGTACTTTCCTTCCTTAAATTCTTTTGGTTATATGGTTATATGTATATAGCTTTTGACCTCTTCTGCTTGTCCTAGACATAAACTAGTTATTGCAAATAAGAGAAACCAAGGGACCTATTTTTCTTTGAGTCTGGCTCACTTCACTTAATATAATTTTTTCCAATTCTTTCCATTTCCTAACAAATAGGGCAATGCCATTCTTTTTGATGGAGGCATAGAATTCTATTATATATATGCATATATATATATATATATATATATATATATATATATATATATATATACACCACATTTTTTGACCCATTCATCTATTGTGGGGCATCTGCGTTGGTTCCATATATTAGCTATGTAAATAATGTTGCAATAAACATAGTTGTGCTGGTAGCCTTATAATGGCTTTGTTTGTGATTGTTTGGGTAAATGCCCAAAAGTGGGATTGCTGGTCATAGGTGAGCTCTATGTGGGTCTTTTGTGGAAACTCCATACTATTTTCCAAGTTGAACAATTTACATTCCCACCAACAATGATGTAAGCAAAATGAACCCCAAGATAGGGACACAAGAGGTTTTACCTTTGTTGCTGTTCCTTTTAATGTACTTACAAGGTACTATGTGAATTTTTTTTGTTTATTTGTATGTTCTTCCCCCATGGTAGTTCCCCTGTTCTCACTGTATTTGATTCCACTGTCCTGCATCTTGTACATACATTTTTCTAATCTGGGGAGGGGATGGGAAATAACAAAACGCTGAAATAAGGATACAGGATGACCCATTGTAACAATGAGATGTATAAAAAAGTATGTTGAAGATGAACTTTACAACTTTGGGTGGGGGAGAGCAGGGAGGAGTTGGGAAGGTGGGGAGGAAAGGGATGGTAGGGGAAAAGTAAAGGAGGGTATGAGAATGAAAAAAATTCCTTTAGAAGAGTTTGAGAAAGATTGTTGTTGACTGTTTAAATGCTTGATATAATTCTCCACTGAATCTATCTGATCCTAGATTTTACTTAGATGTAAGATTTTTTTTTGGTCGGTCATGGGGCTTGAATTCTGGGCTTGGGCGCTGGTCCTAAGCTCTTCAGCTTGAGCCACAGTGTCACTTATTGTTTTCTGAGTGGTTTATTGGAGATAAGAATTTCACGGACTTACCTGCCCGGGCTGGCTTTGAACCTCGATTCTCAGATCTCAGCCTCCTAAATAGCTAGGATTACAGGTATGAGCCACCAGCAGATGGAAGAGTTTCTGTGTGAGGGAAAATTATATTTCCTGTCTGCTAGATTATTACGATTGGTCTATATAAAATTGTTCATAATTTTAAAACATGTTTATATCACTTGTAATATCTGCTATTTCATTCTAAGTTTATTTGAATCATCATATCTCTTCTTTGTCTTACTTAATGATTGGCAATTTTATTTAATAATTTTCAAAAATGTGATTTTTTTCCTATTACATTTCCATTTTCTATTTTATTGTCTCTAATCAACTTTTTCTGTTACTCCCTCCTGTCAACAGACATAAGTTTTGTTCACTTTGTAGTTTCTTGAAGTATAGGTATAGAATTCTGCTTGAAATTTTTAAAATTTAATGTGAACCACTATAAACTTCCCATTTGTCTCCCCTTTACTGGATGCTCCTGTTATTTTGGTTATCATTAAATATTGTTTCTCTTTTACATATTTATAGATATTTAATTTACCTTCTACTATTAATTTTGATTACTAATTGTGGTGAGAAAAATGCTTTGTATAATTCTAGACTTAAATAACTTAAACTTTCAGGTCTTTTTTATTAATAAGTTTTTTGTATTGTGAAAATACCAAACAGAGGGGTTACAATTACATGAGCAAGGAAATGAATACATTTTTAAATCAAGCATTGTTGCCTCCTCCTTTATTTTCCCTTACCATCACCCCCAAAGTTGTAAAGTTAGCTTTTCGACATAACATAGGTCCCACGGTTTCCCTTATTTGCAATAACTAGTATATGTCTGAGACAAACTCTGAGGTCTTATACATTCTTCATAGTGGAACTTGGGGTATATGATTTCTGCTGTTCTTTGTTGGAGCTTGTTTTGCATATGTCTCAGAGGTCCAATCCATTCTTACTGTTATTAATCCCTTCTATTTTCATATTGATCTGTCTAGTTACTTTATCTATGTCTGAAATTGAGATAGTACAGTCTCATACAACTTTGTGGCTTATTGCCTGAATTTTTAAAGTATTCCTATGTTTATCCCACAAATATAAATATTATTATATTAAATACATATATTTATTTTTGTTTCTCAAAAACTTGACTTTCTTTTTGGAGAACTCAGGTTTGAACAAAGGGCCTCAATCTTGAAAGCATGTATTCTACAAGTTGAGCTAAAACAAATAGAAATACATCATTCTATTCTGCAAGCATCATTTGTTAAAGAGGGTGTCTTTCTTCCAACTATCTGATGATTTTGACTCACTTATCAAAGATTAGGTGGCCATAGGCGTGTGGGATCATGTCTGGGTCCTCAATTCTATTCCATTAGTCGTCAGCTCTGTTCATGTGCCAGTACCAAGCTTTTCTTATAAATATATCTTTTGTAACTTTTCTTTATTATTCATAATATGTATTAATATTGAGTATTTTATTGTGAAAATAATGTATAGAGGGGTTAGAATTACATGAGCAAGGTAATGAGTACATTCCTTATCAAGCATTGTTGCCTCCTCTTTGATTACCCTTAGCATGCCTGCCCATCCAACTCCCCTCCCCCAAAGTTGTAAAGTTCATTTTTCAACATAGCATCTTGTACAACTCATTGTTGCAATGGGTCCACATGTAACCCTATTTAAATGATTTTTCCTTCCCTCCCCAAATTATACCAACATCAAAAACAGTGAAAACAGGGGCTAAACTGTGGGGGAGGGACATAGAAAGCAACAACGGAATCATCTTATAAATATGTTAGATTTTTTTTCTTTCATGCACTTGTTTCTAACATATTTATAAGATGATTTCTATGTTGTTTTTTATGTCCCTCCCCCACGGTACAACCTCTTCTTTCACTGTATTTGATGTTGGTATATTTGTGGAGGGGAAGGGCAAAAACAAATTGTTTAACTAGGGATACATTTAGACCCATTGCAACAATGAGATATACAAGTCGTTATGTCGAAAAACGAACTTTACAAATTTGGTGATGGGGAGAGGATAAGGTGGGTGGAGGTATGGGGAGTATGGGAAGGGGTGGGAAGGGGAAACAAAGAGGAGGCAACAATGCTTGATAAGAAATATACTCATTATCTTGCCCATGTAATTGTAACTCCTCTGTACGGTATTCTCACAATAAAAAATTAAAATAATTAAGTAAATAAATATGTTAGAAATAATAGCAAGAAAGAAAAAAAATTGAGTCCTGATCTTGAGGCTCATTTCACCTAACATCAACTTATCTGACTGTTTCTGCTTAAAAGTAAAAAATTCTGGAACAAAGAAGAGAAAAGAAATGTATCATACTAGAGAGTCCGGTTTGTTTATATTGTGACAACTTTTGTTCTATGTCTGTGTTGTCTGATATATTTTGCTATTTCTTTTCTCTAAGTTTGCATGTGTCTGAAATATCACTTTCTTCTCTTTATTGATTGGGAAGAAATTTCTCTTTTCATTGACTGTTTTCTGTTTCTCTAATAGCTATTCTTTATCCCGTGGAAACTGTTTTATTGACTTCTCTAGTGTATTTTTTGTATTTATATATTTCAATGTAATACGTTTTAATTTTCTTCTAATTTGGGGGTGTATTATATAGATATTTTCTGTATGTTTAACATTGCATGAAAATAACTTTCAAATAGTTAAAAAGCTTAAATTTAGTGACATGAAATATTATTGCATTTCTGATTTCTCTATTTGTATTATTGATAAAAATAAATTGTACTATTTTATTTTGAATCAGTTCCTAATTATTTTCTTATACTTTTATAAATAATTCTAAACAAGATTTATAATTGTTCTGTTGACTATTTTATAATATGTTTGGATCTTATGTTTATATATGCTGTTTATATTTATGATGTTTATAATATATAATTTTGTGCTTCTATTGATTGTTTCACAATACATTAAGCCATATGACTTGTTACAGAATTTCTAGTGGTTATCAATTTCTTAGCTTTCAATTTCTTCTTAAGTTTTAAAGGAGTACATTTTTAATATAGAGTTTTCTTGGCTGTCAAATTTCTCTACCAGTGCTTCAAATATATCATCCCATTAACTTCTAGCCAGAAGGTTTCTAGTGATAAATCAGCTGGTGGTCTAATAAAACCTTCCTTGAATGTGAAAAGTCTCTTTTCTGTTGCTTCCTCCATGATTCTGTATGTTAGTGGCAGGTGAAGTTTCTGTGTAATGTGTTTAAGTGTAATTCTTTTAGATTTATTTTTGTTGGAGTTATTTAATCATCTTGGACTTATGTGTGTATTTCTATAATCAGATTTTGAAACTTCCAATCATTATTTCTTCAAGTAGATGCTCTATCATTTTCACTTTTTTCTCCTTTGTGAACTCTCACCATATATGTTTTGCTTAATAGTGACCCACATGTCCCTTAGGTTACCCTCTTTTTCTTCCTGATTTTTCTTTTCCTCTTTTTTTTTAACTGTATTTTTTTTGTCTTTTCTTTTTTGGTACTGGGGATCGAACCCAGGACGTTGCACTTGCTAGGCAAGCGCTTTGCCACTGAGCTACATCCCAGCCCTTCTTTTCCTCTTTTATTTTAGTAATATCAAAAATCCTATGAAAAGTCCCAGTTTAATGAGTTTTTTCTGATTGGTCATCTACTATTGAATCAGATCAGTACAGTTAATTTTCAATTCAATATTATATTCTTAATTTCCAGATTTTCTTCAGATTCCTATTCATAATTTCTATTGATAGACTTACTTTGTCATATCTCATATTTATATTATTTTCTTTAATACCAGTGTGCTATATCTTAATTCAATAAATATCTTAGTTTGATGTTGTTTCCTTTAAGTAATAGTACAAAAGAGATTTCAACTTCAGATATCAGAGTTTTACCACGAGGAATCATGATCAACATCACTCTCCTAAACATTCTTCCTCTCTCTCCCAAGCCACTAAACCCCTTAATTTACCTAGTTTTTCTGGAATGAATTCATATATTGCTACTGCCTTAGAATCAGTATCTGGAGACCAAATTGATTACAGTATGTCATGGTTGCCTTATCTGTACTGTGCTTTTTTGGTTTTGGTTATTAATTTGTTTGATTAATTTTTATTATTTTTCTAAGATTGAAGTCACTGATTATGACAATCTGAGACATTTCAGAGTAGTTCATACAACATTTGCCCCACAGCCTGGATACAGCTTTTGGTGCTCTCAAACTTTTGCTCGGCTTGTCCTCTGTAAGATTGTGTGTGCACGTTTTTGATTCGTTTCCCCATTTCCTATTCAAATGCTGCCTTTTGGCAGCTGCCTGGAAGATCATAGCTTCTATGTTGCTATCTTAAAAATGAGAATGATTACAGGAATGAATATGAAAGGGATATTCACCCAGTATTTATTTGTGGTAAATATGCTTCCAGGTGCAAGATGAGATTCTCAACATACACCCTTAATATAAGACTTAGAAAGAAGGTCAGAAATGGGTCCTTTAAGTAATTTCCAATTATAAGAAATATTCCCTCCAGTGCCTGTGAATTAACAGGAATAATATTTGATAATGATCTTAATAATAATAAAATTTTCTAGTCTTATGAACAGCAAGTTCAAATAATATGTGTTTTCAATTATAATTGACCAAAGAGGGAAAATCATAACATGATGGCTTATATGGTTATTTTCTGAAATTTGCTAGTGGTATTCAACATATAGGTAATCCTATATCTGTTTTAATGACAACACTATTGTATGTCCATTGTTTATAATAAATCTGGGCAAAAAAATACTTTAAAAATATATATCGACACAAATGTAGTTTACGTCTTAAACTACATATGTATTTCAATGACTCATCACTGGAGGTCATATATATGCATATATATTTTTCATAGAAGGTAATATATATGACATCATATATGATAATGTTTCTATTTATTAAGGAAGTTTATCACAATGGCAAAGGAAGATGAAAGAATTACACCATGTCAATTTAAAGTCTGAAAAAGAAGCTGGTGATTTTGAAATTCCAATCTAAATATCAAAAAGCTGTTAAGTGAGACAAGCCAAGTACACAAAGTCAAATACTACACGTATTTCATCCATAAGTAGACTCCATACATGTACAGTATACATGTATTTGAAAAAAGACTATCTGCAAGTAAAACAACACGTAGGGTAGACAGGAGGGAAAATGAGAGGGTGTTCCAGGATAACTACTATAAAGGTACATTATACAAATGCATGAAAATAGCACAGTGAAAACCACCAAAAACTGTTAGAAAGGCTAGGCTAAGAAGGAGGATTTCTAAGGTAGCAGGTGGGGGTAGATCAATATATATGGTGCACATGTCTTAATATTGCAATGTAACTGGTGCAGTTACATTTGCAAATAAAAATGTTAGAAAATAGATTTAGAAAATTTATATAGTTGAGGTATAAATGAGTACTTATTATATGTGGAAATACATACTTTCAGGGAAATAAAAAATGAGAATGCAAAATGTAAGAGGCCACAGTAAAAAGGCATGACAGAAATAAGAGTTAAGTAATTAATGTGAAATTTTCTTGATATAATTAACATTCAGGTGATTGCAGATCAACTGCTTTGTGGAAGTCCAAACATTATTAAATAAGGAATATTTTAATATCTAGTGGAAAATATTTGCATAGAATATTTCACATGAATGTTATAATTAACCAATTTGATACAGAAATTAAACTAATGTCTTCATTTATAACATCTTTTCTTTTTCTGAATTAATAATCATACATATCTTAAACAAGCTTGATTAATAAGGTTGTATGCTTCCTATTTAAGTCACAACTTTTCTAACTCAGAGTAAATAATAGCACTAAGCAATTATAAAATATGACAAATGGCCTTGCTTATTTTGAACAAAAGAGGCAAAATCACTCCCAGAAAATCATGATTGATGGAATGAATAGTGGTAATTGCTTCATATTAAATAAACAAAAGACAGTATCATATATTATTACATTTTGTTAGTGAATTTCATTTAGACAGATATTCTAATCAACAGTAGCAGGAATTGAATAGATTAGTTGCACCCAAAGGTGTTGTTTGTTAATATATCTGACCAAATAATGATGTTTGTATCATGGTAAATTACCTTCTTTATGCTGCAGGGAACATAAGAAACTTTTCTGAAACTTGAATCATGTTGGAAGTTTTTTTGCAGATTTTACATACAAAATAATTTTACATCAACATTTTACTGTATTTTGAAAGAAATATGAGATTGCCTATTTTTCAATGACTTACAATATCATAATAGAGAATAACATTTGACCTATTAATCAGATTTTCAGAGATTTTCACTGAATTCTGTATTTCTAGAAATAATAAAATTTGTACATGATTTTTAGGGTTCTTTAACCTATTTAATATGGTAAAAGAAATGGCATACTTGAAATTGAAAAATCATAATGAATAACAATCATAAATAGTTACAGTTTTGTTTAAAAAGAATTATTTTCAAAATGTAAGCAAGAAACTCCACTCCATTTACAGAAACAATTACCTAGAATGAGAACCATGCCAGTTATATTCAAATACCTTTTCAACCATTGGCTTTAATCACTTTCATCTGCTGCTCAGAATAACTCCTTGTTTATACTTTTACCTAAGCAACTAATACATTTACTTCAAGATGCAACTACCATTTTACTATACATGTATTTTGAATTTTTGGTGTTCTCATTATATTTCTTGATCTTTGAATTTACAGTACTATGGACATCAATGCTATTTCAATTGTGGGTTTCTCTCACACAAGAAAAAAAGAAAAGAATAATAATTTAATATGAACCATGTTATTCCTTTTATTTACAAGTGTTTTATTATATGTACTTTTATGTCAAATACTACATTATTAACATAATGTTATAAATCTAATAGAATCTCAACTATGGGATATACTTTTCATATAATCTATAGGAATATAAACACTGTTTGCACATCTGTATATTTGTATCATTTCTCCCTCTGCTCCTTGTTGTCTTTTTCTCTTAATGTGCATCCTTCCATATACATATAAACAGGCAACATAAATACATATGCATATATATATGCATTTTCCTCAGAAAAAGAAATTTTAAGAGCATTCTATGTCAAAACCATCATTAGGTTTTGATTCTAATTTTCTAATCAAGCAGAAATAATGCAACCTGACTTAATTTTTTTTCTATGTGAAAGATGGGATTCTAGGGGCTGGGAAGGTGGCTCAGTGGTAGAGCGCTTGCCTTGCATGCTCAAGGCCCTGGGTTCGATTCCTCAGCACCACATAAGCAAAAAGAAAAAAGCCGGAAGTGGCGCTGTGGCTCAAGTGGTAGAGCACTAACCTTGAGCTGAAGAGCTGAGGGACAGTGCCCAGGCCCAGAGTTCAGGCCCCACGACTGGACCCCCCAAAAAAAAAATAAGATGGGATTCTATTGATTAAGGAAGGGTAAGATTCCTTTCAGAAACAGTGCCCACACCCTGAATTCAAGCCTCAGGACCAGTTCATGTACATGTGCCCTCACACACACACACACACACACACACACACACACACACACACACACACACACACACTCACATATCTCTGATTTATTAAAATTTTTAATTTTTCAGGATAAAATTCAGAGTGCTTAATGTGACCAAGAAAGACCTGACTTATCTAGTACTTATCTTTCTTAAAATCTATTCTCCTCTTACAATTTTCATTAAGTCATTTATTTTCATTAGGGTTCATTTTCAATTCTGTCAGCTTTGTATACATTTTTATTTTTTTAACACAATGAATTTCATTCTATAATAATTATTTCAAGAGTCTTAAAAGCAGCCTACAAATCATGGCTTTCTTTTTCAGCTTATTCATTTTTGTGTTTTCATGATCTACCATAATAAGTAACAGGTATTCAAAAATTATTTGACAGATGAACAAATGAATTGGCGCATTCTGTCCTAGTATTCATAGGACACTAGGGGTTAATAGTTAATGAATGGGCAAGATGACATTATTCTAATCACATTTTTATTCCTACGTTCCTTTTATGGCTGTAGATTGGGAGCATTCAAGGCAAGAGCTTTCAGTCAGATTTCTATCTTTCCAATCAAAGCATCAGTCTTTTATTATTACTCATCTTATTCTGACATTAATTCACTGGCAATATTTTCTTCCATGATGAATATACTAATTATAAATATTATTTATTTCATATTGAGACCTCACGACCAAATTGTTTGAGCATTTGTGGAATTTTAGGAGAGAATTTACTCTTACAAGATGACGGTACATTTTGATAAGTAGATTATAAGACAAAGCACAACCATGATTCTGAATATTGTAAAAAACCTTTCGCATTCAAAACTGTTACTCTGACTATGATGATACACTTTAAAAACAAAGTACAATTATGCTATGAATAGGAGGGTGATTTCCTGTTTTAATTTTAATGGAAATTGGATATTTGAATTCGGTAGACATGTGTCTGATTTTAATAACCATCAAACATATGTTCAGATTGAATGACCTAGTCAATTACTTTTCCAAAACTAGTAATTAACAGAGTTTTACATACATAAGAATGGCAATAGAATAACTCATGAATATTCTATGTTTCCAAAGTTAATCACAACCCAATGTCTAGTTTATTTTTGGAAAGTCATTATTGATGATTTGTAGATGCTGATGAATTACAAAGTAGTAGAATGCTAATAAACAAGGAGAGTATTATAGAAAACACACAATAGTAGAAATAAGAACTTATATTTTAAATTTTAGTGTAATATGTAACTGTTGCTTTTTCGTTAATATAAAATTGTCTATAATTTGATGTAGATGCATTCCAAGTTATTCATATATATATGATATTCATATATATGTATAAGCAGAACATGTTTATAAAATAGTAAATACCTTTGTAAAAAGTCTAAATATCTTTGTTTACTAGCCTCTCCAGTCAGTCATACCATCATCCCTCAATATGCCAATAAATTAAGATGTCATCACTAACAGTAACTAAGGAATGGGTAGAAGAAATGGAAAGAAGGAAGAATGATTTATTATAGTTCATTATAGTCCAAAACTATAGAAGCAGACTAATTGGTGAGAGAAGACTCTATTTTAATATATCAAAGAACATAAATATAAAATTTACTTTTTTGTGTTGGAGAGAAGTATTTGTGTTTGTGCATGTGTATGTGCATATGCCAGTTCTGGGATTTAAACTCAAGGCCTCGATGCTGTTCCTTAGCTTTTTTGCTTGTGGCTGGTGGTCTATCAGGTGAGCACGATCACCACTGTTGACTTTTTGGTGGTTACTTAGATATAATAGTCTTACTGTCAGCTTTCAAACAGTGACAGAGCTGTCTTCTGCATAGACAGGATTGTAGACATGAGTCATTGGTATCCAACCCAATATGTTATTTCCTTCATAGAATCAAAAAATTCTGTCCAATCATAAGAGTCTGGTGGCTTCTTGTATTAATCAGAGTATTTCAGATAGCAAAACAAACATTATATATATATATATAATGTATGTATATTTATTTATGAAAGGCTCATATAATTTTTGATCCTAGAAGTATCCTCACCTCTATACTGAGGACCCCGAAAAAAGGGGGTTATTAATTTAATCACATCCCAAATCCTTAAGAAAAAGGAATGCCAACATAATAATTCTAAGCCCAATTGCATAAGAAAACTGATCTTTCAGCTTAAATACAAAACTGAGATTTCCACAGTATTTTGTTCTATTCTGATGCAGAATGGGTGGATGCTGTCTGTCCACACTAAGGAGGGTGATTTACATCATTCAACCCACCAATTCAATCCACTAGTTTCTCCTAGAAATGCCTGGTATTAACATAATATTATTTCAAATCCATTCCTTCATTTCTTAGGAACTGTGTCAATTTCCATCAATCATGATACTCACATAAATAAAAAGATCATAATTCTATCTAATATGATACAATTATCCTAGCGATAATAAAACACAAACTATCCCTCCAAAAGAACAAGGTAAATTACTTTTTTACTTTTTTCCTTCCTGTCATAGTCTGAACTGCTATAAAAATAGCAATTGTACAGGGTATTAATAGCTTGAGTATGTTTAACACAGGTCTGGATACCAAGAAATCCAAGATTAAAGCACTGGTATACTAAGAGTCTGGTGAGGCCTAATGCTCTCCATTTCCCGTTCCCTTTTCTTTTGTGGTATATCAGCATGAATCCCTCATCAGAGGCCAAGCAGATGCTGGTACCAACATTATGGACTCTGCCTCTCCACAAAAAGAAGTGAGAGAAGTAAACTTCTTTCCATTTTAAATTATCCAGTATCCAGGATTTTGTTATAGCCACAGAAAAAAATATATCTTTCTCTATTGCAAGCAGATTGAGCATTTACAGATGGCCAACGTCAGGTCAGTTTGATGAGTAAACGCTTAGATTGCCAAGTTCAGATATAACCTTTCTTCTGCGTCAATGCCCATTTTGTAAGAGCTCTTTGGGTAAGAAGAATGGTAGCTAATGAAAGAGGATGCCTGATATCCACAAAGGAGGCCATCCTGTCTGCTTGACTAATAAAATCTTCCTCTCTTGCAATATGTTTTTATTGATAATTCACTAGGAACACTAATATTTTATCCTGTCTCCAATCCAGACAGCCAATTTTTTTCTCTACATTTTCTTGTCTCTAACTTTTTTGTTCGTATGATAATTCCTTCCAAATCCCTGATTATTCACCCAAAGTACAGGTTACAGATCATGAACAATTATGAAATTTTTGTAATCATATGCCTCACCATTTCTTGTAAATGAAGTGCACATGACCAACTGAAATGCATAAAGTTCTATTAAATCAAAGACTTTCACTTGCCACCATCATTGAATCACCTGTCACCTTTTAGATGGTGCTTCATATCATAAAGAACTCTGACATGAATTGATCATAAGAAACCCAGAGTGGTATGGTTGTGTAAAGACTTAAAAAGAAAGCAGTAGGGAGTCTATTGAGGAACCCCCATGCTACGTTCCAAAGTGGTTGAAAAAATTTACACTCCCACCAACAATGAAGTAAGGTTCCCTTCTGTCCACATCCCCTCCATCATCTGTTGTTGTTAGAGTTTTTGATTTTTGCCATTCTAACTGGGGTGAGGTGGTATCTCAATGTTGTTTTGATTTGCATTTCTTTTATGGCTAGGGAGGTTGAGCATTTCTTCATGTGTCTATTGGCCATCATTCTTTCTTCTTCACAGAAGTTTCTCTTTAAGTCTTTCGCCCACTTATTTATTGGGTAGTTGTTTCTTTGAGCATTTGTTGTTGGGGGATTTAGTTTTTTGAGCTCCAATTATATTTTAGATATGAGACCATTGTCCGTTGTATGGCTAGTGAAGATCTTGGTCCAATCCGTGGGCTTTCTATTGATCTTGCTAGCTATGTCCTTTACCATGCAGAAGCTCTGCAACTTCATGCAATATCATTTGTCCAACTTTTCTTTGATTTGTTGTGTTTCCAGGTCTCCATTTAAAAAATTTCGGCCTGAGCCAAGGAGACCTAGGGTTTCTCCTATTCCATCCTGTAATGTTTTCAGAGTGTCTGCTTTGACTCCGAGGTTTTTGATCCATTTGGAGTTGATTCTGGTGCAGGGTGATATAAAAGGATGTAGCTTTAGTTTTCTACAAGTAGTTAACCAATTTTGCCAGCACCATTTACTGAAAAGGCTGTCTTTCTTCCATTCTACTTTTTTAGCTCCCTTATCAAAGATTAGATGGCTATAGGTCTGTAGGTTCAAAGACTCCACATAGAGCTCCCCTATGATCAAGCAGTCCCACTTTGGGGCATTTACCCAAATGTTTACAAACAAGACCACACTAAAGCTACCAGCACAACTATGTTTATTGCAGCATTATTTACCATAGCTAAGATCTGAAACCAACCGAGATGCCCTTCAGTATATGAATGGATAAAGAAAATGTGGGATATATACACAATGGAATTTTATGCCTCAATCAGAAAGAGTGACATTGCCCCATTTGTTAGGAAATCGAAGACGTGGAAAAAAATTATATTAAGTGAAGTAAGCCAAGCCCAAAGAACATAGGCCCCATGATTTCCCTTATTTGCAATATCTAGTATATGTATGAGTCAAGCAGAAAAGGCCAGATAAGGTGATGTTAGGAAAACGAACCCTAAGGTATGTATTTTAAATGTTTTTTTTCTTTCATGCATTTGTTTCTAACGCAATTATAAGATTATTTCTTTGTTGCTTTGTATGTACCTCCCCCACAATATAACCCCTGCTTTCATTGTATTTGATGTCGGTATAATTTGTGGAAGGGAAGGGGAAAAACAAGTAGTTTAAATAAGGATACAGGTGGACCTGTTGCAACAATGTAAAGTACAATTTGTCATGTCGAAAACGAACTTTACAACTTGCGGAGGGGGGAGAATTGGGGGGGTAGGATAGGAAGGGATGGGAAGGGTAAACAAAGGAGGAGGCTACAATGCTTGATAAGAAATGTACCCACTATCTTGCCCATGTAATGGTAACCCCTCTGTACAGTATTTTCACTATAAACAAAAAAAAAAAAGAAAGCAGTATGGGATTAGTTTAGGCCCACACTCAGACAACTTCTCCATATAGCATCTTTGTATCTTAAGGATATACTTGGGGCTTATAATGTCATACCACTCTCATTTGATGAAGTTGATCTCTGTGATTCCTATTGTATGGGAAGATCATTCAGTTCACATGAAAATTTAGTTGCCTGTAGTTAAACATTGACTGTCTCCTAAAGCTCAGTAGCATGCAAAGAACAGTTTCTCTTAAAGAGAGCTATTATGCAAAAACTCAACATAGAAACCCCAGACCAAAACGACTGCATAGATCAACTAGATTTAACAGACTTCTGCAGAATATTTCACCCACCAGCATCATAATACACATTTTTCTCAGCAGCACAACGAATATTTGCCAAAATAGATCATATTTTAGGTCACAAAACAAATTTTTCCAAATTCAGAAACATTAAAATAATGCCCTTCATTCTTTCAGATCACAAGGGAATAAAATTCAAACTCAACACCAAAAGCCACCAAAGAAAGTCCTGTATCACATGGAGGCTGAACAACACACTGTTGAACCATCAGTGAGTCATGGAAGAGAATAGAAAGGAAATTCAAATGTTCATGATATCCAACAAAATGGACACACAAATTACCAGCTCCTCCGGGACACAGCAAAGGCAGTACTCAGAGGCAAGTTTATAGCTCTGATTTCCCACATCAACAAATTGGAGAAATCTGAAATCAACAATTTAATGAGACACCTGAAGCTTCTTGAAAAAGAACAGTAAGCTAAACACCAACCCAGAAGATGGAAAAAATAATTAAAATTAAATCAGAATTAAACGAATTAGAATCCAATTAAAAAACATACAAAGAATCAACAAAACTAAGAATTGGTTCTTTGAAACAATTAACAAAATTGACATACCCTTAGCAACTCTTATCAGAAAAAGAAAAGAACACACACAAATAAACAAACTCAAAGATGAGAATGGAAAAACATCACCACAGAAACAACCAAGATTCAGAACAGTATAAGGGAACACCTGTCAAACCTTTATGCTAATAAGTTTGGGAATCTGGAAGAAATGGATGATTTTCCAGCAAATATCGACATGCTGAACCGTTTAGGTTCGTTCAGAACATGATTTAAAACAACTTAATAGACCCATGTCAATCAACAAAATAAGAAAAAGCAATGAGACCTCCTACCCAAGAAAATCCCAGGAGTGGATGGATTTACAACTGAATTCTTCAAGGCCTTCAATGCAGAATTCACAACAATACTCCTCCAACTATTCAATGAAATTGAAAGTGAAAGTTCACAACCAAACTCTTTCTATGAAGCCATCATAACCCTCGTCTCAAAACCACGCAGGAACTCACCAAAGTAAGAGTATTATAGACCCATTTCTTTAATGAACATCAATGCAAAACTTTTCAACAAAATTTTAGCCAATCCTCTTCAACAACTCATCAAAAAAAAAAAAACCGTACAACACGATCAAACAGGATTCATTTCAGGGATTCAAAGCTTGTTCATTATACACAAATCAATTAATATAATTCATCACATTAACAAGAGCAAGGATAAGAACTACATGATTATCTCAATATATGCAGAAAAAGCATTTGACAAGATCCAATGCCCCTTTATGATGAAAACTCTGGAAAAAGTAGGCATCCATGGAACATTCTTCAATATAATAAAGGCTTTGTATGACAAACCTATAGCCATTATTATATTTAATGGCAAAAAGCTAAAGCCATATTCTCTAAACTCAGGAGCGACACAAGGATGTCCACTCTCTCAACTTCTCTTAAATTTAGTATTAGAATGCCTAGCTAGAGCACTTAAAACATGATCCAAACATAAATGGGATCCAAATAGGGAAAGATGAAGTAAAATTCTCCCTCTTTGCAGACGACATGATCTTGTATTTAAAGAATCCCATGGATTACACTCCCAAATTACTCTAGCTGATTGAAAACTCTGGCAAAGTAGAAGGGTATAAAATTAACCCCCCAAAATCAATGGCTTTTCTGTATGCCAATACTGAGAAGAGTGTGGCTGAAATCAGGAAAACAACTCCTTTTGTAATAGCCCCATAAAAAATAAAATACCTAGGAGCTAACTTAACTAAAGAAGTGAAGGATTTCTATGATGAAAACTTTAAAAACCTGAAATAGAAAATTAGAGCAGAACTTAGGAAGTGGAAAAACCTACCAAGCTCCTGAATTGAGAGGATTAACATCGTGAAAATGGCAATAATTCCAAGGCCATCTACAAATTCAATATGATGTCTATCAATATGCCAACCTCATTCTTCAATAAAATAGTATAATAAATCCAAAAATTTATATGGAACAATAAAAGATGCAGTATAGAAAAAACAATCTTAACAGAAAGATCAGAGCTGGAGGAATATTAATACCAAATTTCAAACTCTACTACAAAGTCATAGCAATCAAAAGAGCTTAGTAGCAGCATAAGAGTAGAAGTCAGGACCAATGGAATAGAACTGAATACCCAGAAATTATTCCACAGAACTATAGCCACCTAATCTTTGATAAGGGAGCTAAAAAGAATAGAATGGAAGAAAGACAGCCTCTTCAGTAAATGGTGCTGGCAAAATCAGTTAACACCTGTCCTAAACTAAAGCTAGATCCTTATATATCACCCTGCACCAGAATCAACTCCAAATGGACCAAAGACCTCCAAGTCAAACAGATACCCTGAAAACATTACAGGAAAGAATAGGAGAAACTCTAGGGCTCATTGGCACAGGCCAAATTTTCTTAATAAGACCAAAACACAACAAATCAAAGAAAGGTTGGACAAATGGGATTGAATGAAATTGCAGAGCTTCTGCATGACAAAGGAGATGGCTAGCAAGATCAATAGAAAGCCCAGTGATTGGGAGAGGATCTTCACTAGCCATACAATGGACAAGGGTATATCATCGAAATATACTTACAACTCAAAAAAAAAAATAAATCCCCCAACAAAAGAGCCTCAAATAAACAACAACTGCCCAATAAATAAGTGGGGGAAAGACTTAAAGAGAAAATTCTCTGAACAGGAATGGCCAATACACACATGAAGAAATGCTCAAACTCTCTAGACATAAAAGAAATGCAAATCAAAACAACATTGAGATACCTCAACCCAGTTAGAATGGTTATAATCAAGAAATCTAATAACAACAGATGCTGGAGGGGATGTGGCCAGAATGACACTCTACTTTATTGTTGGTGGGAGTGTAAACTTGTTCAACAACTTTGGAAAGCAGTATGGAGAAGACTCCACGTAGAGTTCCCCTATGACCCAGCAATCCCACTTTTGGGCATTTACCAAATGATCACAAACAAAAGGCTATACTAAACACAACATGTTTATTGCAGCATGTTTAACCATTGCTAAGATATGGAACCAATCCAGATGCTCCTCAGTATATGAATGGATGAAGAAAATATGGTAAACATATATACAATGGAATTCTATGCCTCCATCAGAAAGAATGACATTGTCCCATTTGTTAGGAAATAGAAAGATTTGGAAAAAATTATATTAAATGAAGTAAGCCAGACCCAAAGCAACATAGGTCCCATGGTTTCCCTTACCTGCAATAACTAGTACATGTGTAGGACAAACAGAAAAGGTCAAATGCTATGTACATATGAACCTCAAAATACGGACACACATTTTTTTCCTTCTTTTTTATTTTTTATTTTTTGGTCTGGTCGTGAGGCGCCTGAACTCTGGGCCTGGGTGCTGGCCTTCAGCTCTTCAGCTCAAGGATAGAGCTCTACTACTTGAGCCACAGCACCACTTCCAGCATTTATCTTTTTGCTTATGTGGTGAGGAGGAATCGAAGCCAGGGCCTCATGCATGCAAGGCAAGCGCTCTACCACTGAGCCACCTTCCCAGCCCTTTCTTTCTATTATTTTTAACACATTTATAATGTGCTATGTGATTTTTTTTGTTTCTTTGGTATGTTCTTACCCCATGGTATGTCCCCTGTTTTCACTCTATTTGATTTGGGTGTCTTGTATATAATTTTGGGAAAGGAAGGGAAATAATAAAATGCTGAAATAAGGATACAGGTTGACCCATTGTAACAATGAGATGTACAAGGCACTATGTTGAAAATAAACTTTACCTCTTCAGTGGGGGAGGGAGTAAGTGGGGGGGGTGAAGTAGGGAGGAGTTGTAGAGGTGGAGAGGGAAGGGATTGTAGGGGAAAAACAAAGAAGGATGTAATAATGCTTGATAGGAAATGTCCTCATTACCTTACTCATGTAACTGTAATCCCTCTCTACAGTATTTTTACAATAAAAACATATAAAAATAGAATAAAACAATCAGAAAAAAGTGAGCCGTTATGCAGAGATATTCCAATGGAATGTTCTATGATTACCATAGAAGAACCTGTCAAAGGCCCGAGATCATTCTTTTTTGTATTATTAATTAACTTCATTGTTATTATAGAGGTGATGTATAGAGAGATTACAATTATAAATCAAGTAATGTGTACACTTCCTTTCATACAGTGTCTTCGGTTCCCTCATTCTCTCCCAGTCCCTCCTTCCCATCTCCACCCATGAATAGTATAGTTCACTTTCATCAGTGTCCAGTGAGCTCACTTGCTGCATTTTCACCCTTTTTCCTTTGAGATTTGTACCCTTCCCTCAACTCTTCTGAAAATGTACAAGTGAATACACCATACATAATGTAAACATGACATCATGATTAAAAACTAATTGTAGAGCATTTGGATTCCAGGCAAAACTAGTAACCTTTCAGATCACTCACTAACTACACCAAACTGAGACATCAGAATATGGAATACATCGCCTCTAGAACATAAAGATGATCACTATGGCATGGCATATATCCTTTCTGTTCCTTTATCAACTATTTGAGAAGGGCTATATCTAATTCCTACACACCCTGTGCTCTTGTAATTTTAGTGAGTTTACAGAGTCTTAATCAGATCTGCATCCTACCCTATACCTAAAATACCAATATGTCTAAAATAGTTACTTTCCTAGTTTACTGGATCTTATTTTCATTTGTGATCAGTTTAACAGATTGAACAGATTTCATGAAACTGAAAGGGGATTCCCATACTTTTTTTTTAACTGGAAGAGCAGTATCATTGAGCCAAAACAGATCAGGGACAGTGCCCAGGCCTTCAGCTCAAGGCCCACAACTGGCCAAAGATAAAAAGGTATCCACTCCTATCTCTAGCCATTTTTCATTTTGTTCATCTTTTGTCATAGTCAATATTTTTTCTTTTTTCTTTTCTTTCGTTTTTTTTTTTTTTTGGTCAGCCAGTGGGCTTGAACTCTCAATCAACTTTATTTCCTGTCTTGACATACTGATTGTTTTCCTTCTGTCCTTTAAAAAAGCACACTCATAAAATAAATAATAAATTTTTAAAAATCAAAAAAATAGTGTAGGGCTATTATAGGAGTTGTTAGACTCAAGAGCAGTACTACTAAAATGATATTGCTAGATGGGCACTGAAGATCATACCTTTAGTCCTAGCTACTCAGGAAGCTAAGAGCAGAGGATCTGATTAACTAGCAGAAGATGGAAATTGAGACATGCTCCAGTGGTACAGTGCCAAACAGTGAGCAGAAAAGGCCAAGTGAGAGTTTAAGCCCAGTACCATCACAATTTATTAAGTAATTAATGAAAAGTCTGTTGTTGGCTTTGTCATCTGAAAGCTACACTAGTTATAAGTTTTCACAAATAGGCATTGATATAAAAGGATTTACTAGCTCAGTATATATATATATATATATATATATATATATATATATATATATATATATATTGGTATATATATATATATATATATATATATATATATATTGGTACTAGGATATGTATTAATTTTAGCAACATAGAAATTTTTGTTACATAAAAGTGAACACTTATTTTTATTTGAAATGTAGGATTTTTCAGCAAATGAGCTATGATATTAGAGAAGTTAAAGACACTTACTAAAATTAGTTTTACCTAAGTAAAAACAGGATAGAATAGCAACAATCATGATCTAATACAATGAAGCACAATAAATGTATCATAAACTTGCATGCTGGCCTTCTTTTGATCCTTGATGAGCATATTAAACTATCACTTTATAGATTCAATAGACAGTCAATATTACCTAGTATTACTATTTTCAAAAGAAGATAAAGAAAAATAATACAGAAGAAGAATAAAACTCTTCAAAAAATATCCATGGGTTTTGTATTGGTTAGGAGAATTGACAGTTCTACAGTAGCAAACATTTTGAATACAAACGGAATGTCAAAAGTTAAGGTTGTTTGAGATTTCAGAACAAATTTGAAAAAAACAAATAGGAGTGCACTGCTTAAGCCTAAGGTTTATAGGTGAATAACTTCAGTAATCAAGATCCAAAAGTGTTTAGAAATGATTGAGCATGTATGTCCTAGCTTTCACTTCTAGGACATATATATTTTATCTAATAATCCATGAAAAAGATATCTAAGGGTTTCATGAAGGTAACATTAGAGATGGTGCAGAAAATGAGTTGTTATGAGACAATATTGCAAGATGATAGTCTAGTGAAATGGTACAACAATCCATGTAAGAAATATTGAGATTCTTTCATTTTTATTTTTTGTGAAAATACTGTACAGAGAGGTTACAATTACATGAGCAAGGTAATGAGTACCTTTCTTATCCAGCATTGTTGCCTCCTCCTTTGTTTTTCCCCTACCATCTGTCCCTCCCAACTCCTCAACTACATGCCCCCTCTTCCCCCCCCCCATCTTAATTGTGAAGTTCGGTTTTTCACCATAGCATCTTGTACATCTTGTTGTTGCAATGGGTCAATCTGTATCCCTATTTGATTTTTTCTGAGAAATTGATCTACAATGTCATACAAAGAGAGGTATAATGCATGATTTATTGGGTTGGTATATTGATCTGGTAGGATTTGAGAGAAAAAGAAGTTATTCAGAATTTTTGTGAGATTCAGATGATTAGTAAAGTAAATATGTCACAAGCAAATCATGGAATCAAACCAAACCATAGCGAATTTTATACTCTTTTGTGGGGGGGGGGGCAGGTGTATTACAGTGACAGTAAACTCAAAGTTGTATATAACTTTATGTAAAAGTTTTAAAAGTTGAACAAATGGTCAAAATTAATTATAATTTAGTAGGAGTATAAGCACTCTGTTTTAATATTTTATGTATTTTACTCAAATGTGTTCTACTATCCTCATTTTTGATGTGCTGTCAAAGGGAGAAAAAAGGACTTGGTATTCCATGTGGAATTTATTTCCAGGAGTGATAGGGAGGAGCTAGCAGACAGCACACATGTGTGCAGCTAAAACAAGGAACATTCAGAAAACTCAATTTTATTATTTGCTGACATCACTTGAAAATTGAGCCTCAAAGACAAAACTGTGCTTTTGCTCCTTCAAGTCATTCTTGCTTTAAATAGAACTTAAATAGAAAGGATCAGGTAAAAGTAACCAGCTACGTTCGAAGAAGATGAATGCGCTAATTTTCTGTTGATATTTAGAAAGCATTCTTGTGTTGCGTCATCCATCATCGATGTTCAATATAGAAGAAAAATCATTAAAAAGCTGTTCATTATTTCATGTAAATTAATGCCCCATTATTTAGGAGAGTTGCTTAAAGGTTTTGTTTTCAAAATTGAATATATCTTAATGTGAATAAAAGAGGGCTTTATATTTAGTCATAACAACTATTTATTCTAGAAATCTGAGATCAATTGATTGAAACAATGAAGAAAGTAAATCATTGACTGTCCTACAGAAACAATGAACATTGGCTTATTTCTACTCATTTTCTCCAAAATTTTGGCTATCACATTTTATTATCATAGGAACTCATCAAAATACAAAGGATTGTCACAATTTTAAAATGGCTAAACTAACCTTAATGCAATTTATTTGCACTAGATCCTTCAGTTGATAAGTAGCAGATACAATTTGGACTTAGATAACCAATGCATATGTAAGTCCAAAAAGAAATATATTTATTTTTTTTTTTTATTGTCAAGGTGATATACAGAGGGGTTGCAGTTACATAAGTAAGGTTATATGTACAATTCTTGAAGAACTTTTAAAAGCTAATTTTCCTTTAAGATTTTTGTGTGCATGTACCTTCACATTTATCTATTTCCATTCTAATTTAGGTTATGAATTGTTTATTACGAACTGATTCTAACAGATTCTAAGATTTTTGTCAAGTATCTGTCTCTTCTCTTTCATATTTGTAATCTCACCGTGACCATTTCTGTGTACAGAAATGTGCCATACACACAAAGAAATCCTGTGCCACTTAACAATATTGAAATAAGTCAATGACCTCCTTCTAGATACAAAATATATTGGGAATTGTTTAGTCTTTTCATTTTATTTTATTTTATTTTATTTGTGAACATACTGTGTAGAGGGGTTACAATTACATGGGCAGGATAATGCATACATTTCTTACCAATCATTGCAGCCTCCTCATTTGTTTATCCTTCACATCCCTTCCCAGCCTCCCCCTCTCCCCCAGTCCCAATCCTTCTCCTCCCCCCCCCGCACCCCCCCCCCGCACAGACATTGTAAAGCTCGTTATGGACATGAAAACTTGTACTTCTCATTGTTGCAACAGGTCAAACTGTATCCTTAATTGACTTGTTTTTCCCCATCTCCTCCACAAGTTATACTGACATCAAATATAGTGAAAGCAGGGCTTATACTGTGGGGGAGGGACATACAAGGCAACAAAGAAATAATCTTATAAATGCGTGAGAAACACATGCATGAATGAAAAAAAAATTAAAATACAAATCTAAGGGTTGATTTTCCTAACATCACATGATCTGACCTGTTCCGCTTGACTCATACATATACTAGATATTGCAAATAAGGGAAACCATGGGGCCTATGATTCTTTGGTCCTGGAATACTTCGCTTAATATAATTTTTTCCAAGTCTTTCCATTTCCTAACAAATGGGGCAATGTCATTCTTTCTGAGGGAGGCATAGAATTCCATTGTGTTTATATACCACATTTTCTTCATCCATTCATCTACTGAGGGGCATCTGTGTTGGTTCCAGATCTTAGCTATAGTGAATAATGCTGCAATAAACATAGTTGTGCTGGTAGCTTTAATGTGGTCTTGTTGGTAAACATTTGGGTAAATGCCCAAAAGTGGGATTGCTGGGTCATAGGGGAGCTCTATGTGAAGTCGTTTGAGGAACCTCCATACTGCTTCCCAAAGTGGTTGAACAAGTTTACATTCCCACCAACAATGAAGTAAGGTTCCCTTCTGTCCACATCCCCTCCATCATCTGTTATTGTTAGAGTTCTTGATTTTTGCCATTCTAACTGGAGTGAGGTGGTATCTCAATGTTGTTTTGATTTGCATTTCTTTTATGGCTAGGGAGGATGAGCATTTCTTCATGTGTTTTTGGCCATCCTTCTATCTTCTTCAGAGAAGTTTCTCTTTAAGTTTTGGACCACTTGTTTATTGGGCAGTTGTTTCTTTTAGGATTTGTTGTTGGGAGATTTAATTTTTTGAGTTCCAAGTATATTTTAGATATGAGACCCTTGTCTGTTGTATGGCTATTAAAGATCTTTTCCCAATCCGTGGGTTTTCTATTGATCTTGCTAGCTATGTACTTTGCCCTGCAGAAGGTCTGCAACTTTATGCAATCCCATTTGTCCAACCTTTCTTTGATTTGTTGTGTTTCCGGGTCTCTATTCAGAAAATTTCGGCCTGAGCCAAGGAGACCTAGGGTTTCTCCTATTCCATCCTGTAATGTTTTCAGTGTCTGCTTTGACTTTGAAGTCTTTGATCCATTTGGAGTTGATTCTGGTGCAGGGTGATATATAAGGGTCTAGGTTTAGTTTTCTACAAGTAGTTAACCGGTTTTACCAGCAACATTTACTGAAGAGGCTGTCCTTGTTCCATTCTATTGTTTTAGCTCCCTTATCAAAGATTAGAAGGCGATAGGTCTGTATGTTCATTTCTGGGTTTTCAATTCTATTCCATTGGTCCTGAGGTCTGTTCTTATGCCAATACCAAGCTGTTTTGATTACTATGGCTTTATAGTAGAGTTTGAAATTTGGTATTGATATTCCTCCAGCAGTGTTCTTTCTGTTGAGGAGCGTTTTTGCCATTCGGAGTCTTTTATTGTTCCATATGAATTTTTGGATTGCCTCTTCTATTTCCTTGAAGAATGAGGGTGGAATTTTGATAGGTATCACGTTGAATTTTTAGATAGCCTTGGGAAGTATTGCCATTTTCACGATGTTAATCTTTCCAATCCAGGAGCATGGGAGGTTTTGCCATTTTTTAAGATCTGTGTTGATTTCCTTTTTCAAGATTTCAAAGTTTTCATCAGAGAGGTCCTTCACTTCTTTGCTTAAGTTGATTCCTGGGGATTTTATTTTTGTGGGGCTATTACAAATGGAGTTGCTTTCCTAATTTCAGCCACACTTTTCACATTGTTGGCATAGAGAAAAGCCATTGATTTTGGGGGGTTAATTTTATACCCTTCTACTTTGCCAAACTTTTGAATCAGCTTGAGTAATTAGCGAGTGGAGTTTATGGGATTCTTTAAATTCAAGATTATGTCTTCTGCAAAGAGGGAGAGTTTTATTTCTTATTTCCCTACTTGGATCCCCTTTATGTCTGCATCTTGTCTTATTGCTGTAGCTAGGAATTGTAATACTAGATTGAAGAAAAGTGGAGAGAGTGGACATCCTTGTCTTGTTCCTGAGTTAAGAGGAAATGGCTTTAGTTCTTAAACATTAACTATAATGCTGGCTGTAGTTTTGTCATAAACAGCCTTTATTGTATTGAGGAATGTTCCATGGATTCCTAATTTTTCCAAAACCTTCATCATGAATGGGTATTGGATCTTGTCGAATGCTTTTTCTGCATGTATTGAGATAACCATGTGGTTCTTATTCTTGCTCCTGTTGATGTGATGAATAATATTAATTGATTTGTGTATATTAAACCAGCTTTGCATCCCTGAAATGAATCCTGTTTGTTCATGGTGCATGATTTTTTGGATGAATTGTTGATGTCGGTTTGCCAATATTTTGTTGAGAAGATTTGCATCAATGTTCATCAAAGAAATGGGTCTATAGTTCTCTTTCTTTGATGAGTCCCTGCCTGGTTTTGGGATGAGGGTTATGATGGCTTCATAGAATGTGTTCGGTAGTGAACTTTCTCTTTCAATTTCATTGAAGATTTGGAGGAGTATTGGTGTGAGCTCTGCTCTGAAGGCCTTGTAGAATTTCGCTGTAAAACCATCTGGTCCTTGACTGTTCTTAGCTGGAAGGTCTCTTATTGCTGTTTCAATTTCAGTGCTTGATATGGGCCTGTTAAGCTGGTTTAACTCATCTTGGTTTAGTTTTGGCATGTCAATATTTGCTAGGAAAAATTCCATTTCTGTCAAGTTCTCAAACTTATTAGCATAACGTTTTGAGAAGTTTTCCCTTATAATGTTCTGAATCTTGGTTGTTTCCGTGGTGATGTTTCCATTCTCGTCTCTGAGTTTAATTATTTGGGTGTGTTCTCTTCTTTGTCTGATAAGATTTGCTAAGGGACTCTCAATTTTGTTAAGTTTTTCGAAGAACCAACTCTTTGTTTTCTTGATTCTTTCTATAATTTTTTTGGATTCTAATTCATTTAATTCTGATTTAGTTTTAATTATTTCTTTCCGTCTACTGGGTTGGGGTTTATCTTGCTGCTATTTTTCAAGGAGGTTTAGATGTGTCATTAGATTGTTGGTTTCAGATCTCTCCAATTTGTTGATGTAGGAACTCATAGCTATAAACTTGCCTCTGAGTATTGCTTTTGCTGTGTCGCAGAGGAGCTGGTAATTAGTGTGTTCATTTTTGTTGAATAGCATGAAAAATTGAATTTCCTTTCTAATCTCTTCCATGAACCACTCGTGATTCATGAGTGTGTTGTTCAGCCTCCATGTGATACCAGACTTTCTTTGGTGGCTTTTGGTGTTGAGATCTAATTTTATTCCCTTTTCCTCAGAGAGAATGCAAGGTATAACTTCAATGTTTCTGAACTTGTACAAGTTTGCTTTGTGGCCTAAAATGTGGTCTATTTTAGAAAATGTTCCATGTGCTACTGAAAAAAACGTGTATTCTGATGCTGCTGGGTCAAATATTCAGTAGATATCTGTTAAATCAAGTTGATCTATGCAGCTGTTTAGATCTGTAGTTTCTCTGTTGAGTTTTTGCTGAGTTGATCTATTTAGTGGGGAGAGTGGTGTTTTAGTATCCCCAACAATTAATGTCTTTGCAGTTCTATGGGATTTGAGGGAAAGTAGTGTTTCTTGGATAAATTTGGGTGTTCCATTTTAGTAGATATTTAGAATTCTAATATCCTCCTGAAAGGGAGATCCCTTAATTAGTATGTAACGACCTTCTTTATCTCTTCTCACGAGTTTTAATTTGAAGTCTATTTTATCTGATATTAAGATTGCAACTCCCGCCTGTTTATGGGGGACGTTTGCTTGGTAGATTTTGTTCCAACCTTTAACATTGAATATGTGTTTGTTATTACGGGCAAGATGTGACTCCTGCAGGCAGCAGATAGAAGGGTCTTGTTTTTTAATCCAACTAGACAGTCTATGTTGCTTAATTGGAGAGTTCAGTCCATTAACGTTAAGAGAAAGGACTGAGAGGTTTTTGGGAGTTCCTGCAGTGTTATCCACCTTCTTGGGGGTTGTGAAAACTGGGTTCTTCCTATGGTTCTTGGATTCTCAGTTTGGGTGCAGTTTCTTGACCTTTATTGTTTTCTTGTTGGTTTTCTATGTGTAGGACATCTTTAAGAAACTTTTGTAGGGCTGGTTTGGTGGAGGTGTACTGTTTCAATTTTTCTATGCTATGGAAGTTTTTTATTTGGCCTTCAGTTATGAAGGAGAATTTAGCTGGGTACAGTATTCTTGGTTGATAGTTGTTTGTTTTTAATGCATGGCATACATCATTCCAGGCTCTTCTTGCTTTGATTGTCTCTGCTGAGAAATCTGAGGTGATTCTAATTGGTTTTCCTTTATAGGTGATTAATTTTTTCTCCTTGACAGCTTTAAGGATCTTTTCCTTGGTCTGAGTTGATCCTGTGTGGATTATAGTGTGACAGTGGGATGTCCTATTCTGGTCTGGTCTGTTTGGAGTTCTAAAAGCTTCTTGTGTCTAAATAGGCCTATCTTTATGCATGTTTGGGAAGTTCTCTGCTAGGATCCTGTTAAACAAATTTCCTAGGCCGTTGACTTCTGTTTCTAGGTTCTCCTCTACACCCATTATCCTTAGATTAGCCCTTCTGATGGTGTCTTCTAAGTGTTGGATAGATCTATCGTATTTCTTGGACTTGTCTTGGATGTTTGTATGTTCTTTCTCTATAATATCTAGGTTGTCTTCAATCCCTGAGATTCGATCTTCTGCATGGTCTAACCTGCTGTCAAGACTTTCTTCTTTGTTTTTTATCCCTTTTCCTTCTAATTGGTCAGCTTTGATGGCTTCAAGTTCTTTGTTGAAGCTTTGTTTTGGATCTTGTATGAACTCCTTTTTTTCCTTAACTTGATGTTCAGTGTTTTTTCTCAGATCACTTAGTTGATTGGTTATGGTTTCCTTGGACTCCCCTTCTTTCTGTTGGGTTCCATTCAGCATTCCCTGTGTGGTCTCCCTGACTTCCTTTAGCTCTTCGTTAATGGATTCCATGAATGCCTTTAGTGATCTTTGTGTATTCTCTTCGTGCTCTCTCAATTCTTGTATTACGTTTTGATAAGCTTCCTCCCATTCTTGGGATTCCTGTAGTTCTCTTTGAGTGTTCTCAGCCTGTTTGCGCCATTCCTGTCTTTCTCTCTGAGTATTCTCAAGCTGCTCATGCAAATCCTGTATGGGCTTTTGAGTAGCTTCCTTATGCTTATGATATTCCTGTATAAACTTTTGGAATGCCTCCTCTCTCTCCCTATCACGCTTATACAGAGACCTTTGTATGCTTTCAATCTTTTGATTTATCATGTTTGCCAGCAGTTTGTAGTGCTATTTGGGAATTCTCCTCTGGATTATTCATTATCATTTCTGTCCCCTGATTATCGGGACTGGGAATTGAGATACCCAGATTTGCCATTTTCCTTGTGTTTTTCCGGCTTACTCTGCCCATTTGAGATGAAAAAAGCACCTGATTTGTGCTAGAACACTATCTTAAGGCAAGCATCAACCCAAGTCTGAATTTGCACAGTCAATAGTCTATAGATACAATCTAGTTCAACAGATACATCTATTCAACATCAAACAACTATACGTTAATGGGCTATGAACTGCAAAGAATTTGGAAGACCAGAAATTATTAGGTTTATGGAGAGATTTGGGTAAAAAAATAGGAATAGATTGATGTGGGTAGGCTCTGGTGTAGTTAACTAAGTCTTAATCTCAAAGCAGGAAATAGGTTGGGTCGGATGAAAGTAGAGAGAGAGAGAGAGAATAAAAGAAATGGAACGGGAAAAGAAAGGAGACCTGAACAAATAGAAAGGTAGAAATTAATAAAATTATGTAGACTCGATAACAATCTATTTAGATAAGAACGTGAATTTATTGAGAGAAGGGGAGGGATATAAAGGAGATGTGAAAAACTTAAAAATAAAAATGCTTAAAATATTATATAGGTATAAAGAGGTAGTACTGCTATTAAGGAATTTAAGTCTTAGAGGTTTTGACCTGTGTAATAAATGTGTGGATTAAGTGTGTACACAATGGGGGATAGGGTCTAATAGTCAACCACAGGTTTATCTGAGGGTCTGCAGGACAATAATTAAGTCACATAAAGAAGAACGAAAGAGAGGAGAACGTGAAAAGGATAAGAAAGGGAGAAGAAAAAGATGAGAAGTTCAGTAGAGCTAAACAAAAAACAAAATGATAATTTAAAAAAGAGGAAAAAAAGAGGAAGAAGACCAATAAGAACACAAAAACGCACACTCCCGTATCCCCAAAATAAAAATTATAAGAGGAAAAGAAACTTTTTGGAAAACATTTTTTTTATCAAAAATCAAAGATTAGAGAGAGTCCGGGACGAAGGAGCCAGACGCAGCAGGCGAGCGGATTCTACTCAACACCAGCAAGAACCAACAAAGAGCGGACATCTTCACCCTGCAGCTTGCAGACCAGAGACGACCCAGGATCCAAGACTCGGCACCAGAGACGACCCAGGATCCAAGACTCGGCGTGAGTACAAGCCCGACATCCTCACTCCTCAGGGAACAGAGGAAGGAAGGCCACCCCTCCCCCCCCAGCACCGGTGATCTCCATCTTGGATACCGACAAAGCTCGGAGTTGCTGCTAGCTCCAGCTCAGGCCTTGGAATAAAATGAGTCATTTAGCAGGTCACAAGAACTTAACGCCGAAGTGACCTGCCAGACTCAGCTCCATCCAGGGAAAAGTCACCCAGCTCAGGCGCCAGCCTAGCCTCACTGGGTAACCAGAGCCAGAGGCTGCCCCTCCCTCTAGCAGCCACCACAATCAATTGAAAAACAGAAACCCTGAGAATGGCTCCAGGCTGGGCGCTGTGAGCTTTATCACAAAATAGCCCCAGGGAAAAGCTACTGTTTGTTGAAAGGCCTCAACTCTACTCAGAACCTAGCCTCATCACCACATCCCCCTCTTTTGTGACTCTCAAAGCAGACCACCCTCCCAGAAAACTAACCTGGGAGGGGGATCTCAAAATCTTGGGTAAAGCAGAGCATTTTTCTGCCTCTTCCAACCAACCGACTTAAGAAACCAATCAAGCCACAGGACCTCAAGCTGACCAGAGACTCCAACAAGAGACTGGTTGCAGACAAAAGGGAGATACAGGATTCTTCCCACTCCTCCCCCCCCCAAAAAAAAAAAAATCAAAAGACTTTTTTTTTTTTTTTTCTTCTTCTTCTTCTTTTCTTTTTTTTTTTGCTTGTTTTTTGTTTTTTGTTACCTTATATATATATATATATATATATATATATATATATATATATATGTATATAAATTTTTTTCTCCCTTCTAAAACTTTTATTAATCTTTAATTTTTGCCTCTTCTGAAAAAATAATTGTTTTCCAGTAACTTTTTTTTTTCTCTCATCTTATAATTTTTATTTCAGAATTACGTGAATGAGTTTTCCTTTCTTTTCTTGTCTTCTTTCTCTTTTTCTTTCTTTCTTAATTATCTTTTAGTCTTTTATCTAGCTCTACTGAACTTCTGATCTTTTCTTCTCCCTTAAAGCTTTTCACATCTCCTCTATGTCCCTCCCCTTCTCTGAACATATTCACATTCCTCTCTAAATAGACGGTCTTTTAACCTCTATAATAACATTAATTTTTACGTTTCTATTCTTTTTCTGGTCTCTCTTTATTCCCCTTTCCGTCTTCTTCTTTTTCTCTCTCTCTCTACTTGCATCCTACCCATCCCATTTCCTGCACTGTGATTAGGACATAGTTAACTCTCCCTGTGCCTCCCCACACCAATCTATTCCTATTTTTTACCTACATCTCTCACTAATCCTAATAATTTCTGGTTTTCCAAATTCTTTTCTGCGGTTCGAAGTCCTTTAACATATAGTCGTTTGATGTTGAATAGAGGTATCTGTTGAACTAGATTGTATCTGTAGACTATTGACTGTACAAATGCAAACTTTGGTTGATGGTTGCCTTAAGATAGTGTTCTAGCACAAAACTGGTGCAATCTTTATCTCAAATGGGCCGAGTAAGCCGGAAAAACACAAGAAAAATGGCAAATTCAGGTATCTCAATTCCCAACCTTGATAATCAGGGATTAGAACAGATAAAGAATAATCCAGAGGAGAGTTCCCAAATAGCTCTACAAACACTAATAGCAAACATGATAAATGAGAAGTTTGACAATGTACAAAGGACTCTGTATGAGCGTGATAGGGAGAGAGAGGAGGCATCCCAGAAGTTTATACAGGAATATCATAAGCGTGAGGAAGCTTCTCAAAAACTGATACAGGATTTGCGTGAACAACTTGAGAATACTCAAAGAGAAAGAGAGGAATGGCGTGAGCAGGCAGAGAACACTCAAAGAGAACTGCAGGAATCCCACAGAAGGGAGGAAACTAATCAAAGAGTAATTCACGAATTAAGAGACCAGGTAGAGAATACACAAAGATCACTAAAGACATTCATGGAATCCATTAACAAAGAGCTGAAGGAAGTCAGGGAGACCACAAAGGGAATGCTGAATGGAACCCAACAGAAGGAATGGGAGTCCAAAGAAACCATAACCAATCAACTAAGTGATTTGAGAACAAACACTGAACACCAAATTAAGGAAGTAAAGAAATTCATACAAGACCTAAAACAGAGCTTCAACAAAGAACTTGAAGCCATCAAAGCTGACCAATTAGAAGGAAAAGAGATAAAAAACAAAGTAGAGAGTCTTGACAGCAGGTTAGACCATGCAGAAGATCGAATCTCAGGGATTGAAGACAGCCTAGATATTATAGAGAAAGAACATACAACCATCCAAGACAAGTCCAAGAAATATGATAGGTCTATCCAACACCTGGAGGACACCATCAGAAGGCCCAATCTAAGGATAATGGGTGTAGAGGAGCACCTAGAAACAGAAGATAATGGTCTAGGAAATTTGTTTAACAGGATCCTAGCAGAGAACTTCCCAAACATACAAAAAGATAGGCCTATTCAGATACAAGAAGCTTTTAGAACCCCAAATAGACCAGACCAGAATAGGACATCCCACCGTCACATTATAATCCACACAGGATCAACCCAGACCAAGGAAAAGATCCTTAAAGCTGTCAAGGAGAAAAGGTTAATCACCTATAAAGGGAAACCAATTAGAATTACCTCAGATTTCTCAGCAGAGACAATCAAAGCAAGAAGAGCCTGGAATGACGTATGCCATGCCCTAAAAACAAACAACTATCAACCAAGAATACTGTACCCAGCTAAACTCTCCTTCATAACTGAAGGCCAAATAAAAACCTTCCATAGCAAAGAAAAATTGAAACAATACATCTCCACCAAACCAGCCCTGCAAAAGATTCTTAAAGATGTCCTACACATAGAAAACCAACAAGAACGCAACAAAGGCCAAGAAACTGCACACAAACTGAGAATCCAAGAACCTTAGGAAGAACCCAGTTTTCACAGCCCCCAAGAAGGTGGATAACATGGCAGGAACTCCCAAATACCTCTCACTCCTATCTCTTAACGTTAACGGACTGAACTCTCCAATTAAGCGACATAGACTGTCTAGTTGGATTAAAAAACAAGACCCTTCTATCTGCTGCCTGCAGGAGTCACATCTTGCCCGTAAAAACAAACATATTTTCAAGGTTAAAGGCTGGAACAAAATCTACCAAGCAAACGGCCCTCATAAACAGGCGGGAGTTGCAATCCTAATATCAGATAAAATAGACTTCAAATTAAAATTCGTGAGAAGAGATAAAGAAGGTCGCTACATATTAATTAAAGGATCTCTCCTCCAGGAGGATATTACAATTCTAAATATCTATTCGCCAAACAATGGAGCACCCAAATTTATCAAAGAATCACTACTTTCCCTCAAATCCCATATAGATCCAAAGACATTAATTGTTGGGGATTTTAACACACCACTCTCCCCACTAGATAGATCAACTCGGCAAAAACTCAACAGAGAAACCGCAGATCTAAACAGCTGCATAGATCAACTAGACTTAACAGACATTTACCGAACATTTCACCCAGCAGCATCAGAATACACGTTCTTCTCAGCAGCACATGGAACGTTTTCTAAAATAGACCACATTTTAGGCCACAAAGCAAACTTGTCTAAATTCAGAAACATTGAAGTTATACCTTGCATTTTCTCTGACCACAAGGGAATAAAATTAGAACTCAACACCAAAAGCCACCAAAGAAAGTCCGGTATCACATGGAGGCTGAACAACACACTGCTGAATCATGAGTGGGTCATGGAAGAGATTAGAAAGGAAATTCAAATGTTCATGCTATTCAACAAAAATGAACACACAAATTACCAGCTCCTCTGGGACACAGCAAAGGCAGTACTCAGAGGCAAGTTTATAGCTCTGAGCTCCTACATCAACAAATTGGAGAGATCGGAAACTAACAATTTAATGACACATCTAAACCTCCTTGAAAAAGAGCAGCAAGATAAACCCCAATCCAATAGACAGAAAGAAATAATCAAAATTAAATCAGAATTAAATGAATTAGAATCCAAAAAAACTATAGAAAGAATCAACAAAACAAAGAGTTGGTTCTTCGAAAAACTTAACAAAATTGACAGACCTTTAGCAAACCTTATCAGAAAAAGGAGAGAGCACACCCAAATTAATAAACTCAGAGATGAGAATGGAAACATCACCACGGAAACAACCAAGATTCAGAACATTATAAGGGAATACTTCTCAAAACTTTATGCTAATAAGTTTGAGAACTTGACAGAAATGGACCTTTTCCTAGCAAATATTGACATGCCAAAACTAAACCAAGATGAGTTAAACCAGCTTAACAGGCCCATATCAACCATTGAAATAGAAACAGCAATAAGAGACCTCCCAGCTAAGAAAAGTCCAGGACCAGATGGTTTTACAGCGGAATTTTACAAGGCCTTCAAAGCAGAGCTCACACCAATACTCCTCCAACTCTTCAATGAAATTGAAAGAGAAAGCTCACTACCCAACACATTCTATGAAGCCATCATAACCCTCATCCCAAAACCAGGCAGGGACTCATCGAAGAAAGAAAACTATAGACCCATTTCTTTGATGAACATTGATGCAAAACTTCTCAACAAAATTTTGGCCAATCGACTTCAACAATTCATCCAAAAAATCATACACCATGATCAAACAGGATTCATTTCAGGGATGCAAAGCTGGTTCAATATACGTAAATCAATTAATATTATTCATCACATCAACAGGAGCAAGAATAAGAACCACATGGTTATCTCAATAGATGCAGAAAAAGCATTTGACAAGATCCAACACCCCTTTATGATGAAGGTTCTGGAAAAATTAGGAATCCATGGAACATTCCTCAATACAATAAAGGCTGTATATGACAAACCTACAGCCAGCATTATACTCAATGGTGAAAAACTAAAGCCATTTCCTCTTAACTCAGGAACAAGACAAGGATGCCCACTCTCTCCACTTCTCTTCAATCTAGTATTAGAATGCCTAGCTACAGCAATAAGGCAAGATGCAGACATAAAGGGGATCCAAATAGGGAAAGAAGAAATAAAACTTTCCCTCTTTGCAGATGACATGATCTTGTATTTAAAGAATCCCATAGACTCCACTCCCAAATTACTCAAGCTGATTCAAAACTTTGGCAAAGTAGCAGGATATAAAATTAACCCCCAAAAATCAATGGCTTTTCTATATGCCAACAATGAGAAAAGTGTGGCTGAAATTAGGAAAGCAACTCCATTTGTAATAGCCCCACAAAAAATAAAATACCTAGGAATTAACTTAACCAAAGAAGTGAAGGACCTCTATGATGAAAACTTTAAAATCTTGAAAAAGGAAATCAACACAGAACTTAAAAAATGGCAAAACCTCCCATGCTCCTGGATTGGAAAGATTAACATCGTGAAAATGGCAATACTTCCCAAGGCTATCTACAAATTCAACGCGATACCTATCAAAATTCCACCCTCATTCTTCAAGGAAATAGAGGAGGCAATCCAAAAATTCATATGGAACAATAAAAGACCCCGAATAGCAAAAACGCTCCTCAACGGAAAGAACACTGCTGGAGGAATATCAATACCAAATTTCAAACTCTACTATAAAGCCATAGTAATCAAAACAGCTTGGTATTGGCATAAGAACAGACCTCAGGACCAATGGAATAGAATTGAAAACCCAGAAATGAACCTACAGACCTATAGCCATCTAATCTTCGATAAGGAAGCTAAAACAATAGAATGGAAGAAAGACAGCCTCTTCAGTAAATGGTGCTGGCAAAATTGGTTAACTACATGTAGAAAACTAAAGCTAGATCCTTATATATCACCCTGCACCAGAATCAACTCCAAATGGATCAAAGACCTTGAACTCAAAGCAGACACTCTGAAAACATTACAGGATGGAATAGGAGAAACCCTAGGTCTCCTTGGCTCAGGTCGAAATTTTCTGAATAGAGACCCGGAAGCACAACAAATCAAAGAAAGGTTGGACAAATGGGATTGCATAAGATTGCAGAGCTTCTGCAGGGCAAATGACATAGCTGGCAAGATCAATAGAAAGCCCACCGATTGGGAGAAGATCTTTACTAGCCATACAACGGACAAGGGTCTCATATCTAAAATATACTTGGAACTCAAAAAATTAAACCACCCAACAACAAATCCTCAAAGAAACAACTGCCCAATAAATAAGTGGGCAAAAGACTTAAAGAGAAGCTTCTCTGAAGAAGAAAGAAGGATGGCCAATAGACACATGAAGAAATGTTCAACATCCCTAGCCATAAAAGAAATGCAAATCAAAACAACATTGAGATATCACCTCACTCCAGTTAGAACAGCAAAAATCAAGAACTCTAACAACAACAGATGCTGGAGGGGATGTGGACAGAAAGGAACCTTACTTCATTGTTGGTGGGAATGTAAACTTGTTCAACCACTTTGGAAAGCAGTATGGAGGTTCCTCAAAAGACTTCACATAGATCTCCCCTATGATCCAGCAATCCCACTTTTGGGCATTTACCCAAATGTTTACAAACAAGACCACACTAAAGCTACCAGCACAACTATGTTTATTGCAGCACTATTTACCATAGCTAAGATATGGAACCAACCCAGATGCCCCTCAGTAGATGAATGGATCAAGAAAATGTGGTATATATACACAATGGAATTCTATGCCTCCATCAGAAAGAATGACATTGCCCCATTTGTTAGGAAATGGAAAGGTTTGGAAAAAATTATATTAAGTGAAGTAAGCCAGGCCCAAAGAAGCATAGGTCCCATGGTTTCCCTTATTTGCAATATCTAGTATAGGTATGAGTCAAGCGGAAAAGGCCAGATATTGTGATGTTAGGAAAATGAACCCTTAAATATGTATTTTAATGTTTTTGTTTCTTTCATGCATGTGTTTCTAATGCATTTATAAGATTATTTCTTTGCTGCTTTGTATGTCCCTCCCCCACAGTGTAACCCCCGCTTTCACTATATTTGATGTCAGTATAACATGTGGAGGAGATGGGGACAAACAAGTCGTTTAAGGATTCAGGGGGACCTGTTGCAACAATGAGAAGTACAAAATGTCATGTCAAAACCAGCTTTACAATTTCGGTGTGGGGGGGGAGGGGGGTATAATTGGGTGGGGGGAGGGGGGTAAAATTGGGTGGGGGGAGGGGGGAGGCAGGGAAGGGAAGTGAAGGGTAAACAAAGGAGGAGGCTGCAATGCTTGGTAAGAAATGTATGCATTATCCTGCCCATGTAATTGTAACCCCTCTGTACAGTATGTTCTCAAATAAAATAAAATACAATTTAAAAAAAAAAAAATCAAAGATTAAAGATTGAAAAAAGTTTTAGAAAAGAAAAAAATATTTTTATATAAGGTACCAAAAATAAAAACTAAAAAAAAAAAAAAAAAAAAAAAAGAAGACGAAGAAGAGAAAAAAGAAAAAAGAACAAAAAACAAAAAAACAAAAAAAACCCAAAAATTTCTTTGATTTTTTTTTGGGGCGAGGAGTGGGAAAAATCCTGTATCTCCCTTGGGTCCGTAACCATCCTCTTGTTGGAGTCTCTGGTCTGCTTGTTGTCCTGTGTCTTGGTTGGTTTCTTAAATCAGTTTATTCGAACAGGCAGTAAAATGCTCTGCTTTACCCAGGATTTGGCGATCCTCCTCCCAGGCTAGTTCTTTGGGAGACAGATCTGCTTTGAGTATCACAAAAGAGGGGGGGGTGTAGTGATGAGGCTAGGTTCTGGTAGCTTTTCCAGGGCTGGTTTGTGAATACCTCACAGAGCCCAGCCTAGAGCCATTCTCAGCGTTTCTGTGTACTGATTTTCAATTGCTTGTCGAGGCTGCTAGAGGGAGGGGCAGCCTCTGGCTCTGATTACCCAGTGAAGAAACCGACTCCTAGGGCTGGCACCTGAGCTGGGTGACTTTTCCCTGTGTGGAGCTGAGTCTGGCAGGTCACGCCGCCGTTAAGTTCTTGTGACCTGCTAAATGACTCCTTTTATTCCAAGGCCTGAGTTGGAGCTAGCAGCTCCTCCGAGCTTTGTCAGTATCCAAGATGGAGATCACCGGTGCTGGGGGTGGGAGGGGTGGCCTTCCCTCCTCTGCTCCCTGAGAAGGAGTGAGGACGTCAGGCTTCTACTCACGCAGAGTCTTAGTTCCTGGGTCATCTCTGGTCTGCGAACTGCAGGATGAAGATGTCTGCTCCTTGTCGGTTCTTGCTGGTGTTGTGTAGAATCCGCTCGCCTGCTGTGTCTGGCTCCTTTGTCCCGGACTCTCTGTTGCTCAGGTATGGCGGCTGTGCTCGCCCACCACCGCCACAACTGCCGCCGCCGCAGCGGCTGCTGGCAAGTGCTCAGAAGTGTCTCGTTGCCTGGATTTCCTTCTCTGGCCAAACTCTCTGTCCTGTGATGACTCACTTGGTGTAATTCTCTGACTTAGGACTGTTCACTGGAACTCTAAAACTGCTTTCTATTCGAGAGCTTACTTAAACTCCAGCTTCTCCTCCGCCATCTTCCCGGACTCCATGGCTTATTAGTGTGTCTCACCAGTTCCTGGCTTTTGTTTCATATGATCTGAAGCAATCTCACATGAAACTAGGAAGATCAGCAGTGCAGCACTGTTGCTTAGTCTTATTCCAATACAATTAAGACAAAGCACTTAAATCTAATGACTACTTCCTGATTGTAATCACTTTATAGGGCCAGTCAACTGCTGATCTTCTGTGATCATTCCTCTTTTTCCTAGGAGTATGTATAAATGCTTATTTTTTAAAATTATGATTTGTCTGATAATAATCATGAACCTTAGTCCTGTTTTTGCCTCTCAATTTAGAACTATTAATGTTGAAAAGTAAAGAGAAAAAGTGTAAATTATTGTTATTTGTGTACCTATTTAAAAAATTATGAATATATTACTTGAAATATTCAAAATGAAATTTCACTCAATCTAAATAAAGATGAAAATACTGACCAAATACTGTTACATGATTTTTATTCTGTGCTCACATTGAAATGGAAACACCTTTCTTTTATTGGATCAGTATTATTTTGTGGTATTTATGCTTTTAATTTATTGTAAATATACATTTATAATATGTATATATATGTATTTGTATATACATGTGAATATAGTAAATATATATATGCATGTATATATGTATGCATACATATATATATTTATGTCAGATCCTCTTCACCACCCAGTAGCCTCATCTCCTTTCTCTAAACTTCCCTCCTAGACTATCCAAATAATACATTTTGTACCACTGTCATCATCTTTTTCATTTTGTTTATTCTCCTCTTTGAGATACTTCAGTTACTGAATTTATCCTCTTTGAATTCAATTCATCTTGCTATCATGCTTCTGAGTTCAGTGAGCTGTTTCTTCTTGTACAGTTGTTGACTTTCTAGATTTCTGCTGCTATTTTATCTGTTTTTGCTTTGATACTTAGCATCTGAGGCCAATGTATGTATTCAACATTTTAATCACTTGCAATCTTGCAACCAAGGTATTCACACTGCTACAGTAGTACTCTATAGTGGAAGAGTTGCAGTGTATTTTCTTGCTGCTAGACTGGAAGATAACTCAGAAATGAAGTTTTTTCCATGCATTTTAGGCACTAAACCCAGTCATGCTAGGAAAACAAGATGAAGTCTCTTGAATTTCTTTGTGTGTTCATTGCTGTTAGATGTATATGGAGAATGGGGATGGTAAATAAGAATAAATAATCCTTATTACTTACCCTCTTCTATTCTGCTCCCAGTTTAGATACTTATTTCATATCTTCAGGCATACAAAAATTAATATTCTCAAAATATTACAAAATGTGTTACCCTAGATATCTATACTATTTTCAGTGATAGATTAAAATATCAGATCCAGAATGTTTCATCTCCAAGATTCTGTAACCAAAAATCTGTTCATTTTTCCTTTTACATTGATATGTACCTATATATGCATATATACATATATAAATATTATATATGTGTAAATATGTATACATAGTTTATCATTTCTCATCTTTTCTCCCAACAGTACTGACTTTTTTGAATTCATATAAACTCACACCAAATTGTGGTAATTGGCATTAGGCTCCAAACTAGCTCTCTTATTTCTTGTTTTCCAATTGCAATGACTAGGTTATGAACAAAGACATAAAAATATATTGATAGTAGATAAGACGTATTCACTACATTAGTCCAATACTATTAGAAGAAAATTAATTTTGCACTGACCCAGATTTTACTTGCGGTTGCACCGTGTCTGGAAGGCTTCTGTGGTAGCTGCTGAAATGACAGTTTACTGCAGTTTGAAGTTTCAATTATTCTCATCATGAGGGCTAATTCTTTGTTTTTAGGAGAAAAAAAAATTGTACTTATCCTCTTACACATGCACAACATATGCTATTTTGTAAACATTTGACAATTTGTCCAAAAAATGAACACTGGAACCACCAAATGCACAGATTGATGAAAATAATCAAATAAATAATACCAATGTGGGACTACAACACACTTTATAAAATTCAGTCTCAGCAATTGTGGCCAAAATGTTGTGTATATCATGCTTTTGACCTGAATTCAATATGACACATGCTGCTCCACTGTAACTGGAACTTTCTTAATTTATACAAATAAAATATTTAATTCCTCTTGGATTGCAAACAAAAGATGTATATATGTGAGTGTGTGTATATATATATATATATATATATATATATATATATATATTGTTTTCTGATATTAAGAACTACGGGACAATTCAAGGATTAAGAGGTTTTCTTACAAAACTTGACTTGCCAAAGTTTTTCTTTCAAAATGTGACACCGTTAACAAAGAAATTGGATAATAAGGGTCCACAGAATCTTCCCTGACATTCTGAATAGGGTGTGCCTGGCGGCACCCTATTGTTGGTTGGTGTAAGATTGATTGCAGCATGATAGACCTCAAAATACCCAGCTTAGTCAATCATAAAACAAGAGGTAAAGATAAATTCAAGACTCTGGTCGGCTCTGTGACCTTCACTGGTAATGAAACTTGTAGGCTCATTAGTTGCAATTAGAAGCATTTAAAAATTAATTGCTTTTAGCTTAATGAAGTTTTTGCTCACGTGGAACTCAGAACAATGGTAAACACATCAACAAACTTGTTAGCAATGCTTTACTATAGGGTGGAGATAAACTTGGAGAATTGTTGTTTCTCCTTTCTTTCCCCCCTCTCTCTTTCTCTCATTATGATTGCGTGTATGAAAAGAATGCATGGGTTAAAGTTTCTTTATGTCTTCATAAACATTTGTACATTAGGAGTCATCATTGCAATCCTATACTATTCACATAAGCATTAATATCTCTTTCAAAGTTACCTTTGTTCACATTCGTATTTTAATGTATTGTGTATTTAGCTCATGTGTCTGTAAGAATGTCATTCATCCATGAAATTAACTACCCAGAGAGTATGCTGTTACAAAAGCATTACAAGCCAGAAGAGGTGGCTCGACCTTGAAATCTTAGATTCTTGAGTTGCAGAGAACATCAACAAAGGCAGAAAAGTTCACAGGACTACCTCATTGTGATGATACAGGCTGTTTATCCGAGATACAAGGGAAACACCATGGCTGGCCAGACTTCAACATGGCTGTCATTGCCAGCAGCATGGGCAAACACAGTAGTAGGATCAAACTGAAGTCTGCCCTGGCCTAAGGCCTTACTTTGAAAATAGCCAAGTCAAAATAATGCAATTCTAACTGGAGCAATGTGGAATCTCAATTTTGTTCCTTTGATTGGCATTTTTTAAGGCTAGAGAAGTTGAGCATTTTTTCATGTATCTATTGACCATTCTTATTTCCTCTTCAGATAAGTTTCTCTTTAAGACTTTAGCACACTTATTTATCTCGCAGTTGTTTCTTTGAGGATTTGTTGTTGGAGGAATAAATTTTTTGAATTCTAAGACCCTTATACATTGTGAGGCTAGTGAAAATCTTTGCCCAGTTCATGGATTTTCTATTGAACTTGCTAGCTATGTCCTTCGTCATGCTGAAGTTCTGCAGTTTCATGCAATCCCATTTCTCCAAACTTTCTTTGATTTGTTGTGCTTCTGAATATTTATTAAGAAAATTCTGGCCACTTCAACCTAGGTTAGAATAGCCATAACCAAGAAATCTAATAACAACAGATGATGGAGGGGATGTGGCCAAAAGGGAACCTTAATGCATTGTTGGTGGAAGTGTAAACTTGTTCAACAACTTTGGAAAGCAGTATGGAGGTTCCTCAAAAGACTCCACATAGTGCTCCCGTATGACCCAGAAATCCCATTTTGGGGCATTTACCTAAATTATCACAAACAAGGCTATACTAAAGCTACCAGCAGAACTATGTTCATTGAAGCATTATTAACCATAGTTAAGATATGGAACCAACCCCGATGCCCCTCAGTAGATCAATAGATCAAGAAAATGTGAGATATATATATATATAGATAGATATATAAATATATATATGTATATGTATATATATGTATATATATAATGAAATTCTATGCTTCGATCAGAAAGAATGACACTACCCTATTTGTTAGGAAATGGAAAGACTTGGAAAAAATTATATTAAGTGAAGTAAGTCAGGCCCAAAGAAACGTAAGTCCCATGGCTTCCATTATTTGCAATAACTAGTGTATATCTAGGACAAGCGGAAACATTCAAAAGCTATGTACATATGACCATATAAGATGATGTTAAGCAAAAAAACCACAGTGTTTTTTTTTCTTTCTTGCTATTGTTTTTAATGAACTTATAATGAACTACATGATATTTTGTATCTTTGGTATGTTCTTCCCCCACGGTGTAGCTCCTGTTTCCACTGCATTTGATTCAGGTGCCCTGCATCTTGTTTATGCATTTCTAATTTGGGGAAGGGATGGGAAATAACAAAATGCTGAAATAAGGATACAGGTTGACCCATTGTAACAATGAGATGTACAAGACACTATGTTGAAAACGAACTTTACAACTTCAGCAGGAGGGGAGGGAGTTGGTGAGGCAAGGAGGGAAGGGATTATAAGGGAAAAACAAAGGAGGAGGTAAGAATGCTCAATAGGAAATATACTCATTACCTTACTCATGTATCTGGAACCCCTCTGTACGGTATTTTCACAATAAAAAATATAAAAACAACTGATGCTGGAGGGAATGTGGCCAGAGGGAATCTGCATTGGTGGGAGTGTAAACTGGTTCAACCACTTTGGAAAGCAGTATGGAGGTTTCTCAAAAGACTCCACATAGAGCTCCCGTATGACCCAGCAATCCCACTTTTAGGCATTTACCCAGTCACAAATAAGGCCATACTAAGGCTACCAGAACAACTATGTTTATCACAGCATTATTTACCATAATTATAATATGGAACCAACCCAGATGCCTCTCAGTAGATGAATGGATCAAGAAAATGTGATATATACGGACTGGGAAGATGTCTCAGTGGTAGAGCGCTTGCCTTGTATGCCTGAGGCTCTGGGTTCAATTCCTCAGCACCACATAAGCAAAATGAAAAAAGCCGGAAGTGGCGCTGTGACTCAAGTGGTAGAGCGCTAGCCTTGAGCTGAAGAGCTGAGGGACAGCGCCCAGGCCCAGAGTTCAGGCCCCACAAACGGACCCCCCCAAAAAAAAGAAAAGAAAAGAAAATGTGATATATATATATAAATATATATATACATATACATATACATATATATATATACATGTTTATGTATATATGTGTGTGTGTATGTGTATACAATGGAATTCTATGCCTCCATCAGAAAGCATGGCCTTGTCCCATTTTTTGGGAGATGGAAAGACTTGGAAACATTTATATTAAGTGATGTAACCAAGGCCCAAAGAAACATAGGTCCCATGGTTTCCCTTATTTGCAAAAATCTAGAACATCTGTAGGACAAGCAGAAAAGGCCAAAAGCTATGTACATATGACCATACAAGATGATGTTAAGTGAAATGATCTCCAAGATAGGGACATAAATATCTGTTTTCTTTCTTGCTATGTTTTCTAACATATTTATCACGTACCAAGTGATTTTTTGTTGCTTTGTATGTTCCTCCCCCACGGTACAACCCCTGTTATCACTGTATTTGATATGGTGCCCTGCTGTTGTATATACACTTCTCTAATTCAGGGAGGGGAAGGGGAAAAACAAAATGTGGATAAAAAGATTCAGGTTGACCCATTGTAACAGTAAGAAGTATAAAACACTATGTTGAAAACTAACTTTACAACTTGGGGGGGTAGTTGTGGAGGTGGGAGGGAAGAGATGGTAGGGAGAAAACAAAGGAGGAGGCAACAATGCTCAATAGGAAATGTACTCATTACCTGGCTCATGTAACTGGAACCCCTCTGTACAGCATTTTTACAATAAAACGTACAGAAAATTTTAAAAAAAAGCAATTAAAGTGTGGCTCAACTGCTAGAACACTTGCCCTGAAGTTGAGGTCAGGAGTTCAATACCCACTACTACCAAAGAAAATAATAAGAAAAGGAAGAGCATTATTTTTTCTAAAACTTATACATTTAGCCTAAAATGAGATAGAAGTAAAGAGAAAATGAAATCCAATATTTGCTAGACAATTTAATGATGAAGAAAAGAGTTCATGTTCATATTTTAACTTTCTATATTTTGTATCCTGGGGACAAAACCACTCTATTATTTCCTCTGGATCAATTACTTTGTATATATTTGAAGTGTAGTGTGAGTTCATATTTTCTGACTATATGGGGTATGAGTCTATTATTATTAGGTTATGCAATTTAGCAATCATTCTGAGATAATATGTTTTTATGATTTCCAGGTACAGGAGCCATTTCTTTTCCTCATTAAGAACGCATGAGTTATTTTCATAAAGGTATCTAAGTGTTGCTAAGAATGTGAAAGATTTATATACATGAATAACCACAGACAACTTTAAAAATTGCGAAAACACAATGGCTAAATTCTGCGATTGCATTGCCTTACCCTGGATATTTTATTCAGGAAAAAATTGTTCAAGTAATATTTATTTACACATTGGTAAATACATAGATACAATTTATATATTCATTCAATCAGATAATTTAAATGATGCCAAATAAATATTTGTGGAGATGTTATGCCAGAAAGTCTGCAGCAATGTTAGATATTGCAATAGAAATTATATTTGAATAACTAGTCTTTGATTAAAAACAATACAAAAATGTCTTACATTAAAATGATAAAAAGATATAGTTTAGTTCTGTATTAAAAATAAACCATTAATTGGAATTCTAAATTTGTGTAGTTACCACTATATGCTAAAATAGCATTTGTTATGTCTCAGTCTTGTACCTGACATAATTTAACTTACAGATATTTGAAGAACTAGGGTGCTTGCCTTACTTTAACTATCTTACACATTAAGATATGTCCCATATTTAGACCTGTTCTCTTTGACTCAACATACATTGACATATATCTACATACACAGCCTCTTTTGTCTTTGTCAACTAAAACACAATTTTGACTTCTACGTAAAGATTTCTCCTCCTCTGAGTCATTTCCTATGATAATATGTTTTATCTTCATTTGTTATTTATTGGATCTGAAAATAACTTATGTATTCAGATGTTCATAAATTACTTTCCCTCCTATGTAAATATTTTGGGGATCAGTAAGTTTGACAGTCGTAGAAAGCTGTATGTTTTATATGTGAATTTCCATTACTGAAATAGTATTAGATGGAGACAGAGAGACAGAGAGACAGAGAGAGAGAGAGAGAGAGAGAGAGAGAGAGAGAGAGAGGGGGGGGGGAAAGAGGAAAACATAAAGCACACACTAAAAAGCTAAGAAATTAATGAATTCTTTTTGGAGGCATACATTTTTCCTTTGCCTTCCAATGAACTCAGATTTCCACAGTTCTGTTTAAATAGATGTTAATCTAATTTCTTCCTTGATAATAAAACCCTGCTGTGTCCCAAGTTAATTTACTCAGCTCTTTTGTAATGAAGGCCAGGATGTCTTGTCCTTGAAATTTATTTCTATATCAAAAAGCTAGAATTTTGGATAGGTACTTAAAACTTAGAGCAAATTTGCATACTTATTTATTTGCTTCAACTTAGCCTAAGGAGCAATCTTAATACCTTTATTTATCTAAAGGGTAATTAATAGTAACATCTTAAAACATAATGAAAATTTGGTTTAAGTTTTCTTATTTTCATCCACAATACCTCAGTTGGGCACATTCCCTCTTGTAGTAGTTTTCTATTGCTGACTTGATCCATAATACCACCACTGTGAGAAAAGTTTTTATTTTTCATATACTGCAAACATAGGACACTGCAATTGTGTTGTGTGGTAGAAGCTAATATCTACAATCTCTGCTACTGAGAATTCTGACATTGGGGATGTGTGGTCTCACAGCAAGGCTAGTCTAGGGAGAAAAGTTAAATACACTACACTTCCAAAATAACTAACAAAAAGCTATGTTAGAAGCATGACTTAAGTGGTAGAGAACCAGTCAATCAAGTGTGCTGCCACCAAAAATTATCTAGGGCTGGGATCGTGGCCCAGTGGTAGAGTGCTTGTCTTGAATGCCTGAGGCCCAGGTTCGATTCCTCAGCACCACATGAGCAGAAAAAGCCGAAAGTGGTGCTGTGCTGAAGTGGTTAAGCACTAGCCTTGAGCTGAAGAGCTGAGAGATAGCTCCTAGGCCCAGAGATCAGGCCCTATGACTGACCAAAGAAAATCTGTACAATTAAAACCACTGCTTTAGTCAACTTTTTTTTAATGTATCTATTTCAAGCATGGTTGAAAAGATTTAAATATTAGGAGAAACTATCCATGGTGGAATTGTTTTATTTTATATCATATTATCAATTCTGATCACTCTAATCCTATCCTATATGTCATTATTTTATCATTCAAAATCTTTCACTCTCTTGTTATAGAAAAATTCCATAATTCTATTCCTATGAGAACTTTATGTTCTCAATCTGTATAATCCCTACTTACAATTCAAGTTTCCTCAATTAATGAGGGTAATAACCACGTTTTACAATTAATTGATAAGTACACAAAGATAAATAAAATTACCTTCTCCCAAATATATGCTAGAACAAGTACATATACTAACAAATTAAGTTCAATGGTAAAATAAAGGAAAATATGTGTGAAGATTTTTATGAATCACAAAAAACAGAGAAGTTAGTTGCTGAAATGAGTGTGGGAAAAGAAAATGATGAAAAATAAAAAAATAGATAACAAGACTGATATCTCTAAAACACTAATTTCAGTGTCAACTAAGAAAATGACTGATAATTAACACCAAATAAAAAATAAAAAAATCGTAGTTTAAGAAGGGAAAGATGTGTTAAGTAGTGAAAAGAGAGTATTAACCGAAAATACATAATTCATTAGATTTCTTATGTCAATCACCATTTCAAATCATTGTATAATACCTATATTTCTCCAGAAAAATATATCAATAGAATGTATATTTCTTTCTTCTATCTATCTATCTATCTATCTATCTATCTATCTATCTATCTATCTATCTATCTATCTATCTATCTATCTATCTATCTATCTATCTATCTATCTATCTATCTATCTATCTATCTATCTATCTATCTATCTGTCTATCTGTCTATCTGTCTATCTGTCTATCTATCTATCTATCTATCTATCTATCTATCTATCTATCTATCTATCTATCTATCTATGTTCCTATCCATATCATCATTCTTCTCATCAATCCAATATCTAGATTTTGATTAGAAGGAAAAGTTGGTTATAGTTATGGGAACTGAGAATTACAGTTTGAAATTGGCAACCTGGAGAAATACAAGAACTGATGCTTCATTTTAGGACAAATCAAAATACCTAAGTACCAAGTTAAAGTTCCAATCTCAAACCAGCAATTTAGCTGAACAAAAAAACATTTATTTCAGTCACAGTCCAAAGGCCAGAATGACCAAAGTCCCACCTCAGGTATATAGAAAGTAGGAGTTTTCAATTGTTCTGCACTTCGGTTGATTGGTGAACATCTACCCATATTAGGGAGGAAAATTTGCCTTAATCATTCTAAAGATTTAAATGTTTATGTTACCCAGAAACAGATGTACAGATATATTGCAAATGTTTATCCAAATTCCTGGTCACTCCATGGACCTATCATGTTAATTCATAAATACAAACTAAAACAAATTCATTTGCTTATGGTTTAGAAAACAATAATAATATTACATTCTTTTCTTCTGATATTGGATTATCAATAAATATCTTGATTTCACCTTTCTCAGAAGAACAGTACACTAACTAATCTACACAGTTATTCAACAACAGTCAAAATAAAGACTATAACAATGTTAAAGTAAGAGGCTTCATAGGAACATTAACTAGAAAGTAACAACACAAATATAAATAAAACAGGAAAAAGACAACAAAAAAGAAAATGTAACAATTACTTTTGAATATCACATTTGAGAAAAACATTAAAAATTTTCCTGATGGTGTGAGGAAAAACAGAAATTTGGAGAATTTTTCATAAAATGAAACAATCATTGTATAACAACATGAATTGAACATGAATATAAGAGAAACATGCATATTCACTTATTTTTTTTTTTATTTTGTTGATCTTGATTACAAAGCTTAGGTAGGACCATAATGGAAAGGAAATGGTAGAGAGCTCTAAATGACTTGAGAAAACTGGCCATAGAATTGTTATATACCTAAAATCAATCTCATAATTTACATTCCAGGAAATACTTTTTCTTATTTTTTGTCTTTTTTTATTGTGAAAATACTGTAAAGAGGAGATACAATTAAATGGGTAAGATAATGAGTATAATTCTTATTTTTTCATGATTAATTGATTTGTTTTTATTTTTTAATTTTATTTTATTGTTTTTATTTATGAACATACTGTACAGAGGGGTTAAAATTACATGGGCAGAATAATGCATACATTTCTTACCAAGCATTGCAGCTTACTCCTTTGTTTACCCTTCACATCCCTTCCCAGCTTCCCCTCTCCCCCCCATCCAAACCTTCCCCCCCCTGCACCGACATTGTAAAACACCTTTTCGACATGACAACTTGTACTTCTCATTGTTGCAACAGGTTTACCTGTATCCTTAAACGACTTGTTTTTCCCCATCTCCTCCACAAGTTATACTGACATCAAAAATAGTGAAAGCGGGGGTTACACTGTGGGGGAGGGACATAAAAAGCAACAAAGAAATAATCTTATAAATGCGTTAGAAACACATGAATGAAAGAAAAAAAACATTAAAATACATAACTGAGGGTACATTTTCCTAACATCACATTATCTGACCTTTTCAGCTTGACTCATACATATACTAGATATTGCAAATAAAGGAAACCATTGGACGAAGTTTCTTTGAGCCTGGCTTACTTCAATTAATATAATTTTTTCCAAGTTTTTCCATTTCCTAACAAATGGGGCAATGTCATTCTTCCTGATGGAGGCATGTAATTCAATTGTGTATATATACCACATTTTCTTCATCCATTCATCTACTGAGGGGCATCTGGTTTGGTTACATATCTTAATTATGCTAAATAATGCTGCAATAAACATAGTTGTGCTGGTAGTTTTAGTGTGGTCTTGTTTGTAAACATTTGGGTAAATGCCCAAAAGTGGGATTGCTGGGTCATACGGGAACGATATGTGAAGTATTTTGAGGAACCTGCATACTGCTTTCCAAAGTGGTTGAACAAGTTTACATTCCCACCAACTATAAAGTAAGGTTCCCTTCTGTCCACTACCCTCCAGCATCCGTTGTTGTTAGAGTACTTGATTTTTGCCATTCTAACTGGATTGAGGTGGTATCTCAATGTTGTTTTGATTTGCATTTCATTTATGGCTAGGGATGTTGAGCATTTCTTCATGTGTCTATGTTTCTCTTGAAGTCTTTCTCTTTAAGTCTTTCACCCACTTATTTATTGGGCAGTTGTTCCTTTGAGGATTTGTTGTTGGGGGATTTAATTTTTTGAGCTCCAATTATATTTTAGATATGAGACCCTTGTCCGTTGTATGGCTAGTGAAGATCTTCTCCCAATCTTTGGGCTTTCTATTGATCTTGCTAGCTATGTCCATTGCCATGTAGAAGCTCTGCAACTTCATGCAATCCCATTTGTCCACCCTTTCTTTGATTTGTTGGATTTCCCGGTCTCTATTCAGAAAATTTCGGCCTGATCCAAGGAGACCTAGGGTTTCTAGTACTCCATCCTGTAATGTTTTCAGAGTGTCTGCTTTGACTTCGAGGTCTTTGATCCATTTGGAGTTGATTCTGGTGCAGGGTGATATATAAGGATCTAGCTATAGTTTTCTACAAGTAATTAACCAATTTTGCCAGCACCATTTACTGAAGAGGCTGTCTTTGTTCCATTCTATTGTTTTAGCTCCCTTATCGAAGATTAGATGGCTATAGGTCTGTAGGTTCATTTCTGGGTTTTGAATTCTATGCCAATACCAATACCAAGCTGTTTTGATTACTATGGCTTTATAGTAGAGTTTGAAATTTGGTATTGATATTCCTCCAGCAGTGTTCTTTCCGTTGAGGAGCGTTTTTGCTATTCGGGGTTTTTATTGTTCCATATGAATTTTTGGATTGCTTCTTCTACTTCCTTGAAGAATGAGCTTGGAATTTTGATAGGTATCACGTTGAATTTGTAGATAGCCTTGGGAAGTATTGCCATTTTCACGATGTTAATCTTTCCAATACAGGAGCATGGGAGGTTTTGCCATTTTTTAATTTCTGTGTTGATTTCCTTTTTCAAGATTTTAAAGTTTTCATTATAGAGGTCCTTCACTACTTTGGTTAAGTTAATTCCTCCGTATTTTATTTTTGTGGGGCTATTTCAAATGGAGTTGCTTTCCTAAATTCAGCCACACTTTTCTCATTGTTGGCATACAGAAAAGCCATTGATTTTGGGGGGTTAATTTTATCTCCTGCTACTTTGCCAAAGTTTTGAATCAGCTTGAGTAATTTGGGAGTGGAATCTATGGGATTCTTTAAACACAAGATCATGACGTCTGCAAAGAGGGAGAGTTTTATTTCTTCTTTACCTATTTGGAACCCCTTTATAAGTCTAGATCTTGTCTTATTGCTGTAGCTAGGCATTCTAATACTCGATTGAAGAAAAGTGGAGAGAGTGGACATCCTTGTCTTGTTCCTGAGTTAAGAGGAAATGGCTTTAGTTTTTTTACCATTAACTATAATGCTGGCTGTAGGTTTGTCATATACAGCTTTTATTGTATTGAGGAATGTTCCATGGATTCCTAATTTTTCCAATACCTTCATCATAAAGGGGTGTTGGATCATGTCAAATGCTTTTTCTGCATCTATTGAGATAACCATTTGGTTCTTATTCTTGCTCCTCTTGATGTGATGAATAATATTAATTGATATGTGTATATTGAACCAGCTTTGCATCCCTGAAATGAATCCTGTTTGATCGTGGTGTATGATTTTTTGGATGAATTGTTGAAGTCGATTGGCCAAAATTTTGTTGAGAAGTTTTGCATCAATATTCTTCAAAGAAATGGGTTTATAGTTCTCTTTCCTTGATGAGTCCCTGCCTGGTTTAGGGATGAAGGTTATCATGGCTTCATAGAATATGTTCGGTAGTGAACTTTCTCTTTCAATTTCATTGAAAATTTGGAGGAGTATTGATGTGAGCTCTGCTTTGAAGGCCTTGTAGAATTCCACTGTAAAACCATCTGGTCCTGGACTTATCTTAGCTAGGAGGTCTCTTATTGCTGTTTCTATGTCAATGCTTGATATGGGACTGTTAAGATGGTTTAACTCATCTTGGTTTAGTTTTGACATGTCAATATTTGCTAGGAAAAGGTAGATTTCTGTGAAGTTCTCAAACTTATTTGCATAAAGTTTTGAGAAGTATTCCCTTATAATGTTCTGAATCTTGGTTGTTTCTGTGGTGATGTTTGCATTCTCATCTCTGAGTTTATTAATTTGGGTGTGTTCTCTTCTTTTTCTGATAAGATTTGCTAAGGGCCTGTCAATATTGTTAATTTTTTCGAAGAACCAACACTGTATTTTCTTGATTATTTCTATCGTTTTTTGGATTCTAATTCATTTAATTGTGATTTAATTTTAATTATTTCTTTCAGTCTACTGGATTAGGGTTTATCTTGCTGCTCTTATTCAAGGAGGTTTAGATGTGTCATTAAATTGTTGGTTTCCGATCTCTCCAATTTGTTGATGTAGGAGATCAGTGCTATAAACTTGACTCTGTATACCGCCTTTGCTGTGTCCCAGAGGAGCTGGTAATTTGTGTGTTCATTTTTGTTGAATAGCATGAACATTTGATTTTCCTTTCTAATCTCTTCCATAACCCACTCATGATTCAGTAGTGTGTTGTTCAGCCTCCATGTGATACCGGACTTTCTTTGGTGGCTTTTGGTGTTGAGTTCTAATTTTATTCCCTTGTGGTCAGAGAGGATGCAAGGTATAACCTTAATGTTTCTGAATTTAGACAAGTTTGCTTTGTGGTCTAAAATGTGGTCTATTTTAGAAAATGTTCCATGTGCTGCTGAGAAAAACGTGTATTCTGATGCTGCTGGGTGAAATGTTCAGTAGGTGTCTGTTAAGTCTAGTAGATCTATGCAGCTGTTTACATCTGAGGGTTCTCTGCTGAGTTTTTGCCGAGTTGATCTATCTAGTGTGGAGAGTGGTGTGTTAAAATCCCCCACAATTAATGTCCTTGGATCTATGTGGGATTTGAGGGAAATTAGTGTTTCTTGGATAAATTTGGTTGCTCCATTTTTTGCAAATAGATATTTGGAATTGTAATATCCTCCAGAAGGAGAGATCCCTTAATTAGTAGGTAGCAACCTTCTTTATTTCTTCTCATGAATTTTAATTTTAAGTCTATTTTATCTGATATTAGTATTCCAACTCCCGCCTGTTTATGGTATTTTGGTTTGCCTCCTCTCTCTTCCTATCATGCTCATAGAGAGTCCTTTGTAGGTTTTCTAATTTTTCATTTATCATCTTTGCCAGCAGTGTTTCTAGAGTTATTTGGGAACTCTCCTCTGGATTATTCATTGTCTGTTGTGTCCCCTGATTATCAAGGTTGGGATTTCAGATACCCGGATTTGCCATTTTTCTTGTGTTTTTCTGGCTTACTCTGCCCATTTGAGATGAAAATAGCACCAGTTCTGTGCTCGAACACTATCTTAAAGCAACCATCAACCAAAGTCTGAATTTGTACAGTCAATACTCTACAAATACATCTATTCAACATCAAACAACTATATGTTAATGGGCTTCGAACGGCAAAGAAGAATTTGGAAAACCAGAAATTATTAGGGTTAGGGAGAGAGGTGGGTAAATAATAGGTATAGACTGGTGTGGGGAGGCACAGGAAGAGTTAACTAAGTCCTAATTTCAATGCAGGAAATAGGTTGGGTAGGATGAAAGTAGAGAGAGAGAAAAAAAGAAGAAAGGGAAAGGGAAAAGAAATGAGACCCCAAAAATATAGAAAAATAAAAATAAAAATTAATAATATTATGGAGATCGGAAAACAATCTATTTAGAGAAGAACGTGAATATATGGAGAGAAGGGGAGGGACATAGAGGAGATGTGAAAAACTTAAAAATAAAAATACTTAAAATATTATATACGTTTAAAGAGGTAATACTGATATTAAGGAATTTAAGTCTCAGTGGTTTTGAATTGAGTAATAAATTTGTGGATTAAGTGTGTACACAATGGGGGATAGTGTCTACTAGTTAACTACAGGTTTATCTGAGAATGTGCAGGACAAGAGTTAAGTCACATAAAGAAGAGCAAAAGAGAGGAAACGGTGCAAAGGATAAGAAAGGATGAAAAAAAGATCAGATGTTCAGTAAAGCTAAAGAAAAAACAAAAAGGTAATTAAAAAGAAAAAAAGAGAAAGAAGACAAAAAAAGAAAGAAAAACGCACATTCACATATCCCTAAAATAATAATCATAAGAGGAAAGAAAAAAGTTACTGGAAAACAATTTTTTTTCAAAAAAGGCAAAAATTAAAGATTAAAAAAAGTTTTAGAAAAGAAAGAAAATTTTTTTATATAAGGTACCAAAAGAAGAAGAAGAAGAAGAAGAAGAAGAAGAAGAAGAAGAAGAAGAAGAAGAAGAAGAAGAAGAAGAAGAAGAAGAAGAAGAAGAAGAAGAAGAAGAAGAAGAAGAAGAAGAAGAAGAAGAAGAAGAGGAAGAAGAAGAAGAGGAAGAAGAAGAAGAGGAAGAAGAAGAAGAGGAAGAAGAAGAAGAGGAAGAAGAAGAAGAAGAAGAAGAAGAAGAAGAAGAAGAAGAAGAAGAAGAAGAAGAAGAAGAAGAAGAAGAAGAAGAAGAAGAAGAAGAAGAAGAAGAAGAAGAAGAAGAAGAAGAGGAGGAAGAAGAAGAAGAAGAAGAAGAAGAAGAGGAAGAAGAAGAAGAGGAAGAAGAAGAAGAGGAAGAAGAAGAAGAGGAAGAAGAAGAAGAGGAAGAAGAAGAAGAGGAAGAAGAAGAAGAGGAAGAAGAAGAAGAGGAAGAAGAAGAAGAGGAAGAAGAAGAAGAGGAAGAAGAAGAAGAGGAAGAAGAAGAGACAGAAAAGAAAACTACTTTGATTTTTTTGGGAGGAGTGGGAAAAATCCTGTATCTCCCTTGTGTCCATAACCAGCCTCTTGTTGGAGTCTCTGGTCTGCTTGTGGTACTGTGGCTTGATTGGTTTCTTAAGTCAGTTTGTTTGAACAGGCAGAAAAATGCTCTGCTTTACCCAGGATTTTGAGATCCTCCTCCCAGGTTAGTTTAATGGGAGGCTAATCTGCTTTGAGAATCACAAAAGAGGGGGATGCAGTGATGGTGCTAGGTTCTGGGTAGAGTTGAGGCCTTTCAACAAACAGTAGCTTTGCCCTGGGCCTATTTTGTGAAAAACTCACAGCGCCCAGCCTGGAGCCATTCTCAGGGTTTCTGTTTACTGAATTTCAATTGATTGTTGAGGCTGCTAGAGGGAGAGGCAGCCTCTGGCTCTGATTACTCAGTGAAGAAAGCCACTCCAATGGCTGGCGCCTGAGCTGGGTGACTTTCCCCTGGGTGGAGCTGAGTCTGGCATGTCACACCGCCGTTAAGTTCTTGTCACCTGCTAAATGACTTGTTTATTCCAAGGTCTGAGTTGGAGCTAGCAGCTCCACCGAGCTTTGTCGGTATCCAAGATGGACATCTCTGGTACTGGGGGGGAGGGGTGGCCTTCCCTTCTCTGCTTCTTGAGAAGGAGTGAGGGTGTCGGGCTTCTACTCACGAGTCTTGGTTCCTGGGTCGTTTGTGGTCTGCGAACTGCAGGATGAAGATGTCTGCTCCTTGTCGGTTCTTGCTGGTGTTGAGTAGAATCCGCTCACCTGCTGCATCTGGCTCATTTGTCCCAGACTCTCTGTGGCTCAGGTATGGTGCCCTGTGGTCACCGCTGCCACTGCTGCCGCCGCCGCAGCGGCTACTGGCAAGCACTCAGATGTGTCTCCTTGCCTAGGTTTCCCCTCTCTGGCCTAACTTTCTGTCCTGTGATGGCACACTTGGTGTGATTCTCTGGCTTAGGACTGTTCACTGGAACTCTAAAACTGCTTTCTATGGGAGAGCTTTTTCAGATTCCAGCTTCCCCCCCCCGCCATCTTCAATGAGTATAATTCTTATCAAGCATTGTTGCTGCTGCCCCCCCATATCTCCTCTCCTCGCCTCCATCTCCCCCCTACCAAAGTTGTAAAGTTCGTTTTTCCACATAACGACTTGTACATCTCATTGTTGCAATGGGTCCAACTGTATCCCTAGTTAAACGATTTGTTTTTTCCCTTCCCCTCCACAAATTATATCAACATCAAATACAGTGAAAGCAAGGGTTATACCATGGGGGAGGGACATACAAAGCAACAAAGAAGTCATCTTCTAAATATGTTAGAAACAATCGAACAACAAAACTCATTAATTAAGATATCATTAAACCAACAAGGAGTAAGTTTAATGAAAAGCACTGGGCAAGGATAAAAGGTAAGCTAGGCTTAGGAAAGTACAACATAAACACATATACATGTACATATACATATACCCACATGTATGTGCATATATATATGTACTTCTCATAAATGATTACTTATGTAAATAAGGTTTAGATTAAAATTGAAATTGCAGCACTTGCAATAAATATGCAATGATAATCTCTAATTAGATATTAGAGCATACAGTTATTGACTAATCCACTCTTTATTCATACAGATAATTGTATTGAGTATAGTATGAAAATTGTATGTTTTGGAAGTGTTATTCAGGTCTCCATCATTTTATTATATATATGCTTATATATATTTGCTCATAACTATTATCTGTAACATGAATTAGAGGGGGAAAGATAATCAATATCTAAAATGGTGAGAATTAAGACTAGCACTTTGGGAAGGAATTTATTGTAAAAGGATATTTTTATTTGAGATTAGAAGATATCTCTGGGAGAGAGTCAAGGCAAATGATCTATTATGAACTGAGTCATCAGATTATGTCAGTTATGTCCTCACTAGCATACACCTGCCTCCAATAAATGATACAAGTGAAGTGTTAAGAAGCTAGCATAAATCAGGCATAAAATAAAGTAGAAGTAAAACTGCTTTCTCATTCCTCATCAGGAATCGTGGAATTTTTTCCTTATTAAAATCACTACATATAATTGAAAAATGAAATATGAATTTAATACAATTATTTGTTAGGGGTTGGTTTTACAACAGTTTTCCTTCAAAGTAAGAAAATTAAAACATTTTTTATTGAGATTCAAATATCTAAAATTAACAGTTGTTTTAAAAAGTGAAATATATGGGGCTGGAAAGTTGACTCAGTTGTAGAATACATGCTTTGCAGATATGAGGCACTGGGTTTGATTCCTCAGCACCACATGAATAGAAATAGCTGGAAGTGGCTCAAGTTTTAGAACTCTAGTCTTGAGCTGAGGAGCTGACCCAGAGTTAAAGCTCCAATAAAAACAACAACAACAAAAAAGTGAAATATATATAAATAATGGATAGTATGAATGAGAGATAATGGAAATACGCATATCTGACATCTCTAATTGAAGTCAGACTAAAGGAGGGAAAAAAGGAGAAAGAGATGGAAAGATGCAGAAATGGAGAAAGACAGAAAGAAGATCTGATTGGGCACAATAATACTTGATACTAAAATACCTGAAACAAAACACTGGAAAAGATATTCAATGAATGTTTTGGTACACAGGCAAGAGAGATACAAGGACATCTACTTTTAATAGACTTGTTATAGTAGAGTTAAAATCTAAAGCAAAGCAAAAAGATTTCTGTACCAGAAGAGGATTTGCTGTATTGGCAGCAGTGAAATATCAGGTACACTCTGAACTCTGAAACAAAAACAGCATGCACACAAAAAGACCAGCAAAAATCAGAAAAGCTATACAAAAAAACACAACAATTTTTGAGACAACTAGACATCAACCAATGAAGGGCAGTGATTCTTAAAAGATGGTAAAATCACTTTAAAAGCCACAAAAGCACAAATTTATTGCATCCAGAATTTGCTAATGTCATGATATCATGACAAAGAAAGCCCTGTATACTTAATCCTTGACCAATGGCATGAGACAGGCAAGAAATAGAAGGAAAAGTCTCTAAATGCAGAAATAGAACCAGACATCCTCCTGTTCCCAGGGCTCAGGTTAGAAATCTTGTGAGTCACAAAATACTATGAGGATATCAACATGTTTTTTTCTTAATAATAAAATGTATTTATGCTGAAAGCTACATAATGTTCTGGTTGAAAGTAACAAAAGTTCAATAGGCCATATACATCAAAAGATTCAGTATTCTCCCAGTAGCAGTCAGGTTGGAACTTGGTTGGACCTCTGGTGTGGCTTTCTTGCTAACAACTGGCACTTTACATGCTTAAGTAATTCTTTAATTCTTTCATTTTTATGGTTATACTGGAAATGGAGTCTCAAAGACTATTCTGCATTAGACCACAATCCTCTAGATATCAGATGTCACTCTCCTAAGTAATAAAAACTACAGGTATGAGTTAATATCATTACTTGCCTAAGAAAAAGTATGTATAACAAATGTAGCTGTACCAAAGAAAATATTTTTATTTTATTGTAAAATAAAGAGAGGTTACATTTACATGAATAAGGTAATCACTACATTTCTTGTGAAGTATTGTTTTTTTAAGTCTAAGAATTTTTTTAAATGTCAGAAATCTTGAAGATAAAAATATTATGTCTGAATTTCAACCAGAAATGTCTAGGTTCTGGAAATTATGATTGTATTCCAATGATATTAGATGATAATTGAATTTAGTTTTCTTTCTTTCTTTCTTTCTTTCTTTCTTTCTTTCTTTCTTTCTTTCTTTCTTTCTTTCTTTCTTTCTTTCTTTCTTTCTTTCTTTCTTTCTTCCTTTCTGTCATGTTGCTTGGACTCAGGGCCTAGGAGACTGTCCCTGAGCTCTGTTGTTCAAGCTATCACTCTCCTATGTTGAGCCACAGCATCACTTCTTGAATTTTTTCACTGTAATATTTATAGAGAGAGCAGAAGAGGAATAAAAGTAGATGAAGCTGAAAAATTCTTATATAAGAGGAAAAAATCGATCATAATCAATTAAAATTCATGTAGGTTTTGCAATTAGAAGTGAATATTAAGATATTTACTACAATGTTATTCTATCTGGTAAAAATTTGTTAACATCATCAGATATATATATATAGGTATATATAGGTATATTATTTTTTTGTGGGGTATTATGAATGGAGTTGCTTTCCTGATTTCAGCTACACTTTTCTCATTGTTGACACACAGAGAAGTCATTGATTTTTGAGGGTTAATTGTATACCCTGCTCCTCTGCCAAATTTTTTAATCAGATTGAGTAATTTGAGAGTGGAGTATATGGGATTCTTTAAATACAAGATCAGGTCATCTGCAAAGAGGGAGAGTTTTATTTCAGGTTTACCTATTTGGATTCCTTTTATGTTTACATCTTATTGCTGTGGCTAGGTATTCTAATACTAAATTGAAGAGAAGTGGAGAGAGTGGACATTCTTGTTTCATTCCTGAGTTTATAGGAAATGGTGTTGGTTTTTCACCACTGAGTATAATGCTGGCTGTAAGTTTGTCATTTACAGCCTTTATTGTATTGTGGAATGTTTCATGGATTCGTAGTTTTTCCAGAACCTTCATCATAAAGGGGTGTTGGATCTTGACCAATGCCTTTTCTGCATCTATTGAGATAATCATATGCTTCTTATCCTTGCTTTTGCTGATGTGATGAATTATATTAATTGATTCACGTTTATTGAACCAGCTTTGCATCCCTGAAATGAATTGTGTTTGATTGTGGTGTATGATTTTTGGGATGAATTATTAAAGTCGATTGGCCAGAATTTTGTTGAGAAGTTTTTCAGCCATGTTCATCATGAAATGGATCTATAGTTCTTTTTCTTTGATGAGTCCCTGCCTGGTTTTGGGATGAGGGTTATGATGGCTTCATAGAATGTGTTTCGTAGTGAACTTTCTCTTTCAATTTCAGTGAAGAGTTGGAGGAGTATTGGTATGAGTTCTGCTTTGAAGGCCTTATAGAATTCTGCTGTAAATCCATCCAGTCCTGGGCTTTTCTTAGATGGGAGATCTCTTATTGCTGCTTCTATTTCAGTGCTTGATATGGGCCTCTTATGTTGGTTCAACTCATCTTGGTTTAGGTTTGGCATGTCGATCTTTGCTAGGAAATCTTCTATTTCTTCCAGGTTCTCAAACTTATTAGTATAAAGGTTTGAGAAATATTCCCTTATAATTTCTGGATCTTGGTTGTTTCTCTGGTGATGTTTCTAATTCTCATCTCTGAGTTTGTTTATTTGTGTGTGTTTTCTTCTTTTTCTGATAAGATTTGCTAAAGGTCTGTCAATTTTGTTAATTTTTTGGAAGAACCAATTCTTTGTTTTGTTGATTATATGTTTTTTTGGATCCTAATTAATTTAATTCAGACTAAATTTTAACTATTTCTTTTCATCTGCCGGATTGGGGTTTAGCTTGCTGCTCTTTTCAAGGAGGTTCAGATGTTTCATTAAATTATTGGTTTCAGATTTCTCAATTTGTTGATGTAGGAACTCAGAGCTAAGTTTTGCCTGTGAATACTGCATTTGATGTGTCCCAGAGGAGCTGCTAATTTGTGTGTTAATTTTTGTTGAATGTCATGAAAATTTGAATTTCCTTATTAATCTCTTCCATGGCCCACTGTTGATTCAGCAGTGTGTTTTTCAGTCTCCTCATGTTACTGGGCTTGTTGTCTGAGAGAATGCAGGGAGATCTGCTTTGAGTATCACAAAAGAGGAAGATGGTTATTTCCTCTCATGTGGAGATGCTGTGTTGAGGCTAGATTCTGGGTAGGGTTGAGACCTTTCTGCAAATAGTAGCTTTTCCCTGAGAGGCTAGTTCATGAGACACACAGAGCCCAGTCTGGATCCATTCTCTGGGTTTATGTTTACTGAGTTTCAGTTGTTTGTCTAGGCTGCCTTAGGGAGGAGCAGCCTCTGGCTCTGTTTACCCAGTGAAGAAAGTCACTGCTCTGGTGGTGGAGCCTGCTCTGCCTGGGCTGGATGACTTTCACCTGGGTGGAACTGAGCCTGGCAGGTTAGGTCAGGTTCCTGTGACCTTCTAATGGCTCCAATTGTATTTTTCCAAGGCCTGTGTTGGAGCTAGCTTCTCTGCTGGCTTTGTCAGTATCAAAGATGGAGATCTTCTCCAGTGGTTGGAGAGGAGCTGCCTTCCCACTGTGGTCTGTGAGAAGCAGTGAGGATGTCAGGGTTCTACTCAAGCCAGAGTCTTGGTTCCTTGGAAGTCCCTGGTCTGCAATCAGCAGGATGATGATTTCTGCTCCTTGCCAGTTCTTACTGGTGTTCAGTAGAATCCACTGGCAAGCTGCCTTTGGTGCCTTTGTCCCAGACTTTCTCTGTATGTACAGTGGCTGCAGCCACCACCTCAGCCGCCACCTCACCTGCCACATCCATGGCTACCGGCAAGTGCTCAGATCTGTGTCCTTGAACAAGCTGCCTGGATTTTCCTTCTCTGGCCAAACTCCTTGTACTGTGATGGCACACTTGTTGTGATTCTCTAGCCTAGGACTCTTCACTGAAGCACTAAAACTGCTTGTTTTAGTGAGCTTGTTTAGCCTCCAGCTTCTCCTCTGCCAAATCCTCTGGTCTCTTAATATAATTTTTATCTTCATAAAAGTTAAAAACAATCTATGCTAACCAGAAATGAAATAATTGTGTATACCTACAAATATATGTATATTCTCACAGAAAAGGACATATTTAGAATATAATGAAATAAAAATTCTGAAGACAACCAAAATCAATATCAAAATATAGGTTTAACAGAAAAGTGGACCAAACCAAATAAGATTAAGAACATCAGAATTCAGGTGAGAAGTATATGGGTGAAAAATATTGAATAAAAGGAAAAATATTAAAGACATGTTGGTAAACTTAAAGTTTCTGAATATAGTTTTTTCTCAGTTTTCAATAAGGCCTTAAAATAAACATCTATGTCAAAAATATTGAGTCATTGTTTGTCCCGAGGCTCCTTGGCTTATTATGAGGTTTCCTGAAGATAAAGGTATCATCAAAATGAGGAACTATAAACTGAAATATTAGAATTCATTGATTATTAGTCTGCATACTAGGAATCCTATAAGAAATGGAAAAGAATAGATATGAAGCAATGTTTGAAGACACAAAATTTAATCATGGTCCCAAATCCATTTATATATCAATCATGTAATCATGTTATAAACACAAAGTACAATTAAGACTAAATCAAAACAAAATAAAATTACTACTCCTATAGGTTTCCTAGTTAAAATGTTTTAAAGTAAACATACGGGAAGAAAGAAAGTCATGTTCCCTTTAAAGACCAAATGATGTGCTAATAGTCCAGGATAGAGCTTGAACGTATGCTTTCTCAAAACTTTCTGGTGAATCTTAATCAAACTGTGATTGTGTTGAGAGGTGGAGATTAATGACGTACAAAAGGGCTAAAGAAAAGTGACTTACACACATTCTTTTATCCCCTATACTATGATTATGTGCACAATTCATATTTGTCCCCTTCAAGGACACAGTCTTATAGGTTCCTTTCGACAGCAGAGAGAGAGGGGGTGGGTAGAAAGAGAGAAAGAGAGAGAGGGAGGGGAGGAGAGAGAGAGAGACTCATCTGACACTAAAACAGCCAGCACTATGCTTTTGCTAGTCACCAATTCTAGAGCTGTGAGGATTAAATTTCTATTCTTCATAAATTATGTAGCCTCATATAACTTGTCATAGTAGGATAACCAGGCTGAAACATTCAATAATCCATTAGGAACTATGACTAGCAGAAGATAGTCTTTACTGAAAGTTACTAAAACCTAGGATTCTATTCAAAAGAGAAGCAAACCTTAGAAATGAATATACAATAAAAAGTTCAGATGAAAACAGAAAATTTGTCACTAGAAATATTACTCTAAAAGAATCAATTACATCAACTTCCTACCAAACAATTCACAAGGAAATCATAAGTCGATGTATAAAAAAGTAACTTTATTGCCCCATAGTCTCTGAATACATTCAACTATGGAACAGTCTTATCAAATCTCTAGGAGTTCACAGTTCAAAACAACTTCTCAGTTGTAATGCACTAAATTTAATCAATAAAAGTTCTCTATCCCCTCATTTCCTCATGAAAATGTGTTTTTATTATTTTTACTTGGAGCTTGAACATTTTAAAACTTAAGTAGGATGCATATTTTAACTAAACAAGTTCATATTGTTTTGTTAAGGTTAATTTACAGTCTAATATTCTTCGTTGAGAGCTAAGTACAGATTTTTTTCAAAATTTTCTAGAACACTTAGTTCAAGTTCAATATTAATTCAACCGAAATTAGCATGACGACTTCTTGTAGAGTAAATGCTGTGATTTATCAGCCATGAATTATAATGTACACTAGAACTTGTTGCTAAGTACAAATACTTATTATCAAGAGCACGATATTACACCAATGGAACACAGACAGAGCGAGGAAATGATCTTGGAAGGAAGAGATCATTCTATCACAAGCCTCCCATTACAGACTACAAGAAAATTAATGGTTCAGGTTTTCTAACTTAATAGGTTTCAGTCCCTGTCTCCTGGAAAACATGCATTTCAATTTTATCTACTCTAAATCTCCATTACACTTTAAAAGATTAATATGAGGTCTACAGCATAGCAGTTTAGAAAGAAAATATTCCTTTTGCAGGTGCAGCCTGTCAAGCTGCTAACATTTAGATATGCTTTCACAGTGCTCAGAAAACTTCCTGGGAAAATGAAGCCTGTAATTGTGGTAGTCACCTGAAGACATGCTTTGAATAATCTTCAGAGCCATGGCCAGTTTTGTTCCAGATTACTTATGATAACTAGTTCTAAGATAGATACATGATCAAATATCTACTGATATAAATAAGCAAGACTTATCTGAATCTCTTTTTCATGGAAGCTATTTTATGGTAGTAAGTTCAAATATATTTAAAATTCCTTTAATCTTATCGCTGTCTATGAAAATGTCTGACTTTTGTATAAATTAATGATAAGCTGGCATGGTGGCTCAATCCTGTAATATTAGCCATTTGGAGGACAGAGAGTGGGAGATTACATTTCAAGCAACTTCAGGGAAAAAAATAGCTCACAAGAATCCATCTCAACCAATGTCTGGGTGTGGTTGTCTTGGCCATTATCCTGGAGGGAAATGTACAAAGGCTGGGCACAGTAAGTACTTGCACGCCTGTTGTTTCTAGTTCCATGGAGACACAAGCAGGTTGTTTACAAAGCAAGTAGGACTGAGCATGAATTTAAGCCCTATCTTGAAAAATAGCCAAAACCTAAAAGAGTCTGAAGTGCCTTTCTAGCAAGGAAGAAGCCATGTATTTAAATCTAAACTCACCTGAGCAGGGAGCGTAGATCATACTTATGTGTCCTGTAATACACCCTCAACATTGTTTTCACCCTAATGGCTTGTAATTCATCTACTCAATTGCTTGTTTCCCTAGTGATAAATATTGTGTGTCTCAATGCACAGACAGGAGTTTTATTTTTGTTGTGTGTTTTCTACCATAATTAGGGCATGAAGTCAGGGCCTGGTGTTCTAACACTTGAGCCACAATTCCTCTTCCAACTTTTGCTGGGTAATTGGAGAGAAAATTGTCAGGACTTTCTTGTTCCTGCGGGCTTTCAGCTCTAATCGTCACATTCATTATCCTGAGTATCTAGAATATCAGGCATAAGCCACTAGCACCCGCCAAGGCACAGGTTTTCTTTGTTTTGGTTTTGTTGGTTGTAGGGCTTGAACCCAGGGCTTGGGTGCTATTCTTGATTATGTTTGTGATCAAGGGCAGCACTCTACCACTCGCGCCACAGTGCTATTTCTGGTTTTTGAGTGGTAAATTGGAGATAAGTAAGAGTTTCACGGGGACTTTTTTGCCCAGGCTGGCTTCTAACTGTGATCCTCAGATTTCAGCCTCCTAAATAGCTAAGCTTATAAGCATGAGCCACTGTGTCTGACTAAAGGCACACTTTTTGAACATAAATGATAACAACATTCCTGCCACAAATGTGACTATTATTATTATTATTATTAATGTGGAAATAGTAGAAATTTTCCTTAGGAATGCTAACAAAACTAAGTAACATTATTAGTTCTACTTAACATGATATTACAATTATTAGCCAGTGGAAAAAATGTCAGAACATGTCATCAACATATCAAGATGGAAAAGAAACTCAAATACGACTTAACACAACTGGTCAAATTAACACTAGGCAAACTGTCAGTTTAATCTCTGAAAATTTATTAGAGATAATGGTAGCCCCAATAATAGTGTTTGCTATAAGTTCATCAAAAAAGAAACATACAAACCAAAAAGTTCAGAGACATATATCTTAAAATATAATTTCATGATCATAAAGAATTAAAATATCAATGAATAAAAAATATAGTACATGCAATATATTTTTACAGAAAATATTAAATATTAAAAAGGGCTGAAGGAATTTCTACTTAAACATTATGATAAATTATGCACATGATGGATAGGTCCAATAATATACAGGTATAAATTGTGTCCAAATTAATAGGTAAAATCATTATTGTTTGAACTAGCCTCTTAAAGGGTTCCATGGGGATACCTACCAATAGTAATATTTATGACCATTAGTAATATTTATGTAAAAGGGGAAATGAAGTACTGAAATATTCTTGACTAAGAAATGCAGACAGAATCAGCACAAGTGGATCACACCTGTAATCCCAGCTACTTAGGCGTCAGATTTGAGGATCAAAGCAGTCCTGGCAGAATAGTCTAGCAGACTTCTGTCTCTAATTATCCAGAAAGAAAGAAATTAACATAAGCTGAAATATATCATCACAGAGATATTTGATTTATTTACTCCAAATCATGATAAACTTCCTGATAAGAAATGTGGTGGCTTTTGAGTAGGGAACAGTTTACCAGATTGTGATAATTCAGAGGCTAGAAATAATTCTTGAGTGCTCAGACCTCAGTACGTTTGCAGTCCTCTATGGAAAAATAAATTGTTATTATAAAGGTAGAAGAATAATCAATCATTTTATGTGAACAAAAGGAAAAGAGAATGAAATAACCCCTCATCTGATATGTAGACATTAATTCATAAGAAATTGAATAAAAGCTGGGTGCTGGTGGCTCACACCTGTAATCCTAGCTACTCAGGAGGCTGAGTTCTGAGGATCACGGTTCAAAGCCAGCCCAGGCAGGAAAGTCATGAGACTCTTATCTCCAATAAATACCACCAGAAAACTGGAAGTGATGCTGTGGCTCAAGTGGTAGAACTCTCACCTTGACCGGAAGGGCACAGGGACAGCACCCAAGCCCAGAGTTCAAGCCCCAAAACCGACCAAAAAAATTTAAAAAAAGAAACTGAATACATAAATGGGATTTATAAAAAGTAAATCCCAGTTATCATAAAATTCTCTTGGTTTTCCTGTTATAGCCTGGTATGATTCAGATAGTACACATCAACATCCGTTTTGTTCTATACAGGTAACATAATGTTGCTTGTGGAAAGACATAGTGATGCTACTCATCACATGATTGATGTGTGTAATTCTAAAATATTGATGAGACTGAAATCAGAGGCCTGAATGGTTAGACAAACATTATAGGCTCTCATCTCCAATTCACCAACAAAATATAGAGGTGAAAGCATTGAGTGATGATTAGAACACCAGCTGTGAGCAACAGTCCAAGGATCTGAGTTCAAGCCTCAATATTAGCACAAATAAAGGCGGGAAAGTATAGGTGTAGGTACCTAAGAGATGAGTAAGCTGAAAAAGGAAACTTACAAACATATATCACTAATAAAGGATTAAGGGATTAGTCCCTAAAGTATGTATTTTTGTGTATATAGTATCTATAAACATGAAATATACAGACAAAGGCACTGAAAGGCATAATATATAAATATATTATAAAAGGAGACCTAAGATGCAGAAACATCTCTGGGAGACTCCAGAACTTGGACATATGCATGAGTATAAAATTTCAAGATTTTGTGTGACACTCCTTTGTAAACAGTAGGTTGCCCATAATGAACACGTTATTTATCAAAATTCCTACCTTACTTTGAAGGCTGTTTTTAAAGTTACCTTTCAGGAGACTATTTGGAACTCCAGAACTAGTATAATGATGACTAAGCAAAGAGCTGTTCTTTAAGCAAAAGACCTTTCTTCTTCTTTCCCTTTATTTCTTTAATTATGTATATATAACTTTAACCATTTGTTGAACTACACCTATTGCTAGTTTCAGTATATACATGCACCTATTTTACTCCTGTAGATCTGTCTTTCATCAGTATAACTGGTAGTCCCCCAATTACATACATATATAGGAAAAGAGAAATATTCTTACTGTGCCACATCTCATAAACTTACTATTACTTCCTTTTTCACCTGCCTCTAATACTTGTAAAATATCTGTTCATTATGCAATTACCATTCCACTTAAAAGAAATATATCTTCTACTCACTTACTTGCAACTATTTCTTCAAATTGGAGCTCAGTTAATTTCAGTTGGAACACAATTGGGCTTCTTCATTTATTAATGAATCATTCTTTTTCGGAAAGAGAAAGCATGGGATGTGCTTCATTTCTCTAGCTTTCTTTATTAAATTTCATGTTCTGGTATTCTTTCCTGTGTGGACTTCATCACCCATAATCGGGAACATATATATAGACTGTATGTACATCTTTATTTAGCATGTGTTCTTGGTCTCATCTGTGAAGATAAGAATGTGTGGAGTTGGATAAAGCAATGTCCTTGTTTTGAGAAAAGCCATTGTGTAATCTTTTTTCAATTTTTCAGCAAATGGAATACATTTTTTAAATTTTATTTTATTTGTGAACATACTGTACAGAGGGGTTACAATTACATGGGCAAGATAATGCATACATTTCTTACCAAGCATTGCAGCCTCCTCTTTGTTTACCCTGCACCTTCCTTCCCAGCCTCCCCTCTTCCTGGCACCCAATCCTTACCCCCCTCCACTCTCCCCCCCACCAACATTGTAAAGCTCCTTTTTGACATGATATTTTGTACTTCTCATTGTTGCAACAGGTCCAATTGAATCCTTAAATGACTTGTTTTTCCCCATCTCCTCCATAAGTTATACAGCCATCAAATATATTGAAAGCGGGGGTTATACTGTGGGGGAGGGACATACAAAGCAACAAAAATAAACTTATAAATGCATGAGAAACACATGCATGAAAGAAAAAAAACATTAAAATGCCTATCTAAGAATTCATTTTCCTAACATCACATTATCTGACTTTTTTCGCTTGACTCATGCATATACTAGATATTGCAAATAAGGGAAACCATGGGACCTGTGTTTCTTTGTGCCTGGCTTACTTCACTTAATATAATTTTTTCCAAGTTTTTCCATGTCCTAACAAATGGAGCAATGTCATTCTTTCTGATTGAGGCATTGAATTCCTTTGTGTATATAGACCACATTTTCTTGATCCATTCATCTACTGAAGGGCATTTGGGTTGGTTCCATATCTTAGCTATGGTAAATAATGCTGCAATAAACATAGTTGTGCTGGTAGTTGTAGTGTGGTCTTGTTTGTAAACATTTGGGTAAATGCCCAAAAGTTGGATTGCTGGGTCATAGGGGAGCTCTATGTGAAGTCTTTTGAGGAACCTCCATACTTCTTTCCAAAGTGGTTGAACAAGTTTATATTCCCACCAACAATGAAGTAAGGTTCCTTTCTGTCCACATCCCCTCCAGCATCTGTTGTTGTTAGAGTTCTTGATTTTTGCTGTTCTAACTGGAGTGAGGTGATATCTCAATGTTGCTTTGATTTGCATTTCTTTTATGGGTAGGGATGTTGAACATTTCTTCATGTGTCTATTGGCCATCTTTTTTCTTCTTCACAGAAGTTTCTATTTAAGTCGTTAGCCCACTTATTTATTGGACATCAGTTTCTTTGAGGATTTGTTGTTGGGGGATTTAATTCTTTGAGTTCCTAGTATATTTTAGATATGAGACCATTGTCCGTTGTATGGCTAGTAAAGATCTTCTCCCAATCTGTGGGCTTTCTATTGATTTTGCTAGCTATGTTCTTTGCCATACAGAAGGTCTGCAACTTTATGCAATCCCATTTGTCCAACCTTTCTTTGATTTGTTGTGTTTCCGGGTCTCTATTCAGAAAATTTCGGCCTGAGCCAAGGAGACCTAGGGTTTCTCCTATTCCATTCTGTAAAGGTTTCAGAGTGTCTGCTTTGACTTCGAGGTCTTTGATCCATTTGGAGTTGATTCTGGTGCAGGGTGATATATAAGGATCCAGCTTTAGTTTTCTACAAGTAGGTAACCAATTTTGCCAGCACCATTTACTGAAGAGGCTGTCTTTCTTCCATTCTATTGTTTTAGCTCCCTTATCGAAGAGTAGATGGCGATAGGTCTGTGGGTTCATTTCTGGATTTTCAATTCTATTCCATTGGTCCTGAGGTCTGTTCTTATGCCAATACCAAGCTGTTTTCATTACTAAGGCTTTATAGTAGAGTTTGAAATTTGGTATTGATATTCCTCCAGCAGTGTTCTTTCCGTTGAGGAGCGTTTTTGCTATTCGGGGTCTTTTGTTTTTCCATATGAATTTTTGGATTGCCTCTTCTATTTCCTTGAAGAATGGGGTTGGAATTTTGATAGGTATTGTGTTGAGTTTGTAGATAGCCTTGGGAAGTATTGCCATTTTCACGAAGTTAATCTTTCCAATCCAGGGGCATGGGATGTTTTGCCATTTTTTAAGTTCTGTGTTGATTTCCTTTTTCAAGATTTTAAAGTTTTCATCATAGAGGTCCTTCATTTCTTTGTTTAAGTTAATTCCTAGGTATTTTATTTTTGTGGGGCTATTACAAATGGAGTTGCTTTCCTAATTTCAGCCACACTTTTCTCATTGTTGGCATACAGAAAAGCCACTGATTTTGGGGGGTTAATTTTATAACCTGCTACTTTGCCAAAGTTTTGAATCAGCTTGAGTAATTTGGAAGTGGAGTCTATGGGATTCTTTAAATATAAGATCATGTCATCTGCAAAGAGGGAGAGTTTTATTTCTTCTTTCCCTATTTGGATCCCCTTTATGTCTGCATCTTGTCTTATTGGTGTAACTAGACATTCTAATACTAGATTGAAGAGACGTGGAGAGAGTGGATATCCTTGTCTTGTTCCTGAGTTAAGAGGAAATGGCTTTAGTTTTTCACCATTAAGTATAATGCTGGCTGTAGGTTTGTCATATTCAGCCCTTATTGAATTGAGGAATGTTCCATTCATTCCTAATTTTTCCAAAACCTTCATCGTAAAGGGGTGTTGGATCTTGTCAAATCCTTTTTCTGCATCTATTAAGATAACCATGTGGTTCTTATTCTTTCTCCTGTTGATGTGATGAATAATATTAATTGATTTGCGTATATTGAACCAGCTTTGCCTCCCTGAAATGAATCCTGTTTGATCGTGGTGTATAATTTTGTGGATGAATTGTTGAAGTCGATTGGCCAAAATTTTGTTGAGAAGTTTTGCATCAATATTCATCAAAGAAATGGGTCTATATTTCTCTTTCTTTGATGAGTCCCTCCCTTGTTTTGGGATGAGGGTTATGATGGCTTCATAGAATATGTTTGGTACTGAGCTTTGGTGGAGTATTGGTGTGAGCTCTGCTTTGAAGCCCTTGTAGAATTCCGCTGTAAAATCATCTGGTCGTGGACTTTTCTTAGCTGGGAGGTCTCTTATTGCTGTTTCTATTTCAATGCTTGATATGGGCCTGTTAAGCTGGTTTAACTCATCTTGGTTTAGTTCTGGCATGTCAATATTTGCTAGGAAAAGGTCCATTTCTGTCAAGTTCTCAAACTTATTAGCATAAAGTTTTGAGAAGTATTCCTTTATAATGTTCTGAATCTTGGTTGTTTCCGTGGTGATGTTTCCATTCTCATTTCTGAGTTAATTAATTTGGGTGTGTTCTCTTCTTTTTCTGATAAGATTTGCTAAGGGTCTGTCAATTTTTTTAAGTTTTTCGAAGAACCAACTCTTTGTTTTTTTGATTCTTTCTATAGATTTTTGGATTCTAATTCATTTAATTCTGATTAAATTTTAATTATTTCTTTCTAACTACTGGATTGGGGTTTATCTTGCTGCTCTTTTTCAAGGAGGTTTAGATGTGTCATTAAATTGTTAGTTTCAGATCTCTCCAATTTGTTGATGTAGGAGCTCATAGCTATAAACTTGCCTCTGAGTACTGCCTTTGCTGTGTCCCAGAGGAGCTGGTAATTTGTGTGTTCATTTTTGTTGAATAGCATGAACATTTGAATTTCCTTTCTAATCTCCTCCATGACCCACTCATGATTCAGCATTGTGTTGTTCAGCCTCCATGTGATACCGGACTTTCTTTGGTGGCTTTTGGTTTTGAGTTCTAATTTTATTCCCTTGTGGTCAGAGAGAATGCAAGGTATAACTACAATGTTTCTGAACTTAGACAAGTTTGCTTTGTGGCCTAAAATGTGGTCTATGTTAGAAATTTTTCCATGTGCTGCTGAGAAAAACGTGTATTCTGATTCTGCTGGGTGAAATGTCCGGTAGATTTCTTTTAAGTCTAGTTCATCTATGCAGGTGTTTAGATCTGCGGTTTCTCTGTTGAGTTTTTGCCGAGTTGATCTATCTAGTGGGGTGAGTGGTGTGTTAAAATCCCCAACAATTAATGTTGTTGGATCTAGATGGGATTTGAGGGAAAGTAGTGTTTCTTTGATAAATTTGTGTGCTCCATTGTTTGGCAAATAGATATTTAGAATTCTAATATCCTCCTGAAGGAGAGATCCTTTAATTAGTATGTAGCGAGCTTCTTTATCTCTTCTCATGAATTTTAATTTGAAGTCTATTTTATCTGATATTAGGATTGCAACGCCTGCCTGTTTAGGAGAGCCGTTTGCTTGGTAGATTTTGTTCCAGCCTTTAACATTGAAAATGTGTTTGTTTTTATGGGCAAGATGTGAGTCCTGCAGGCAGCAGATAGAAGGGTCTTGTTTTTTAATCCAACTAGACAGTTTATGTCGCTTAATTGGAGATTTCAGACTGTTAACGTTAAGAGATAGGACTGAGAGGTATTTGGGAGTTCCTGCCATGTTATACACCTTCTTGGGGCTTGCAAAAACTGTGTTCTTCCTATGGTTTTTGCATTCTCAGTTTGGGTGCAGTTTCTTGACCTTTATTTTGGTCTTGTTGGTTTTCTATGTGTAGGACATCTTTAAGAATCTTTTGTAGGGCTGGTTTGGTGGAGATGTTTTGTTTCAATTTTTCTCTGTTATGGATGGTTTATATTTGGCCTTCAGTTAGGAAGGAGAGTTTAGCTGGGTACAGTATTTTTGGTTGATAGTTGTTTGTTTTTAGGGCATGGCATACATCATTCCACGCTCTTCTTGCTTTGATTTTCTCTGCTGAGAAATCTGAGGTGATTCTAATTGGTTTCCCTTTATAGCTGATTAATCTTTTCTTCTTGACAGCTTTAAGGATCTTTTCCTTGGTCTGAGTTGATCCTGTGTGGATTATAATGTGACAGTGAGATGTCCTATTCTGGTCTGTTCTGTTTGGGGTTCTAAAAGCTTCTTGTATCTGAATAGGCCTATCTTTTTGCATGTTTGGGAAGTTCTCTGCTAGGATCCTGTTAAACAAACTTCCTAGACCATTAACTTCTGTTTCAAGGTGCTCCTCTACACCCATTATCCTTAGATTAGCCCTTCTGATGGTGTCTTCCAAGTGTTGGATAGATCTATCATATTTCTTAGACATGTCTTGGATGGTTGTATGTTTTTTCTCTATAATATCTAGGCTGTCTTCAGTCCCTGAGTTTCGATCTTCTACATGGTCAAACCTGCTGTCAAGACTTTCTACTTTGTTTTTTATCCCTTTTCCTTCTAATTGGTCAGCTTTGATGGCTTCAAGTTCTTTATTGAAGCTTTGTTTTAGATCTTGTATGAAATTCTTTACTTCCTTAATTTGATGTTCAGTGTTTAATCTCAGATCACTTATTTGATTGGTTATGGTTTCCTTGGACTCCCATTCCTTCTTTTGGGTTACATTCAGCATTCTCTTTGTGGTCTCCCTGACTTCCTTCAGCTCTTTGTTAATGGATTCCATGAATGCCTTTAGTGATCTTTGTGTATGCTCTTCCTGCTCTCTCAATTACTGTATTACTCTTTGATAAGCTTCCTCCTGTTCCTGGGATTCCTGTAGTTCTCTTTGAGTGTTCTCAGCCTGTTCACTCCATTCCTGTATTTCTCTCTGAGTATTCTCAAGCTGCTCATGCAAATCCTGTATGGGCTTTTGAGTAGCTTCCTCATGCTTATGATATTGCTGTATAAACTTTTGGAATTCCTCCTCTCTCTCCCTATCACGCTCATACTGAGACCTTTGTATGCTTTCAATCTTTTGATTTATCATGTTTGCCAGCAGTGTTTGTAGAGCTATTTGGGAATTCTCCTCTGGATTATTCATTATTTGTTCTTTCCCCTGATTATTGGGATTGGGAATTGAGATACCCGGATTTACCATTTTACTTGTGTTTTTCTGGCTTGTTCTGCCCATTTGAGATGAAAATAGCCCCAGTTTTGTGCTAGAACACTATCTTAAGGCAAGCATCAACCCAAGTCTGAATTTGCACAGTCAATTGTCTACAGATACAATCTAGTTCAACCGATACATCTATTCAACATCAAACAACTATACCTTAATATGCTATGAAACGCAAAGAAGAATTTGGAAGACCAGAAATCATTAGGTTTATGGAGAGATTTGGGTAAAAAAATAGGAATAGATTGATGTGGGGAGGCTCAGGGAGAGTTAACTAAGTCTTAATCTCATAGCAGGAAATAAGTTGGGTAGGATGAAAGTATGGAGAGAGGAAAAAAAAGAAAGGGGAAGGGAAAAGAAAAGAGACCAGAACAAATAGAAAGGTAGAAATTAATAAAATTATGTAGAGTCAATAACAATCTATTTAGATAAGAACATGAACTTATTGAGAGAAGGGGAGGTATATAAAGGAGATGTGAAAAATTTAAAAATAAAAATGCTTAAAATATTACATCGGTATAAAGAGGTAGTACTGCTTTTAAGGAATTTAATTCTTAGAGGTTTTGACTTGCGTAATAGATTTGTGGATTAAATGTGTACACAATGGGGGATAGCGTCTAATAGTCAAATAGGGGTTTATCAGAGGATGTGGAAGACAAGAATTAAGTCATATAAATAATAACGAAAGAGAGGAGAAGGTGAAACGGATAAGAAAGGAAGAAGAAAAAGATGAGAAGTTCTGTAGAGCTAAACAAAAAACAAAAAATAATTTAAAAAGAAAAAAAAAGAGAAAGAAGACTATAAAAAGAAAGCAAAAATGTACACTCCCATATCCCCAAAATAAAAATTATAAGAGGAAAAGAATGTTACTGGAAGACAATTTTTTTTTATCAAAAAAGGCAAAGATTAAAGATTGAAAAAAGTTTTAGCAAAGAAAAAAAAGTTTTTTTTATATAAGGTACCAAAAATAAAAACTGAAAGAAAAGAAGACGAAGAAGAATAGAAAAAAGAAAAGAAAAAAAAAGAAAAACTTCATTGTTTTTTTTTGGAGGTGTGGGAAAAATCCTGTATCTCCTTGTGTCTGTAACCAGCTTCTTGTTGGAGTCTCTGGTCTGCTTGTGGTCCTGTGGCTTGGTTTTTTTCTTAAGTCAGTTTGTTCGAAAAGGCAATAAAATGCTCTGCTTTACCCAGGATTTTGTGATCCTCCTCCCAGGCTATTTCATTGGGAGATGGATCTGCTTTTAGTATCACAAAAGAGGGGGATGCAGTGATGAGTCTAGGTTCTGGTAACTTTTCTGCGGCTGGTTTGTGAAAACCTCACAGAGCCCAGCCTGGAGCCAATCTCAGGGATTCTGTTTACTGATTTTCAATTGCTTGTCGAGGCTTCTAGAGGGAGGGGCAGCCTCTGGCTATGATTACCCAGTGAAGAAACCCACTCCTCAGGCTGGCGCCTGAGCTGGGTGACTTTTCCCTGGGTGGAGCTGAGTCTGGTAGGTCATGCTGCCGTTAAGTTCTTTGACCTGCTAAATGACTCCTTTTATTCCAAGGCCTGAGCTGGAGCTAGCAGATCTGCCGAGGTTTGTCGGTATCCAAGATGGAGATCACCGGTGCTGGGGAGGGGGAGGGGGACCTTCCCTCCTCT